>NC_137900.1:44205827-44920827 GCF_963455335.1 Martes martes | reverse complement strand
GACTGAATTTTTGGCAATTATTTTTCCCTTCTCCCAAAAACATGATACAGCTGCCTGATAGGATAGTTTCTTTTTTTGTGTATCAGAAAGAGGAGAAAGAGAATTACCTTAGAATCATGTTTGAAGCACATGATGAAAATGAAAGTTTTTTTTTTTTTTTTAAACCCTCTTAGAATCTATTTTCTTTGTGCCAGGTACCAGATGTTGATGTTGGCAGTGCTTAAGAGGGTCACAGGGCATTTAAAATCACTAGGCTGTGGGGAATAAAATTCCAGGTCTGTTGCACTGAAGATTATTTAAGATTTGTGTTTACCTAGTGGTAACTAGTACAAAAGTACTCGTTCTATGTGAGCCCTTTTTAAATAGGTGCCTTAGAAATACATGATCAATGAAATTGCTACAAAATAGATTTATGTTCCAGTGGCTGTTCTTAGCTTTACCAAGGTCAGTGGTTCCATTTGAGTCTCCATTTCTGGATGTGAAAAGCAGATTGCTTTCGACTTTGTTAGGCATGAATTGCCTTACTTTTAAGCTATTTGTTTCATAGTAGAGGACACAATTGTATACATGTTATATATGGTTATATGCATGTGCAGAAAAGGCTTATAAACCATATTTAGATGATATTTCCTTTGCATCCTCCAGAAGTGGAATTTTGAGAAGGAAACAGGACCTTATGCCCCTCTCTACATAGTTTCTTCTTTAGGTGAGCTGAAGTTCCTTTTCTTACTGATAAGATTATATAGGAGGAATAAGTTTTCCTGGACCTTCTTAGGGTCCTTGACTGGGTCTGAAAATTAAACTAAAAAAGCTTAACAGGAGAAAAGCATACAAATTTATTTAATGTAAGTTTTATGTGACATGTAGACTTTTGTAAGAAATGAAGACCCAAAGAAACAGACCTGAGTATTTTACGCTAGGTTTGATGAAGAGTATACAATTGTGGAGGAAGATGATAGGGTAAGAATATGAGATAATTATAGTAAACCAGAGGAAACTTAGCAAGTCCTGTTAGAATTCTTCTCTGCATCCCTTTTTCTTTGGAGATAGGGATACACCTTTCCTCTTGGTGTAGGGAAGGCATCTTGCATATGAAAGTTTTATGGCTTGTTTCCGGTAAGAAGGGCCAGGAGAAGGTCAGCATGACCTTCCTGCTTGTGCCATTTTCTCAGATTCCTTCAGCTTAAGATATTCAATATGCCAGCCTACTTTTTTTGCAGGGGGGGGGGCAGTACATCCTGAACCCAGCTAGGATAATATGGTTAATAATTGCAGTGAAAAAAAAATGGACTTTGGAAAATAAAGATTGGAAAAAATAAAACCAGTTTTTACATGAGTACCTATTTATGCTCATTATAGATTATTATTTCTTCTGTTTTGGTGGGTGTAGCACTGGGAGGTATTAGATTGTGACCTTACTGAGCTTTTCCATAGAATTTTTAAGTTTTTTTTTGTTTGTTTGTTTGTTTTTTGCTGTAGTTATATCATTAATATTTTATTCAAGGAATTTGAATTTATTTATAAATGCAGTGGAATTAAATTTTTCTAAGCTATATTTTCCTGTTCTTGTCTGAAGAAACAAGTTTCTTTTTCTGTAGAAAAGGAAATATTTTAATAGTCTAGCAGTCAGGAAAAAAAAAATTGGAAGAAAATAGGCCAGTATGTCATCAGTTGTTGCCTCTGAGTACTGGGATTATGACTAATTTCTGATTTTTTTTTTTTTAAGATTTACTTATTTTAGAGAGACAGAGAAAGCATGAGCAGGAGGGGCAGAGGGCGAGGAAGAGAGAATCCAAGCTGACTCTGGCTGAACATGGAGCCCCCTGCAGGGCTCAGTCTCATGACCTTGAGATCACAACCTGAGCCAAAACCAAGAGTCAGGCGCTTAACTGATTGTGCCACTCAGGCACCCCTAATTTGTTTCTTCATGCTTTTCTACGCTTTCAAGATTTTCTGTAGCTAAAGTATATTACATGTAGAATCTGAAAAAAGGAAAATGCGTATGTGTATTTTAGCAGATTTTCACATGCCTAAGGAGTCAAACATTGCCTGTTCTATTTATTGCAGAACCTGGAACCGTGGTTCTAGGCAATTAAAAAACAAAGCCCTGGGGTGCCTGGATGGCTCAGTGGGTTAAGCCTCTGCCTTCAACTCAGGTCATGATCCTAGGGTCCTGGGATCCTGAGGCATGAGGCTCTCTGCTCAGCAGGGAGCCTGCTTCCCTATCTCTCTTTGCCTGCCTCTCTGTCTACTTGTGATCTCTCTCTCTGTCAAATAAATAAATAAAATCTTTAAAAAAATAAATAAAAAATAAAAAACAAAGCCCTGTTGATGTTTATATAGCTTCCATAGCTACCAGCTGTTTGGATTGGAAGTACCTACATTCACAGACAACCTTCTCATGGGGTTTGCTGTTGACCAAAGGAAGCAGTTGTGTTTAGGACTTAAATGGCAAAAAGGGCTCACCACTGTCATTACTGCCACATGGTTCTTTACCCACTACTTCCTGTGTGTGTATATTCTGTGGACATATGTTCATTATATGTATGATGCCCATTCAGTGTATTTGTGCAGTGGAAGTGGATTCACAAGGCAGTGAGAGGAATCATGGGGTAATTTCATCGTTTCCTCTATCATGTTTATATAGTTTAGTCGACAGTGCAAAATGAATACCTGCCTGTGGGTGGATGCACTTAAGCTCCTCTTAAAATTCATAAAGTCTTTAGCTTAGTTTCGAATGTTACTTCCAGTTGGGGGAACTTCTTTAGACCATAACATGCTACAGTTATTTGAAAAAATTGCATAGAAAATTGATGTTTGAGCCCAGAAGATTGCTTTGTTACTTTTTAAGTGTGATCTAGGGGCTGGTACCTTTTTTTTTTTTTTTTTTTAATTTATTTATTTGACAGACAGAGATCACAAGTAGGTAGAGAAGCAGACAGAGAGTGGGGGGAAGCAGGCTCGCTGCAGAGCAGAGAGCTCGACGCGGGGCTCCATCCCAGGATCCTGGGATCATGACCTGAGCCAAAGGCAGAGGCTTTAACCCACTGAGCCACCCAGGTGCCCCTAGGGGCTGGTACTTTTAACCTCTGAACTTTGTTGTCCTTATCTGTAAAATGGGGATAGTAATAATGCCTTCCATTAGAAGCCATTAGGGGATGTATGAAATTCTTTTGTAACTCCATATACGTTTCGTTTATTGACTAAGCCACTCTTGGCAGACTACCTAAAATTGAATGGAGGTGATTTGGATCACATCCCTGAGTTCACAGCCTAGAGCCAAATTGCATTTGTCCATTCTGCTTAGAAGAGGGGAGGTCAAAGATATATAGCTTTAATCTTATGTTTTTCAGAGGCTATGCCTACTCTAACCCCCATAGGTTCCATTAAAATACTCAAAAATAATTCATTTTCTTTTCCTAATGACTTGGCAAAAAATTTAGAATTGAAAGAAATTAGTAACAACCAATCTTTCCTTCATACTTCCAGATCAATGAAAGGGATTCTTGGGTCCTGGAGAACAAAGAAAAAATCAGCAGGAATGCTCAGGGTGAATTGATGGGCTGCAGACTGGTAATTACTTTCATAGAGCTAAAACATTATCTTAATACATGGAAGCAGAGTAGATGAAAATCAGGATTTGGACCCCTTTCCCCAGGGCTCTGATGGATATCCCACACTTTCCTTCTGTAGGCAGCCTTCTCTTTGGTGGGATAGCTCTCTTTTCTTTCCTGGGACTTGATACGGATTTTCATGCCCCACCCTGGTAGACCTTTTGTTTTGGTTGTCCTGGACAGTTGCTGATAAATATGTATTTTTGTTTAGGTCAGCCAGCTTTCACGGTGGGAGGAAACCTCTGTCCCTCAAGAGTTTTCAGCTGGATACCAGATATTGACAGATTGCATTCATCGTGGGGTTCAAATTTCTAGAATTACGAAGCTTTAGGTTTTGGGCTTTTGTTGCCAAGGAGGTTTTACATTCATTCATTCATTCATTCATTCATTCATTTATTTATTTATTTTTAAAGATTTATATGAGAAAGAGAGTGAGCAAGTGAGCAAGAGCAGGAGGGACAGAGGGAGAGTGAGAGAGATTCTGAAGCAGACTCTGCACTGAGGGAGGAGCCCAACACAGGGGATAATCTCACAACTGTGAGATCATGACCTGAGCTGAGATTAAGAGTCAGACACTTAACCTACTGCACCACCTAGGTGCCCCTAGGAGGTTTCACTTTTAAAGCTAACATGTGTTGATTGTTTATAACTTCCTGGTGTGCTATGCTATGAAAGATGGTGAGCTCATAATGAGATTTAGTGACATGGTTATTTAGTGATATGTGTTTGCCCCCAAGGGGCACATATATATTTTCAGGTGATAGTCAAATCCATAGTACATGAGAGCTCATTTAATCTACAATGCTGTCAGCCCCAGCCCTTCTATTATACAGTAGTGAATTGGATATCTAGAGAGAAATAACTATTTGCAGATTATTAGAACGAAGAGTGGATTTGAATTCAAGTTTTCTGGGTTCAAGTTGCTTGTTACTTTTTTTTTTTTTTTTTAAAGATTTTATTTATTCATTTGACAGACAGAGATCACAAGTAGGCAGAGAGGCAGGCAGAGAGAGAGGAGAAAGCAGGCTCTCCATGGAGCAGAGAGCCGGATGTGGGGCTCGATCCCAGGACCCTGAGATCATGACCCGAGCTGAAGGCAGAGGCTTTAACCCACTGAGCCACCCAGGCGCCCCAAGTTGCTTGTTACTTTATGGGAATAAGAAAAGTAGCTACCTTATGGGATTTAGAAAGAATTAAATCCAAGAAAATCTATATTAAAAGTTAGGGACAGTGAGTGACATGGAATAAGACTTAAAAAAAATGAAAGCTATCATCACGGTCCTCTTCCTGTTTAGTATTACTATCATTACTACCACTGCTGGGCTTTATAAGGTAGTCAGACGGTTCTTTGGTGTGTGCCATGTTGGAGAAGCTTTTGCTAATAAATGGAAACAGGTACTCAATTTATCATGATTCTATCTAAAGAAAATTCTACAATGTTGGGCACTTTGACTTCCATATAGACCCATGAAAGGCATTAGCAAAAGATAATTGGTAATTTGTAATCCTAATTTTGAATTTTGTACATTTTGTGTATATTAATGGGTTAGTAATATTTCAAACCTATGAAGCTTTATAAAATGTGATTCTGTTAAACTATATCCTTTTAACAGCAGGCGTTCTGTGGAATCATGATTCACGGCTCTGCAGTCTCCTGTACTTCCTTGTCTCTCTAGATATCTACATGGAATATGTAATATTTCAAGTATTTAAGTTTCCTAATCTGTCAGCACAGAGCTTTCATTTGAAAGAATTTAGTTATGAAATATATTCTGATGTAATTATTATTTTTTTAAAAGATTTTATTTATTTGATAGAGAGCAAGGGAGCACAACAGGGGGAACGGCAGAAAGAGAGGGAGAAGCAGTCTCCCTGCTGCGCAGGGAGCCCATGTGGGGCTTGATTCTGGGACCCCAGGATCATGACCTGAGCCCAAGGCAGGCGCTTAACTGACTGAGCCACGAGGTGCCATCTAATGAAATTATTTAAAAGATCAGACTTTTGAGGAATTTCTAGTGACATGGGAATATACTCCAGTAGATTAGTTGAAAAGAAGTGGACGCAAACTGACAAACTGTGGATAGTATGACCCCAATTTTGTGGCACATAAGAAGATTGTGTGTGGGGGCGCCTAGGTGGCTCGGTGGGTTAAAGCCTCTGCCTTCAGCTCAGGGCATGATCCCAGGATCCTGGGCTCTCTGCTCGGCGGGGAGCCTGCTTCCCTGCTCTTTCTGCCTACTTGTGATCTCTCTCTCTCTGTCAAATAAACAAAATCTTTAAAAAAAAAAAAAAAAAAGATTGTGTGTATGTGTGTGTGTGTGTATATGTGTAAAGTAAAAAAAAATAATTTTTTTACTTTATTTGGATTACCTGCAACTCACTTCTTATACTTTATATGAATTATGTAAGAAGAAAGAAAGAAAGTCAGTTGTGCTTTGGTAAGAGTGATTGGTGAATGCCTGTTTGTGTTATACCAGGTCTGACTCTGATGTATTTGCATTCAGTCTCAGGCAGTGTAGTTTCGTAGAAAGAGTGTGGACTCTGGAGTCAGGTTGGTGTGGGATTCCGGCCCGCTGCCTTCTTAAGAGCTTTGGGACCAGGCACATGCCTCTGAGCCTTAGTTGTCATTAAACCCGGATGCTGTCTCCTTTGCAAGGTTTCTTAGTTCTGAAAGCAGCTTGCTCTGAGAGGTGCTCAGTAAATATTTGTTCTTTTTCTCCTCCTAACTACAACTCTTACCCTCCCAGCCCCCTACCCCAAATTCCACAAGGATTAATTCAGGGAATAAAGAAACTTGGAAAAAAGTTTTAGTGTCATACTAGTATGTTCAGTGGTTTGCCTTTTCAGTCATCTTTCTACTG
Source organism: Martes martes (assembly GCF_963455335.1). Classification (NCBI taxonomy): domain Eukaryota; kingdom Metazoa; phylum Chordata; class Mammalia; order Carnivora; family Mustelidae; genus Martes; species Martes martes. Next base: position 44,914,352 of record NC_137900.1, on the reverse strand, counting down.
TAGGTCTCACATCCTTGGGAACCAGACTCCTGACCATCAGGAAGTGTCTTACTTCAAAGGATGAGGAAACTGAGCAAACCAAAATCATGGAGCTGTGTGAGAGCATGCTTCTCATCGAGGGCTGTCCGAGGAATGTTGTGGAACAGCGTCTCCAGCCACCTCTCCCTGGCAGTGATGTGGAGGGTGTGGGGAGGACTCTGGGGCTGAAGTAGCATTTATAATACAGGGCTGTCTGTCCTTCCCTGAGCATTCTTTTCCCTTCCAGGATTCCTGTAATTGTCATCACATGGCTCAGTCTCCCAAATGTTTCTGGTATTGCAGTGACTTTTGGAGTGTGTTTAAAAAAAAAAAAGCCAGAATTCTTTTGTGTCTGTTCTGTGGTATGTGGATGTGTACAGATCCTACATCTCAGGAATAAAAAGAAACCAGTCAGATGTGGAGCCCTCCTCATCATTTCTCTTGAGCCTTCCCAATTTCTTTGCTGATTCTTTTCCACCTGCACTGTTTTAAAGGAAAAAAAAGAAATAAGTGAGGGAAGGTGCAGGCAGTAGTCCTCCTTTCAGCCCTAGTCAGCTGACCTTTTGGTCTCATTACTTTTGGGGACTTTCGTAGAGCTTGCATCTCTTTTGGATCTATTAAAAGCCTCAGAGTGGTTGAGAGTTGGATAGTGGGTGAATCCTTTGAGGAATGATTCAAAGCCTTAGACCCTGCCTGGGCATGGAAGAAAAGGGGGCATGTGAGACAGACCCTGAATCTCATCTGACAAAATTCTAATGACAGAAATTACAGCATTAATTGGCAAGGCAAGTATTAAGGTGGAAAGAACAACCGAAAAGCACAGAGGGAAGGATGAGATGTGTTCAAGGAGGAGTATGTAACACAGTGCAGTTTAAAAATGAGAAAAGTTTCGAGGCACCTGGCTGGCTCAGTCAGTAGAACATGTGATATTGATCTCAGGGTCCTGAGTTCAAGTTCCCTGTTGGGTGTGGAGCCTACTTTAGGAAAAAATGGGGGTGCCTGGCTGGCTCAGTAGGTGCAGCATGCAACTCTTGATCTCAAGGTTGTGGCCAGCCCCATGTTGGTTGTAGAGATTACTTAAAAAATCTTAGGGGTGGGGCGCCTGGGTGGCTCAGTGGGTTAAGCCTCTGCCTTCAGCTCAGGTCATGATCTCAGGGTCCTGGGATTGAGCCCCGCATCGGGCTCTCTGCTCGGCAGGGAGCCTGTTTCTCCCTCTCACTCTGCCTGCCTCTCTGCCTACTTGTGATCTCTCTCTCTGTCAAATAAATAAATAAAATCTTAAAAAAAAAATCTTAGGGGTGCCTACGTAGCTCAGTCAGTTGAGCATCTGCCTTTGGCTCAGATTGTGAGCCAAGGTCCTGAGATCGAACCCTGTGTCTGGCTCTCTGCTTAGCAGGGAGTTTGGTTCTCCCTCTGCCCCTTCCCCCACTTGTGTGTGCGCTCTCTCTCTCACTCGCTCACTCTCAACTAAATAAAATAAATAAAATCTTAAATATGAGAAAAGTTTCATGAATTTGTAATCATACTTTGAGTAAGGGTCAGTCTAATGATTCCAATTTTAGGATTAATGCTGTCTGTAAAGATGCAGAAGGAATGGCTTGTGCCATCAAAGACCATTGTATTCTGAGTTTTTGAAGGTATTTGAATTTTCCTTCATTGTAAGTCTATAACTGAAAACCCCAATACAGGAAGATCTTGCATGGGGGTGTTTTTCATCAGATAATCTCTTATAATTTGACCTTCACTGCTTTCCTAGAAAGGCAAAAATTGTCTAGGTGAAAAGACAGCTAATTTAAAAAAAAAAAATGGAGCCATTGACACAACTACCCTGTATGTTTTCCCATCCCCTCATTCCCTAAGCAGAGACTGAGTAGAGAGGTGAGGTTGGATAGGATTGCTCAACTGGATCATATTGGGAATTGCAAAATTGAAAAGAACTGACACGTTTTTTTCTGATTCATGTTAGCTGAGAAATTGTGCTTTTTAAAAGCTGCTTTGCTGGCTCTTACTCATCAAACTAGAAAAATAGTTCATTGCATTCTGGTGTCCCCGTTGTCTGGTGTTGGAATGTTCTGTAAACTCAGAATCAGATCTAGATAGTGATGTTAACTGTTGACTTCTTGACATAAAACTGCACTTTTACAGATGTCATATGAATCTTTAAAAACAATTGAGGTCAATAGTGATGTCTACGCTCAGAACCATCCCACCTCTCTCTTTGCAAGTGTCTGGGGGTGGGGAATGGGAATAAGCAAGCCATTGATTTTAGCAATAATAAGAGATAACACATGATTAAAATAAGAAAAGTCAAGTCGTGATGATTTTATTTATCTTGGCAATGGTTGGTCTAAGAGTGGGCATGTGACTCAGTTCTGGCCAGTAATTTGTAAGAGGAAGTCTGCAGGGAGAGGGTAGTGAAAGTCTCCTGTCTGAAATGAAAAGCAAATGATTTTCTGCTTGGAATTTGGCTGTGCTGCTTACCAAGGCAGTGTGCAAACATGAGGATGGACACTGAGATAGGAAAGGCAGAGCTGGTATCATTGACACCCTGACTACATGCTTGTTCCTGTGAGAGAACTAGTTATTTAAAATCAACTGGATTTTCTGTTACCTGGGACCAGCCTAATTTCTATCTAATAAAATGCTTCTATGCTTTATCATGCTCCTTCTATTATTTTCCTTTCAGATTTGTGAAGTAGTTTTTTTTTAAGATTTTATTTATTTGTCAGAGAGAGAGAGAGAGTGCACAAGCAGGCAGAGTGGCAGGCAGAGGCAAAGAAAGAAGCAGGCTCCCCACTGAGCGAAGGGCCCAATGCAGGATTCGATCCCAGGACCTGGGATCATGACCTGAGCTGAAGGCAGTGGCTTAACCAACTGAGCCACCCAGGCATCCCTGTGAGGTAGTTCTTAAAATCTGTAAGTCACACAACCCACTATGTATCATTTAAAGTATTTTCTATTTCAGGACGTAAAAGACAGATTTTCCTTTTTGGTGGGATTGAAAACTAAACTGCCCCTTCCCAAAGCAGGTGCACCTCTGCCAGTGAAGTCTTCTTGTTGACCATCTCGTTTCACCAGTGACGGAACCTTGGTGAAGGTGTGATGGGACAAACATGTTTGCATTTGGTTTGTATTAATTTATTTTGTTTCTGTTCTTTGTAAATTGGATAGTCTTTGCTTAGCAACTTTTTTTCTGCTTTGGATTATTAGGATTGATAAGAGGAAAAAAGAAGTGTTGGGTATTGTCTAAAAATGCATTGTATTGTTAGAGTGGTTATTCAGTTTTTAGTTGGTATTCCTTTGGGCTATAAGTTTTATTTGCTGTCTCTCTTTGTTGACAGTCCTGTTGCTATATTTAAGCCCCCTCTTGCAGTATATTTTACTGTTCAGTAAAGAGAACTCACCTTATTTCCCAAGATGAATTATAATTAGGACTACTTGGTACTAAGGCTCTTTCTCACTTAATACCCCTAATGAGATACAAATGTTCTAAATGTGTCCTTCTGAATGGACTATATTTTGAGAGGAATCTACTTATTTTAGTTAACTAATCCTGTTGCTTTCATATCATACATCCTTATTAGACTCTCGTGTTTCTGTTCCATATGGAATTCCTTGTGAAATCAGACCTTAACAAACAATGTTATTAACTTTCAGGGTCAGTGTTACTGAAAATGTCAATGAAATTTGTTGGTTCTACATATCTTGTTTTTATGACACTCTTGCTTTTTTATACACTCATGATAAATATAATTCCTTCACATTCTTGCAAAATGAATTTTGTTTCTTAGTTCTTTTTTTGGTATTTTTGTTTCTACTAACTAGCATAAAATAATTGAAGATATTTGAACTCCCCCACCTACTTTTTTGGCTCCTTTTATAGTTCTGCTTAGCCCCTTGGATCTCTGGACATTGTGCATTTTTTTCCTTTTGCCAGAAAATGTCCCAATGGAACTAGATCCTATATTAAGTCATAGTGAATTGGGTTTGTCCAATTTCTAGGATTCAGTGTTTTACCTTTCTCAATGACCATGTCCTTCTGTGGTCTGAGAAAGCAGTGAAAAAGTGAAGAAGTTCTGAAGAACTTGATCTATAGAGTTAGAATTTTTGAGCTCAAATACAGGCTTTAATGCTTACTATTTGCATACCCTTGGACAAGTTATTTGACTTCTCGGAGAGCGCTTTAGTATTCTTCTGAAAATGGAGACTATAATGCTACTTACCTTGTAGGCTGTTTTGAGAATTGTATGAGAAAATTTGATGAAAAGCTTTTTTGGTAGTGCTTGGTGCACACTAAGTGTACACTTGATGTGATGGTATCTGGTAGAATTTTTCAAAGTGCGTTTTAAAGTCTGTTTCTTCTTTAGAGTTCACAATGGCTCTGTGAAGGAGGAACTGTTATTTAACTGTATTTTATAGGGGAAGTCATAGAGGCACAGCATCAGTTCATAACTTTGTTACTGGTAACTGAGTTTGGATTATAATCTGACTATTTCCTCTAATTTGTTAGACTTGACTGTGAATTGAGTTGTTAGGAAGTTGCCTTCGTTTTGTGATTCTATAAGCTAGAAGGTGTAGATGGGAAGGGCATAAATCCCAATTCCTTAAATTTGTCTCATTGGTGAGCCAGTTGATTAATTCTGAAATTATTATAAATACAAATCTTAGTTTGCACAGTTCCCATATGCACAATTTTCAGCTATTATAGTTAAGTAACACCAGTTTCCAAAAAACACACTTCAAATTTCACTTATAATGTTAGCTGTGAATAATTGTATAAAAGTCCAACTAACACACCCTGTTATTTGGTCCTGAACAGACAGCAAAGCATGTAGCTGTGTTGCTTCTTGTCTCATTATAACATTTCATAAGAATGGGTAATGCAAAAAGGTAATTGGCTGACAAAGATCAAAGTTGCAGCAAAGAAATGAAAAGTTGATAATGCTGGGAATGAAATTTAAACCACTTGCAAAGAGAGTTCTGGAAAAAATACCTGACCATGTAAATGTCAACACTGTCACTGTTGTAGACACTCCATACATGCAGCCAGAGGAGCTCAGCGAAGGGTAATTGGTCACAAATTAGGAAGGTAGCTGTGACTAAAAGGATGAAGACCTAAGAGAGGAAAGGATGCTGGCCAAAAACTTCACGTTAAAGGAACTCCTCAGAGGAATACTGCAAGACATTAAAACACAGAGGATCAAATGTTGGAAGCTAGTTCAAACATAGAAGTGTGCCCCTTCGCCAAGGGATCAAAAGATGCTCATTTGGTATTTTAAATTACACAGTGAAGGGATGGCATTACGAATGACACTTGATTTTTTTAATAAAAGAAGAAACTTTAATTCTCAAAGCTTTGAAAACTTAAAATTACAATATACTGAATAACTGTTTGTTTTTCCATTTTCCTATACATATATAGCTGATGGTTTTTAATGCTCTGACAAAACATGTTAGAGGTTGCAGAAAAATAATAATTTTCCTAATTGATGATTGAGATTGCTTTGCATGGTTTCAGCTTGCATGGTCATTTCTGGGACTGTGCAGCAAGAGCTGCCTGTATTTTTTGAGCCACAGGGGCACTCTTCAAAGTGGTGGGGATACACTGATGCCTTATGAAACATTTATTCCAGTACAGATTCTGGAGTGTCTGCATGTGCCAGGCTGCATACACACATGTGAATAAAAGGTAGTCCTTTTTCCCAAAGATTTCACACTTCAGTTATTTGATGAAAGACCAGATTATTACATCATAATGTATGCCTATAATATATATATAATACATTTCTTTGAATGCAGTGATAGGGAAATATCAGGCATTATGAGAGCCTAGAGGAAGGGCATCCAACTTATTAGCTTGGGAATTTGAGGGGTGGGAGAGACAGGGAGGCAGCCTAGAGGACTTAGGAGTTAATTGGGAAAAGCTGTGTTAAAGAGTGAGCCAGTGGTGAGAAGCTTGTGCAGGGAGAGTACAGGACATTTGAAAAAGTTGATTTTTGCTGGAATGTGGAAGGCAAGATGGGACAGATAAACAGTGTCATGGAACCTGTAGGCAATGGAAGAGTCCTTGGGGTTTTCCCCAATTCTTTTATATTAGGGTAGGATTTATATAGAGTAAAATGAACCCATTTTAGTGTATAGTTTGATGTGTTTGATATAAGGCCCGTAACCAGCAGCAGAGTCAAGGCAAAGAACACTGATATCACCCCCTAAAATCCTCAGTGCTTCTGAGTAACTAAGCCCTCCTCTCACCCTCGCAACCACTGATCTGTTTTCTGGTCCTGTGGAGTTAATGCCCTTTCCAGAATGTCATATCAATGGGATTATACAGTATGTAAACTTTTAAGCCTGCTTTCTTTCTCTTAGTGTAATACTGTTGAGATTCATCCATGTTGTTGCCTGTAAAAGCCTTTGGGCTATAAGCGGGAAATTTTTCTGGGATTTGATTGGGGGATGGATGCGAGAGGGGCAAGAGTAGAGGCAGTTACTCCAAGTTAGCCAGGTGCTAATGTAGGAGAGTTGCAAAGGTAGGGCTTGATTTGAGAAGTGCGTGGGAGGTGGAGTTGGTCTCAGCTGAGCTTGGGACACAGGAATAACAACAGATGGGGAAGAGGAGACCCTGTGTTTTGGATGTGTTGAGTGTGTGAGTGTGGGATTACCTTGAGGTGAAGCCCAGCAGGAGGTGGGCATGTGAAGAAGTTGATTTCCCCCCTTTCTTATCCTTGGGTTTTTGCCAAATCCAATTTGCTAAACATTGACCTTGCTTGATGAAAGGGCTCCCTGTTCCGTTCATCCTACCACATCATCATGAAAAATTTGCTTCCAAAGTCTTGTTTGGCCTATTGCACTGTTGTTGAACAAACTTGTTTTTTAGAAGAATGTCTTCACCAAATAGTATCAAATAACACTGTTCATCTGCATTTAGCCATTGTTTTCCATAGATGACTATATAAATGTTTCTAGAGAAGCTGTGGTCCTTGGGGCTGGATATCAGAGTTCAGTAGTCATGAACCAGCCACAGGTCAGGGATTCTCTTTTGTGCCCTTTTCCATCAAAAGGGGTTCTCTTGAACTATGTTTTTGTAGGGTGCTACATTTGAACCAGTTTGAACCTTATGGGATGGAAGTAGTGATGAAGGAACACAGCATTATCTGTATTTAAGATGTGGCTGGCTGACTATTTTCTGTGTAAGCTCTTGATTCAGTGAAGATCCTTAGGCTGCATCCAAACTAATGGGAGAATTCTATGCTTCATGAATGTCTACATCTGGCCTAGGAAGGGAAGCGGCCCGGGAAGTGGTGGGCAATTGTTTGCCCCACTGATGAAGAACTTTTCAGAAAGGTGGTTTACCACACTGTGGCCTGTACCTGAAAGGTATTGCCTGCAAAATTGGCTCACGGCCATAATTATAGCTAACATAGCATTTTATAGTCAGGACAGCTCCATAAGGTGGGTAATATTTTTTTCATCTCTTACTTGTGGGGAAACTGAAGTACAGAGAGATCAAGTAACTTTCCCAGAGTCAGACAGCTAGTTCTGGTAGAGCTGGAACGCAAAGCCAAACCATGTGGCTCCAGAGTCCATACTCTTATGTATGCCATGCTGTTCTTAGAGTTCTAGAATGCTAACATGGGAAGGACTCACAGGAATTATTTTTTTTCCTCACTCTTCATTTTATAGTTAAGATCAATGCAGGCTAGAGAGGCTCTGATGCCTCACTCAGGATCACGGAGAGATGGTAGAGGCAGAGCTAGTTACAGGGCCCTTGCCACTCTCACAAATTTTATACCTTTGTCTTGATTGCTTGTTGGTTTTGTATCTGTGAAGAATAACATTGAAGTAGGCAGACTGGCACAATTTGTGTTTAATTCCATCCTTTTCCTTGGCCTCCGCTCTCTCTTGCCTGGGAATGTACTAATTGGCTCTCTTCCTGCCCCCTCTGTTACTTTATTATTCCCAAGGGAGCCTGGAATCACCATTACTGATTTTGAGCCTGTCCTATTTGATCATTGTCCGATCTTTGCTCTTTCCAGTCTCTTTTCAGTAACAATTGGGGAGGGGAGAAACTGTCCAACCAGCTGGGTGAGAGTTGAGTGTTGGAGTGGGAGAGGGAGAGGGGACTCTTACAGGATTGAGTGAGGTTGAGTGTGGGAATGGGAGAGGGAGAGGGGACTCTTACAGGATTGAGATTATTGCACTGCAGATCAAAGACCTTCCCTTAGGGGTGCTGCCCTTTGTGGTTTTGCTCTTCCTGCTTCACCAATACCTACCACAGTTTACCCCTCCACATTCTGTGCAGCACATCTACCTGTCTGCAATTGGAATTCAGAGCTAGAAAGACAGTGCCAATGAGTTTGATTGCCCCAAACACTTACACACATGGAACAGGGCATCTGGGAGAGAAAAGGGAGCCATGCCATAATAGTTTACATTTCATATTCGTTTTTATTTTATTTTGAGGAGCCACGTTTGGGGCAATAAATTAAGTTTTTTTAACATTTGTTAATCTTTCTTTTATAAAAAGTTCTTCATGTAAGCTTATTCAAATAGAGACTGATGTTTTTCTTCTGTTTCCTCCTTTTTCCCTCCCTTCCTTCCTTCCTCCCTTGTATAGTGGGTCCTTTGTGTGTAAAAATTTAACTCCTGATCTCGTCTCTCCCACCCAGAGTGAAGTCGAATATTAGTGTATTATGGTCATCATTCTCCAGTGACTTACTCTTTCTCTACATTCTCTATAATTAAAAATGTCCTTCTCAATTTCAACTCAAAGTACCTGAAAAGACTCCTTGTTTACTTAAGAGAAAGCAAATTTCCCCAGGTAAGTTCCCATATGTTTTCTGTAAAAACTGGCACACACTTCCTTTATATTTTACCCCTGTCCAATGAGATTGTTACAACAGTAATCAACCAGTCTAAGCCACTCATCTGTTTTTGCCTGCATTTTCTTGGGTAATTTTAACTCCTTTGGTGCTGTACAGGAAAGTTTGCTTCCTCCGATTACACAGAAGTGCCACATTCCTGAGATTGCCACCTTCCATTCAGTTTCCTCAGTTGGCCGTTGAGCCCTTGGACTGTTCTTCTGCATGGAGGCGCATTACCCTTCAAGGACTGGGAAGGGCCCCAGCAAATGTGCTCACATTGTCATGTCTTTTTCTGAGGTTTGCATTTGTTTCTTGTGCTTTCTCTTAAAGAGGGTCCTCGAAAGCCTATGAGCTGTAGGTCTTACCTAACCTGCATATGTTCTTGAGTTGATCCAGTCAAGAAACTACAAAGCAAGAGCTCTATCCCCTTAGTCACCTGATCCAGTGGCTTTCTCTGTGGAATTCCCATTCTTCATTTAATTCTTCTAGTTGTGGTCTCTGGAAATGCGGAACTGCTTTTCATCCACACTATCAGAAGGTAGAAGCCACAACAGAAACTTTGCCAGAGAGATACTTTAAAGCTTAGACAGTTGAGTTTTACATGGCAGTGGACACAGATTTGCTTAGTGGAGAGTTGTGCTGGGCAAAGGTGAGTTAAGGTCCTAGTTCTTTCTCTAATACACGAGCATGGGTCCTCTTCAGGAAAATATACTGGAAGCTATCTCTGTGAAATGCACTTGTACATAGGAACCTCAACCAACCTCTAGAAGTGCCCATTTTTCTTAGGGTCTCACAGGCTCAGATACCTGAGTGATCATTTTCTTCCTGTTTCCTCTCCCACTCCTTTTGCTGCCAAATCCTGAAGATATTTTAGTTTGCATTGTCTCCTAGAACTGTCCTTTCCTTCCCCCACCAAAAAAAAAAAAAAAAAAAGCCTTCATATGATTATTGGGAATCGAATGGGAGTGGTGATTTATAAAGGGAATTATCACTCCTTTACTCCTTTTTTTTTAAAGATTTAATTTATTTGACAGAGAGAGAGCACAAGCAGGGGGAATGGCAGGCAGAGGGAAAGGGAGAAGCAGGCTCCTGCTGAGTTTGGAAACCCGCTCAATCCTAGGACCCTAGGATCATGACCTGAGCCTAGGGCAGATGCTTAACTGACTGAGTCACACAGGTGTCCCTCCAGATTAGATTTTTTTTTTTTTTTAAAGATTTTGTTTATTTATTTGACAGAGACAGATCACAAGTAGAGAGGCAGGCAGAGAGAGAGGGGGAAGTAGGCTCCCCGCCAAGCAGAGAGCCTGATGTGGGGCTCGATCCCAGGACCCTGAGATCACAAACAGAGCCGAAGGCAGAGGCCTAACCCACTGAGCCACCCAGGTGCCCCCAGACTAGATTAAAAAAAAAAAATTATTGAAAGGTGCTTTGTCTTATTTATTTTCAGTGGTGGTAGGTGTTGCAAGTACTCAGTGAAAAAGTAGCACCAGATTACTACAAAGACTTTTGGGAACAACCCACTCAGCAAACAGAACCCTTATTATCTGTGTTCCCCACCACACTGTGGGCAACTCTAAAACAGGGGCTATGCTCTTTGAATCTCCAGTGCTGGGACAGTGCTGCAGCAGAGTCTCTTGGACTAAAAATATAGTAGCATTTATTTCTTACTCCTATGATGCTTTCCTTCATTCTTTAAGTGGGATTTTTTTTTCTTATATTAACCAAGAATTTTGAATTTGTGTCGGACTTACTGGAAAAAGAAAATCAACTACTGGTTGAGGTGTCACTAATCACTTTGTATTTGAAATTTTAAATTAAAATCTCCTGATGTTTTTTATATATCAAAAAAACTTAAAACTTTAAATGAATATTAAAATTTATATTTGGAAAATTACCAGTGTAACTTTATCTAGTTGGGTGGATGCATAACCAAGGTTAGAGATGATCTAGTTTTAACATGATCTTTATTTTTGACTTGAACTACCTTAACATTTCTAGACCTCCCTGAAGTAAGATTGAATATAGAAGTGGTATAAATAAAATAGAGGTTTACTTTGTGAATTCTTTTTTTTTTTTTTTTAATTTATTTATTTGTCAGAGAGAGAGAGAGAGAGAGAGCACAGGCAGACAGAGTGGCAGAGGGAGAAGCAGGCTCCCTGCGGAACAAGGAGCCCGATGTGGGATTCGATCCCAGGACGCTGGGATCATGACCTGAGCCGAAGGCAGCTGCTTAACCAACTGAGCCACCCAGGCGTCCCATACTTTGTGAATTCTTAATTCAAGTTTGTTGTATACCTTTGATGATCAAGTGCTAAGTAAATAATACAAAGTAGTCTATATTGTTTGAAGCTTTTATCAGCTCTCCCCAAAGCTTGAACCTAAGTTAGTATTAAGTGTGTCTTAGTGGTGCCTGGCTGGCTGAGGCGCTAGAGCATGCTACTCTTTATCTCAAGGTTGATTTCAAGCCCCTTGTTGATATGGTATAGAGCTTACTTAAAAAAAAAAGTCCTAAATGGTATAATTATTTCATAGATAGGCAACCTGAACTTTGGATAAATTTGCAGACTCTTAAACCCTATAATATGCAGAAGAGTAAGCTTAACTATAACATAAGCATAGCCATTATGATTTGCATAATTTATCTTTTCAATATAAATATTGTACTCCTATAGTAAAATTACTGTCCTAGAAGTCAGATTTCGATTGTCTGAGTATTTGTAGAACTGGAGGAGGTTTTAGGGTCATGTTTATGTTTAGATTTAATTTGAATGGTAAGTTAAGATTTATGGTGAGCAGGGTACAAAATGTTTTATTTACTTTTTCTAAGCTTATGAATAAAAAAGCAACATCTGAATCTGATCTTTGGGAAGCAAGTTCAGGACATACGGTATAATTCTATTTTAATTGTTTCCCTTAATTGCACCTTATTTCTGTTTATTTGCAAATGGTGTATTTTTTTTTTTTTGCAAATGGTGTATTTAAAACATTAACATATTTAATACCCTGTGATTGGATATATTTAACTTTCTATTAAACTCATGCTTTAACATTTTCAGACTCTGAGAACAGGAATACATAAGACCTGTCTTTTGCTTGTATTACTGAACAAACTGATGTTTTCATGACATGAAACACACACCCCTAGTTTACTTAGAGTAAATATGTGTAACAGTTAGGTATACTTAGCTTCTGTGACAGGATGTTTATATCTTAATTCATCCATTAATACATACATTTTTTCCCCAAAAATATTTATCAAGCTCATACACTGTGCTACAAAGTATAGTTGATGTAGTGGTGAACAAAACAGAAACATTTCTTTCTTGCCCTCATAGTATCTTAGAGTCTGGTTGGGGAGAAAAATGTGAAACCAGGCAACCATAGTATCTTGTGATAAAGGCTGTGGAACGCCAAGGCCAGGGTTCCATCAGCACACGCAGTGCCGGAGACTTCTAGAGTAAGTGACACCTCTGCCTCTTTATTCTTCAGAGTTAGCCTGGTGAAGTGACAGGTTCTAGGAATTGTGGCTAAAAATGTTCCTGGCACAAGGAACAACACTGGTAAAATCCCAGAGTAAAGAGAAAACTCGGCATATTGGAAGACTAGTATATTAAAACCTTAGGCAAGTAAAACTCAGATAATCAGAACTGTCACTTTGGGGCAGAACATTTTTCATCCTTACTTTGATGAGAAGATGAGAAGTAACTACAGATTTGTTGTTTGATTCCTGCCCCCCATAGAAATACTTATTTATTTTAGAAAATGTGAATTGTAACTAACAAATATTTAAAATTACTCATAATTTTAACACCTAGTGATAACTTTACTTGTGATTTTGTAATCAACCTTCCTGATTTTTTCCAGTGCATCTTTGATTTTATAAAATTGAGATGATACCGAAAATGCTATTTTGTAACTGACATTTTGAGCTTATATAGAAGTTATCATTGTTTTCATAACCTTGGGAGTACTTGTTAAATATGAAACTCAATGGCCATATAGTATTCTGTCATGGGCCATTATTTATTTATAGAGCCCCCATTTTTGGAAAGATGTGTTGTTTCCAACATTTTGCTATTTTAAGTATTGCTGCAATTAATGTATTTTTATTTAAATTTTTAAACCCTTCTCTATTTCTCTAGGGTAATAAAAAGGTATGTCCTTTCTACTGTGCCCGTGCTTTTTTTTTTTTTTTTTTTTTTTGTAGATATTAACTGCTTGTTTACCATCACCACCCCTGAAAATCAGTCCAGCCCTGGCAACATGAGGTCTTGAATCTAGATCTTCAGATCTTTTTCATTTAGACCAGTACTTTCCAAGATACCTGCCTGAAGAACAAAGTTGGAAATGAATCCCATTACATCTATATAAATAAAAGCATTAGCTGAACTTGATGTTATATGGCTGGACATGAAATGTAAGGCTAGTGTTGTTATATCTAGGGTTTTTTGTTTTTTGTTTTTTTAAAAGAGTGCCCACATGTCTCTAGAAATGATTCATCCAGGGAATTTTTTTTTTTAAATATCAGAATTAAATCTTTTATAGGGAATGTTCTTTAACTGTATGATTAAATAACCTTTCTGTCAGTGACTTGGAATATTTTCTTAGTATATAAATACCTCTGTGGAGTTAAAAATGAAAAGAAAAATGAACGTGTTTCTTGGGTAAACATTTTTTCTTAAAGATGTCGAGAGGATTGTTTCTTATAGAACCATATGGAAGATCCTAATAGGAACCACTTGGCTTACAAGGGTTTTGTTTTTTTTTGTAGATTTTGTGCTGTTTCAGGGCTGAAATCCTGTGTCCACCTTAGCACTGAGCACATCATACTCAATAAATATTGCCCAAGAAACACTTAAAGAATAACAGCTTTATTCAACTATAAGTCACATACTATCAGTTTACCTATCTATGGAGTGTTTATTGGTTTCACTGGTTTTTAGTGTATTCAGAATTGTGTAACCATTACAACAATCAATTTTAGAACGTTTTTATCACCTCAAAAGGAAATTTATACCCTCCAGCTATCATCCCCAACACTGCCATCCCCCTGCGGCTGTAGGTAACCTCTGACCTACTTTATATCTCTGAATTTGCCTATTCTGGATATTTCATACTAATGGAATCATACTACATGTGGTATTCTGTGACTGTCTTCTTTCACTTATATAATATCTTCAAGATTTACCCATGTTGTGCCATGTGTCAGTATTTCACCTCCTTTTTTTTGTTGCTGAATAATACTCTGTTGTATGTATAAATCACATTTTTGTTTCTCCATTTACCAGTTGATGGAAGAACCACTTCTTAATATTTAGATGCATGTGGGTAGGTTTGTATTACAAGGGCAAAAAGTAAGAAGTTAAGTTGTAAGATTCCAAATTGGAGATGGCTTCAAAGCTTGTTAGTGGTGAAGTTATATATAAGTTTAGAATTAAGTTTGTATGGTTGTTGGGTCAAAAGGAAGACTATCACATCAATGAGGACATCTTGTCGGTTCTATCTCTTGAATACTTCTTAAATTTGCTCTCTTCTCCTTGTCTCTGGTAACTGATGTAAGCCGCAGCTTTTGTTTGCTCATTGCATCACCACTGTCTTGCCCTGCAGCAGGCGAAAGGAGCATTTCACATTTCCAAAGTCATTTTCCCTCCGGAGTCAGAAATCCTTAACAGATCCGGCAAGGCTGCCTCTCACACCAGCACTTGCTGCCTTCACCCCCCTCCCTTTCTATTCTGTATTTATTTTGTATTTAAGAGGGATAATAGAGTCCTTTCCGAAGTTGTTGCTTGAGCACCCGAAATTTCAGCCTGTACCACTTCAAGAACTGTGTGTTATGAATCCCTTTGGATTCTGGTGTAGTGGAAAGAGCTCATGAGCTCTGGGGTCCCCTGAGCATCAGAAACCTACTTGTTTCCTTTAAGCCTTTTACCTGCAAAATAGAGGTAAGACTTCACAAGTTGTTCAGAAGATTAAGGGAGATACTATGTGAAGGTATCTGGTACACAGAATGTGCCTAATAAACTATGTCCTTTCTACTTATCATTTAGATTAAAGCATTAGAATGTAGTGATTTGGAACCCTCTCTTTTTTTTTTGCTGAATATAGAGACTGATGTATTATGATGGTTGCCTATAATTTGAGTTGTTTTCCCTCTAAAGTTTGTGTCTTTGTCTCGGAATTCTGTTTTTTTGAAGTCTCTGGAATTTTACTACTGTCTAACACCTCTGCCTAGCAGCAGTACTTGGCACACATCCCTGCTTATAAGAAGGCAATTATTTATTGTCTTTTTTCCCTAAAACATTTGTGTGTGTCTATATTTTTATATTTCCACATTATGAACATAATTATTGTTCATTTAAAAAGCAAAAAAATTGGGGCACCTGGGTGGCTCAGTGGGTTAAACCGCTGCCTTCGGCTCAGGTCATGACCTCAGGGTCCTGGGATCGAGTCCCGCATCGGGCTCTCTGATCAGCAGGGAGCCTGCTTCCCTCCCTCTCTCTGTCTGCCTCTCTGCCTACTTGTGATCTCTCTCTGTCAAATAAATGAATTAAGAAAAAAAAATCTAAAAAATCAAACAAACAAGAAAATTCAGAAAATAAGAGATAAAATTTAGTTGCAAACAGATTACCTGCTCTGGTGTCCATTATGGTTTATCATTTTCCAGTCTGTTCTGTGTGTCTGTGTGTGTGTGTATAAATGCCCATGTTTTTTGAAATAGAAGTTGGATGATTAAAAAAAAAAAAAGAAGTCGGATGATACTGTATGTTTTGTTTAATTGCTTTTTCCACTTGCCCATGTAAGTGTTTTTCAGTGTTCGTGTCATGGAGGCATATAATTTTTTATGGCCTCCTGGAATTCCAGTGTGTGGAAGTACTGTGATGATGGTCACAAGTCCTCTTTGAATAGGTATGTAGGTTGTAGGTAACTTTTGGTTATTATGAACAGTGCTAGCTTTGATTTTGAAGTCATGAGTGATTCTGATACGCCTTCCACCTTCTGAGCGAACAGTACTCATGAAGTAATTTCTCTGAGATTTAATGCCAGATCCTCTTTAAACTTGCTCCTCTTGTGTTAGTGACAGTACTTTCTTTCCCTTCACTTATTTTGCTCTTTACCTGGTGCTAGTGTCATAATTCCTGTATGCCCACACCTCCATTCACCTTCATTTTCTCTTTGCCACGTGGTGGTGTCCTGTCTTTCCTTTAATTTTCAAATAATTATACCTTCATATTGTTTAACTTGTCTTTACATTTCACTGTTGATTCTTATGATTAAATTTACTAATTTGCTTCCATTTTAGTTTTCATCACCTCATCCTAAATTTGAGATTATTTAAATATTTAATTTTATTAATTATTCTAAAAGAGAATGCTTGCTTTCTTCCAAGTAAGAGACTCAGTAGAGTGGTTTGTATTGTGTAGTACAGTCAAAAGATATTGTCTTTAGAGTTAATTGTCTGTTGCCCCAAAGTGGGATAGTTCTTAAAGTGTTTTTAATTCAGGACTGCTTTTCCTCTTTCTGGGTCTAGTTTTGGCTCCTAGCCAGTTGACTATGTCCTTAAGGAGCATTAGCCATTTTAAATAATTTTAGTATGAAGCTAAGTAAATCATATAGTATATGCTAGAGTTGTGGCTATTAAAGTTGAGCATGCATCTGAATCACTTGGAGGTCTTGTTGTATTCACAGACAGCTATGCCTTATGCCCAGAATTATTGATTCTGCCCATTTTGGAGAGGGCCTGAGAATTTGCATTTTTTATATGTCCCCAATTGATACTGATGCTGTTGGTCCTGCAGCCATACTATGAGAATAACTGTTCTTAAGGAACATAGAAATCATTTTTGGGTTGTCTGTACTCTTTATAATTATTCATATTCTTTTTCTCTTTACACTAGTGGACATAACAGGTATAACTGAACATATTTTAGTAGAGCTGTTACTGTTTATTTTTATTTTTTTTAAAGATTTTTATTTATTCATTTGAGAGAAAGAGAGAGAGAGAGAAACGGCACAAGCAAGGGTGGAGGCAGAGGGAGAGGGAGAAGCAGACTCCCCACTGAGCTGGGAGCCTGATATGGGCCTCATCCCAGGACATGGAGATCATCACCTGAGCTGAAGGCAGATGGAGCCACCCAGGCGCTGCATGCTGTTGCTATTTAAAAAACAAACAAACAAAAATGCTTATTAGTAAAATACAGAAAGGTTATTGGATATAGAGCTATAGCTTGGTGTGAGCCAGACCAGTAGCCAAGGTGTCTGGAGTCCTAATTCAGGGTCTTGGATTTGGTC
The DNA here is from genome assembly GCF_963455335.1 of Martes martes. Taxonomy (NCBI): domain Eukaryota; kingdom Metazoa; phylum Chordata; class Mammalia; order Carnivora; family Mustelidae; genus Martes; species Martes martes. Next base: position 44,897,184 of record NC_137900.1, on the reverse strand, counting down.
AGGACAGGTTTTCTTAAATCTCATATAGTCTTAGTTTCCTTGGAGAAAAAAAAAAAAAAATGATTGCTACTAGGTCTTTCCTGTCCCTGTACTTCCTAAATCTGCAGGCAGATCCTGAGTATGTTTACACAGGCTCACAATATCAAATATCTCATTTGAGAAATGCTTATGTGTTATCAATAAATGCTCAAAGTAGACTAATAGAGGCATTATTTTAAGGTTTTATCATGATGGGAATTTAGAATTTAGATATGGAAATACTTTGAAATCATAGATACTCCAGATGGCTTTGGACATCAGAGTAAAAGAGAACTGGTGGTTCACTTGTCAGCTCTGCTAGAATATCAGGTTGAACCTGGAAGAAAGGAGGAGGTGAGAGAAAAATTTTAAAATAATGGGAATTGAAACTGTCTTTGGGTACATTTGATTCATTGGATCCAGTTTCAGTTCAGTGTGCAATTCTCTGGTTTCTTATCAGATATAACTAGTAGTTGTTACATTTATTAGTGTACTGACAATTTGGACCTTCGGGTTTGAAGTTCTTTCTGCTTGACAGCTGACATGGGGGAGAAGTGTAAAACCTTTTGCAGGTGGCTGGCAGGCACGTTATTTGTATTTCAGTGGAAAGGATGCTCTATTGGAAAAAGCACAGAGCAAAGGGCTTTTGTAGAGGATCACTTAGCATGTAGGTGTGTGAAAGGTGAGGCTACGGCGATGCCTGGCAGCTGATGAGAACACAGCAGAGGGAGATGAACAGGAAGTTTCTGAGAAGCAGCTCAGCCTTTCCTGTTCAGACTTGGTTAGAGGGCCACTGTGTTAGCCAGATGCTTCAGTTAGACGATAGAGACAAGTCTCTCATTTGCTGCCACTGTGAGTTGGAATGTTAAATCTTTCAGAAAGTCCTTTTGACTCTTCTTTTGTGGTTGTTGTGCTCTCCCTTACCATCCCCCCCCCCCCGCCCACCGCTTTTTGATGACATGACATGTGTAGTCTTCTTATCTCCTCAGAAATTAGGAGAAAATTTCAGCAGAGTAAGAAACCTTATGACCCAGAAAACATTTGCCTGAAGTGTTCCCATGTGAGCAATGGGCATGGGCATATACTAAAAGAGAGGGGGGGAAGGTTTTTTGTTGAGAGTGACAGGCAGACAGGACCAGCAAAGTTTAACTTAAATCCTCTCATTGATATTGGAAAGTCATAAGCCTTCATGTGACACTGCCACATTCGTCTCACTATGTGATCTGGAGCTCTGTAGCTTGTACCAGTGTGTGTGTGTGCATGTGTGTGTGTGCGTGTGTGTGTGTGTACAGTGTAAACATTTTATGAACTGCAGTGTCTAATCCATCCGTCTGTCTGGGCAAGAATGTCCCTTGATAGTAAAAAGAACAGCAATCAGGACAGAATTGGTCAATGCGGCATGTCTAATGGTGGGAAGATATTTGAAGGACTCGCTATAGACACAATAGTCTCTCTAAATAGCCTCTTTGCACCCGGAGTCTTATTGCAAACAGGTTCATTAAGGAGAGACATTCTGACACACAGCATCACAGTAATGAAAGTAGCTCTGTTTTTCTAATATTGTATCTTGCCACTTCAGTTATGCTGCTAGTACAAGATTTCCCTTGTGTTGTTGTATATTTCTCCAGAAAAAGAATCAGTCTTCATAGAATATACAATTATTTTGTACAGGAATGTATAACTCATACCTAAGATCCAGTCCTCCCTGTTTATGTGCACTAGTGCAAAAATAATTGGCAAACACATCTTCCAGACCAAAAGATTCCAGCACCTTCAATTTGTTGGGCTAGAAGATGTTGAATCAGAGTTATAATAAACTTAAAAAAATGTGTAATGTTCAAAATGGATTTGTGATCAATCATAAAAGAAAAAAAATATTAGTACAGTTTCCCATGAGGTGTAATTTTTTTTCCAAGGGTTTTAGCCAATTCTAGTATAGTATCTGTTCAAAGAGGGGGGAGATGCAAAAGGTTTTCATCCACCAAGCTTTACATATAACTACTATATGAAGACTTAAGCTATTGGATTTTCTGCCTGTTAATGTACAGCATGAACATTATGAACATGGAAAAAAAGGTTATATTGGTTTAAAAGTGGATATGGAAAATTTAATGTGCTCAAGTGGGAACAATGGCATATTAAAAAAAAACACTCATGACACAGATCTAATAATTCACTTGCCCCTGTAGGAGAAGGGTATCAGCTCTGATACTGGTTCATAGTTTATTTTTATATACACCCCTGGTCCCTGCAGTATACCCGGTGTGTGGGTTCCAGAGAAAAGAAAGAAAATAATCTGTAGGGAAATCAGCCTGGAAACCTTTCATTAAATACATTGTACTTTGTATTGTGTCGTTCACAGAATCTTCAAGAAATAAAGAAAGGAAAAACCTGTTATCAGTCTGCATGTGTGAAATATTATATTTGAATACTATCATTTGTTTTAAGATTAAGGCAGAGGCTGCAGACATATTAGTTATTATTCACTTACATCTGGTAGATAATGCAACAGGGATTTAAAAATTCTTTTTCCATTTGTAGTCCCCACCTTCCTGTCTGCCTCCCTCCCCCCTGCCAAACAATGGCAAAGATACCACTTTAACTTAAAACTATGCCGGGTACAATATTTTCATCTTAGCAGTGTTGCTTCTTTATAGAGGATTGGGGTGTTGAGGGTAATAAAACGAGTCCTTAAAATTCTTGGTGGATTTTATCTGTCATTTAGCAAAAGATGCGTTTCTAGGGAAAATTGGAGAAAGCGTTAAATACATTCTTCCATGAGAAAAATATACACGCTAGGGGTGTAACTATGAATAGTGACACCTTTATCAAGTTGAATGTCCTTTGGAGTAAGCCTTTGTCTTGTCATTATAGTTCATGTATTGCTGTTGCTGGGCCTTTGAAATCTGTAAACGTCTTATCTTTTTTGCTGACTATTCATGCAGGATACGCTAGGCAAGCCAACTGTGACACATATTCTGCCTATACTTGTAGCTGTCTCTTGGATGAAAATGAACACACATCTTAAACCTAAACCTTGGGTACCATATAGCAGTATTTAACAAACATCCAGAATAGCAGTTATTAAAGAGTTTAGTTTTGATCTCAGATACCTGGGAGCACATTGTCCCACACAGTATGTTCAAAGATTTATTATTTCTGAAGTAGCTTATGTTGAAAACCATATTTTAAGTAGAGAGGATTGTAAGCCTATCAATCTCACCAGACTGGCAATTCTTTTCACACCTGTTAGACTCAGTGCCACCTCTTGGCCTCAGGACGGATACAGCACATTCCACTCCAGACTAGGTCATCCTGCCAAGAAAAAAAATATTGTATGAACTGGTTGAAGGATGCATAACATTTCAAGTGAAACAGCCCTTGGGAGATTGGTCATCACAGTCATGGTGGCTAAGCTCCTAATTTGGAGGCAGTTGTCCCAGTGTTCATGTGGATCATTTCAATTTCGGTTCCTCTCCTCTGGGTGCCTGTCAGTTGAGTTCTTAAGCCATAGACTGTTAATTTAGAGGTGTTGATGTCTTTTAGTACTTAGGATTTGGAAATACTTTCTGATGGTGGGTCGTGAAGAAAGTGTCTATTTTTCAAGGGTGGCTGAGCCCTGGGGAGAGGTTTCTTATTACTGCCATCTCTGTTTCACTTAAATGGAAGAGCACACACAGTCCATCTCTATGGATATGGAAGGCTGGCCCTGATCTTTAAGTGACAATGGCTGGGCATCCCTCTCAGCCCTCCCAGAGTGACCAGTCTCTCACATTCTGAGATCAGGACCTCACCTTCTGAATTAGCTCTGAGCCATAATACTGTGTCAGGTGCCCTGCAGTTGAAGTGCTTCAGGAAGGAGTGAGGTTTCTGTTTTTAGCCATGACAGTTGGGTCTAACATTTATTTGAGGCTAGTAATTCATTGAGCAAACCATTGGGCTTCATGTGTGCAATACCTGTGGCCCTTCTTTCCAGCCTCCTCCTTTGCAAGGTCCCATTGCTCTGCATTCCTTTTGGGTATTTATCCTGGAGCACTTCTTAGAGCCTGGCAACACCGTGTAGGGTGGTGTGCACTTCACAGCACCAGGGCTTTCTCAGGATCACAGCCAAGCTTCAATGGCAATGAAACTCCATCCACATGAATGTAGTAAGCGGTGGCAGATCTTACTGTGTGCCCAGCTTTCTGCTTGATGCTTTGCATGCATTGCTGTTAAGTCTTCACATTAAGGTGGTAAAATAGAGACTACTTTTCTCCCTTTGGCAGGTGAAGAAACGATGTCACTAGTAAGGGGCAGCACTGGGATTTTCAGATCCAAGCCTGTTCTTATTCCCAAGTCCATGCCCCGTACTGTTACTGACATCACATCCTAAGCTGTGTGCTCTCTTTGAGCTCTGCTCCCCCTTCCCTTGGCTCTCATGCCCTCGGAGTGACTTCTTTCCAGTGCTTGGGGACAGTCTCCTACTAGCCAGGTGACTGTTAGTCCTTTCCCGATGGAGCTGCATTTTCAAGGGGGAATGATTCCTCTTATTTAACCTGGTGGTGTAAATGGATAATGAGGTAAATGTCTCTGAAAGCACATGTTATTTATTGGTGTCTTCTTTACGCTAGGCACTGTGTTAGAACTTCTGGCACAGTAGTGACTTGGACAGACAGAGTCCCTGTAAAGCTTGCAGACCTGTGGACACAGCAAGACACTGAAACAAAAATTTACGAAATTTCATAGTTGCGCAACTGCATGTCCAAACCATACATAGATAATGAGCAGACTTCAAGTTTAAGCCATAGTCTGTACAGGTGCTAGACTTTGCCAGGGTCCTGTTGGTGATCCTCAAAGAAAGCCCCTTGCTTTCTTTGGTATCGCCTTCTTATCCTAAATCTTTTGACATTGTTCCCCATTTCAGGTTTCTCGAAGTCAGAAACCTGCGAGTTCTGCCCCTGCCTGCTCCTCAGCTTTCTCTCCCCTGTTCTCCTCTCCTTTCTGTCTGTACCCCTATTACTTAATTTCTTACCTTTGCCTGTTTTGCTTTCTGCCTTTCTATGATTTCTGAACCCAGTTTAAATTTAAAGAACCCAGTTTAAATTTAATCCTCCTTCAGATCCTAGCTCAGTCTCACTGGCTTTAAGTCATACCCCTCTTTTGATAAATATTCTTTTGTTTATTTATTTATTTTTGCTGGACCATAGGGTAATTCAATTTTTATTTATTTTTTGTTTTTTTTTTAAATTCAATTAGCCAATGCATAATACATTTTTAGTTTTTGATATAATACTCATAAATATTCTTTTGAAACATTAATCCCAATTTTGCAATTATCTTTGCTTGTGTAGAAATCTGCTTATTTCTCCAACTAGAATGAAAGTTCCCTGAGGGTAGGGGCCACTTCTCTGTCTTTCTTTTTCCATCCCAGGCACAAACCTGTTTTAGAGTGTTGAAGTAAATTAGATTTTCTTCTCATTTTCTTCTTTGGAACAGCTCATCCTTTTTCGTCTCTAATATTTATTCTGCTTTCATGTTCAGTTTTCCTGTTGAAATGAACACTACACACATTCCCCAACTCTGCGTTTCCTCCTTTTTTCTAATTCTTCACTATCTCCATTGTTTTCATCCAATCTTAGATCCTCCCAAACACTCCCACAGCCCCCACATCAGCCGCCATCTTCTGGGTTGGAAGATCTACTTAGGAAAAGGTTCCCTGTTATCCCCCATTCCTTCCACTTCACTGACATTACTTGGTATAAGCTCTTTGGACTTAACTTGTCTAAATCACCTAACTGCTCTTGTCACCTCTTGCCCTGAACTAGTAATGCTTCTAAAACGTAGATCTGATCATGTCAGATCTTAAATGCCTTTGATAGCTACGAGTGAAATGATACTCTGGGATTTATTTTCAAATTATCCAGTGGAAGAGGGGAGGTTAAGGGGATTAGGGAGAGTATAGGTCCAACAAGATGGACAATGTCCTGATAATTGTTGAAGCTGGTGGTGCAGTTTACAGCAGGCTGCTTATACTATTTACATATGTATGTTGGAAAATGTCATTAATACAATAAAAAAAAAGCCAGCAAACTTTGTATGTATACTGTGTAGATAGTATCTGAACTTCTTGCTAGAACTTGCTGTGCTCTCATATCCTTCCCCATTGTCTCTTTTGCTCTTCCTTAGCGGGTAGACTGATACTCTGTAACTTGCCCTGTCCTCAACATTGATTAGAAAGACTAAGCTTTATGGCGAAATCCTCCCCGGACTACTTCATTAGCCTGACTGAGGTCTCCTCTCCTTGTGGCTTCCATAACCCTGTGATGGGCCATCCTCAAAGCCTATCATATTGCTTCTCTCTGTATTGCTGTGCTGCCCACCACTCCACCCATCGAGGATTGCCCAAACCAAGAAGGTTCCCACTCCCCCATCCACAGTTTCAGTTCAGCCACTCCTCACTGCATGCTTACTGAGCATCAGGTGCTAAATGAATGTTTGAGATAAAAACTGGCCTGTAGTGTGGGGAGAATTCACCAGCCAGCATTTGGGACTAACTTTGGTAGTGGATAATATTCCTCCTCTTCCTTCCTAAGATGATCCCAAACTTTTTTTCAGGGAATGAAGTATATATATATATCCTTAAGAGATGACAGGTAAACTGTCCTGTAGAAACCACAAGCTAGCCAAATATTCATTAATGTGTCAAAATAAAACCCTTTTTGCCCAGCTTCTATCTCTTTTTAATGGTGGCTTTTAAAATTGTCAGGCTCTACATTTACACTTACGAGGTCCCCCTCCCTCTTTCCTGGCCCACTCCATAAAACTGGGTGGGGGAGCTGTTTTTGCCACCTGTGGTTTATGGGAGGGCAGCTTCCAGCCAGCCTTCCGCCAGAGCCCATCCTAAAGTCCCTAATCTATGCTCTAGAGGTGAGCAGAGGAATAACCCTCTTCTCAACCTTTACGATGTATTTCACTTATTTCTGGCCCCTTAATTATTCCAAACTCCAATATGACTGTGGAGCCCAGAGTTAAAAGTAGAAAATGTTTAAAAGATTTGAGAAATGAACTGATTTTTGTGGCCTGGAGAAGTGAAGACCAAGGTATGAGTTAATCACTGTTTCCAAAGACATGAAATAATTTTACATGGAAGGTGGCGCCAGCTGTTAGCCATTTGAGTGAAAACAAACAAAAGGACTTAGGTTGCAGCTGGAGGGATTTTAGTTAGGTAGAAATTTTTCATTAAGTGGTTCTGGGTGGGAACTGGGTTCCCATCCCAGTAGATTGTTGATTTAGGTCCAGATTGGAGGGCAGTAGGGTGGGTTTGAGGAATTTAAGCATCCTGAAAATTGGGCTTTGTGATTTAAAAAAAAAAAATCAGCAGCTGTGAAGGCCCTCTGTGCACAGCGCAGTTGAATGAGGATTCCCTCCTTCTTCCCACCTTCCCCCAAGTTGAAAGAAATTAACCTCAATTAAAGAAAATAGTGATGGATGGATACAGAGATAAATATGATATATCACACAGGAAAAACTACATTAAAAGAACATTAAAGTTGGGACAGAGAGCGCTAAAAATGGAAAAATTCATAGTTAAGTTTGAAAAGTGTTATTGTTTACATCTCTGCTAATATGTGGACCTAACAGGACACATTAAGAAATTATGAGTGTGCTCTGCTGTGCTAAGAAGTCAGTTTTTTGACTTGACACACTCCGCTTAATATCCACTTTCATTGCCCAGCTTTAATTAAGGCATGGTCCATGAATGATTATAGCCCATGGAAAAAAACCTGTTACTTTTACCAGAAGAGTTTTGGTGCTTGTTTGAATATTGAGTTTTGGAGGGGGCCAGGTGGTGTTTCTGTGACTCTGTGCATTTCTTTTTTTTTTTTTAATATTTTATTTTTAAGTAATTTTTACATCCAGTGTAGGACTCAAACTTACAACCCAGAGATGGAATCACATGCTCTACCAGCTGAGCCCGCCAGGCACCCGACTCTGTGCATTCAATACCTGAGCATATTTTAGCTTTCCTAAAGTCAAGAATTTCTTTTGTAAAGCAACTCGTTTTTTTTGGTTAAAGCTTTAATAATAACCTAAGAATAGTTTTTAAAATGTTGAGTGATATCATTTTGTATGTATTGAAAGCAAAATTTAGCTTTTATCCCTTTGCTTTAGGGGTTGGTTTTTGCTACTTAAGAATAGATCTAAAATTTCATATGTCTTCTGTAAACAAATTATTACATTGTAGGGGCCATAATCACAAATCCAATCACATTTTTAATTTATAAAATCACATTGTGGTCCTAGAAAGTCTTCTTTACCTAAAGCTTTCACCTAATAAGATCTAGCTGTGTACTGTGTGTTTTTGTGTATATGTACATATGTTCACTATATCAGGGACAAAAATCCCCCAAGTGGGTCTGGAATAGCATGGTTTCAATGTAGGATATAGAGTAAATATTTTGTATGAGAGAGCTTGAGGAATACAAAAGTTAATCAATCCTTAGCTGCTTTATCCCATCTCTCACTTCAGAGAATTGTTACCATTGCCTGTACTAAGAAACAAGATGAAAAAAATAATACCTTCCAAAAATTCCAGTATATATTCTAACACTAAGTTTCATATGCTTCCTGAAGAGGATGAATCTCTCCAGCCACCCCCCTTCTTGCTGTCTTTTGCATTTTGGGCAGGGAGGGAGGAATTGAGTTCTTCATTGACCACAAGCTTATTTGTGGAAGGGGATAGTGAAAATTAACCTATTTCTGAAATCACTGAGCAATGAAGAACAAATGGAATTTAGTAAATTTATATACTAAATTTCAAAATTTTATTTGTAATGCAGAGAGAATTTGCATCTTGTAAATATGTGTAGGTAAATAAAGTCATACTAACTTGGATAATGCCACATTAATAAAATAACAAATGGGTTAAAATGTTATATTAGTAATTTTAGGGAAGGAAATATGAGTCACAATTATTATAGAAGTTTTCTATTTTTTTTAAGATTTTATTTATTTATTTGACAGACAGAGATCACAAGCAGGCAGAGAGGCAGGCAGAGGGAGAGGGAGAAGCAGGTTCCCTGCTGAGCAGAGAGCCCGATGTGGGGCTCTATCCCAGGACCCTGGGATCATGACCCAAGGTGAAGGCAGAGGCTTAACCCACTGAGCCACCCAGGCACCCATAGAAGTTTTCTATTTTTGTTATTGAGTCAAATGAAATTGCCCTAAGTGAAATGATTATTAGCTAGTAGAATTTGTTGCATACTGACCTGGGTAATAGTAATTTCGGTACATGGTCTCTTGTCACAGATTTTTAGGTCAATTTTCTTCCTAGATGAATGAGTTTGTATTTCCAAGTAATTAAAAGAAAAAGTTCAGGAGGCTAAAAATTCAGAGAGACAGAGAGTTCAAAATAAAAAATGGAACCAAAGTCCCTTTCTGGTGATTACTTTGGGACACCATTCATAGTCTCTGTTTCCTAGTACGGAAAATAAAACCTGTAAGCCTGTTTGGAGTTTTAAATGTAATAGAAATGTAACGTAGCATCATAAGTGTGCAAACACGTTTTAAAACAGGGTATTGTATGGAAGCAATTACTGGCAGTGAGTGAGCTACACACCCCAAGAATGGGTTGGGGCCAAAAAATGGAAGGTTTCTAAACAGAATTACTTTTGTGTGGGTTAACTTTTATTAGGAACCAATCCTAGCTCTTATTTTAATTCTGATCACATACTTGGTAACCCAAATAAATAAGTAACAAAGAGATTTCGTGTTAGGATTAGGTTATTTTTTTCTCTTGGTGAGGTCTCCTAGTGAAGAGTGATTAGTTTTTGTAGTAGGAGGAGGACATGACGTCCGTAAACACGAACATGACCAAATGAATGCATGTACAGCTTTGCGGTTTTCAACCTTCAGGTCTTGTAATGGTTAAACATGTTGTTGCTGCCCTTTGTGACATGATACTTGAGCATTCTTTAGCTGGGTGTGTTGTGTTCATCTTTAACAGATTTAAAGGGAACTAGGAAGGTTAGATTTTATTATCTGCCAGTAAACAGGCTCTGCAGTTTTTCTCCTATTCCCTACTAGCTTGGAAAAGACCCTGGTGATAGGTGTCTCCTTTCCATTCCCTTTATCCTGTGTGTTTCGGTCTCCCAACTATGAAGCTGGAGAATAAACCCTCATCTCAAAGTGATTTTGCGGTGTACTGTTTGAGTGGGTGGTGTGGGTCTCAAAAAGTGAAGAGAAGATACTTGATTTATGTAAAAATGTGTTTGTCTGCCGACAGACTCTCTGCAGCTCTTTGGACCTCACTGATAGCACGTTTAGGCAGATGCGTTTTCTCAGGCCAGTGTCCAGTCACCGTAGCCCCTTAAGCCAGAGAGAGCTCTCTAGGGTTGGAGTGCCAGTTGAGCCGAGCAGCCAGCTAAACAGCAAAGGGACCAGCAGCTCCTTAACTGTTATCAGAACGCCGTATTGATGAGTGAGGCTTGGTCAAGTTACTTAACCTTTCTTCCTTGATTTTCTATTATGTAGACTGGAAATGATAATATCTGACTTTGATCTCATAGGGATGCTTCAATCCATTAAAGTCATTAAAGCACTTTAAGGTATAAGGCACTAGATACAAGGCATCTTCATTATTGTTATTATTACTGTTATTTCATTAAAGTGCCATATACAAAGGGGGGCTTTTTAAATGCTAAATACTAAGTCTCAGAATGAGCTGTATGGATTCAGTAGTTGGCAGGGGACATTAAGAGGTCAGGTTACCTGTCTCCCTACTCTTGAGGCCAATTTCTGTTCCTCGCCACCTCTGTTAGTTTGTGAACGGAAAACCAAACTATTTTTGCTTGAAAATTGAAAAAGAAAATTGAGACAAATGGGAGATGGCTGTAATCTGTCTCCGATTTTTTTTTTCCCTAGGAGCTGCCCTTGGTATTGAGCTCCCTGAAGTGTGTGCTCTGTTGGTACCTGCCCTGATGCTCATGCACCCTTTCTGTGGCTTGCATATTCAAGAGTTTTAAAGTGGCTTGCGGGCTTTGGTGAATCCCCATTTACAAATTTTATTCTCTCTGGGTTTTTTGAAATATCATTTCTCCCAGAAAAGAAGAAAGATTGAGGGTAGAGTGGGTAAACATCTTTGTTTTTGGGTAGTGTTAGAAGGCATTTTTTACAAGATGACTATGTTTCCTAGATCAGCCCCTCTGGCATTTTGTCTTGAATACTTCCTCACACCTCATATAATATTCCAGAAAGAGGTGCACTTCCATATGGCCTTGGATGGCATTAACCAGATGATGTCCTTGAGAAAATGGAAGATCTCAACTCTCCTCTCCTGGAATAAAGTTTGCTTCCTGAGGTACAGGTTCTTTGGATCTTAAAGTCTTACCTTTCTAAAATAACCTAGCCTGTCCTTTGTCTTAACTTTATGAGACTAATAAGGGTGACTATGTTGATTCTTCTTGGTTAAGAGATTTTGCTACTTTCTATTTTTATTCTTTTTAATTTTTGATACTCCAAATACCGTGATGTATTTCACTTTTACTACCTTATTGGACCGAATATTCTTGGACATGATTCAGATATAACTTGGTGGCATCTCCAGGTTGCAAAGTGCTTGTTCCTCAAACACAGTGCTAGTTAGATGTAGTGCAAGAGAGTTAAGTGCCATGGTCTGAAATAGAAGTTAATTTTTTCATTAAAAATGCTTTGCAAGGGAGTCTAAGGAAACAATTACAAGTACTAAAGAATTAAGAACTCCTAAAATAAATACAGATTGGTCAAAACAATTCATCATTTGTTATTTGGTTTTCTAATTTTACTTCATTTAATAGAATCCTAAAGGTACAACAAGTATGTTGCTTTTAAATATGAGTAGAATGTTATACTTTTCTCAATCTCCTCTATCCCCCAAGTATTAGGGTCTGACAGTGGATTTTCTGATATTGAATTCTTTATATGGAAAGTCTTAGATGAGATCATAGTTTTGTATTTAAAGAATCACTTTTGGGGAGCAGGAGTAAGAATACAGATACATGAAATTGGGATTATTGTGGAAAATCAGATACATATGGCTACTATAGTCATAATATTAATTTTTCAGAATCAAGACTAAAACAAGTGAAATCCCCTTAAAATTGCAGCTAACTATTGCTACCTCTATTCCTGAAGTATTTTTTTCTTCTTTATTTATCCCTACATGTGAAAATTCTTAAGAGTGGATCATGGCTAACAAAGCTTTTTTGTTCAGTATTCTGTTTTTTTGAAGAGATACAGTAGCACTCATGATTTTTCCTCCTGTTTCCCTCCTTCCCAAATTTCATATCAATAATTTCATTTTCTTTTAGAAACTAAGCAGAATTTAAAGTAATTTGCCACCTTCTTTTTTTGTGGTTAAGTATACCTCTTGGGGAATTCACAGATGACTTAAATTCACAGATGACTAGTGTGATTTTTAGATATTTCCTGAGTGGTCAAACTGGGTCATCCTTGGAGATGCCCCAGAGCTAGTGGGACCGTAGGAGAGGATAGGCATGAAGCAGGTAGTTATGTGGTTATCGAGGATCCCCTAGTATTCATATTCCTGTAGTTGATAGCCAGCATTAGGTTCATCTTGATTTGGATATTTCTCAACCTTTTTTCCACTATTAGGGCCTAAGGAGACTTTTTATATGTTTCGTCCTAATCCTTGCCCTCTCCCCACACCCACTATGCATTAAATCCTAATGGATAAGATTTTGTTGGGTAGGGTTGAGCTTTGGAGGACCGCAAACTAGTGTAATATCTAATTTTTTTCCTTCTATTGACAATGCATGATTTAGACCACAACTTGAGATATTCATTTTCCCCCCACCATTATTGAGATGTAATTGACATATAACATGTTATTTTATTTTATTTTATTTTTTAAAAAAGATTTTTATTTATTTGACAGAGACAACAAGAGAGGTAACACAAGCAGGGGGAGTGGGAGAGGGAGAAGCAGGCTTTGCCTGAGCAAGGACCCTGATGTGGGGCTCGATCCCAGGACCCTGGGATCATGATCTGAGCCGAAGGCAGACACTTAACTGATTGAGCCACCCAGGTGCACCATAACATGTAATTTTAAAGTATACAATGTACTTACTTGATACATGAAATTAAACACCTTAATTATCTCACATAATTAGTTTTGTATGTGTCTGTGGGTAGAATGTACAGATTATTCAACAGCTTGGCTATTTATATTCTAGTGAGTACATTTTCTGAGACTCAGTAGTGAGTACAGCTATGGTAGTTTGGTGGTAAGTACTAGTCACCTTGAGGAGAGGTTACATTGAATTTGTCTTCTCTGTCTTAGTTTTAATATGAAGGTGGGTACTTGGTGGTATGCCTAAATAGGCTTTGTTAGGACACTCCTGTCGTGCCCTCCCCCACCCCAAGGAGGTAGCATTAGAGACTTTTCTGGTTGTAAAAGTAAGGCATTTTCATTGCAAGTGAAATTCAGAAAATACTTAGCTCATAGCGTTTCTTCAAAAATTGAACTCTTCTATGATATTTTTGTACTTCTAGCTTTATATGTGATTATGGAATGCTTTCACAGATTTAAAAATGTAACAGTAAAACTGAATTATGTATAAATGACATTGTTAAGAATGGTGGTTCTCATGATGATTTGTTTTTAAGCTGTTTAGTATTCCTTTTTCTCCCTACATAGTGTGAGGGACATTAACACTGATTCACACTGATAGTGGTAATTCTTCCTTTAGTTTGAAACCTTACTTACATTCTATCAAAATGATAGGATTTTAGAGGGAAAAAAAGAGGGAAAAAAATCTGATGGTTTTTTTGTCCCTGAAGTCTTAAAAATAACTATACTTTTCCATTAAAGTAATTTCTAACATCTATACGGAAAAATACTGCCCCTGAATAAAACAAGCTTCAGGTGTGGTCCTTGACTTCTTTCTGAAAAAAAACCTTTTCATAAGAAAAAGTACAAAATAATATTAAAGGCAGTTAACTAAATAAATATCAGTTCCAACTAAGATTTTCGTATGAAAGTTACATCTTCCATATTAGTGTGAGATTATAGCCAGCTGTGGTAACCTGTAACCCATTTCCCTACATTGCTTTTTGGTGTGAACTGAAAACTGTTATCCTGAAATTAAGTCTTATAACCCATTTGAGCTGATTTAGTTTCCGGGAATTTATCACTGGTAAATCAGAACAGATTCCCTCAGGAATTTATGTTTATACCAAAAACATACACCCTGACCCTGGAATACTTTCCTTCTTCCCATTCAAATGGAAGAGAAATAGTAATTTTTTTCAAAAGGTTTATTTAATTGTTACATCTATAAGTGTAAGTAAAACCAATAGATTCATCAAAGACTCTGTGATAATAAGATTCATTGATATATTGTGCCTTGACTGCATATTAAATTAGGAGACATCACATACTAGGCAATTAGAAATGGTATTACTTCTTAGGTGGGAATACTAACTTGAAAATTTTGAATGACTTTTGTGCAAAATAATGGCAGAATAATGTCCCCCCTCCCCAACCATGTCCAACCCTTAAGAACCTTTGACTGTTTAAAAAAAAAAAAGAACCTTTAACTGTTACCTTACATGATAAAGGGAAATTTGCAGATGTGATTAAGGTTAAAGACCTTGAGATAGGGAGGGCAGCCTGGATTACCTTTGTGTACCCAGTCATCATCACATGAATCATGCAAAGAATCTTTCCCTGCTGTGGTCCAAGACAGGTGAGAATGCATGAATGGTTGAGAGATTACATTGCTGGCTTTGCAGATGGAGCAAGGGGGCCTCCCAGAGCCCAAGGAATGGAGGCCTATAGAAGCTCCCGGGAGCCTCCTGAAAAGAATACAACCCTTCTAGCCCCTTTATTTTAGTCTCCTGAATCCTCTCTTGGACTTCTGACCAATTATTCTGTAAGGTATTCTGACTATTATCTGTAAGATGATTAATTTTTGTTTTTTAAGTCACTAAAGTAGTGGCAATTCATTATGGCCCCGTAGAAAGCTAACATTCCTTTCTTTATGTTTGTAACTTGCTGAATAAAATTATTAAGGAAATTTGAAAACTACAAAGGAACAGAAGCTGTTTGGTAACATGGATAATATTCAGTGACACAACTTCCTTATATATGGGTTGGTACAATTCATTTTGCTCTTAAATAACAATGAATTGTTTGGCTTTGCAACTGTGATTTTTTTTTTTTTTTTCCTCTAGTACTACCTTTGTATCAGGAACATAGAGTAGACATTCAATAAATGTTGAGAACAGTGAGTAAAGTTATAAGGGCAAAATTAACATTCATTGTTGTTAACATTGGAATTTTGAGAAAGGGGCTTGAAGAAAGCTAGGAACGTAAATGCTTGTGTTAGATCTTGAAGAAGTGTCTCTAAGCTTTTGCCAAATGTATCTCATGTTTCTGTCGTGTTTGACAGTTGTTAAGGAATTGCTCAAGAGCTTATTGAACTCAAACCCCAGGGTGTGTAACTGGGTTCATTTCTGTCTTGATTAGTAGGGCACCAGGAGTAGCCAGAAAACAGTGGTTATGAGGAGGCTTAATTGTTCAGATAATGATTTTTTTTATTAAATTAGTTACAACAAACTTTAAGATATAATGCCATGTAGCAAGAGATTTGAGATCAACATAAATACACATAATAAAACAGGTAAAACTACATACTTTTAAGTTGATTTTAAGCTGCTGCTTACTTTCATTGGCTAACATGTAGGGACATTCAGTCACAAGTATTTATTCAATCTCTTTGCACTGTGGATATAGGTGCAAAGAGCTCTGCCATCACTGTGCTTATTTGACTGATAAAGAAGTTAGAAATTAAATAATTTTAAGTGCTGAGAAGAAGTATAGGGTGCTGTAGGAATGGATAATAACCTACTCTAGTCCATGTTAAAAAAAAAGTCTCTGAAGGTTTGGGAAAGGGCTTAAAAGTGCTGAGAGAATGGCTGGAGCACACTGTAAATCTGGGGTCATTATGAAGGTCAAAAGACAAAGCTGGTTAGGCTGGCAGAGGTCAGATCCTGTAGGGTCCTCTGACAGGAGTTTGGAAAAATCTGCTGTAATTTGGAGAAGAATGGTTTGAATGAGAGAAAAAGTCAATGTAAGAAAAGTTGAGGTCAGAGGCTATTTTAACTATCAAAAGATGTAGTCTGTTTTAGGGTGGTAGCCACAGGGGTGGAGAGTGGATAGATCCAGAGATTATTTAGGAGATAAACTAGAAGCTTTATGGAGATTGCATGTGGGTTTTCACAGGGGCAGGGAGAGATTGTTGCAGAAATAAAATAATCTTGCCAGTAAAAAGGACACCTTCTTAACCACCTAGAAGAGAGAGAAAGAACACAGTTTATTATTGGGGAGGCATTAATAGATTTACATGTAAGATAACACAGAAGTGACTACAAAGTTGGGACAAAATCTCACAGTTTATACATCAAAGCAGAATAAAGTGCATTAGTGTCTCCTCTTCTTGAGAGAAAAAGGGCTTGTGAGAGTGTTCTGTACATCTCAAGAGAGACACTTGAGCTAATTCTAGAGGTTTATTTTTACATGTTGAGGTGATCAGGCATGTGATCTTGGAGATATCTCTACACTGGAGACTTACCTCTGTTCCAAAGGTTAAGGTAAGGACTGAGCTTCACCGTATCTCCAAGGGAGTGCTCTTAAGAAAACAGGAAAAGATAAAATAATCTTTAGGGTCTTTATAAATGGGAAAAAAATTATTTTCCAAGTACTTGGTGGTCAATGGGACCATTTAATGAGTCAATTCTGGAGGAGGAGCAGATTTGAGGAGTCCTAGATCAACGCTTGTGGAGGTTCCTGTTAGACATTCCCCTAGAGACGGTAGGTAGACCGTTGAATCTGTTTGTAGTGTATGAGCAATCTAGGCTTAAGGTAGGGATTTAGGGGACATCAAAGATCAGTTGGTAACTCAAGCCTGGGGGTACACTGGATTGCCTAGACAAATGGGAGGTACGGTGAGGAAGAAAAGAGGAAGTCATGTCTTTGCTTGTATAATCGTGGAGTTAACCTAAGTAGACGATCCTAAATGATGGGTTCTGAAGACATAATCATAGCAATGGTCAATATTTTTGTTTTTTGATTACTTTTCCTATGTAATGTAGCTGAGAATTTAGCTTACACACTCTTGTATGCTAGACTTCTGCTTTTTGTACATTGTACATTCTCTTAAATCTCTTGGGTCTTTTCTTGACTCCTTTTCCTCTGCCCATACATGTTCTCCACCCTCTCCTTTTAGGTCAGTGTGCTTTTGCATGCTGTCTTGGACTCTCTTTTTGAACTCTTGCTTATTTGGAAATGATTTCGGTTGTTTCCACATGTAATGTTTAGATGTCTAGTCCCCTTCACAGAGTTAGGTATCCTTTTCCTGGTTCATTTATTGGGTCTGGAATGTGCCAGGTTTTGAGGCCACAGCACAGATCTTTCCTTATCTCTGAGGGTCTGCAAGACGCAGAGAATGGCTTTGTGCAGAAGGAAGTAGAGACAAAGGGAGAAGTATCTTGTTGGGAAGAAATACAGCTGACCCTTGAACAACATGGTTTGAATTGTGCAGATCCACTTATAGGCACATATGGTTTGATAAATGCAGTAGTGTAGATGTATTTTTTCTTTCTTATGATTTTCTTAATTTTTTTTCTCAGCTTAATAACTTTTTTATTGTGAGGATACAGCATATAATACATACAACATACAAAATATGTGTTGATTTTTTGCTATTAGTAAGGCTTCTGGTCAACAGGCTTTTAGGATTGCGGTTTGGAGGAGTCAGAATTTACACACAGATTTTCTACTGCTTGGGGGGGGGGTCAGCACCCCGAACCCACACATTGCTCAAGGGTCAACTGTACATGACTGTGGGGCCTGGGTGCTTGTTGGGTAGATGCAATTAATAAGGATCCCTGTGAAGCAGTTGTTGCACATTGAAAAAGCGGTATTACTTTTTGTACCTGTAACGGAAGGCAAATTAGAAAATATAGGGGAAAATATTCTCCTATTCATATTTGCAAAAACATTTTGATCTGGACTTAAATAGAAATCATTTTTGCCCCGTATTTTATCGGATTGCTCACTTTGTGTTAAGTTGGGAGCAACTTTCCTGAACTGCGTATTAGTAAATTCTGTACTGTTGGAAAAGGCAGAGAGGCTTGTTATTGAGAGACGCTTTTGCCACCTGGGGTTTGGCAAACAGAAAAACAGGTAGAGATGGCATTCAGGGCATTTATGAAGATGGCGTTTATGAAGAGTAGTGACTGTGAACTGAAATACAAATACAAACAAGAGTGGGCAGTAATGACTTGGACAAAGATCTTACCAACTGGCAGTGTGAAATATTCGGTAGACTAACTGTTTTAATGGGTTTATCTTAGACAGTTTTTCTGCTGTGAAAGTGTCAGTTAATAATTTACCCTTCCCAAGAGGCTGAAGAAGCAATCACACGCTGCAAGCCAGCACTTTGGGGCTTGTCGCTTTGCTGGAGTTCCTCTTGGCTGGAGCACTGTGCCTTCTTGGTTGCGACACAAGTACCGAGTGTCTGCGCTTTGACAAATGGAGGCTCCAGAGATCTAAATAAGGCAGGGACGTTAGGAGTGATTCACTTCGAGTGACATCTGAAGTAATGGATTATTGTAATGATCCATCTGTTCCTCATCGAGAAGAATATAAATATATATATTTTTCAAAAAGTTTGTTTCGAAGTAGGGTGGTATTCTATATGAGGGAGAGTGTGGTAGTGGGAAAACAGATTATTTTTTATGGAATATTTGTAAAACTTTAGAGAAGGGGAAAACTGGGCTTGCTGATGGATACCTGGGGTATGTTTTTATTGTCTAGCAAATATTGGATGCAGATGTACGTGTAAGCCTTACCCTCTGGCCGTGTGAACGCTAATGTCAGAAACTTGAGCCAATTACCCCTTGTCATACAGTTAGTTATGATGCAATAGAGAACACAACTCCAAAGCAGATTTAAGTACTATTTATGTGAATTTTATTTCCCTGTTTAGTCACTGAATCATATTATGGTGTTGGCATGGTAAGTTTTGTAATTTGTTTTCTTGTGTGAAGAGTGCTTTTCTTCTACTGAATGTTCACTTCTGCATACTTTTTTAGTTAGGCATTGTGTCATTACAAAGATTTACAGTTATTTAATAATGATTTATTGTAGTAATTTATTCTGCCAGCTGTGGCACATTTTCAGTGGAATTTGTAAATCAGATTTGTAAAGAAATTTACCAGGACATGCATTTCAGGATTTAATAAAACATACTGTAAAATCTTTTGAAGTAGGTAGTTTTATGCTAACAGTTTGGGATTAAGCTTTACCTTAACAACCTGTGTTAATGTTCAAACTCTGCTGTGTCCATCCCACAACTGTTGAAAGAGGAATCTATGAGATCTGTTAAAATACATAGTTTCAGGTCGTTGATTTTGCTTCTAGACCATTAGTGTCATGTTATATTTGACCTGGGGTGTTCACATGATATTAAGGACGAGGAAACTTCCTGACATTAGGCTCTGTGCAGTTCCATACATTTTAATCACTCTTAAGATGTGTATTTGGAATCATAGCAGAGAGTGGATCCAGTAGGTTATGTTCATGTTGAAGCGCTAAGTGTCAGATTTTCTCCCCCCTTTTCAAAGCTCACTGGCCACGAACCATGTGGAATACATTTAGTTCTGGCAGAGTTGCTAGCTCACACTCCTCCCGCGATGTCTTTGTTAGGGTACAGATAGGGCCAGTTGTTGTTAGACTTTCTTTTTTCTTTCTCTTTTTACAAAAGGTGGTTGAGATTTTGTTTGTTTACTCGACAGTATGCCTTGGTTTAGAGAAGGATAGAATCCAGAAAAGAAAGAAAGTGTACAGATTACTTTATAACGTGTAATTTAAAAAAATCTGGCCATTGGAGAGGCTGTCTTTGAAATGCATGATTGCCAAGTAATTTGTAAAAATGACCTGTTCTCTAAGACTGCATGAGAATTTTAGTTCTGAGACGAAACTGCTAATTCACAGCTTCAGTCAGCTGGTTATTTTGTCTACAGCAGCATGAGACATCTCATTTGACTTACTACTGCCCCCCACAAACACATTGACTTCATCGATCAGTTGTTTTAATATTGTGAAGACACAGTCTTTAATGTGCCTGGGAGCTGCTTTCAGGTAATACTTAATTGTATTTAAAGCAGTAGACTTGGTACTATCTATCTAAGATGGAAGTGCAAGCTTTGGAAAATACTGTACCCTCCTATTTTTCCTAGCAGTTTGTATTTTGTTCATCATGTTCAGGCACTAGTTAATTAGAATGGAACAAAACAAAAAGAGCCAAAACAACTTACATTCTGAAATGTAATTCCTTCCCATTTAGGTTGTGTGCATGTGTGTGTTTTTTTATTTTTGTTTTTGCCACAAAATGTGACAAGGTAAACAATTTATCATCTGTTCTCTTATTTCTTAAGAGATCTGATTTTTAAAAATTCTTAATGTCATACAGCAGTTAATTTTGTCTTCAAATAGAAATTTAAGCCATAGTACATTAAAATTGGATCTTTTACTGATTTCATCAGACTAAACATAATTTAAAAATAAATTCGTTAAAAACATATACATGGTATGGTGCTTGGGACTTCATCTTGATTGAGTTACTATTTCTAGAAAAATTGTTACAATTTTTATATGATTACTTGTATGCTGTTTGGACAAATGCCTCCACAGTATTTGAGATTTATTTATTTTTATTTTGAGAAAAATAAATCTGCAGTGAAAAGGAAACTGAGAGTTAGGGGCATGTCGGCAAAAGAGAACAGAGATGGACTTTTCTTGAGAGATTTCATTGCTGATCTCTTAGATGTGGTGCCACATTTTCCTTGAAGGCATTTACCACTTGTATGCTGAAGAGACCACAGAGGACGATTGAGCTCTTTATTTTACATTTCTTCACATAGCACTCCAAAGCTCACAGCGTACTGGTACCTTGACCAAGTGTAAATGCAAAAGGAAAGAATATTTCATAAGTAAGTTTGTAGTTCTGGATTTAGTTTTGACCTTATCAGTGTTTTAAAACTTTCTTCTTGGGGATTACCTGAAAAAAACTTTAAAAATGATACCAGGTTGGAACTTAAAAAGGCATAGTTCAGGGATAACAAATACGTTTCATCTTGGGGGTGAATTCTGACTGACTGGTGGTGAATGCTTTGAGAGGCAGAGGTGGGTGAGAAGGATAAAAGTGTTTTGTCCTTGATTAGCAATGCCTGCCGCTGCTGCTGAATTAATAGTCAGTGGAATCAGGACCTGAATTTCTCTCCCTGGTGTACAAATTCCTGAAAGTTGCTGTGATCCTTCATTTATTAATCATGTGCTCATACATTCAACCAATCTTCTTAAACACCCCAGAATACAAGTGTGCCAAACATGGTAAGAATATAGAGGTGGAACGACATGAATTTGCTTTTACGGTTTAATGACTGGGAGGGTTCATTGTTCATTAACAAAAAATGTGAAATGTGGTAGGCAGTTTTGGAGAGACTGTAATGGTCCAAATCAGAAATGCTGAATTCTAAGTAAGAAGGATATTCAGTTGCAGAAATCTGGCAGATTCTAAAGCTTGTTTGGGAGATAACTTGTATTTACTGATTAGGTAGCCAGGCATCTGAAAGGATATCCATGCCTATCAGTTGTGGATAGGTGATTGCCTTGTCAAATATATAGCCTATGTATGACATTTTGATAGTGCAAGGCAAACGTAGTAGGTGCTGTAAGGGAACTATGATCAGTCTTTTTTTTTTTTTTTTAAGATTTTATTTATTTATTTGACAGACAGATCACAAGTAGGCAGAGAGGCAGGCAGAGAGAGAAGGGAGGAAGCAGGCTCCCTGCTGAGCAGAGAGCCAGATGCGGGGCTCCATCCCAGGATGCTGGGATCATGACCTGAGCCAAAGGCAGCGGCTTTAACCCACTGAGCCACCCAGGCGCCCCTGATCAGTCTTTAGATAAGTGGTGAAGCCATATGCTGGAGATGCCACAACATGGTAGGGAATCAAGGATGGAACATAATTTCAGTGTTTAGACATTTAGTAACTTCAGTGAATATATTTTTTAAAGATTTTATTTATTTGAGAGAGACAGAGAGAGAGAGAGAGAGAGAACTGCCATTGGGGGGAGCCTTTGCTGGAGGGAGATGGAGAAGCAGACTCCCTGCTAAGCAGGGAGCCCTATGCTAGCTCAATCCCAGGACCCTGGGATTGTGACCTGAGCTGCATGCAGACACTTAACCAAATGAGCTACACAGGTGCCCCCAGAGAATATTTTTTGGTAGTAATATTTTAACCCTACAGTACATGTATGTGTAAAATATCAAATTATGTTTAATGCATATAATTAAGTGTTAGTCTTAGGAGGTCCCTCCACCATTTTTCCTACAGGAAATCTTCAGATTACCTTTGATTCCTTCTTTTCCCTGAAAGTTGAAATTTATTAAGCATCAGTTCTTTAAGATTTATAAAAAAACAAAATAACTGTAACTTGTGATTTTGTTACTCACTGTGCCTGAGTTTATGTCGCATGTTCTGTGAGGTGAGGACCATCTATAGGGTTAGGTGTATAGAATCCTGTGGTGTAAACAGGTAACAACCTAATAAACTTTCTTGCCCTTGGAACTTACATTCTTGAATACAACGCAGATTCCTTAACTGAATACTTCTGTCTCAGAACTTTCTCTTTTCTAATACATCTTGCACACTGTTCCTAGAAGAAAGAAAATTTCCATTATTTAACTTTTTCTGTTCGGAAACATAAAGCCTAAATTTCAGGGCCTCTACAGCGTGCCTGGATATCCTCTTTCTAACGTCATCCCTTGCTAATGTTAAGGGACAGTGCTTTCTTACATTTACTTTTATTCAGTCCCCTCTACCCATTTGGAATGTTCTCTTTGTCTTTCGATACTCTCCTTAGCCCATGAAACTCAACTCATGTCCTTCTTTAACCAAATTCTGCTCTTGGAAGCATTTTAGCTGGTAATACAAATACTGATTTGTGGCATTTCTACTTTAATAAGAGACAGCAGTTATTTATATGTTTTATAAAAACTCACATGTTTATGTGTAATCTACTTCACTGTAAGTCAGGTGAGATTAGAGACTCTTGTCTTATATATTAACACCTTATGAATATTAGCACAGTTGAGAACCAGGAAAAGCAGTGCTTTTCAGAATTCTGAAGAGACGTAACAAAGCATCCAAGCTTAGATATCAAACTTCTCAGAAAGTCATTCCCCCACATTTTGCTTAGGACCCCAAAATTCTAAAAATTCTTAATTTTTTGTTTTCTTAATTGCTAATACATAAATACTGTAGGAAGTAAGAAAGGAGTACAGAAGTGTATACAGAGTAAACGGGTTTCCATTCCTACTCAGAAGTAACTTCTATTTACCAAATTTCTAAAAGTATTTCCAGAAACTGCTTAGTCTAAACATAGAAGTATTTATTACACCCTCCCCAAGTTTTCTTTCTTTTTTTTGCCATGAATGTAGCATACCGTATTTACTGTTCTGTATCTTGCCTCTTATGATTTATTTAGAGATGTTCTTTATCAATACTCATAGCTTTATTTCATTCTTGTTAACAGTTGCTTAATATTCCTTTGGAAAGGTTCATAGTAAAATATATCAGCAGATTCTTGAAATGGGAAGAAGGAAGATATTGAGATAAAAAAAGTAATTATAACGAACTACAAAAGGATAAAATAGTAAATTTTTAAAGGACTGTATTTATTTATTTGTCAGAGAGAAAGCAAATGCATGCAGGGAAAGCAGCAGGCAGAGCAGGCAGAGGGAGAAGTAGGCTCCCTGCTGAGCAAGGAGCCTTATGTGGGACTCCTTCCCAGGACCCCAGGACCAGGACTCGAAGGCGGACCTGAAGGCAGACGCTTAACCAACTGAGCCACCCAGACATGTCCAAATGGTAAATTTTTAAATTAAAAGAGACTATTCTGAGAGATCCCGCCCCCCCCCAGTAGCAAACAGAGCCCCCACAAGTCCTTAGAAGCCCTGAAGGTATCACTGCATTTAAATTTGATGTTCAAATGAAAAAATCTTATGGGGGAGTTGGTAGGCTCAGTTGGTAGAACATGTGACTCTTGATCTTGGGGTTATTAAGTTCGAGCTCCATTTTGAGTATAGAGATTACTTAAAAGTAAAATCCTTAAAAACAACAATAAGAGCAACAAAATGAAAAATTTTAATTACCAAGAACTATCCTATTTTTTTTAAAAAAAGGGGGGTGGATATACAACACCTTTTAAGAAAATTCTTATCTAAAATGGCAGAAACCTTGAGAGGCATTGTAGTATATTGGGATAAACACATGTTTTGAAATCAGGTCAACTTGGTTTTGAATCCCCACTTTGGCACTTAATATAAGACCTTAGCCAAGTGACTTAACTCTCTTAACTTCAACTTCCTTATTGGTAAAATGAAAATAATAATACCTATCTCATAGGACCTGTGAAGAACAAGTGAAAAAATATCTATGCTTTTCCTGGCACACAACAGGTGCTCAATAAATGTAAAGTAACAACCCCAACCTCTTGGTCTATCTAAAATGATCAATTTCATAAGAGCTCTGGATGCTGAAATTTTACTGTAATTGTATCTTTTGTAACATTATCACAATGCCTTGTACATACTAAGCATTTCAAACTTATGCTCTGATTTATTTTCTCTAACCCTTAAGTGTCTGGTTTGTTTTTCTTCGTACTTCACCAAAATCCTCAGGTCTTTAAAAAAAAATACAAAGGCACACGCATGATCACCTGTACCACATGAAGATGCTCAACAGGCAAATGTCAGAATCAACTAGTAGTGTGCTTACAAATGTTTAAAAACTGGTTTATGGGGCAGGGGAGCTCTGATTGGTAGCATTTGCTGATTGCTGTGGTGTAAGTATTCTCACCGTGGCCGACTTACAGTTGCCAGGGTGAAGTCAACTGACTTGTACGATTCCTGAAAGTATAATAGTCTGTTCTTGCATATCAGTAGAGCAGCTCTTGCACACGGCTAGATTCCCTGGACCGCTGCTTTGAACTGATGATGATAGTTAGAGAGACATAGGCCTCAAAAAATTGTCCAAGCTCTACCACTATCTCATTTTTTGATTTTTTACCTCTGTGTTTTTGTCTGTATATAGTAAAGCACTGGGAGTAGATCAATTTTCTAAACTTTTCTTGGTGTATACCCTCTACATTCTGTGAAGGTATCTCAGACTTTAGAAGCCAAGGGGCCCAAGCTTTGTGTTTTTTCCTGTCCTGTATGTTTAGAATGAATTTCTTTTTTAAAGAGGTCTCCACTGGTTAAAAATGTTTGAGAACCACTAATACTTAATAGCTGTCACACAGCTTTTGTCTGTCATTGTAGTAGAGGCTCTGATACAGGTGATAGGTGATGGGTTTACTCACCTTACAAATATAAATACAGAAATATATAGAGCTTAGGGAAGTACAAAGGGGAACATAATGAATTTCAGTGTTATTTTTACCAGAGGTAGACATAATAGAAAATAGTTTTGGTACTTGCCTTTTTTTTTTTTTTTAATAGGACTTTTCCTTTATGTGTGCCTGAATTCTCCATATTTGTGTGTCAGGTTGATGAGACGTAACTGATAGCTTGAGGTCACAAACTCGATTGGCCATAGTGGGCAGCAAGTCATGGGATTGGGGGAGACGTTTGGGGTGTAAGACAAAGAGGAGCGGGGGAGACTGTGCTCATCTGTGAGCCCTGCTGAGAAGACAGCTTCTCCACCACCACTGCAGAACGTTGTCAGGAAGAACACAGATTTCTGTTGCCGTATCTTTAGTTCCTGAAACTCCACCTTTTGCTTCTTCCCATTCTATCCCCAGCAGCTGGAAAGCCATACTTTAATTTAAAACGTCTTGATTTTTTTTTTTTTTTTTTTTTACCATGTTCGCTAGTAATTAAGCACACACACATGCTCACTCATACACACTCAGGGAGAAAGCCAAGCAAAAGATACTTGGCCTGAGGGCCAAAGTTGGCCTGTGGGCCTATAGTTTGAAATCTCTCTTTATACACATGTATATGTAGCAATTGATATTTATCGAATGCCTGTTTTAGGCTCTCAGCTAAACTTTTTGCACTCATCAAAATATTTAATCTTCACAACTGGGTGAACGATTATTATTATTTTTTTATGGATGAGGAATTTGGGCACTTTGAGAGAGTTAAGTAACTTGCTAAGGTCACATATTTAATAAAAGGTCCCACATGTATTCAAACCCAAGTAATCAGACTATAGAAGTTGCGGGCTTAACCACTTGGTAAAACTGAGTCCGTGGCTCTCTCTCCTACATATGCTGTGAGCATATATACAAAACGTAAATAACTGAACATAAAGGGTTAGTAGAGACCATCGTCTGATATTAGCTCATTTGTGTGCAGTGATACAGTGTGTGTGTGTGTGTGTATGTGTGTGTGTGCACTTGATGTGATAAAGCACTGGAATACAGCATGCTTTCACACTTTATAAGGTTTTTCTGATAAAGCTTAGTGAGGCCAGTGTAAAATCTCACAGCGAGTTTGTATTTCTCTTTGTTACAAATGAGACATCCTGAGGTGTGGGGCCAACATTGTCTCTGTCCAAGGGCAAAAGTTCCCTCACTTCTCATTGCCACAGTTAAACCCCACCCATGGAAATGTTCCAAGTCCTGAGTGATGATCACTTCCTCTGGGCAAGGGTATGAAGAATAAAAGTAAATCTAGCAGGAGGAGTAAATCCCAAAAGACAGAGATAAGTACTTGAGGTCAGAGACTGCATCTTTTATAGTTTGTCTACATACCAAACTCATTAATATGAATAATCGTCTTAGCTGTAGTGGTTGTGGTAGCAAAAGCAATACAAGAAACTAGTCTTGTCTTACACTTTTACATCAACTCTTCCATTATTTCTAGGATTTGGGGAGATCTCTTTGAGAAAGTGATGTGAGATCAGGTCTCTTCCATGTTTCTCCTTAATTTCTACTTCTTTTTTCCTACCCACATAAAATGTCTTTCAACCTTAAACTGTCCAGCCTATGGGGTAAAACCGTAAGACTCTAGGAGGAAAAATGAAAACAGTGTGCAAGAATCTATATATTTATCCGTTTAGGTTTTCCCCCTGGGAGATTTTGGAACACCATTAGACACTGTAAACCTCTTTATGGTTTATTCACTTGGTGTGGAATGAGAGAGAAAAAAAGAGCCAGTCCCTCTGGCAGTATTCTTCTCAACACTCTATACCCATCATGTGAATGGAAAGAACCCAAAACCCTCATTTTCAGAACTGTATCTCAGCCCCTGGCTCCTGGAGAAAACCAGTGTGGTTCAGATGTGGGATGGGAAGAGTGGTTTGCATTGGCGCTGGCCTTGTGGGTGCTTTGGGCTGGAGCACACTCAGCTGTGGGTTACAGATGCTTGATCTCCAGTATTAATGTGGCCAACATGTGAAACCAGGGCACCCACAATACTACACAAAGTCCACGCCTCTGATAGTTTGGGAAATAACTCCCAGCTGAAGAATTCCTTCATGAAGGCTTGAAACACATTCTTGAACAGAAGGTCCTTTTCCAGAGGGGTGGGAAAGGAAAAAGGTGCCTGATGAAGTTGGAGTGGGCATTAGGACAGTATCATAGGGCATCTATGGTCTGGGAGGTTTAACTGAAAACAGAAAAAAAAGTGCTACACGAAATGTTAGATTCGTAAATGTTCAATTCCGTGGCATACATGTAGCAGAAAGCTTGTGCACTTAAGCCATTGTATAGTTTCTTTGGAGATGTCAAGTGCAAACCATTACCAGTGGATGTCATCTGGCCTGATTCAGGGTATGTTCAAAATGTTTCCACCAGTTTTTATCTTCCTGAGTTGTCCCCAAGGTTGGTAGGACTAGAGAAAATGATATAGGAGAGAAAGGAAATGAGCATGGGGTTAGGTGGAGCTCTCTGTGTAAATTCAATAACCCAGACTCTTTCCAGGACACACAATTTTGTCTCTTCTCACCCATAAGGCCTGTGCTTCCTTTTAATGGCACACTTGAGAGAGCTGGATTATTTCCATTCCCCCATTCCGTTAGTGTGCTCGTTTTCTCATTCAGGTACAATTTCTAGTGAAATGGTAGTTTATAAGTATTCAGAAGTTAGTTTATTGACTCTTATTGCACTTCTGAGCACCTAATAAATAATTTATTAGTCTGATGGATATGTGGCTACCTAACTATGGGGCATGAAATATGCACTGTTTTTCTAATACACTGTAGGGAGACCTGTTTATAAAGTATTTAGTATTGGTTTTATAATGCACTGTTGACAACAGGAGACCACGAAGCTCAAAGATCAATCTCATTTTGGCCCACAGTATTAATGCTGCTTTATAAAGCTCTGTGACAGGTCACTTAGACAGTGGTCCTCACAGAAAGGACTCTGTTAGGAAGGCAGGCTGTAGTGGTTGCCAGCAGAGCGGATGAATGTCTTTGTCCCAGTCCCTGAGGTGACTGGCAGTTGCTGATGTTGGCCAGGTGATGGAACTCATCGTTCCCCTGCTCTCTGGAGGGATTCTGGACCTGGAGTGCCCGGTTCTGCTAATGCAGCCCTCACTAATTTTGCAGAGGGCTGGTGTGACTTGGACCACAGCTGCAGTCTTGGAGATACGAACCAGGCAGTAAGGAGTGGAGCTTCACTCTCCTCCGTCTCGCGCTTGTTAATGAAGTGACATTCTTCCACATCTCCCACTCCTTCATGCAAATCATGTATGTGACATGGCATAAAGATTTTTGATTTTTGTTTGCTTTGGTGAATTTCATTAGTCAGGAACATATTCACAGACATTTTAAAAACACTACATAGGAAACACTTAGAATCAGGAGACATCTAAGTAAAATATTGAATAAATTCATCTAAAAATCAGTTCTCAGTGTTTCACTTTGTAAGAACTATGTACTAGAGGAATGCCTTATAAGGGCACTGGTTTACGATGTACTGTTGCCTGTTAGGGTCTATGTGTTGGAGCAAGGCATTTTTCAGTTTTGAATGAAGAACTCTTTGCTGGTTCTAAGTGTCCTGCTTCCACAAAGTGGGAAATCTGAGGTACCCTTCTTAAACCCAGTCTGCTCGCTTGAAATTTCTCAAGAGTTTGTGGGAACCAAGCCTGGATCCCTTCTGCTACTTGCCATTTCTTTTATTCATTTCTCCTTGATTCAGAGTTTCATTTCATCTCCTGCAATTGGACCCAACCCTTGCCCCCACCAGTCCTTGATTTGTCATTGTTTTCTGAGACATCACGCCTTCCGTGCAGCTGTCATTTATTGAGCATCTACTGTGTGTTAAGCACTCTGTCAGGCCCCGGATGACCAAAGATAGATAAAACTCTTTCCTTTTCAACCAATGGCGAGTTTAGCTGGGGAGATGGGTAGTAAACTGGCTTTCTGACACGAGCACTCTCAATACATATATTGTTTAACTGCAGAATTTTTTTTTTATATCTCTTACCTTTGGTTTCTGAGAAAATTTTTTTTCCCCTCTCCCTTCAGGGGCACCCTTTTTATTTGTGGTCTCGATCACATTCTCTCCTAGGACCCTTTTATATCATTTTCCCTCTGGCTTAGATCTTCAATATCTTTCCTCCATTGGCTTTGTCCCATTTGTCTATAATACACTCTTTTCCCCCCTGTAACGTGTAACAGACCAACACACTCACACAAGTTCTTCCAGGCCCTGCAAACTTTTCAGAGCACTTTTTCTTATTTTACGTGCTTGCTTTGCAGAATCTCTCTGAAGACCCTTTTGCCTTTTCCGCCTCCTTGTCTTTTATACTTTGTTTACTTCTTAACTCCTTTACAGTCTGAATTCTAACTTTTATACCAATTTGTCCATTAAGAACTCTCAGGGCACAAAATATAATTATAAAATATTACAACCACAGGTATATAAGAGGAAGGTATAATGAACACCCATTTGTCCAAACATAGGAACTTAGAATGTAAAAATACATGTGAAGCCCCAGGTTACCATCCTTCTCTCCAGTACCCATCCCCATGCTCCAGCATTACTCTGATTTTGGTATTTATCATCCCCATGCATTTGTTTTCCTTTTACTGTATTTACTACTAGGTACTACTCTTTGGTTTTACTATACTCTAAATATAGTGGATTTTGTTTTGTTTGTTTTAGAACATTTAAAACTCTGCCTGTTTAAACTCTGACTTCTTGTCATTCAGAACACTGGACCATCGTAATGCCCTTAATACTGCTCCTTCTGTCTTCTTCCCCAGAAAGCATCAGTGTTCCCTAAGATGCTAACCTCTGCCTTCTTTACCTCTTGTGTCACTTCTCTGTAGATGGTTCTCAGATCTGAAAACTCTAGTGTCAGTCTGTTTTCTGAAGTTTTCTAGTTGCCTTGTCATTGGTTTGATCTGCTGTTTCCACAACCTGAGCTCAAACGCAGCATCCCACAAACTAGTTCATCCCCATTTCTGTGGATACTTCCACCATTTCCCATGCTCAGAATATTAGAGCTTTTGTGTCATCTTTGACTCTTCTCATTTTTTTTTCTTTTTTAAAAATTTTATTTATTTGACAGATCACAAGTAGGCAGAGAGGCAGGCAGAGAGAGAGGGGAAGCAGGCCCCCTACTGAGCAGAGAGCCTGATGCGGGGCTCAATCCCAGGATCCTGGGATCATGACCTGAGTCAAAGGCAAAGGCTTAACCCTCTGAGCCACCCAGGCACCCTGACTCTTCTCATTTGTAACCCACATTTTCTCAGTCATTCTTGTCCCCTGGGTTTTATCTCTATATTGTATCTGCTCTTTCCCACCCCCCCAAGCCCCGTTGCCTGTAATCATTTTACCCAGATTGTTGTAACAGCTTCCTAATCGGTGGGTTTGCTTCTGTCTTTTCACACTTCAGTTTGTCTGTCATGCTGTTGCCAGATAAATCTTAGTGTGTGCCGTAATGATCATACCGTGCTGCCGGTGAGAAGCTTTCAACAGTTCTGACTGTTGGTGGATACAGGATAAATAGCAACTCTTTATAGTGGCGTGTAAGGCCCTTCCAGTAATAACAGTTCCTATTGACCAGTCAGTCCCTTTCATTCATCATTGCTCTACACAGATCCTACCTTATCTTCTAGGCAAATTGGATCACTTCTCTAGGGATATTATTGGTTCTTCAGTTCCAGCATAAATGCTGCCTCTGCTTAGAAATGTTCTCATACAACACCAGCTGGAAGGAATCTCCTTTTCCAAGTCATATAGGATTCTGCTGCAGCTTCTCTTATCACATTCTGTTTTATTAAGGTTGTTTTTATACATAGCTTATCTTCTGTACTGATTATAAACTTCTTGTGAGCAAGGACTATGCCTTAACTTTCATGTTCCCCACACCTTCTTGTACTTGGCAAGTAGGGCTTTGATCAGTATTCCCTAGCGGTGGCTAAAAATGTTTAAAATGTCCTTCATTATAATGAGTGGAAGAAAAGGAAGTGAGAAACTTAGCTAGTCAGGGTAAAAGTGTATCCCTTATCAATTAGCAAATTATTCAGTTGTTCCCACTTTGTTACTTCATTCTCCCCAGGGTTTGTTTATTTAATGGTTGGCTGCTGTCAGCTTTGGAGACTGGAACACTTAAAATGTGTTTGGGTGGGTCAGAGGAGTATGTTATATTTGTAGTTTAAAAAAAAAAAATTGTCTTGGGGCACCTGGGTAGCTAGGTCATTGGATGGCTGCCTTGGGCTCAGGTCATGATCCCAGCATCCTGGGATTGAGCCCCGCATTGGGTTCCCTGCTTGGCGTGGGCCTGCTTCTCCCTGCCCCACTCTCCCTGCTTGTGTTCCCTCTCTTGCTGTGTCTCTCTCTGTCAAATAAAATCTTCAATAAATAAATAAATAAATACATTGTCTTGCTATACTCCATGCCTCCAAATAATACTGTTTGCAGAGTGTCTATAATTTCTTTCCCAATCTCTCAACAGACACACTCTATGCCCACCCCAAATTACCTACTCCAAAATAGTCATAATTACAGATCAGAGGACAAGCTCAAAGAGCAATAACCAGCAAGCGTGATTCAGGATCCTATGTTGTGTATGAAGTTCTTTTCCATTTAAGCTACTTGGATACACTCACACTCTTGAATTGCCTAGTGAAGGTATCTCTCACTTAATCATTCTTTCTCCCACCCACTTACTGCCTTTCACATTCATCCTCATTCTGTGAAACTTGGATATTTACTTGATTGCCAACACTTCTTACCTCTGAAGAAACTGTTGCAAGCAGTACACATAGTGGAAGTTACTTGATTAATTTTTGACGGTGATAAATATCTGCAGTCTTTTGTCTCTTCCCTTTTCTCTTCCATGCTGGTTTTTTTTTCTTGTTTTTCTTTTTTCTTTCCCGCACTTGTAATCTGTTGTTATCACTATTTTTAGTAGTAGTGCCATTAACAGTACCAATAGTAAACTTACGGAAGTGAAGCATAGTGTGCATACAGAAAAGTGTGCAAATCCTATGTGTATGTAGCTTGTTGGATTTTTACTGAGGGACCATACCCTGAACCACCAGGTGGATGGGGACACAGCACAGTGCTTGTACCTTAGATGCTTTTGTTGTGCCTCTTACAGCCACTACCCCCATCGTAGGTCAATACTAGTCAGACTTAAGCCACTGTTAATTCTTCCCATTTTTAGCTTGCTCTCCTGAGTTTCTGATATCTTCTGGGTTTCTTATTTTCAGAAACCATCTCCAGGTTCATTCAAATTTATTCCAACATTTCTATTTAAATATGTATGGATAGAAAATATTGTGTGGTTGTACAAAGGTTTTGGAACTTTAGGTATATTGGTGGTTCACTTTTTAAAGATTTATGTATTTATTTTAGAGAGAGAGTGTGCGTGTGCACAAGCAGGGGCAGGGGCAGGGGCAGAGGGAGAGGGAGAGAATCTCAAACAGGCTCCCTGTTGAGCAGGAGACCAAAGCAGGACTCCATCCCATGACCCTGAGATCATGACCTGAGCCGAAATCAAGTCAACTGCTTAACTGACTGAGCCACCCAGGTGTCCCAGGATTTCACTTTTTAAGTTTGTCTTCTAGGTTTGTGAATTTCATATAAGGGGGTACCATCAAAAAAGTTGTTTTTTTCTACGATAACTCTAAAAACCATGTTGGATTTCCTGGGTGTCTGTGGGTCTCAATCTTCCTTCCTGACAGTAATTTCAATTATTACTATGACATCTTAAGTGGGGCTGCAAGTTTCATGGTCCACAAACTGTAGAAGGAAGTAAATAAAGAAATTAATACTATCTTTACAATCCTTGCAACTTTTCTTGATCATATAGAAGTAATTCTCCACTGGATGCTCTCCAGCCTGTTTTTCAATACTCATTTAAGAGGAAATACATCATTAGCTCTTTTCCTCCAGAAGATTTTCTCATAAAACGTTGACTTCAGGTTATGGTAGCAAGAAGCCATTGTCAGTGTTTGACCTGAGAGAAGACACACAAAGTCACTTCGTTTTTTTGGTTTTTTGTTTTTGTTTTTTTTTAAAGCCCAAACAGAGTAGGTAAAATGTTTGATCTTTTGGAGATTTAAGATTCATGCTGATGTCAGATGCTTTTGCATCTGCAAATGTCTTGATTCTAAGTATTCATCATTTCCCTAATATTTTATAAACTACCTCATCTACCACACCCTACCCAAATCTTTTAATTTTTAAATTTTTCATAGGACATCAGGGGATTATGGCATTTTGGTATATCCTTGATGTGTTTTTCTGAAACTGAGCCCCTGATTAGACTGTCAGCAAATGCTATATCACATTGGTTATTCTGGTTGGTACAGAGACAAGTGTCAACCAGAGCAGATGCTTCCTTTTGCAATAGTACAAAAAAAAAAAAAAGATGAAGGTTTTAGATAATTATTTGCTTAAGGGGGATGTTTGTACCACTGTTTAAAGTGATTTAAATTGGTGTCATATTCAAATTTTATTTTAGGAGGTGTCTTTTCCTCTTTGGATCTGAGGTCACATAATGATGTTTTCAGTGCAGGAGCTTTCTCCTTCAGTGTAAGTGATCAGTTTTTTGTTTTTGTTTTATTTTGGGGTATAGCGCTCATTACTATTATTTTTTGTCCTATGCTCTGATGTGGTTGGTATTCCTGCGAGTAAACATCAGAGCATTTAGCACCCACAATGCTTTGTCCAAAAACAAATAACCACAAACCAAAAGCATGTCTGCATATCTTATTTACAATGTGGACCATGATCTTGTCCCCTGGAATCTCCAGGCTATTCTGGCTGGGGTTTCTATATGTTGAAATGCCCAACCTAAGCTGCCAGAGCCATCTGGAGAAGGTATAGTTGTAAACACGAAAGAACATGTACAGTGTTAAAGCAGTATCTTATAGAGGAGAGAGAGATTGAGACTGGCAATCAGAGATGACAACACATTTTTTTCTTCTTTCACCTAAATCTGTAAAGATCCTTAACTGCATTTTGAACTATTTAGTCTATGAACTGTTAACCCAAACTTATGTCTTGAGTTTTTAAGAGCATAAGCAATAGAACAGATATCTCCCAAGAGGAGGATTTATAGCATGTATAAGCAGACACTAGGTTAGATTCAGTAGTTGGTGTGTATGCATCATCTTTTTAATCTGGATTCAAGTCTGCTTCATTCAGGTTTGGCTAAACCATCGAATAAATTGAAATATGAATGAAAACTGTTAGAAAAGTTTTCCAGTTGTAAGATTTAAATACCAGCTCCTGGGTGGCTCATTTGGTTAGGTGTCTGGCTCTTGGTTTTGGCTCCGGTTGTGATCTAAGGTTCCTGGGATCCATGCTCAGCAGGGAATCAACTTATCCCTCTCCCTACCCCTCTGTCCCAGGTGCTCTTGTGCTCTTGCTCTCTCTCAAATAAATAAATAAATCTTAAAAAAGAAAAAAAAATTTAAATACCAGGATCTAACTAGCATATTCCAGAAGTTTTCTTAATGATCATTGGGTTATACTGCTGTAGAACACTAGGCTAGTAATGGAAGGAAAGTGGGAATGCGTGGAGAATGCAGAGATGTAGGTATAAATGATAGGTGAATCCTAATTGTGAAGATGGACACCTTAATCTATAGAGATGTATTCATATTAGAACTTTACCTTAAGAATTACCCTTTAAGGGGCGCCTGGGTGGCTCAGCGGGTTAAAGCCTCTGCCTTCGGCTCAGGTCATGATCCCGGGGTCCTGGGATCGAGCCCCGCATCGGGCTCTCTGCTCAGCAGGGAGCCTGCTTCCTCCTCTCTCTCTGCCTGCCTCTCTGCCTACTTGTGATTTCTGTCTGTCAAATAAATAAAAAAAAAAAGAATTACCCTTTAATTTCTCCTCCTTCCTTTCCCCCAACATGCAGGCACAGTAGGGTAATATTTCATCTTTTTGTGTCACTTTTTTGGGGGGGGGGTGAACTTTTCGCTGTCCTCCCATCAATTTACATATGTGACTCAAGGGAAAAGAGGCAGCTTAGATTATGATACAATTATTCACAAAGGGAAAACCTCAGTTGAAATTATTGTTTTTACTTTTTCTCTATCCTTTTTGGTGAGTCAAAAAATTTCATCCCTTAACTTCACACAGAAAATGAAACTTTACACAGTAAAGTAGGGATGGCAGGTTTCACAAGGGAAAAAGGTTGCTGTCAACTTTTTTCCTTAGGAATATGGAAATTTGGGTGGATTATCTGTTCAGAGGAGGTTTCCTTTATTAATTCTTTTTCCTTTTTTCACTTAAGACATCTGTTAACATTTCACACAGCCCAACAGATGTTGCAAAGCAAGTCCCATACTTTGTTCTCAAGAAAAATGACATTTCCTCAATTGGTTCCCCCCACCTCTGTGACTGGGCCCAGGCTGCTGCTTCTGCATAATTTGCATATATTAAGTTATATTCCTTAATGCCATACGAATTTGTAGCTTCAGCATTATTTTTATATGGTAAAGTCTGGTTTGATCAGAAAGTAGTTTACATGTTGCTTTAGAGTTAAGAGAGGCCATACAAAACCTTAAAAAAAAAATCCTTTGAGAATGACAACCTAATTCCACATATAGGATTGGATAGCCTGTTATTAAAAATCTTTTTCTGTGAAGTGAATGAGTTACAAAAGCTTGAGTTGTTTTGCCATAAGGAAGTGCTGATTGTCATGCGATGTGGAGCGTCATTTTTATTATTTTGGCAAGAACAGGGACAGTTTTGTCTTGACAAGCCATTAGATGAATACCAGCATGTGTCACATGAAAAACCACTGATCTTTAACCCAGCTCTGTACTTAACCAAGCCTTGAAAATGAATAGTGAATAAAAGAAGAGCAAAGGCCAGTTTACTGTCATTACAGATTACAGAATCTGTTAACAGCTGCTGAACTGAACCCAGGGAATTACAGGTATTGTTCTGTGAACCAGCAGAAGTCCTAGAGATGCTTGTTATACTGTGTATATAAATTATACGTTTATTTGATATTTGCTTAGGATTTACATTGTTGGAAACATAACCAGAAGAAATGAAAATCCTTGACTACTTTCTCAGTGTTCTAACTACATCCCTGCATCACAAAACCATATATATTTACATAGAACTATTTCCAGTGAGGTTGCCCTGCCCCTTGTTATGGAACTTACTTTAAGAAAGCAATGTGTTTTTAAAGAACTTACCAGTAAGTATTAAGAGGAAAAGAAAAAGCATGCAATATCCCCCCACCAACACCCCCCCATCCACAAACATACACACAAAACAAAATCCTTTGTTCATTTATTCCTGTAAGTATTCATTGTGGCTGATATTTACACTAGATTTTTTTTTTTTTAATGGAGGGAAAACTTAAATCTACCTCAATACCAAAATATTGAAAAGATCAGTAACATTTTAAACAGTCAGTTGTGGGAATTATTGCTTACAGAGCTAACAAGAAAGAACACACTTTCTTACTCTGCTGGTGGAATTGCATTGTGCCTCCCTATAGTCTTGTTATCCCATACTAACTGAAATGCAAATTCTTTGCAACTAATTGGATCTCATTGAGGGTACAGGCACAGTATGTAGTTATATGCAAAAAGGTTTTAAAAAATACAATTTCTCTGTAATTACAACTTTTAATTACTATCTAAAACATTGGTATCTATAGTATAGGTTTAGAATATATATATATATATATAAACTTTTTACAGATTACTCAAAAACATGAACTATGAAATGCTTAATAAGGTATCAGCTTGAAAATTAGAGGAAAATGTTTATTTACAACAATCTATAAATTGAATTCTAATAAAGTCCTGTGAAAATAAGAACTTTTGTTTTGAAGTTTAGGATTTAGTGTCTTAGAGCCAGTATACTGAAGTCATGTTAATAGTGTAATCCTTTTCTTGGAACATTTTAAATCATAAACATCAGAAATCACTTCCAAAAATTATTATCTTTTGTTTTCTTTCTGACAGTTGTCCAGTCTGTTTTAACATTGTAAACTGCACTGAGTTTCTTACTTTTTCTAAGTGTGTATCTGCTATGTATCATTGTGAGGTGGAGGTATTCACATTCCCATAATGTCTTTAATAATGTGGTTGCCATTTGGACCTAGTTGGTGTATTCTCAAATTCCACAGTCCATCTCTCACAATCAGTAAATGTGGGAAAGCCAGTACATAGCCTTTAGTATTTGTAGTTCATTAACCTGAAATACTTGGAATCAGGACAGTACAAAGCGATTACTATGATGCTTACCACCCCCCCCAGCCTTAAATAACCCTAATCCAAACGATTCCAGACAACTCTTCCATAATCTACAGATTATATAGCCACTGGACAAACTTAGAAGTTCTTTTTGTGCCTTGTAGGTTTATTTTTTGTAACCTGTGTCTTTCTTGCTAGATAGAAAATTAGCCCAAGATCAAAGACTCTACATGCTGGCAGTGTGTGGCAAGTTCAGATCATGTATTTTGCTGACTTCTAGAGGAGTCTAATTTGTAATTTCAAAACTTGATTTAATAATGACTATTCTCGATTTAAAATCCGCAAAGCACACCCTGTGTATATGCTTGAGGTTTTGTTTTTTGTTTACTGATTCATTTATTGTTAAGACTTTAGGTTAACCGTTGTCTCTTAGAAAGCTTGTCCTCTTTGTACACTAGTCTTACAAACCAGTTAAAATTTTGTTTTGTGCAATCCATTTAGCAGGTGCTGTACTGTATGATAGGTTTGTTGTGAAAAATTTTAAACCTTGGAAAGATATCCTGGTGCCTTTGAGGTATGTGCCTTGGCACTCATACACGGGTCCTAGTTACCTTGCAGACCTGTTTCATCTAGAGCAGCCTCAAACCTTGATATCTCAAAGAGCTCAGTTTGCCTACGCTGGGTAGCATTTTGTCAGAAGACTGCTGGCTGGGCAGACCAGATTTGGATGTATTAGCTAGTCAGCCTAATAACCCTGTACAGACTGTATTGATTTTCTAGGAGAGAGTTTATGAACTAAATAAACTTGGGGTTGGTGTCTTAATAAACTGCTTCTCTCAGTCTGTCACATTTAGTTACGGAGCTGTGCAGTTTAGGGGGAAAAAAGGCTAATTCTGTTACAGATTGTTCACAGCAGGGTCTCCAAATTAGCCCTTTGTTTTGTAATGCCACCTTGCTTGGGCTCGCTTTGAGCACATTTCTCAGTTTTGCCCTAATGAGTTGCAACACTGATAATGTGGCTGATGATCTTTCATTGATTTCACTATCACTTGCTTGTCTGGTAATTGATCCGTTGCTGAGCCTCTAGTTAATTATATCGGCTTTGACATGGCCTGGTCCATGGGGAATTTCAAGTCTTGCAGAATAACAGTTTTAATAAAAGAGTCTATTACTGCAGGTGCTTCTGCTGCATGCCAGTTGATTTTTGTGTTTGTGTGTGTGTGTGTGTGTGTGTGTGTGTGTGTGTGTGGTTGGGGCAGGGTTGGGGGGATGATACCTGGAAAAGAAGAGGACTACCGGACTGAAAGAAAGAAGGGGTGGGGGCTAGAAGAAGAGGAAGAGGGAGTGAAGGAGAGAGGAAGGAAGGAGGGGGAGAATGAGGGGGAGAGCCGGAGAGCAAGAGGCAGGCGAGAGAGAACACGCAGGCAAAGCGATACAACAGAGCCTGAGAGGAGCGAGGAGGAAGCTTGCTATTGACAGTGTCCTTAAGCCTCCCACAAATAACAGCCATTAGTGGGAAGGTCAGGAGCTGAGCAGGCAGCTTGACTGAGGCACTGAGTGCCACTTCAGAAATCAAGAGGCTAGCAAATTTTAGAGGGAGTTTAAGTGGGTAATAGCTAGCTGTAAAGGTACAGTCACTGTTGACAATTGACTCATAGGGGCTTTTCCTGCCCTCCCCCTTCAAGAATATTTTTATTGACCACAGGTGGACTTCATATATTTTAAGGCAGCAATTCTTTGGGTTCTTGTTTGTTTCTTCTCAGATATTGAATTTGCTGCTTTTGAGACTTTTTTGTGCTTAATGGTGGTGAACCGGAGGGAAGTTTAACAGAAAAGCTTTCAGGAGATGTCGGTTCTAGAGGGGAAGGCACATTTGTGTCAACATAGTGTACGTTTTCTCATCTTTTCTCATTGTCCACTAATGACACAGAGCTGCCATTGAAGCTCTTTTCTGTTTCTTTTGTTGTTTCAGAGAGTAAGGTTTATTGTTATTCTTGAGTTAAGAAGGAGCAAGGAGAGTGGTACATTTGTCCTCAATATTTGTAGGTGGTTGAAGATTAATGTTCCTTACATTTTAAGTTTAGGAAGGATGGCTTTTTCCTGCTGACTACTTTTATGAGATGACATGAATTTAGCTTTCCATTTTGAAGTTACTGTTTATGTACAGTACATTTTCTTTAGTTCTGCTTTTCCATAAATAAGGTAGATAAACACTATCTAATAAATAGATGTTTTGTTTTAAAACTGGTTTAATTAAAAATACAGCATGCTATCCAGGTTGCATTTCATCAGGCATGAAAATGTTATAGAATTTTCCGTAGAGATCTCGAAGGAAAAATGGAATTTTTATATTCATTACTTTTTTCCCTGAAATGAGACAGGCTTTTTTTCTTTCATCTTTTTCTTTTTTATGATTTGAAAGGGTATTGTAGATGCTTCATCCAGGAACTTTAACAAAGGATTTTTTTCTATTTGTGAGCTTTAAGAAAAGGTACACTTTTTTCCTTGCCATTCAGTTTCTTATTACTTAACCTCCAATTTAATAATTAATGACCGGAGGAACTGGATGTTAAATACTATGTATTTATTTTGCAAATGTTTATTGTGTATCTTCTATGTTCAAAAAACTGCTAGGTTTATTTATTTACTTTTCAGAGTGGAAGGTCAAGTTTCTATGTACATTATTTTCTCTAGGAGTTTATATGTGGTTATAAATAGCCCAGCACATACTATATGACTTTTAGGAGCTAACATTTAGCCAACAACTGAGCCAACTTAACATTCTCTAAGAGCTGAGTATTTTTCTTTCTTCCAGTGTAATTAGAAAAAAAAAATGTTTAAGCAGAGCAGTTTACAAATGTTAAAGACTGATGTCAGATATTACATGTTATACCCGAAAGCATTGTTGGGAAGATTTCCCTGGGAAGGGCCTCAGCTTCTCCTCACCCTGTGTGCCGTCCGTGATCATGGTGCTGCTT
This sequence comes from Martes martes, assembly GCF_963455335.1. Lineage (NCBI taxonomy): Eukaryota > Metazoa > Chordata > Mammalia > Carnivora > Mustelidae > Martes > Martes martes. Next base: position 44,856,436 of record NC_137900.1, on the reverse strand, counting down.
GGAGTGTGCATAAGTGTGTGTCTATCTGTGTGTTTGGAGAGGGGTTAGTGCAGGGTGTCATTTGGTGCCTGACAGTGGAACAGTGCAGTTGACTCTTAGCTCTGCTATCCAATGACATGCAGTGGCTGAGAGTTTGAAGCTGATGGTTGGGTCTCCAGTGCTGCCTGCACACCTGACAGGCAGCTGTTAAACCGAGCAAAGGCAAGCTCGGGGAGTCACAATCTATGCATAAATGATAGGGGTATCTGTGCAGAAGGTGCGAAAGAAGCTCTGACCCCCTCCCTCCCCCAAATCTCCCCCTTCCCAAATGAAATGCACAGTTCAGCCAGCTTCTTAACTACACTACACTCCTGCTACTGGCTGCCAAGAGGCTCAAAAAATCCACCTTCACTTTTCAGTCAGAAGAGGCAGAAGTGGATGTGAGAGAAAGAGAGACACAGAGAGACAGAGAGCCAAAGAGGGCAAGAGACTTGACTTTAAGAGACTCCTGTACTGACAACTCCATGCAGTTCGGAACCAGAACGACTACAGCTGAACCAGGGTTCATGGGGACATGGCAAAACGCTGATACTAACCTCTTATTCAGAATGTCCCAACAGGTAAGTTTCTTTCTTTCTTTCTTTCCTTTTTTTTTTTTTTAGAGAAAACTTGAATTGTTATATAGACTTCTGTTTCTGTTAATTTTCTTTCTAACATTTTAAAAAAATTTGGTCACTTCATAGTTAGGCTCTGTTTTGTCCTAACTGTGGTGTTGGAATGTGCGGGGTTACTTACTTCATGGTTTCCCTGAGGGCTCCTTAAAAGAAAAAGGGGAAAGGATACTGAAGTAAAAGAAAGCAAAGGCATTCGTTGCAAAGTTTCACAGGATAGCCTGGGTCAGGGGAGGACTTTATTTCTTGGTTTTCTGTTTAAAATTAAAAAGGAAAAAAAAAAAGCCACCGTCCAAAAAAATGTATCATTCTGTCTGTATTGATCACTTCGTCGAAGTGTCTGCTATCGCAGAGTAGGTTCTCCAACCCAACAGCCATAAAACGTAGGGGCCCCTCTGCACAGCCCCGCCGACTCCACGGGGCTGGAAGTAGCTCGACTCCTACCTGCGGAGAGGAGGCTGTGCAGGAATCGCTGCCAGCGCCGAGGGTCGCGGCGGCGGCGGCGGCGGCAGCGTGTGTGGCGGGCCGTGCCGGCGGGTCCCAGCTCCTCGGCACCGGCCGCGGCTGCCTGCCCGCCCGGCCGCCCGCCCACCTCCGCGCTCGTCCCTGCGCTCCCCGCCGGCGCCGGCTGGGCTCCCGCACATTCGCCGGCCCGCCCGCCCGGCAGCCCGCCCGCTCGCCCGCTGGCCAGCGCACTCACACTCGGGCGCAGCCGCGGCGTCCTCCCCAAAGCCGCTGCTCCGTCCGGGCCGCGCTGCAGGCGGCTGGGTGTGCTGGCTCTGCCGGGAGAGCCGACGTGTTAGTGCGAGGCCGGCGGCAACTGATAATTAATCACGGGAGCCGGCGGCTCGTACCACGCGCTTGGTGATACGCGCCCTGCACGCCGGGCTCCTCTTGCACAATTGCTGGCTCTGCGGCTCCGAGGGGGAGCGAGGGTGAGAGGAAGCGAAGGGAAACAACCCAGAAACTTTCATCTTGGACTGTGCTCAAGCGAGGGAGGGAAGTTCCCTGGTGCCTCCCTCCTAGACACGTCTTGCTGTTCAAAGCCTACACCAAACCCACACAAAGCAAGAGTTAGCGTGATAGTATCATCCACACAGCACGGAACTATTACTGACAAATACAGTTGGATTTTAAGTAGATGGTAGTTGTTAAGAAATTGGTGCTGTTCCACTCATTTAAAAAAAATTGCAATTGCCTTCTTTTTCTAAAACCTGTTTTGCTTGTAAGAGTTCATGAGAATTAAATACTTCATTGAGTTAATTAGATTTTTTAAAGTATTGGTAATGAAAGGAAGAAAACGATTTGGTAGTCTGTAAACTACCAGAAGTTTAGAGATACGTCTGCAGAAGCCGGTGCACAGAGCCAGGGTTTTGTAGCATTTAGCTAGCGAACAGTTTTATCACGCCGTTCTAGATAGGATAAATGCATTTGAATAAGGTGTATTTTGACATATCCTGTAGAGGGACCCTGATTACTGCTGATACAGTAAGCTGGGATTTAAATGCAATCAACATAAACCCAATAAGCAATTCTTTATGAGCTATTTCCCATTCTTGCAAGTTAAAAAGTTCATTCCCTCCCAGAGATACTCCTTGTCACTGTAGAGTGCCAATTTGAGAGGTGTGTTTCTGAGGCACATCCCTGCCTGGGTGGCTCTCTCTCCGTGCTTGTAACACAGAGTGTGTTTTCACTCACTGTAGGGCCAAGCAACTTGTGCCGCACTTTAAAAATTAGATGTCACGTTTGGGTTTTCCTTGAGTTAGGGAAGGTCAGGTGTGTGTGAGTGTGTATGTGTGTATGTGAAGGGAAGATTGCTTTAGGTCTCCCTCTAGCTAGAAAAGAGTTAATAAAACCAGATAGAGATAATGATCAATTGATAAATGGCTATTGAACCACATAGATGGTGTTAGATTGCTTCTTTGGCACTAGCCCATTTCCAAGTAGATTTGAATCTAAGGAGACTTTAAGTCATGGAAAACATTTTAGCTAAAAAACAAATAAAAGTAAATGATATAAATGATTGATCAGAATTAGGAAAATAATTTGAAGTCACTCAGAGAGAGAAACTCGTACAACTAAGCTAATATGGTATCTTTGATCCAGTTGTTTGACTTCGTGGATATATAAAGATCTATTTTGTCTCTACCTGTGTGCATGCATGTGTCTTAGAATCAGTCGACTATATGAAAAGAGTAGATATACAAGGAGGTAATTTATGCATAACGGATGCTATATAAAACTACGTAGTATTATGCAGTTACTAAACAGAGTAGTAAAATGGAGAAAACCACAATTTTAAAACGTTGTAATTTAACTGTATATATATATTTTTCAGTTTTTGGTTTTAATGTAGTTAGTCACTCCCCTCCCCCCTTTTTTTCTGTCGTGGTTACTAAATGTTTACCTCCTGTGCATTTTTGGAAAACATGTAAGGAGTGTATGAGTGTATTTTTTTTTCTTCTTCAGGATGATATTTTAGTTTGTATAAATATTATGTAAACTTAAATTCAGACTGTGTAAATCTAAAAATATATGTGCTGTACATGTTATTAAAATATGTTTATTTTCTTTACCTATAGTTCATCAGCAATGTTGATTCAGGGAGTGTGTGTGTGTGTGTGTGTGTGTGTGTGTGCTTGTGCACTCAGGAAAGACACTTTTCTTGAAATGATTTTCTTGAAGCCAACAGTTTCAAGGAATACTAGTTTCAATATACACATTGAAGCCAGCTTTTGTTTTACTACAGGTAAAAGTTTGTCCAGTTTAATCAAACATGCATAATTCTGTATGAAGAGGTTTTTCTGTGTTATAATTTTAATTTCTAAGAAAAAAATGATTCAACACTTGAATTGATTGGATTTATTTTCTTATTTCAAAGTTTTCTATAATAATATAAACACTCTTAAGTTTTACCAGATCATTTCTTTAAATATTAGAAAAGACTGACTAGCAGGTTTCAAACTGAGTTACAGAGAATTAACCACCAGTATTATTTAAGTACAGCAAAACTTGTAGAAATATCTCATGAATACTGAAATTTAATAATCTAGATTTGTGTCTTCTACAGGTAAATTAAGCAGTAGGGATATAAAACTCTTTGTCTTTTGTATGAGCAAAGTTGGATCTGCTTATATGTAAGTCTGTCAGTCTGTCTAACACTAACAAAAAGACATCACAAACTGAAGCCAATTTAGACTTGATAGAATTAAGTATGTATCCCTTACATTCAAGATACGATAGTTTTACTACATTTTCCTACCTTTCTGCAACTTTCCCATGTTTAAGTAAGATTTTTCAAAAAGGGTATTTTTTTTTTCATACAGACTAATATTTGATAACCTTAAAGGGCATGACTCTTGACTTCTGTAAAGGAAGTTCTTTTTTGAGTTACTTTGATCAGTGACAGGTCGAGAATGACCAGAAACCCTTTGCTCGTCTTCTGTATTAATCTCCTAGAGTCTAGAACATCATTTTGCCCATTTTAACCTCATTAAGCATTGTTAAAAGCAAAAAATAAGGCCTGCTTTGGGAAGCTTTTTTTCTTTTTTCTTAATCAGGTTTTAAAAAATGATTTTTCTATTTTTGCAAATATTTTGTGCATTTGAGAGAATCTCAGATAAAATTCTTTGTAGCTACTTCAAGGGATGCAATAGTCTAATATATTTTGAAATCTTTTCACACATGAAACCGTAACAGGTAAATGGCTTCAGCCCATGTTTTACACATTATTAGAGGCATTTACCTTTTATTATTGGTGAGGTATATTTAACCTGTTTCAAATAAAATGTAGATCCCTTAATAAGGTCTCTTTTCAGACACAAGTGAAATACTAAGTTAGAATTATAAATGACTCTGTGCATCATTATGTAGTAATTTAGGATTCACCCAATGATGTAACAAAATTAACAACATAATTTCATTGTGAAACTGTGTCTTATTAAAGAACAACTGTCTGACATTCTCTTACAGTTGCTTTATTTAACTTCATGCAAATATTATTAGTAGTGACATTTTTCTATTGTGCATTAGATTCTCTCATTAGCATGATGTGTTAGTTATCACCAGAGAAATCATTTCTTAGGTAGGTGAGGGGCAAACCAAGAAAGCTAAAAATTAAATCAACGATTTACATTAATACTAGAGCGTCTGCTCACCAGAGATATGACAGAGTAAAGCAAACTTTCTTTCTAATATAAAATCTAGCACATTTCAGAGAAATGATAAATAAAATATATTGTAAGAAATATATAATAACATTGCTGGAATCCATTTAAAAGCATGTTTGATATGAATTTTTCTCCCAGTACTCTTTTAGTTCTTTCTATTCATATAGGCAAACACAGTTTCAGTTTGTGGAATCTATATTTTAAAGTGGAAATGGTGGTTTTGTCTGATTTCCTACCTCCCCCCCAAATAATTTAAATGTTTATTCACTAACAGTTTAAAAGGCACATATAGTTTTTCTTTAAAGTCAGATGCCTAATTGTATATTGTGGTTTGATTCTTCTTTATTGTTTGTACATTTTTATTCTAAACTCTATCCCACTCATGTAGACATCCCTTTTAACATGGGATGTATATTCTTATTTAATCAGAGCCCTGAGTAAAGCAGTTGATAGTTAATGGTCTTTGAAAATGACTTTCATTGCCAGGCATCATCCATCCCTAGGTTTCTACATTTTTCCCTCCCTTTTTACTCCCCTTCTTACAGTTGGTGTGTTTTGGTAATCATGTCTTAAATTGACCAAACTTATGGTCTTAATGTGAAAATATTTATATTAGGAAGCATGTAATTTCAGCCTGTTGAATTACTAGGCTGCTACCTCCAATTTAAGTTCCCTTCTCTAATTTGAGTGATAATATGTTTTATTTTGAAGTTTAACTATAGAGATATATCCAGATGTAATTCTTAACATCCATTGTGATGGTGCAACACTAAAATAGGAATATTTGGGTAATTGTTAAAATACAGATTGTAGTAGAGACAGGTGCTTGTGTGTTGGCCTGTACTTTGTAAGTTTGTGGATAGCATGCAGGCTTCACTTAACAGGTACTGTCTGATTTGTAATGCAGTGGGACGGTAGTGAGGTCCTGTACATGGCATTTATGTACATATTAATGCAAGGGAAGCATGCACAAACATTTTCTCAGATGTGTATATGGTATATGTTAAAAACCTGTACACAGATTTCGAGTTCATTTTCGACACAATGCACTGAGTGAATTTGAACATAGTAGGTGATTATTTTGAAATTGTTTTTCTCTTATTTCTGTCAGCTGCAAACTGGTCCTCTGTGTGTAATTGTCAAAGTCTGGTGCTAAGGTGAGTCAAGTAACCACAGTTGAAAAATAAATCCCTAAAGGTGCAGATACCTTATCTATAATTGTAGGTATTTTTTATAATTATATTTATGACTGTATCTTAACGTTCAGTGATAAATCCAATTATTCATGCATGGCTTTATGGAAATCTGATTAATGTAGTGACAGCACAGATTTGGGCTACCCCAGCAGCACATCCTCCCACTCCTGTGTCAGGGTTAAGAGCCGCGGCAAATCCTCCCTAACTAATTAGATGCTGAGTAAGGCATCTCGGAGAAGTTGGGGCAAAAGTGAATGAGTCACAGCCAAAGCAGGATTGCAAGGACTCCAGTGATAGTGAAAGCATTCAAGTCTGCCAGGTCGTTGTGACACAGGGAGCTGATTCCAAAGGAACAGACCGTTACAGATAGGAAGCTGGCGTCATCCCCTTCCATGAAAAACAAAAATTCTAGTGCTTCTCCCTTCCCACCTTATGTGCCTTACGTGTACTTAAAGAAAGTTACAGTGGGCATCCACCCATGTCCATCCGCAAAGGTTTTGAGAGGATTTTCCCTATAAACATGAATAGCTAATGACTATAGCCGAAGAGGTATTTTCTCAACTTGGGCCTCTTTTTTAGAAGAGATATATCAAAAGGAATTCAAGAAGAAACTAGGATTTGCTTTAGCTCGTGTCCATAATTTGAATCCTAGTGTTTTAATCCATCTAAGAATTAACTCCTTTTTGTCCTCAGAATATTGTCAGGGAACTTTGTGGTAGCAGGGAGAACAGGGCTGACTTTTTCAATGAGAAATTTTGTCTGGTACTCCCTGCTTGTTATTGTCCACAGAACATGGAATATAATGGTTCCAAGACTTTCTTTCACATGAGATCTGGAGCCTGGTTTGTTAATATGCATAGAATGAGTTCTTTACCACGTGAAAATCCTCTTGTACCTCTCTGTACCTTTCGTAGTATGTTTTTGCCGCGACATAACCACCCTTCTCTAGGCCTTGGTCAGAAGATTGGGGATTGTAGGAGATGATTGATCTCACCTCTGTCTGCCAAAGCTGATGCCATTTTTATGTCCCCGAAAAGCAGCTGGCTTCCACATTTTGTTTGGTGATCTTCATCTACTGAAGGATGAGGGAAAGGAGGGAGGAAGCGAGTCAAAGACCCTTTCAAGGAACTTTGACATCTATTTTTAAGCTCTTGAGAAATAAAGGAAAAGAGGCATAATTCAGGAATAACAGCCTTCATATCTGGACATACAAGCAAAACATTGTGTAGAAGAGGGGACTTTTTCTTACAACGTAAACTAGTAAACAGGTAAGAAGAATAAGTTGGAAAAAACATTCTGAGCAACTCAAGCTCTAAGAAAGTTTTAATATGCAGATGACATCCCAGAAATGATGCCTGGAACTGTGACACCCATCGAACTACATTTCACTGAGCATGACCTATACTGCTTTCTCCCTCCTTGGGTTTAAAAGAAAGTTTAGAAAATAGGAAAAAACAGAAGTGTTGATTCTTTTCCAATTTCTGCGTTCTTTGTAGGAAGCCCAGCAACTTTCATGGTACACATTCTAACCCTAAGGTGAAAAATTTATTTTATGCCTGGAGTTCATTTGGATGAGGACTGGGTGCAGTGTCATTCTGTTCAAACACTCCGTGTAGCATTTCATGCCACAGAGTCAGAGATGAGAAGAGACAAAGCGTTGTATCATTTCTTCATCCTAAGAGTCTTCCTTAATGGAAATGCTTGTGGAACAACAATGTATTACTCAAACTGGCTAGCTTAGGAATCACATTCTCAGCTTATTAATCATCATTCCAATTAAAAAAAAAAAAGAATTGATCCTTTAACAGAGAAATAATATCCTTTTGTTTTTCTTTAATTAAGCCCATCAGTTTTTCATTTTTCCCTGTTAAGAAAATGAAAATAATCTTGAACAGTAGGAAGTTATTCTCTTGAGCATATCTGACATCTTATTTACTCAGTATTTTTGGACTGCTGTGTTGTTTTGCTACTGTCTTTAGGGTTTGTGTGTTGTTGAAGGGGAAGGGTTGATTTAAGTCTCATTTCTATTTGGTTGGCAGCAATTTACTTAATGACCTAAATACATGGTTAGTCTGTTCTTTTTTCCTATTTCTGTTTCCCATAGACCTAATTTCTTTCTCAGTTTATTCTCCTTTCACCTCATCTCCCTTTTTATGAATTTCTCCTTACTTTCACTGGCTCTTTTTACCCTAATATAAAGAATTGACATGCACCTGAAGTGGAACAGTAACTGAATATGACTTTTTTGCCAAGACATCATTCTGGCAGAGGTAGGGAGAAGAGGTGCCACCCTCAGATCTGGTCCTCAGCGTGTGAGTGCTGACAGGAAGACTGTCCCGAGTTTTGCTATGTAAGGGTTCTGTAAGTAAGGGCATGATAAAAACGTGTAACCAGGGGCCCAGGCTTATTGTTCAGAGGTGTTGAAAGGCGGCTCAATTTGATCCTTTGCCTGTATAAGAAACTACTTCACTGAAAAGAGATTTTGCTTTTCTGTTCTTTTTTTTAAAAGTTATTCTTGAATTTATCATTTTGTACAGTTAGACTTGTATCTGTATAAGAGAGGATTTCCTTAGGAGGAGGAAGACAGGTAAAGTTTTCTTTCAGTAGGTGGAAGGTGTGACTCTTTGAGAAAAACTGCAGTTAATAAGGGTTAACTGAAACATTTAAAAAAGGGGTTAAGATGATTCCAGTACTAATATTAATGGTTGACATTATGAAATTGAAATTAAAAACATGCAGTATACATAACAAGTGAGGAGGATTCACTACTGTTTTGTTTTTTAATAAATTATAGAATATAAAATTGTATTTAATAAAATATAGAATATATTCCCATATATAGAATATATGGGAAAGACACAGCTTCCAGTATTATACCTGCTGTGCTTTTGTGTGACCGTCATCAATTTTTCAGCTTTATTAAGGTGTTTTTAAGTGGATGTTTTTTCCTAGACAGTTCCTTAGGACCCATATTTGATGATCAGGGAGCCTGAACTGGGGGCTTTGAAAAGAAAATTTTAGGATAATAAATATTTTACTCACCAAAAATAATTACTTTCAGGTGACTTAACACAATAACAAAACCAATATTAAAATGAGAACCTCTCTTAGCAGGGTTTTAATAATGTTTGGTTTTTCTTCTTTTAAAATTTAAGTAAGAAGGATTTCATTGACTTAAATCATTAGGATGGCTATTTGGGGCACCTCATCAGGCATAGGTTAAAGAAAGCTACCCACTACTGTGCCCTCCACCAGTGCTAGAGGGCAGTGGACATGACTGGGAGGATACTTGCGAGATATGGGAGAAAAATTATACACTGAGCATATTCATGAAAGTGTCCCTTGAGTGAGAATGCCTGCAAACATCCTCTTTGTTGGACCTCATGTCAAAACCTAACTCAAGGCATCTAAGTTATCTGCTGCTTTATTTAATATTGCTTTTCTTTTATTCTTTCTTTTTTTTTTTTTAAAGATTTTATTTATTTATTTGACAGAGAGAGAGATCACAAGTAGGCAGGGAGGCAGGCAGAGAGAGAGGAGGAAGCAGGCTCTCCACAGAGCAGAGAGCCCGATGCGGGGCTCGATCCCAGGACCCTGGGATCATGACCTGAGCTGAAGGCAGAGGCTTTAACCCACTGAGCCACCCAGGTGCCCTATTCTTTCTTTTTTTAGGTATAAAATTAGAGTACCAGAAAGAACCAAAATCAAGGCCTTCTCTAGACTTTGTGGAAAGACTTACTGTGTTGCTATGGAACATATTAAAAATTCATATTGTTGCATGGCCGTGTATTTATATGGGGTACATAGACATGCAGAAAGTGTACACCTGTCCATTGGTTGGTTGTGGGAATTCGGTGATTTTTTTCTAGGTCTGTTGAGAATTTGTTAATGGTTGCCTCAAATGCAGTGAGTGTGTAGGTGGCACCCTCTTATAAGAAATCTCCCATTTTAGGAAGCTCATTATAATGATTCCTTACACTTTGTAGCTTTTCTGTTCCTTGAGCGTAGCTTTCTGGTGAAACTCAGTGTCATTCATTTGGAAGTAGCTTGATTGGATTCTTACTTTGTGAACTGACATTTTCAATCAGTGACGAACTATAGTTCTCCTCACAGAAGCTAAAACTAAGCTGGGATGGAGATACCAAGATAAGAGTCTTTGACTCAAACTTCAAATGTCTCATCTTTTCCCTTCCATGTCACTTTGTTATTGTTGTTGTTGTTTTGTTCCTTGAGCAACTGAGGAAAGTGATCATGGAACTGAATACATCTTAAAATATATTACCAATTCTGTTATCTACTAAATAGAGCTCCTTGTGGGAAAGAATTTTTCCATTTTTCCTTAATTTTTGACATTTATCATAAATTAAGTGGGAAAGGGTAGAGTTAGAAGTCAACATCTGGGAGAGCTTGTTTCAGTAGCCAGCCTGGAAGCCCGAACCCTGGCTTCATACAGGTGAGACATGTTGTGGGAATAAAGGCCTTATTCATTTAATGAACCCAGCCTGCCTGTCAGCTTGGTTTTTCATGCACCATTGTTGTTCAAATAAGAAAAAGAGAGTGTTCACAGCCTGTGGTGAGATTAGAGTAATGAAAATGAAGTGTTAATCTGTTGATAGCAAGCACATCTCATATCCTGCATCCTGGGCCACATTCATGCGTGTATAATATATTCCAGGTTTTCTCATGGTCAGAGAATCTTGGATGTTCATTATATTAAAAACACCCTTCTGGTAAAAGTGAGAAGTTGGTTATTTTAACTTGTGCAAACAGTTATTTTTAATAATTTCTCAGTAAACCAACTAGTCAAACCTGCCTTCTGAGTGTTCTAATAACCCACGGTTCTTTTAGATGCCAGTATTCCTGTACTTTTGGTCTTTTTTTTCCTAAACAAATGCAGAATGCTGACATGAGCCTCAACATCAGCTTATTTTGAGATTTCTTTTATAGAAAGAAGGAAGGAGTTAAGTGAGCACAGTGCCATAATCTCCATAGAACACAGGTTAAATAATATTAAACACTCATTATCTCATACTTTATTTTTCATATTAAAATGAAGTGCAAACAAAGTAACAAAATCAGGAGTCTTTTAGAACTGCCTTATGTATTTACAGCTGTCTTGAGGAGAGCAGTTTAAAGCTTTCTTCATCATGAGTGGGAACTAACTGTGTTTTTTCATAAAATTCCATCTCAAAAATGTTATAGCTGACCAGTCAACATGAATGTAATGAATTATACTTTACCTAGTATTCTTGTTTTATTTTTTTGCCATCTTTTTATTTTGTTTTAGATTTTAGTATTTTCCTGGGTAGTCTCCATGCCCACGGTGGGGCTTGAACTCATGATCCTGAGATCAAGAGTTGTATGCTCTACCGACTGAGCCAGCGAGGCACTCCTGTTTTTTGTCATTTTACGATTGAGAGTTTTTAACTTTTTTTCTAAAGCTAATATGTTTAACAAAGAGAATCATTTTAGTTTTAGATTATACCAAGATGTTTAAAAAAAAAATAATGTGAATATTTGTGCTATCCCATAGGATCATCTCTTTAAGAAGTACCTTAAGAGATAGTTTCAAAAGAAGTGTAAAAGGGGTGGGGAGCAGTATATTAATAATTGAGTTCCAGGTGTCTGCTTCTAATTGCTAAAATTTCAAGCATAATTGATATTAAGGAAAAATGCTTCCCAAAAGGAATTCTCATATTGTTGTTCAGATATCAGGCCTAACACTATATTTATGGAGCTCATATGTATGGTATTTTCCATTTTCCTATTTCAACTGGGAGTTAAGGAATATAGTGTGATCATTATGATTTTGTGAACTGCTTACTTAAAGTTGTTCAAGTTGTTCAGAATCAAGAGAATTTGGGGATTAAAGTCTGATTGTGATGTAAATTTAACATGTATTCAAGGGTTATACTTTTTAAAGGTGAAAATGGAAGAAGATTGCTGCTCTCTTAGGAAGGAAACACCTAACTTAAAAATAATCTTTCAAGAAAGTGGGAGGGGGGGTGCCTGGGTGGTCAGTCATTAGGCATCTGCCTTTGGCTCCAGTTATGATCCCAGGGTTCTGGGATCGAGCCCTGCATCAGGCTCCCTGCTTTGGCAGAAGCCTGCTTCTCCCATTCCCACTCCTCTTGCCTGTCTTCTCTCTCTTGCTCTCTCTCTCTCTCAAATAAATTAAAAAAAAAAAAAAAAGAAAAGAAAAAAAAAAAAGAAAGTGGGCCAATGAGGAAATATAATTTCAAAACACTGTACTGAAGTTCATATAAATTTGGCTCTTTTTATGAAGTTGTATTATGACTGTTCATAGCCTTTTTAGTACATATCTATACTGTCCAGTACATCAGAGATAGCCTGTTAGTATAGTTAAAGTGAAAAGGTACTTTTCTTTCCTCTGCTAAAATAGGGTGCTCCTGATTTGTAAAGTCCACTAATAGATAGAAATACTATGTTGCTGTGATTGATTGGAAATTGCGAAGTATAAAAGATTTTTCTCTTTGTACTTCATTTCAGTTAAGAAAAAAAGCAAATAGGAATGCATGGTGACTTTGTCATAAACATCTGCTTTTAGGTAGTAATCATTTCTAAATAAATATGCCATGACTTTGGAGGTCGTGAACCTGCAATAATGTGTGTTTAGTTTAAATATGTAAATGTCATATTGTGGCATATATGTGGAGCCAGTAAAGATGAGTATTTGCTCTATTCATATTCATGTATCCTCCATGTTGACTTTTTAGAAAATTTACCTTGAAGATATATTCCATTTTCGTATTAGGGTCAGTTTTCACTTAAAGGAAGTGCAGAAGTATTAACATGTGAAGGAACAAAATGGGTATGTAGATCTGGGCAGTAGTTTGACATGAACATCTTTTCTGGGCTTCAGAGAAGAATGTGGTTGATTGAAAACCAGTGTAAATGTTTTGGATTTGCTTTTCAAAGTATTTTAATTATGAAAATGACTTTGCTTTGCTTTGCATTTATGTTTTATTGAACAACTGTGTTATGAAATTCTACCCATTGTCTTACATTAAGCCGGTGAAATAAGTATTTTTAAATCTGTTCCTAGATACCTTTCTCTTTTTCTTCCACAAACTCTACAAACTGTCTTTGGAGTAGTGTAACATTTTAAAGATCAAGAGTTGCCTAAAAGGGCATGTGGAGGTAAGGTCAATTAACAGGTGGAGTGAGTCTTGTAGGGTCTGTGGTAGACCAGTAAGTTTTTCAGCTCAAGCCAATTGTTACCAGGTAGGAAATTGGGAGGTCTCCCCCTCCTCTACCTCCCCTTCTTCCTCCTCCTCCTGATCCTCTTCCTCCTCTTTTCTTAATGAGAAGCCAGAAATCAAGATTTTTTTTATGTGAAATCTCCTGATTTTTAAATCTTGGCAATCTTTTTAAATATTTTTTAAAGTGTGTGGTCCAAACAAAACTCATCTGCAGGCTATATTCAGCCTACTGGCTGCCAGATAGAAACCTCTGTTTTAGATAATATTTTAATGGATGAAGATAATAGTTTCATTGCATGTGATCATTCATCTTGGGAATTCCCCGCTGGGATGAACCAAATTCTTCATTTTTTTTTTTCACAACTGAAAAAAGGGTTTGGTAAATATGTTTCTGGTGCTGATAGCTTTGATGTATAGCTTTTCTCCTTATGACCCACATATAAAGAAAAATGTGGGACCAGAACAAAAAAATGGCCAAAGAATTTTAAAAAGGTAGGAAAAGTAAGAATTTTAGAATTAAAGAGAAAGAAAGGGAGATTTCTAAACTCTGAAAAGAATCCCGTGATTTGTGTCAGTCATTGATGTAGATGAAAAGCTGAATTCCACTATAAAAAGCTTTTTATCTCACCTTTAAGCAGTGATTCTTGGTCCTGAATCTTTGTGGGATTGCTGTAATTTACCAGGCAATTGATTATGATGTCATGAGGAGGAGATGGACCACAAGGGGAAAACTTCCCCATCCTAATTCAGGCAAGACCAATATTTTATACAAGCTTCAAGAAAACATCATTTATATTGTATAAGATGAAGTTTTCAGTGTCTATTTAAATTTTTTGAAGGGGCTCTTTAAAAGATATAATCTGTTCATAATTGAAATTCTCTAGGCAAATCAGATATCCACATTTTCAAGAGAACAGATAATTAATTGGTTTGAAATTCAAATTGAAGGTCATCCTGTTATTGATTTTCGTGGGAACAGGAAACAAGAACATCTTGTTAAAATGATCTGCCAGTGGGGCCTAGGTGTGCCTAGGTTCTGTCTATGGCCTTATTGAGCGTCACCGGACAGTATCAGAACGCCAATCAGAAGGGAGTCATTCCTGGTATAAACATAATAAGCTGCCGGTTTGCTTCCCAAACTGTGGAGAAGAGCTGAGCTGGAGAAAAGACCAGAGATTAACAGTTTGTTTTATAATAAGTCAGGTATTTCAAATCAAGTGACTGGTGCAGCTTGTTACGAAGCATCTGTAAGTGTGTGGGAATGATGTTGGTATGCCATGTTCAAGTTCACCGTCAACACAGCTGTGACCTACCACTTTCACAAACCTTTCAACTGGGAATTAGATAAAAATATCTTGAATGCAAGGGGAGAGGAGCACTGAAGTGAAGAGGGTGGTGAAGAATAAAAGAAGAATATACTCCTTTAGATGCTATTAATTTTTATAAAATAACATTTGTGCTTTATATTGGATAGTTTTATTGTTCCATATACAGGTCTATTTTAAAGCAATCATTTCTCTCTCTGCTGTGTTTATACTTTGTGAGAACGGTATAATGTGAAGGTAACATGAACTAAGTGGGTGGCGAACATTATGCCTTTCTAAACTGAAATAAGTATTTTAATTTAATCTGTGCTAAACAAGTTGGAAACTTAATGCAGCTTCTTTTTGTGGTTCAAAGTCAAATTCTTAAAAAAAAAGTGGGGGGGGGGGCGGCAACCAAGCCTTCCATTCTAAATACCCTGAAGCTGTTAATTCAGTTATTTCCAGGTTGACATAGTTTTGTGTAGGCATGACAGTGGCATCAACCATCGACATTAAGCCTTAACATTCCACAGAACCATTTCAAGTTTATTATGAGCTTCAAAGCCTGCTCATCCCTAAGAGAATATCAAGTTTAAGCATGTCACTTTGCCATAGTCACAGTTAACTTTCTTAAATCAAAAAGTACCTTTCTTGAATCAAAAAGGCTGATTTTCTACAGGTGATCCTTGAAGAAATTTCTCAGTTCAGTACAGAGTCATTTTTCTGACCTACTTTTGCTGTCCTCTTGAATTCTGCCGCTCCATCCCAGTAGCAGTGGTTGGAAACTATCCCAAATAAAGCAGGACTCATCACACTTTGTTTAAAGCTCTGCGATGATGTCAACATTCTTTTTCAGCTTTATTTCATGAGTTTGTCATTGATCCCGTTTTACCAATTCACAGTTGGATTTTCATTGCAGTATTTAAAAATGTACCTGAGGAGGAAAAAGATGCTGGTGTTTTTTCCTAATAGTTTTTAAATACCATGGAAGGCTAATGCTCTGGGAAAGAGTTTGGGGCTGTTCAGCCTGATCCTCATGGTACACTGCTTCTCTGCTTAGAGAAAGGAGCTCCCCATTTCCTGAATGTGAAATGCCTACCCTTTTGGAGCTCCTGGTCTTTGGTTCCTAACTCAGTTAATAAACCATCCCTGTCTATACCTTGCATCTCAGAGATAGAACTTGACGGACTAGTCAGCATTGCAAAGGTCACCCTAACGCTATTGCCAGAATACA
Source organism: Martes martes (assembly GCF_963455335.1). Classification (NCBI taxonomy): domain Eukaryota; kingdom Metazoa; phylum Chordata; class Mammalia; order Carnivora; family Mustelidae; genus Martes; species Martes martes. The sequence continues at coordinate 44,840,660 of NC_137900.1, read as the reverse complement.
CTGCCCTTTGTTGCTCAGTGATGATAATGCTACTCTGGCAGTTAACTGGATGTATTAGATTGAGCTACTTTTCCAGAATTCCAAATTATCTATTTATTTCATCTAAACACCTGATAGAATGCCCATTCACAAGCTGTCTCAGTGTGTTTTCAAAAGGGATCTTAACAATACTCAAAATACCAGTGCTTTGGCCACAGGATGGACAACACGCAGAGTGTGTACATGTTGTATGTTTTACTTCCATGAAAATACTTCTAAATTACACTCATTTTTTAGAGTTTTCATATTCCTTGAAGTGATTAATTTTCCAGCAAATCTGAAAGTCGAGGCTATCCCAAAAGGATTCCTTATGTTAGTCTTCTGTTGGTAGGTCAGTACTTAAAATCATGTTATGAATTGATTTTAAGAAAAGTGTAAAGTTTCATTTCCTTTCTTGTTAGTTTCCATAAATAAATAAAATGTGGAAATTACTTTAAACATAGTACAAAAGTGGGTTTCCCTGTCTTTTTATGTATGCAAATTTACCTCACGATTTACTTAAATATTATATCCAGAATGATAGAGGAATGATTAATAAATGATCAAGCTAGTTGTTTGAGGCAGGGGGAACTACTCTTGAAGTAGTTTGTATTTGGCATGCTTACATTGATTTTTTTGTGACACCGGTGCCATTTTGCAATAATGTCTAGTACAAAGGTAGCATCTTTGCTTTATGTCTCATTTTAATAAAAATGAGTAAAGATTCAAGATGCTAAGGTGCTAGAGACTTCACTAATTCTCTTCACTGAGTCCTGCACTTTGGATGAACTACTTCCCCATTTTGCCACTCATCCCTCCCCAGGTTCTATTTGGTCCTAATCGGATTGGCTGAGTAATTGAGGCTTCCTCTTTGGTTTCAAATGAGTAAGTGAAGCCTCGTAGAAATCCCTTAAATTTACCTTTTAGTATCTTTAAATAGAACAGATTCTGTCCTGCCTTCCCTTTCATGCTTTCATTCAATTGTTTCTTACTGAGCTTGATGAGCACATTTAAAGCACAATATATTCCCTCTCTCTCTCTAAAATAATAGAATGAAATCAGTGTTCAATTAATTTTGTTGCAGTAGTTCAACACTCAAAGGTAACTAAATGATTTAAAATAGGATGGTTGGTATTAAGCTCAGAGGCTGCACAGTATTTGAAAACAAAAGTATGGTGACAGTTGTGTTGTAGGTTCTTTATGACTTAAAACGTTTATGGAAAGGACTTTTCTTTTAGTGGTATGTTTATCTTAGAATAATAATCATTTCATGCTTTTTTTTTTTTTCCTAGTTGACCCATTCTCCAGACCTTTAAAAAACTTTTTTAAGTGGATGTAAATTCCATTTTAATTAGGCCAGTGCAATCTAATACTGCAACTAGCCAGCAATGGAAGAAACATGCTGGAAGTTAATACAACCCAAATCAACCATAGCCAGATAATTCCCCTGATCTTAGTAACAGCCCCCTTCCCCACCTCTACAATTAAATGACCCTGTTGTTCTGGAGTTTCAACAAGACATTTAAGGTTCATTTAAAAAAATGATCATCCTTTACAGGATTCTTTGCTCTTGGATTTCTTTCTTTCTTTCCCTTGCCACACAGCTGTCACGGGTGTAGGAGAAAGATTGGGGGGAGGGGAAGAGAAGGAAGCCCTGTTCAAATCGTGTCACGTAGCACTAATTCATCTGCTCTCATTAGAGGGAGCGAGGGACAGCAGTGATGGCCAAGAGCTGCACTCCACACATGACACGCGAACAGTTTGGGGAATAGAAAATTGCTTTCTCAGGAAGCCCAGCCAATTAAGGACTTGACCATATTGAATGTCAAGTGTTAATTTAGGTTTTTCTTCATTTTCCCAGTAGTAATGCGGGTCCTGTGATGAGCAAATACATGTCAAGTAAAAGTTGATTGCATGAAGGACCCGGGTATTATATGTCACTGACAAGTCACAAATGTACTGAAGTCTTTTAACCCCTTAGGTGAGTGAGGTGGGGGAGGGGAAAAGGGGAGACCGGGATTAATGGTACCAATAATGATTAAGAATGGATAGTTTACTCAGGGATAGCTTGGATGGGACAGACAGCAATGGTAATTCATGCAAAAACCAGGGATAGGACAAATCCTACTCTCAGGGCATAGAGGCCCTTGAAATGCATACAGTATGATTCTTTCCCATTGAAAAGATACTGCCTAGGATATATATTCTGTCTCCTAAGATTTTATGAAGAGGGCAAGTAGTGTATTCTACGGTCTTGACCTAGGAAATTCCTTATTAATTATCTCCTCTGAAAGAAATAAAACACTCATTAAATAATGATACTATTTTGGACATTTTAACTTGTTGGCTTAGTGCAGCTGTGAAAATTCTGGTTATTTTTATAATTTCAGTTTCTAATCAAGTATGCATTTAAAAAAATGTGTAATGCTATGCCATAGAAAAGATGCAGAACATAAGATTGAAAGAATGTTTGTTTTCTGTCATAAGTATCTCTGTTCGTGATGTTTAGCCAATAGAAACTGGTAGAAGGTCCATCATTGTCTTTCATTTCCTTTTGTGCCCAGTTGTAGGAGGGAAGAGATTCAAGCTTCAGTGAGTGAGGTAACTTCGCCTTTTTTTAAACAAAATGTTGAACGTTGCCCATCATGTATAGCATCTCATTTCCATTCATCAGCATTTATTTACATATGAATGTCTCCAAAAGGAGAATGTCTGTTTCTGTTGCAGTTGTACAAGTTGCAAATAAAAATACCCAACCATTTAAAATACTGCTTTTTATAGTTTGAACAGTCTTAATGTGAAACTCAGAACAGTTACAGTCCAGTCATTTGTGTTCTTTGTATGTAGACCTACTTTCCGCCTTCATATCTTTGAAGAAGTGATGGTAATTAAAACACTTTTTTGAAACTTACTCTCTTCTGTTTATTTCCCCACTTTCAAGACACTTGCCTTTGTGTGTTGACAGACCTTGCACCTTAAAAACTTAAGTCTGGTAATGCTTTAATTTTGGCAACAAAAATATCAACAGAATCTTTTTCCCTCCCTCGGGTCAGAAACACTCTAATGATGCTATCATTATATTAAGAGTGAGCTAAATTTACATTAAGGAACAATTAGGCAACAACTCTAAGAATTTGATGTTTTAAAAAAACAGATTTTTCTTAAGGGAAGGAACATGAGGGTAGGACGTACTATCAGTTAACATCTCCCCTCCCTGTCACAAAGCTAACCAAATAGAATAAGCTTAGCCCTCCCTTCCCTTCCTATTTTGATAAGCTCTGTCTATGGAACTCCCGTGGCATGGTGAGAGTACTGTTTAATTACAATCCAATTGTCAGCAGCTTCTCTTCCGCTGGGTGTGCTGAGAGACTTAAGTAAGTTTCCGTAAAGTAAATTCTGATGATGGCAGCTCGGGTTGCTGATTCAAGTTATTCCTTCTCTTCTGTGTCACTTTTGACGGATGGTACCTAATGCAATCAACCACAGGCCAAAAAAGCCTTTTCGGTGGTGGGGGGGGGGGGAGGCGTTGCGTTAGTAACTGAACCAGGAGTTCTCCTCCTCCCTTGATCTCTCTTTCAGATGCAACCCCCCCCCCCCCCCCCCCCCCCCCCCCGCCTTCAGCTCAGATAGGAAAGTGAAAAGAACTGCAGTACTACCCAGGACAGGCTTTCCCTAAACCTCCTTTTCCCAGTGGTGAAGCTGAAGCTGCCTCCCTTTGCGTGCGTTTTTGATAAATTTAAGAAGTCAAATCGCTGACACAGATAGATAATCCAAGTGTATAGGGTGAAGAGTTATAAATTAACACATTATTCCCTCTTAATGTGAAATACTTGAGAATGCATTTTCTCAGTCCCCTGACATCTACCCAGTGAGGGCTCGCATTGTACTTTTCAAGTGGCATTGATTTGTTAAAGCGCTGAATTAGCATCTCAGGCCAGCTGCTTGATCCACTGTGCGGTTGTGGGGCTCCTATTCTGCCGCTCTCCCCCAGCCATCCCCTTTCTTCCTTCAGGCTCCCTCTTCTTTTCTCTGCTTCTTTCCACGTCACTCCTCCCAGCTCATTGCTACACTCTTTCTCTCTCACCCTCCTTTTTGCTTGTTGCTTTTCTATCTGCTTTCATCCCACACCATCTCCTTTTTCTTCCTTCCCTCAATCCACACATCTTTTCTTTTTCATCCCTTTGCCTCTGAGGTTTGCCTTAACTCAGGGCTGGCGTCTGTTAACTGCCTGAGTGTGGGGTAAGGGTGGTTGATTCAGCCAATCCTTGGCTCCAAGTTGAGAAGAATGAGTTAATGTATGTGTGCTCATGCTCCTTGTAATAGAAGTCAGTGAGAAAAATCTCACCTGTTTTGTTTTCTAGAAATTAAAAGGTAGCTTACAAAACTTTTAAACTTGTATTTCTAAATGTCATTTCACAGAGTAAGGCTTTTTTTTTTTTTTTTTTTTTTTTGGTTAGGGGAGAATGGTTATCAGATTTGATCATATCAAACGCACCTGCCAAAATGAGTTACTCTTTCTGTAAAACTTGGATTTCTGCAACTTCTTGCATTTCAGTGAACTTACTGATATGAGTTTCTTTTTTAGCAAGTTCTATATTGTTGATATAGTTTCATATAAAATATTTTTCATAGTGGTATTTGTATGCTATGGTTTGTATGCTATGGTTTCCTCATTGTGATTCATCACTGTATTATAGCAGTGAATACATTATAAAATTGGTTGACAATTTGTTGAGAAATAGAATAAGATGGATTATCGCTTTTTTGAATGATGTATCTCAAAATTCCAGAAGTCTTCAGAGGAAATTCATCACAATTGAGAGGATTTAACATGCCTCTTGCATGTTCACAGACCTTCACTCTTTTCTTTCTCTGGATCTTCATCCTAGATACTTTGGGATCACTCTTGATTAATTTGATAGAAGCAAAAAAAAAAAAAAGTATCTGTCCGGATTTAGATAGAAATTATCTTTTGTAATTTTAATCTCATGTCTTGACTTGGTGCTGTCCTCAATTTTACTGGGTTTCCCAATAAAACATCATAATTTAGAATTTGAATATATATTGATAAGTCAGATAACTTGAAAAAATCATCTTTATTGCTGTGTTTTAATATAATTAAAATGAGTTTGATTTCAGCATTTACATTTTGAAATGGAAATATTTAGCAAAGGTTCTGATAATCTTTGCTTCTTTGTTGGTTTGATCTCGCACCCTCTGTCCCCCAAGTCAAACACAATTCCCCCCCTTTTTTTAAAGTTAATTGCTGTCCTCCTATCTAGAATTAGCATGGCTTGGCTGAGGTGAAGGGATTAGAATGACTTTTCAAGGCATGATAATGTCTGTTTAAAGGAAAGAAAAAGAAATAAATCTTTTAACTAGGGCTTAAGACTAATTCCAACTACTAAGGAGACAAAAATGACGCTAAAGAAGACAGTTTGGTTTTATTTTGTATGTGCATGTTAACTTGCTTAGAGATCATCATTTTGCATTTTAGAGTGTTCTCTTAGATGAAGTAAGATGTTCTTCATTTGCTACTGAGAAGGGCACATGGCCTCACTCTAGGAGATTAAAGCCAGAGCACCTTTTGCCTTTTATAGGGATAATTCATTGCTCACCTGGCTGTAGTTCAGGGTCAAGGGCAAGAAGGAGAGACTTGCTGCTTTTCAGACGTACTTGTGACTACAGCAGAAAAGAGTAATAAAGACAAAATAATAGGTCAGTGTTGAAAGTGAAAGTGCCCCATGTGAAAATAGTTAATGATCAAAAAAAGGGGAAAAATGAATAATCACAAAAGTAAAAAAAAAAAGTCTGGAAGGTACTTTAGTAGTGGGAGAGAAGTTGAGGATAAAGGAAAAAGGGATTGGGGAGGCAAGATTATGGTATCTGGCAACTTCTAAAATAAAAATACTGTTGTGATGTGATTGGTTATAAAGGACCAAATTGGCTTCACAGCAGAGTTAGAAATTAATTAAAACATTTTAAAACTTTTTTAAAAAAGATTTTATTTATTTATTTGACAGAGAGAGAGATCACAAGTAGGCAGAGAAGCCAGAGGAGAGAGAGAGGGGGAGGCAGCCTCCCCACTGTGCAGAGAGCCCCATGGGAGGCTCCATCCCAGGACCCTCTGATCACGACCTGAGCTGAAGGCAGAGGCTTAACCCACTGAGCCACCCAGGCGCCCCCATTTTTAAACTTTTAATGTGATTTAAATTTTTCATTTGTGGCACATACATTTTTCTTTGCTTCTTGATCTGTCAGTTATGTTCCCTGGAAGGAAGAAATCTCTGCACAAGTAATAAACCAATAAATCTATAAATCTAGGGGTTTTTAAAATCTAATTTGTTATTTGTTTTGTGATAGTACCTTAGCCACATGAAATGGTTAAGATGTTTTTAGAATTTAACACCTTTGAGTTTTTCTCTAAGATTCTCAGGAGAAATCAGAATTATTTCTGTTTTTGTATTTTGTAAATCTAAATTAAATGTCACTTAAATGCGAAAGACCTGGCAGCTTTGATAAGTAGTTCCCAAAGCAAAGCATTTTGTCGGTAATCATAACCTAATTATGAATGCAAATGCAAAGTTTGTTTTTTAAAAAGTCCTGACCAAACAAAGGAAAGAGAAAAGCAGACCACTCTGGGACACAGGGAGAAAGCATCCCCACACTTAAACCTAAGAGTTTCAGTGGTAGCAGTAATAGTAAGAACTTTTGGCATCCTCCCAAGTCCTGTGGAGAAGGAGCAGCAAATGGCCTGTGCAGTCAGTGGTGGCTCTGCATAAGTTCCAGAGTGACACATGCATCACAAGCCGGTCACAATGCGAAGGGTCAAGGGTCATGTTCAAGAGCAGGGTGTTGCTGGCCTAAGCTGAGGAAGCAGAGGTGGCCCCTCTGTGCTCAGTGTGTGGGTCTGTGTACTCCTTTCCCGTCAAAGCTGGCCCGGCACGGCCAAAAAAGCGGTTCCTTGGCAGGGTTTAATGGCAGGATGATGTAGTCTGTTGTGACTAGTGCATTCCTTTCAGGTTAAACTAGGGAAATGGCATTGTGTTAAAATTCCAAGTCGCATGAATGTTTTATTGCCACAGTGCCTTTAGCCCTCTAGGGGAGTGTGTGTGGCGGCGGGTGGGGGTGGGGGGGGCTGACTTAGAGACTCAGGAACTATCAGAACACTTCCCTTGGAAAATTTTACCCACCAGCGTGAAGCTGATTTGCTGCGATGGTCACTTAGAAGGGTTTCGCTTTTTCCTAAACTGTGGCTGTTTAAAGTCTTGCCGTCTGGACAATTAACAGCTGAAGAAAATATGACAAGACACACGCAAAGAGGTTGGGAGATAGAGAGGAGGAATGCGCCTGAAAGGAGCTGAGCTGACTTCTTGTGTAAACTACCCGAGTGAGAGCCCCCTCCCCCGGCCTTGGTCCCTGTCTCCCCCCCAACTCCCCCTCTTACCCGCGCCCCCCACTCCCCCGCTTACCCCCCCCCCCCCCCCCCCCCCCGGCTGTGTTTTGCTGTCTGCCTGAAGGCCAAGAGTGATCTGTTAACCTTGCACCACTGACTGGGAGGCCACTGCAGCTCATGGTACTGTATGTTACCATTACTACTCCCTCATTCCTTTCATTGGATGGTTTGGTTTCCTTTAAAAAATTTTTTTTTATTAACCATTTCTCTGTAATAACGGTTTATGTAAGTCAGAGGGATACAGTTTTGGAATGCAGAAGGTCTAGTTTAAAACAAAACAAACTTAAGTATGGTGCTTGTTTTTTTTCCCCCTTGGCATTTAGAAGGGGTACACTGAACCATTCTAATTCAATTGCAGCCAGAGGTTTCCAGTGTGATTTAAAATCAGGGCGGTTTAAAAGATGCAAGTCATCTGGGCTGTGGATCTTGTAAAGGGACTTTGTTGTGAAACCACGTGAACATCTTCAGGGTTTTAGGACATTTTCGGGTTTTGCAGTTGATTCAGATATATCCATTTTGTAGATTTGCTCCCATCCCAGTCCCTCTCCAGGGGAAACTCCAGCCTTCTCATTCGCTGTTCTAGTGGTTTTAGGCTTACAGTTAGCTGAGGGTGTGTATGATTTGACTTCAGTTGTAATTGTGCATGTTACATATAACACTCAGGATTGCTTCATGATTTATCGGACTCCAGTTAATTTATAACAGATTAAAGCACGCGTGTGTGGAACAGCCTTCTGATTTTGCATTGTGACTTCATAAAATATTCATGTGCCCGATTTTTTCCCAATGAGTAGGAGGAATACGGATTTTCTTGGGCTTACCTAAGTAAAGATACCACAGTAGTTTGAATCTTAATTTTGAATTGCGTTTCTGTTTCTTTTCACTTTCGAACCTTAATACTTACTCTGTTTCCATGGCTTGTGATGTATCATTTTCTCCTCCTTAATAATGCGTATATATACATATATGGAGTTGTGTATGTGTTTCTGTGTATGTGCACATACACCTTGGTAACTGCCAAATAGGTAACCGGAAAAAAAAAAAAAACAAAACTTGTAGAGTTGTTAGACTAAGGTAGTTTTCTCTTGGTAAGTTAATCTTTTAAATTGTTATATAATAGAAATTTAATCTAAGAATATAGTATGCAGAGTAAACTATGGGTGGATCTATGTGTCCAGTTAGCGTGTTTGGAGTATGGTTTATATATTTCTGTAAAGTGATGGTTTTGTCAAGATCGACTTCCTGTGTTTAATCAGACTAGTGCTATCTGTATAATGGGTTGTTCTTTATAAACAGATTCATTCACGTTGTTCACAGGAGGTCTTAAACCCACAAGCAGTCAACTCTATAGCAAAAGTCATGATTTGTATGGATGGGGCACTTCAAAGTTTACATAATTGATTAGATATTTTACCTTATGTCCTAAAAAATACTCACATTAAGAAGAAATATTATTATTTTTTTACTTTGTTGGATTTAGTAAAGTGATATTGGGAGTTTTCTTGTGATTTTTGTTTTTAGTTCCAGATTCTAAAGTGCAGTTTTCAGAAGACTATTAAACTTACTTTGTGCTAGAATTTTTTTTCCCCTTACAGCCAGTTTCGAAATTAATTCTTTATCTTAAATAGTACAAAAACTCCTTAACAGTGCCAAATTGAGAAAGAAAAAATTTGTTATGTACACTTAGAATGTCTAAAAATATAGTTGTTATACCAATCATGAAAGCAGTGTTTGATTATAAAAAGGATGTTGTGGTTTTTTCAAACTTATCCAATTTGATTAAAAATTTCCCTCATAATCCAAGGGGGAAAGAGTAGAATTAGTATAATATTATGTTTCCCTAATAAAAAAATTAAAGTTGGTTTAGGATTTTTTTTCCCCCTAAGAATCAAACTTTGTTAATAACAATATTTGTTGTCTCAGCATTTTTCTGTTCCCATTGGACCCAATGTTAGTGTTTGGTATTGTAGAACTCGCCAGAGCGGGGGGAATTAAAAGATGGGACCTGAGTTCAGATTCAAATATTGCAATTTATTGGTCTTGGGACCTTGGATAACTCACTTTAACTCTAGCCTTTATTTTCTTCAATTCCAAAATGGGAAAAAGAACAGTTAGCTTGAGACTCTGTCAGGAAGATGAAATGAGAACACATGTGAAACTTTGGTACCAAGTAGGTATTGAGTGAACTATAGATCCCTTTCTTTCAGCTTGCCCTGGGAGGCTTGAATTTTTGGGAACAATGAGGTAAATTTAAATAAAATGTTTTAATTTCTTTGTTTAAAGGAATGGAGAGATGAGGCATTGGCTGACAGTTTTTCTTTTTTCCTTCTTTCTTTCCTTTTTTTAATTTTTTTTTTTTTTTTTGAGAATCCTTTTGTGTCATCCATTAGTCTTGCATTTTCGCCACTCTGCACAATTCTCACCAGGTTGGCCTTCGTCGATGTCAGAACATTGCTGTTATTTCTGTGATATCAGTTATGGCTAACCGTAGACTGGAGGCAAAGTTGGCAAATTCTCCTGAGTTCTGTATACTTTTGTATCATCAGTTCTGATCATGTGTCTGAGTGGAAGCTTCCTGCTTTATTATACTCATTATCGTTAGCATTTGGTAGTAGAACTTGAAGTTTGATTTTATAGGTAAGACCCCAGCCTATATTCCTGGCTTTTTGAATATTCCCTTGTATTCATGGAATTAAGATCACAGGAAAGCCAGTTGTGTTTACACCTCTCGGAATTAAACAGAATAGTAGCAAGCTACATACATGGGTATCGTGCAATATTTCAGCTTCATTTCTAGTCATGCACAATGCTTTCAGTGTAGTTAAGGGCTTGAGAACTATTTGTTGAGCAAAATATGCTTCTTTTAGTGCTTTTTAATCCTGGATTATGTTTTATCAAAAGTAATTGTGTTCTCCTGTGTAGTACTTTAATATTGTTATAGATGACCTTTGATTAACATTGTTATTTTGCTTAACATCTAGTTTCTTTTAGCCAATCCTACTTTGAACATACCGCATCTTCAGATCTAAAATAAATATTTGGCTTAGAGTTTATTTTCACCTGTTACTAAGAGTAAAAGAATGAGGATTAAAAACTAATAACTTCACCGCTATCTCTTAGCTCACACAGTGTACTAGACTTGGTACCCATGTTATCTTATTCAGTTATTAAAAAGCATTCAGGACAGGTACACATATTTTTATTTTACAGTTGAGGAAATAACGGTCTAAAATCTGTATCCAACAAAATTAACTCCAAAGTCTTTGCTTTTTCTTCTGCCTCATTCATTATCCATCTGTAACTCAAGCCAGTGACTAAAAAAGAAAAAAAAAAAAAACAACGATCATTGTAGAATCTGCTAGGATTTTTCTTTCAAATTAAATTTTATAAGAAAGTCAATATATAGAGCTGACAAAAATCAAAGGAGCTCTAGATGGAAAGGGGTACAGCTACAGAGTCCTGTCTTTTAGGCCTTTACCAGGAATCCATGGACTGCCTGATCATAAAACCAAAGCATGATACTCCCACCCTCCTCAGCTTCCCTATTTCAGAGTTAAGGGTTTTATTTATTCTGAGTGTGGAGGTGCAATTATGGGGAACTCACAGGAAAATCTAATCTCTGCATAATTTTAAAAGAGAATATATGCCTCTTACATAAGAGAAAAATAGTGTAGGTTAAATGCCAATATAAAAAAAAGTTATGTTATTGTACAGCTTTCATATATTAATTTTCAGGGCACAGATTTTGTTTAATCCATAGCATTGAAATAATTTTGCTATGGGAAAAGTCATTTAAAAAAAAAAAGTCACAGTTTTCTGCCTAACTGGAGTCCATGTCTACAAATACACCCAGATTCTACTTAGGTATGAAAATACTAAAAACTTTTTGTGCTTTATATAATGATATGGCATATCTGTAAAAATATTATACATATCATATATGTGTAAATGTGAGGCTGGAGAATATGGATATATTTAACTCTGAGAAAATAATGTAGAAAACATGATTTAAAATAAATTATGTAAAGCAAATTAATTGACATGGTCATTCTGTAATACCTTTATAAACCAGGAATTTCAAATGTTCTAACTTGTTAAATTTATACTGGGACTTTATCTAGTACATCATTAGATATGTAATTTCTGTTTCATTAGCTGGCATGGTGGGAAAAGTCCAGACTTTCGAGGCAGATTTTTCTGCTTTTCAATTTCTCTCTCCTTTGTGTGACTTTGGAAAAGTTCTGTAACCTCTCTGAACCTCAGTTATTTCACTTACAAAGTGGGGCTTAGTACTCATGCCTGGGATGTCTGGACAGAGAGAGGGTGAGCTGCGTTGGTTGTTACTAGCAATTTTGCCCTCTGTTGTTCTTGTGGTTAGTTTTCAAGACTATGCAGTGTTAACTTAGCATCTCTTTGTCAGTGGTGCTACCCGGTTCTTAATACTTGTATCATGTACATCCTTGGCCTTTTTTCATTACCAGTTTAAAAAATACATGTGCCAATATTGCAGAAGCTTACTTTTGTTGAGGAAAATGAAGATGGAGAAAAATCTCTCCTTTCTTACTCTTCACTGAGAATCAGTCACTGAGCAGCATAATTCTAAAATTTTACGTGGTTTTTGGGTACTTTATGAACCTTTTTATGGTAACCCAGAAGCAAGACACTGATTGAATTAATACATTTCCATTCAGGGGACTATTCTGTTAACCTCTCTTCTTCTTCCTAACCCATGCATCCTTTTGCAGGGGACTTTTTCCATCCAAAACTGAGGTGGTCATATATAGTGGGAATGCCAGTGCCTAGATGTGCAGGTTATTAGTAAGCCTAAGAGTATTTTTGTCTTTAAAACAAAGAAAAAGGAAAAATTAAAACAGCAACATCAAAACCAGAAGCCTGCCCAAACTGAAAGATTAAAAACAAACAAACAAAGAAAAACAAAATCCAAAACCCAAACCCTAGTACTTTATAAAATGTGGAATGTAAACTTTGCACCTTGATTTTAATCTTTATACTTAAACTTTTTTTTTTTTCTTTTTACATCCTTTGTGTAAATACATAGGATACATAGTCATTTGTATGGATCTGATTAAGTAAACTACAGAGAGTAAAAGCTATCTGAAAAGCTGCCACCAAGGAAACATTTCATTAACATCTTTTTAGTCATTTCTTCATTTGGGTATGCATGCAAACATAGGGATAGGTATTAGCTGCATAAAAGGATTATGGATATATGACTTGCATTTTAAATTTTACTCATCCCTGTCTTAGATACCTTTTTATGTCTATAAATCTAGATATCCATCATAATTTTTAACAGGTTTCTAGTAAATCACCGTACCATAATTTATGTAATAGGTCCTTGGTTTGTGGACATTGAGGCTGTTGCCATCTCTTTTCTTTTAAGAGGAGTGTTGCTTCAATATGAACACTCTTGTTTGCACTTTATTCTTATTTCCTAAAGATGAATTTTTTTAAAATGATGTTGCTGGGGAAAGAGGTATAATTTTGTACAGTCTAAAATGAGTTGGTAAACCTTTTCTATGAAGGTCCGCATAGTAAGTATTTTAGGCAGTCACGTGGTTTTGTAACAACTATCCGATTCTGTCTTTGTAGACACAGTCATAGACAATATAAAGGAATAGGCGTAGCTGTATTTCAATAAAGCTTTATTTACAAAAGTAGATCACAAGATAGCAGTTGCCCACAGGCTGTAGTTGCCTACTCCAGGCTTGAAACAAAGGAGACACTGATTGGGGATGGAAATTTATCTCCAGCTGGCTGTAAGCCACTTTCATAGTATCTTGGAAATGTGTTCTTCTCTCAGGGCAGTGTAATGGGCTGATTACTTTCTTTCTAGGTATATGGCAATCAATACATGTTTTAAAGAGCTTATTACAGGAGGTTTTCATACCTGCTTCTTCAAAGCCTAGTAAATTTTAAACGGAGAGGCAGAATTTATCATTCTGTACTTTAGATTTCAGCATATGCTGACAACTTGCGCGGCAAAGTTCTCTCACGCTTCTTTTGTAGGGAAAGTGTTGTGCATTTTCTCATCTCTAAAAGATTGCTGTGATGGAGTCAGGTTTTAGAGGTATCCTGAAGTAAGCTGGAAGGAGAGTCCAGCAAGAGAAGTATGATTTCCATAGAAACGTACGCAAATCAACAGGGTGACATTGAATTAGTTACTGAACTTTTACAGGCTAAATTATACTCAGAAGAATGTTCTGTGCATAAATAGTAACCTCCTTGCATCTTGAATTTCTATAAAATAGGAATTATTGGCTCTTAACTGCCTTAAGGGTGTTTGTTGAGGATCTAGTGGAATGAAGGTACAGTTAATGTAGCATTGGCTTACTGGTGCCACTATGAACTTTGAGAGATTTATTTATTATTTATGTTGCATGTATTTGTGGATTGTCTGCTGTGTGTGTGTGTAAAGCAGTGTGGTGGGGGCTCTAGGGGAATACAAAGAGAAGTAAGTTCCTGCCCTTAAGGAAAGAAAAACATGTATTTACTGTCCAAAGATGTGTAGTGCTGAGATCCCTGAAGATGGTGGAACACTGGAGAGGAGATCTCTTCTGCCTGGGGCTATCAGAAAACTTTATCAAGTGGCAATGGGAAACAGAAAGATTTTCAAAAGTGTAACGCAGGAGAAGGTAGTCTAAAAAGAGCAGCATGCAAACTATCTCAAATTAGGAAAGTCCAAATCAGTATGCAAGAGAGATCCAATCGTCTAATTAGACTGTCTATTAAGCATTTGTCATGAAAGAGGAGGAAGAGATAAAGCTGGAAAGGCAGGGTAGAGATCTAAGTTGCAGAGAGCTTGGAAGGAACTTCAATTGGTAATTTGTAGGGAGCTCTAAACATCATCTGGGAGAATATGTTTGACAATTGGAGTGGTGATATATGGCACTGGTTGGTGAGTGTGAAATGATAAAGGTGGTATTATCACTTAAGGGTTATGGCAAAGGTCTGAGTGTACATTTGTTAGAAATGGTCTGGAAAGAGAAAATCTTTGGTGCGGGGGTGGAGCTGAAGAGTTTGGAAGAGAAGAATGGATGAGCTTTCAGTAAACCCATTTACTGGGTTTGGGAAGTAAAGAGGAGGCTTTCAATCCTGTTCTGAGACTTTGTTAATGAGATTATGGTGATAACATTGCAAAAGACAGCAAAGTGGGGGGAGAGCCTTGTAGCAAAGATAGGATTGCAGTGAACCTGTTTCTGTTTGCTTTGCTTGTTTAGCTCTACTGGGAGCTTAAAAGTTGCAGGACTAAAATTCGCAGGAAAGGTATGGAATAGGGAGGAATTTTGGAACACTTCTTGTAATAGTGGTCTGTGAAACCTGGGAAGAGCATCACATCACCAAAAGAAACCTGTGGAGAGAAAATGGTGTTTTACAGCATTACTTATGGTTAGGTGAGTTGATGATATAAGTAGCTCTAGCTTCACGTGAGGCTTCTAAGACCAAAAACAAACCAAAAAATCTTGTGTTTTATCATTTTTAAAGCATTCTTTTGTCTACTAAGCTGCTGCTTTTAGCCTCTAAAGCCACTAGATTTTAGGAGTAAAGTATGTTTGAAAAAATACTTTGTAAGATTCCCCAAGGAAAATATAAGAAACTCCCTTTTACTTTCTCTTCTCACCACTTCCTGAGACCCACAGTAACAAAGAACTGCCCTTGGTAGGAGGAATTGAGGTTCACTTTTCACCTGTCTCGTACAGAACACTGCAGTGTTTCATCTCCCCCTAGACCTCACCCCAGTTAGGATCAGTGTACGTGCGATGGGGCAGGGGCTGTGGTTAGCAGGAGGGTGAGCATTCTGTAGAAATGAACTTTGTATGTTGTTGTACGGTTTCTCTTTTTAGCCTGGGATCCTTACCAGGCACGGAGGGGTATTGTGTAATACACAGTATGACTTACATCTGAATTGGGAAAGTTTTTAGTGAATGGAACAGCAAGCCTCAATCTGCCTTCCCATTTCCTTTCTTATTACCTGTGTTCAAACTTTGCATGCAAAGAAAACCATGTTGATTCATTGATCTTCGGCATGCTACATTACAGACTCTTGGCAACACCAGAAAGGCTCCCTGGGCTCTCCTGTTTACAGCAGTTGGAATTCCTCTCATCCTTTGCTATAGTTTGTGGCCTCCTTCAGCCTCACTCTTCATAGTGAGTCTAAGTCCTGTTAAATGGGGTGTAAGGGGCTAGTCCAGAGGAATCTGTATCTCTAGACAACTACTGTGCATTAAATCTAGTTTAAGTGCGCTTTGGATTTGTCTCTTAAACCATGTATGGCTACCAATTTTTTTTTTTTTTTTTAAACATAATAGGTTTAAGGTAGGTGTTTTACTGGGTAACTTGAGACATTGAGTTTTTGGGGAGTAATATTTATTTTCTCACTCTCTGGCAGGTAACACATCCTTCTATCTTACATCATCCCCAGACTCCCTTTTCTTCTTTCTCACATACATTTTTCTCTTTAGTATTGTTAAAGTTAGTAAGAAAAGAAACCCTTTGGATTTGTCCCATTTTGTGCCTCTGATGAAGTAAGAGCAAGTAAAATGCACCTATTTTCTTCAAAAGTGAACTTTTTTCTTAAAAAAAAAAAAATGCCTGGGGCACCTAGGTGGCTCAGTGGGTTAAGCCTCTGCCTTCAGCTCAGGTCATGATCTCAGGATCCTGGGATTAAGCCCTGCATCGGGCTCTCTGCTCAGCAGGGAGCCTGCTTCCTCCTCTCTCTTTGCCTGCCTCTCTGCCTACTTGTGATCTGTCTGTCAAATTAAAAAAAAAAAAAAAAAAAGCCACCCCCTCAAAAAAAAGAAAGAAAGAAAGAAAGAATTCAGTGGCTTGGTGATCATTATTTGAAATAGCCTCTTTCTCTTCATTAAAGATCCTCACATTTATCCTCATTCTTGATCCCTGCGGAGAAACAGGGAAGAAAGTGAGTTGAACAAACCCAGTGGCTGAGTTCGAGGGTGCCCAGATCATTTTAAAGTGCTTTTAGTTTAAACGCGGAAGTTAATATCTATCCCCAAATCATTTTCTTCTGATGTTTGCAGCATCTGTGGAGTTGGACAGACCACTGCTCAAGTGGCTTGCTTATTTTGGCTTTTCCTCTCAAGAGTCTCCTTTTCGGACTTTCCATCTCTTCTTCAGAGTAACATTTTTGGGACATCCTGGAATTTATGCTGTGTGTGCTGCTTTCCTCTTCCTTCACCCCCCCCCCCCCCGCCCCTGCCGCTTTTTTTAAGAGGCATATATTTTCTACAACTAACTTATCATCTAGAGAGCTTTTGCCTTTTCAGTTCTTTTTTGATTTTCTCATTTATTTATGCTAGTGATTCTCATACCTTACTGCTCTCAGCATACCTGGCAGGCTTCGGTAAGCAAATGGCTAGGCTCCACCCCTGGGTTTTGTCACAGTGGGTCTCCGGCCTTCAGTCCCATGGGCATTACAGACAAGTTCCCAGGTGGTGCTAAAAATGTGCGTTGGCTGAGGAGTACACTTTGAACCACTGACCTAGACTGTTGGTTTTATCCATTAGTTTATTGTTTTGTTCAGTTTTGTGGGTGTTTTTTGTTTGTTTGTTTCTTTCTTTCTTTTTTGCCCCCAAAGGGCAGAGGTTCTTCAGATTTTATTCAGCTGTGTTCCCTGGAAGGTTCTTATTTCTAATTCATAGGTCAAACCACTAGCATGAAAGAAAACTCAAAAAAGTGCCTTATGTTTTAATTGTGAAGGGCTTCATTGGGGCAGGAGTAGCAGAGTATGAAATGTGCCATTTTCCATTCCTTCCCCCAGTGAAGATGGTAATGGTCAGTTTCTCAGAACTTACACAGGTCTTTCTAGTCTTCCTCAACACAGCATTCTAGGAAGTCTTCTGAAAGTTGATTGACCTGGCCCCTAATTGAGACTAATTGAATAGATATTATTTTTTAGTTTTGCTAATTGCTTACATTATTCCTTTGTTACTTGAGGTTTACTTTTCCTCCTCCCAAATCCGTTCCTTCTCTGTCTCAAACTTCTCGGGCTCTATGGGAGTGTGTGCTGGGAGGGGAGTGGGGTGCTATCTGGGGAAGTATCATTTACCTACACTGTGTCCCTACTGCATGCTCAGTTAGGTGCTTTATCTGTGTCATCTCCTTCAGCCTAGCCAAACTTACACAGTAAAAACATAATTATTTCCATTTTATAGATGTAGGAAACAAGACTTTAAATTGGTACTTTACTGATCGTCTTTACAAGGTCCTGCCTTTGAAGTTAAAACAGAGGTCTAACGCCAAAGCCGGTGGAGTTTTTCGTATTACTCGAGCTTTGAGGACAGAAAGAAAATTAATGTGAGTGTATATAAGCATATTTGAAATTTTAGGGGTACCTCGGTGGCTCATTTGGTTAGGCGACTGACTTCAGCACAGGTCATGAACTCAGGGTCCTGGGATGGAGCCCTGCTCCCCACTCAGTGGGAGTCTCCTTGTCCCTCTGCTTCTCCCTGAATAAATAAATAAATAAATAAATGAATAAATAAAATCTTAAAAAAAAAAAGAAATTTCACTTAATGTTACTTGTCAGATTTGGCAATGTATGTGCCTGTCAGCAATAATTTGAGGTGTTCAATTTAAAAAATACGCAATTACAAAAATGATTGTAAACCAGTTGAAAATAATCAGATTCTGTCCTTTTCTTTCTCAAGTATAAAGCTGGCAAGTTACAAATAACTTCATTCACATTCAAACCCACGTAAAATAAAAATTGGACAAACAAGCAAACTCATGGTAGAAGGCTTTTCTCGTAGAACACTAGCGTGGTCGTTGAGGGAACTTTGTCTTAATTTCAGTTCTGTTCAGTTTATCAAATGTGGGGGAGGGCTGTATTGATGGTCCTCAGTTTTCCGGTTTAAAAAGAGTATGATAGAAATTTTCTCCTCTCTTCTTAGTTGTTCGATACCAGAATTAATAAACATTATATGTGTAAAGCCCTTTGAGGGCTCTGGAAGAAAGATTCTATGTAATTTCAGCATTATTCATGGGCCATCAGGCTCCGCAGGGGGTCACCAGGAAAGAGAGATTTTTTTTTTTTTTTACCTTCTATTCCACATTTCACAGTATAAAACAAGCTATTGTTGTTTGTGGTTGTGAAAATCTGTAATTGTACCTGCAGAGGTTGCTCCTATGGCAGAGCCTAGGACCCCCGGCTCACCCACGAGGACCAGCTCCGAGGCAGAAAGAGAATGAACCCCTAATTAAACACTACCTGGCTTCTGTGAGGACATGTGCCCATCCCGCAGTAATCCCGTGTGTCTGTCAACCTGTTGAGTAGCAGAATCCCTCCTTGGTCCTTTTCTGCTCCCTCCTCTTTCATCTTGATCCTGTAGTTGATTATTCTGGGCTGACTCTAGAAGGGACTGTCCTCTCTCCTCAATTCTCCTGTAATAGATCCCTCATCATTACCATGTTCCTGTTGTTACACCCTGCCTCATCTAAGGCCTCTGTAAGAATAAAGCATATTTCTGGCCATTCTGTATTGGAGACTGGATCAATACAGTTTAGACTCACCAGTTCCTTTTTGATGGTTAAGCAGTATTTTGATTCTAGACCTGTAGCTTCTGTATACTTGTCCCTTCTGA
Source organism: Martes martes (assembly GCF_963455335.1). Taxonomy (NCBI): domain Eukaryota; kingdom Metazoa; phylum Chordata; class Mammalia; order Carnivora; family Mustelidae; genus Martes; species Martes martes. The sequence goes on along the minus strand of NC_137900.1, from coordinate 44,821,565 downwards.
GTCTTAGCCTGGGGTTCCATGGCTGAGTATGATTAGGCCCTGAATGTTGTCTTTAGTGAAATGGCAGCCTGAAAAATTAAGACAGACATTATCTGCATATCCAGCAATTTAGTTCATCTTCCTGTTTTTCAGTTTTTGTATTCATTTATTTTGTAGCAGTGTTCGGTGTACATCTTCATCTTTACGGTGTTGGGTAATTAATTTATTTCTTTCTCTGCTCTTTCTCACAAGAGCTCATGACTAGCTTATTGCCAAATCTATTTCACTTAATGGTCTTCCTGAATTCTTTGTGTTATCTGAGTAATTTTTCCTCTTGCTGCTTGGCATTGTCTAACCACTGAAATGAGACTGAAGTTCTAATCAGTGCTTGCTCTGGCTTGGAGGGTGACAGAGCTTCTACCCAGCCACATCCCTCCGTCCTCTGATGGAACTCTTTTTGGGTTCTCTCTCTCCCATTCTCTGCTTCTTAAAACAAATTTTGTCTCTTCACTCTTTTAGGAGTTTTTCGTGGGTTCAGATAGTTTCCCTCATCCCTGCAATTGCTAGACTGAAGTCACCAAAACACATGCCCTTCAGAACTGATCCAGGCTTATGACCAGCTGAACTGGAGAGTCGACCTGACATGGAAGTTAGTTTGTTTATTTAGGCTCTGACTTTTATAGTGCCTATGAGGTAAATGGCTACCTGAAGGTTGAATGTTTAAAAATAAAATAAAGTTTCAAATGGGCCCTGACTCTGCAAGAAGCATCCCAGACTCTGGAATTCCTTTTCTTGGTAACATGTTTCTATTCTCAAGTTGTCATTTCTGTGACTCTTTTTTGTTTCTTCCATTGTCCCCTTCCTTACACACACCTTGTACCTCATTCAGTTTCAGTTATTCTGAGTATTAGCTCCCATTGTGGGGCTTTTTCAGACTTCTTTGCAGAAGTCTGGCCCCTAACAGTTTTTAATGTGTAATCTTAGTAAACAAAGAACTTGTGTGTGTGTGGTGTGTGTGTGTGTGTGTGTGTGTAGGAAGCCTGCCATATTTCCTCCCTGCCCCATAGAAAATGTGTTTTCTGGAAGCCCTTTTGACACTGAAGTGAATGCCCACTGGCCCTCCCTTGCTGAATTCCCCTGAGAGGGGAGAAAGGCGGAGAGAGAGGGAGGCCTTTATGCTTGTTGTCGTATCTTTTGTTTCTGCTGATTATACACAAAGTAAGTTGTAAATAGCTCTCTCACACACCATGATTCCTTTGAGGTATGTCCTGGAGAGTAGATATGCACTCAGCTTCTGCGTACCCTGGGGATTCTAGAGGGTTCCTTTCAAGGCCTCCTGCTTCCTGTTAGAGCAATAGCAGAATGAAATTTAGATGAGTACTAGACAATTACTATCCCATAATTAAACCTGTGGCATACTGTTCAGAAATATTAGCCGGTCAGTTTAGTATTTTTTATTTTTTTTAACTTAAATGTTTTTATTTCAAAGCAAAATATAGTAAGATGCAAAAAGAAGAAAAAAGTCCCTTAGTCTTATAGCTGTTCAGAGATTTAAAAAAAATCACTGAAACATTTTGTGCAAATCATTGTAGAGAACTTTATAAAGTATGGCTTCAAAAAAGGCACTAAACACTGGCATGAAGGAAAGCAGATGAAATTGGAGTTCCCCAAATTAATTTAAATTTTATATTCCAGAGAAAACGGTGGTGAGGTACATACCATATTTTATTATCTGAAATTACACTGGAGTGATAACAAGGGGCTGGACGATTTATGTCTGCTGTATCTGTCAGTCATGTTTTTGATTGTTTCTAGCTAGCTGTCTCACTACTGAGGCTTCTAAATCAAAAGGCCTAATGGTCTAGGTGTGCAGAATTATAACTAATGAGGTTATCAACTTTTATATCCCTTGTTTTTTCCTTGGTACATTTTGATGAATTAGGAAACAGAGCTTGCTTTCCCCTTAAAATTTTTTTCTTTATCTAATACTGCCACGAAGTGTGTGGGCAGAATGGGAGAGGACATTGTTAGGCAGTGAACCCAGTAGTACAACTGGGCGGTTTTGTTTTTAGTCTCAATTTCCTCATCTTTAAAATCTCGAGGCCCATTTACCTGGATCCTGATGGATTTTTTTCTGCTAAGTAACCCTAGGATTCTAAGTTTGAGAGTGCTAACTCACATCTCTAGTGCAGTTCTTTTTATGATTTGGATAGCTGTAACATTTTAGTAGCCTGGCACTGTTTCCTTTCAACTTATTCATAGACCTTTTTGTTTTCTCTCAGAAACTGTGTATTTCTAAGTGTCTGAGGTTGTAATCGAATGTAATTGTCGTTGTTTAACTTTCCCCTTTCCTCTCAAGAGTGTTTATAACATGCATTCTGTGGGGTGGGGAGTGGTATAAAGGAACTAGAAACCTAGTATTGGTGACCCGATCTAATAATGTTAAGGTAAGCGGGAATTTGTTTTGTGTACATAAAATAGGGTATTACTTACACTTGATTTGCAATGTATATATACTGGCTCACAGAATGTGCTTTAATCAGTTAAGTAGCTACATTTATTGAGGTTTTATAAGAAGCTGTTGGGGGGGGTTGTTTTGATATGGAATATTCAAAGATTAATTTTTTCCCCAGTTCTTCTATTGCACCGTAGGGAGAATTACTGTTGCAGAACTCATTAGTGCCCCTCCATATGTCAGCTGAGGGGGGGCATCAGGCATCAGCATGGATCTGTGTGTGCCACAACACACATGCACTGCGTCCCTGCTCTTCTTCGTGCCCCATTTCTCTCTCATGCCTCAAGTTTGAGGATAATTTCATGATGCCTATGTTGCCCTAGGCCACAGAGCAAGTGGTAGTTCTTGATAACACACTTTCTCCACCTTCTTTGTCTTTTTTGTAATTTCTTTCATATGAAATATCAACACATGCCTTTAGAGTGGAAGCTGCTAAGTACAACTTTTGCATGTTTTTCATCAACTTCTTTGAAATATCTTCTCATTTCTTAAGTTTGGGCATTGGAACTTTCTAGCATGGAACCCTGAGCTAGTTATTTACCTACTGGAAACCTCAGGGTTGTTTTTTTTTTTTCCATTTGTCAAAGGGAGATTCTCATATCCTGTAAGATGGTTGCAAGGGAAAAAACTGGGTCAGTCCATGTGTAAGGTGCCCACATGGTGACTGGCACATCACAAGTACTCAGTAAACATGACCTCTCTCGCTTCCCCCCTTGGGCCCCACTGTGAAATGTGTGGATGAAGAGCAGTTTTAAGTTCAAGACAGATGATAATCTGTCCATGTTACCTTATGGGCATGGGTAAGAAGAAAGAATGTGAGACTTAAAAAGAATAGGAGGGTTGGCCCCCAAAATGTCCAAAAAATTGAGTGCTTTTTAAAAATTTTAGTAATATTCACTGGTAAACTTGCAAAGTGGACTTTATTGAAAATTGTTTAAATTTAGAGAGGTGAACTGATTTGTGGGTTGAAAGAAAGAGGAAAATGACTTCTAAGGCAGCACACTTGGCTAAAAACTGATCTCTGAACAAAGAAAATTAACTGGCACAGATGATGGTAAGTGGGGTTAAAGCCCAGAACAAAACAGCAAAGGTGGACCTTGATAGGGAAAGAAGACAGGTGGGATGAAGCTGATTGATGGAATGAGATTATGAAAAAAGATAGTTGTATGATTAACAAAGATAGTGTGTGTTTGGGAATACTGAGTGTGATTCAGAGAACTTTTTTAAAAGGCAGAAAACAGGTTTAGATGATATCTAAGTCCTTTTGTCTTTATCTCCAAAAAAATCTAAAATGAAGTAAGCAGGTAACAGGAGGCAGTATTTTGGGATGAGATAGACTAAGTTAACAGATTTGAAAGGGAATCTTAGTGGCTTTCAGTATAGAATTTTAGATATAGAGAAACATTCTAAATTATAGCTGTTTTGTTAGCATTTTTATTATTAGAACAGACATAAAATAAGCCTGTTAAAATTTAGAGATAGTAAATAAATAATAAATATTGATAAAGTCTGTCTGTGCTAACTTATACCATGAATAGGAAAAATAAATTTGAACAGGTATTTTATAGAGGAAAGGAACTTTAAATATTAGAAAATACAATGTTCTTCATTCTCCCATAAGAAAATTAGGAAAGGGAGAAAATGTCACCAATGTCAAGCAGAGATTCTATGTTCCTTTTCCTTTGTACTTTAACCTTCTCTCCTCCTTCCATCCCGAGATATTTAGTAAATGCCTGCTTTGTGCTACATGCTATGGATACAAGGGGGAATAAAAATTTTGTGGATCTTTTCTTCTTAGAATTTGCCTTCTGGTAGTTAATAGACTTGGTTACATGCTATTTGTAACATATTTGACGTAGTAAGTGTCAAAAACCAATGAAGCCATGCTGGCCTGTTTCATACCTGCAGTTGGAATGTCCCTGCTTCTATCTAGGACAGATGTGTTTGTGTGCAGTTCTTAGCAGCCTCCACACCCAGCATCTAACTTGGCCATATTCCCCCAGGTTCCAGTGGCATGTGCTGGCAGAGTGCTGGGTGCAGACTTCTGCCCAAACCTGGAGGAGCCAGACCAGAGGCTGGAAGTCCAGGTTGGAGTCTTACTGCTTTATTAGTTGGGGGTGGTGTGGCAGAAACAGTGGTTCCTGAATGTCTGACGTGGATACATCAGTGTCATCAGGAGATGGACGGTTGTAGAGATAGGTTTAAAGGAAGAACCAGGGTGGCATTTGTGCCACAAAAAGTCCTTTTTAGGCTAAATTGTCTGTAACTGGAGATAGCTCATTTATTCATCCAAGAAATGGTATATGCTGCGGTAGATAAGAACGTGTTTTCTGAAGGCTGGCTGCCTCGCTTGACAAAAGTTACTGTGAGACACTTGGCAGAGTCACTCAGCCACACTGGGCTTTAGCTCTCCCATCTGTAAAATGGGGACTTGCCACCCAAGGTGATTATGAGGAGTGAATGTTCTAACATCTACCTAGCTGGTAGCATAGAGCCTGGCACAAAAGAGGCCCTCAGTAAAGACTAGCTCTTATCTTTTAAAAGCATCGTTATCATGTGCTTGGTTCTGTGCTAGGCACTAGAGACACATGGTGAGCAGGTCATGCTTCCTGCGTGATGGTCTCTCAGCTCAGGAGAACAGAAGCCATTGGGCACCGTACTAGAAAAGTATGATTTAATGGTAACTATCTTCCCTTTTCATGTATGGGGAGATATGTCCTGGGATACAATATTAAGTTCTTTAGTCAAGTGAAAGTATTTATTTGGAATTCAGCTCATGTTACGTGGTCTTGGGACGTTAGAAGTAGTTCTGTATTTCATAGATAAAGAATATAAGTATGACACGTAGCTCAAAGACCTGCCTTTACTCTGTGCCATGTAGTATTTAAGGAATGTGTGTGCTACTAATGCAAAAATACTGGCTGAAGTTGTAACATGGATGGCATCCCTAGCATGAGCAAACACATGCTATATTTTTTCAGGACCTGCATTTGGCATCATTTTCTAAATTTTCAGACTTATTTGGATGAGCATGGTGAGCTTGGTTTTAAAGCATTTTTGCTTATTTAGACACCTTGCATGAGAGAGGAAAATAGTTTTAAAAATTGACTTCTTCACAGTTGGAGTGAAGGTGGAAGTGGTGGTAGGAGGAGGTTTCAGTTTTTATGGTACTGAAGAGTGTACTGTCTCCTGCACACCTGCTCTTGGCCTAGGGAAGACCACCTGAGCTCCGCTGTACCACAAGCTGGTCCTGTCTGGGTGGTGCATGGCTACAGTACAACAGAAAAGCAGGTGTGACACATATGAGACATGATCATGTATTTCCCAGTTTTCGAAAGCGAACAGCTTGTGCGTGACACATAAATGCAGAGTGATGGAAGACTTTTCATGGAGAGTGGTCTGATCCTTGACCTCTTTGGGTAGGACAAGTGATGTTCTTCAAACACATCACCTGGACTAGTCTGTCATGGGTGGTTGTTGGATAATCTGTTTGTGAACCTTGAGTTATGAAGCGAAGAGCAATGGGTTTTGCAGATGTGACTGTGTGAAATAAAACTGAAAGAGACCAATGGAGCATATTATTTTAACATACCAAGAGAGAAGATGTATGTTTACTAGTTTACGTGAAACCCTGGTTGTAGGTAGTTAAAACATTTGTAGAGCTGACAATTCATCACGGTCCTTGTGAAGAAGACCAAGCCCCTGGGCAAAGAAATGAATCTCATTTTATTGGACTCCTCCTCTTGCAACACCATTTTGGCAGACCGAGTGGAAAGGTTGAATGTGTTCAAAGAGTCAAGTGTGGTGAATTGGTACATTAACTGGGACTCATTTGAACATTTCCTTCTTGTTTTCCTCTTCCTTTCTAAATATGACTTCCATACATTTTAATGATATCTGGTACATATCCACATTATGTCAGTCATAGAAAAACCTGACACTTAATATGTTCTTCACCAGCTAACAACTTGAGGAGTAGTTTTTTGCTTCTAGAGTCCTTTCATTCTTGCTATGGGCCATGAATTCTAGTCTTCCCCCCCCCCCTAAGAAATGAGGCATTTCTTAGTTTTTAGTCTTAATTCTGCATTTCAGGGAATTCTCCATAGGACTTGCCAGAGACATCTGTTTTCCCTGCTTGGATCTCAGGCTGTCCCTCAGGGCCAGGCATTATAACCACTAGAGGATTTGCTATTTTGGCCTCTTGATTCTGAGAATAACCTCTTGTACACCTTGATTTAGGAGCGATAGTTTGTTTATATCCTTTCCTATGAAGGATTTTCATTTAGACACACAGTGCCCATATCTGATTTACTTTTCTATTTTAGCTGACATAATTTCTCTTGACTGGTGGAGTCCCTTTCTATTCTTACCTCTTTCCTTTTCACTCTTTTTTTCTATCCCTAAAATTTCAGATGGCTTAGCAACTTTATTGCTTAATAATTCCAAGATCCTTGACACTCTTTCATGAACATATCTTTGGTTTTGAATGACTGTTATCCTGAAGTCCGTGTCTTACTTGACTTTTGCAAGGGTGTCTTTGGGCTTATTGTGTTAATATGCTTGATTTAGAAAAGTAGCTGGAAATCAAGACTTTGATTCACTGTCTAATTTTGATTTTCCTCATTTTTTTAAAGATTTTATTTATTTATTTGACGGAGGGAGAGAGAGAGATCACAAGTATGCAGAGAGGCTGGCAGAGAGAGAGGGGGAAGCAGGCTCCCTGCTGAGCAGAGAGCCGATGCGGAGCTCGATTCCAGGACCATGAGATCATGACCTGAGCCGAAGTCAGAGGCTTTAACCCACTGGGCCACCCAGGTGCCCCTCCTCATTGTTTTTTTTTTCTTTTTTTAAGGTTTTATTTATTTATTTGACAGACAGAGATCACAAGTAGGCAGAGAGGCAGGCAGAGAGAGAGAGAGAGAGAGAGGAGGAAGCAGGCTCCCTGCTGAGCAGAGAGCCCGATGCGGGGATCGATCCCAGGACCCTGAGATCATGACCCAAGCCGAAGGCAGAGGCTTAACCCGCTGAGCCACCCAGCCGCCCCCTCCTCCTTGGTTTTTGAAGTGGGTATGAAACTACTTTCTTATAGCTTGGGAAGTTAACTGAAGTATATTAGCAAAAAATTGTGCTCTTAAATAATTATTTTCTAGGAAATGGTTATTCTAGTTTAGACTTCCCCTAATTCCTGTTAAATATTATTTTTTCAATCAGAGAAAAGTTACTTTTTAAGTCTAACTGTGCCTTATCCTCTTTTAAATTGTTACAGCTAGCCCAACACAGTTCTTTTCTTGGTTGGGAATTTAAGATGTGGGGTTGACTTGATATTTTTCACCACTAAAGTGCTTAGAAAATTAGAGTAAATAATGAACCAATATTTCAGTATCAGATTAGACACAATTTACTGTGATGTTTCATAAACCACAGACTCCTTTCTTCTGTGAATGCATGAAGGATCACTTTTTTTTTTTTTCCCAGACATACCGGGGTGCAAGTGTAAATTTCCATAAAATTTAAATGAGGTGCTTCCTGTAATTAATGAACAATTGTGGCTGCTCTCTAGTCTGCATTGTAATTAACCGTGATCAGGCTTGTTTAGTGATGACACTGTTCCTGTAATAATTTGACAAGCTACTGTGAATTTGCCAGGTTATTAAACAACCTGCAGCATTCACTTATGGAATCACAGGGATGAGCTTGGCGGCTGCTGCTAGTTAAATGCAGCATAAGGGTGAACTGAAAGCTGCTTATTGAAGTCTATCGATCACCATGACCAGATTTAAATTCCTATGATTTTGGAGAAGTTAATTAATTTTGTGTGGGTTGTCTTGAAAACTTTTTATTGCATAATAAACCTGCTAGGGCAAAGCTGGTCATTTTTATGAACTCATAATGAAGCCAGCGAATTTTCTATATTATTATCACCAGTATGGACCAAAAAGAATTTGAGATTTCCCCTTCCCACCCTATTAAACGGGTATAATTATTTAAAAACAACAACAAACTGTATTCTCTCCAAATTCATTCACAACATTCAACATTCCTCAAATATAAGTTCATTGTGTGTGTGTGTGTGTGTGTCTGAGAGAGAGAGAGAGAGAGAGAGAAACAGCAGATAACCTTGAACTAAACACAGTCATGTTGCAGGTAGAGCGAGCCATCTTAAGTGGACTGGTAGCCTTATGTCCATGGTCACTAGTACACCCGCCTTCCCCAACCCCCCTTCAGGTTAAGAACTGTTCAAAACGTTACTGTCTAGTTACTGTGGTGTCTTTCATTCAGATTCTGTTTATTGACTAAACCGCAAGGATTCCTGCCCAAAGTACCAGGCGGTCTATGCTTGACTGATTTTGATTTTCTAACATCAGCCCTGGGGTTTATTTGAAAAATGTACATACACTGCAGCTTTAACAAGTCAAGTGACTGCATGTTTTTGACCACGGAGTAGAGTATATCTGAAGATCATTAAATTTGGGGGTGTGGGGGAGAAGGGGGGTTGGAGAATAAGTGTAGTAGTCATTGTACCATTGCAGAATGTGTGTGTGTGTGTGTGTGTGTGTGTGTGTGTGTGTGTGACACATGGTTTTTGTCTTTTCATCTTCTCCAAGAGCCAGAAAGTTTCCTGCCGTTCTCTTTCCAGCTATTGACAAATGATTGCCAGATGTGAGATCTTTGCAGTGCTCTTTCCCTCAGCAAACCTGCAGCGATGGGATATTTGATTCTCCCTTGCCCATTTCATCTCCTTTCCACATCTGCCAGGGACACACAAGCAATACATCCCTACATGAGAGTTTAAAGTTTATTCAGCTCCTTTTTCCCCTCCAATACAGCGTTTAGAGACAACAGAATGAGGTCCATATGACTCTCTCCCAACTTCACTGTATGAAATTAGTTGTTTATTTTACTTATCTACCTCTTAGTAATTGAACTATTTCATTTTAGTTTCGGTCCATGGAAAATTTGATGCAACTCTGGGAGTGCTAAGAGTTTCCTATTGTTGTCTGCTTGCTGCAAGTATGCCATCATCTCGACTCTCTCCGATCGCCTCAGTTCTGATACAGACTAGACTGTTGGCTTCATAGAACTTCCTAGGAAAGCAATTTTAATAAACAACTGTCAAAACATAAGTGTAGCATGTCTGTAAATTTCAGTAGGCATTTGAGATTAAAAGAGCCTTCTATAAGGGGGAAAATTCAACTTGTATGGCTTGATTAGCTTACCCTGTATTTGTGTCCATTGTCAAAGTTGATATGGATGAGCTCCTAGTTTTAATCCCAAATAGTTTATAAAAGAGAAAGTACACTGAGTTTGGAGGCATCTGAAATTAGCCTGTGTAGGCCACACACATAATCACTAACATGCACAGAAGCCTTTTGCATCTGCTTGGAATCTGTATTGATATTGATTTTTTTTTCTCATCTCAGTTTGAAGATATTTTCCAAAATGCTCTTATAGCTTATGTTCATACTATAGGGTGGGCTGACACAGGTGGCCTTTCAGTTTTCCTATTATACTTTTTGGCAAAGAAAAAGGCCCCTTATTCCCCGAATAAGATCAGCGTGGCTTTTTTCTTTTTTTTAACATTTAAAAAATAATCCATAAAATGTCTGCCACATGTTCTCTAGTTGATGGAAATGTTTTCCAAATTAGAGCTGTAGTATTGGATTCTTACTGTATCAGTGCTAGTATGTTTACTGTTTCTGCTACCCTGTTAGCTACTCTTAGCTACCTGTGATTGTATGAATTTTTGTGAACTTAAAATGATGAATATAAGATAATTAACATTTTTGAATTTCATACTGAATAAAAATTTTGGTTTTCTAAAAAAGAAGTAAATGGCTTTTTCCATTATTAGAATCAAAATAATGAAAGTGTGAAGTCTATTTTTCAGTATGTTCTTTAAAAGAATATAAGACAACAAACAAAACTTAACAAGCACAAAAACAAAAAGCCAACAGCCCCTGAAATGAATAAATCTTACTGAGCCTAGAAAAATAGGTAAATCAAAATCATCAAGATATTTACATGAAATGTGTGCAACTTTCTGTATATCCATTATATTATGCCTCCATAAAGTATAAAAAAAGAAAAAGGGGTAAAACTGTTTGCCACAAGTTCCCAAAATGTTGTATATTTCAATTGGAAGTGTCTATTGAATAGCAGAAAATTATAGTTGGAGATACAATGATAAGGGGTACCTGGGTGACTCAGTCAGGTGTCTGCCTTTGACTCAGGTCACAATCCCAGGACTAAGCCCTGAGTTGGCTCCCTGAGTCTGCTTTTCCCTCTACCCCTCCCCCCACTCCTTTTCTCTCTCTCAAATAAGTAAAATCTTAAAAAAAAAAAAAAGATACAATGATATATCATTCAGAGTGCTTGCTCTCAAAAACAACATGATGATCACTGTGAAGGTGGTAAGTTTAAACAGTACCCTTCAAAACAAAATTACCAAAACCAAAGAGAATCCCGGTGGAAAAGTTGATATTTTTATTGTCCTTTGGCATTCCCTGAGGACTGACGCCAGGTTAGGCACTCAGTGGATGCCGGGGGTGGGGGGGCGTCGCGGGAAGGTGGAGGTGAAGAGCTCTTTCATAAAACAACAAGGTTAGGAACTCCTGTGGCAGGAGCCAAGTTCCTTTGCCTGTAGATCACTTCACGTAATTTGCCTTTGCTAATGCGTTTGCTGGTTTCTCATGCCTTCCTGCTTTTTCCTCAACATGGTTACTCTGGGAGGCAGAGAGGTGCTAAGAAATGGAGGTGTCATCCGGCCCATGTACCTAGGGAACGTCCTTCAGAGGACGACTTGTCACCAGCCGTCAAAGAAGAGAGTGGCTTTGTGGTCTCTGAACATCTGGCAGCGCTGCACAGGAAGCTGAGGGGGTGTCATTAATTGTGATGAAATAATTTAAACCATCAGGAATAAATGAGGCTGTTAAGCTAAGTTCAGATTCCATTTGCCAGGCACATGTGTCTAGCAGCCTGTGTGCAGTTAAAAAAAATTGAATTATATTAGCTCATGAGTCGAAGTGAAACAGATACTGTAAATGAAACAAGTTGCTGTGTGGTGATGACATCGTGTTGAACCACTTCACAGAGTTACAGTTTGTAGGATCAATATATTGAAAGTGGTACATTACTTAATGAATTTTTATATAAAAGCATTCTTATGCAATTGAGGGATAGAGGACCAGGGGTCTGTTGGAATACAGGATGGGTAGGTGGATGGGAAGAAAGAAGCAAACCATCGGGTCAAGGCAGAGGGGGTAGGTGGGGTTCTTAGCCTGCTAAGGCAAACTAGATTGATGCACAGCTCACCGTTCTATGGATCGGGCTTTGGATACAGTATTCAGTGCAAGTGCTCTGTATACATGCTCTGGGCAGGAGGACAGTTTTTCTCTGATAACTAACTCCAGATGTTCCTTTGGGAGCTTTTGCTCCTTTGGGCACATCTGCATTGTTTTCTGGAGAATAGGGACAACTATCTTTGGTGATAGATTGTTCCTCAAGCAAATGGACATACTTCCAAGGCTTTGCACAGTTGTGAACACTGACTTCAGATCTGATTTTCAAGTGCTGTGGAAAGAGGCAGCCCTAATTTCTTTACAAAGGAAAGACTGTCAGGTTTGGAATGTCGGGGCATCTCTGAGGTTTTAAGCACTAAACTGAGCAATGGTGTGTACGTTCCAGAGTACATTTCTAAAATAAAAGTCATTCCTTTACACCTAAGCAAAGTTTTCAAACTTGAACTTCTATTTAAAAATAAACACAGGATTTTGAAAAAATAAAATGAGACTGTGTAGATACACAAAGCATTTTTTAAAAACCACCAGAGAGGTAATCCCTCTGTCCATCGAGGTGATGATCCAGCTCCAGCAAACTTTGGACGAGAGTCATTTTACTAGAAGCGTCTTACCTCCCTCTGTGCCATCAGTCCCCTCTGCACCTCCCTGCCTTTCTCTTTTCCTTGTTGTGTACCTCCTTTTTTTCTTCTCTATTTTCTCTTTCCCTTCCATTATTCTTTAAATTTTTATTCTTTTGTATTTGTTTCTTTTCACAACTTATTCTGTCTTCCATCAAAGGGAACTGCAGTTCTGTTTTCCTTTATAGTCCTAGTTTTTGTGTTAGTAGTTAAAAGATTAGTATCCACAGTTACTTAAATTGTGAACTTACAAATTTTAGGTTTCATTGTTACATAAATTTGATCATTGGTGGATTTTTTTTCAGGAATGTGAAATCTTAATTAGTTTTTTTTTTTTAAAGGAATGCAGAATAATCACTAAATCATCCTTTTCCCTGGACTTTTGAGTGGAATTGTTATTGATGAAAGCCAGAAATTTGTGGTTCCCACTGACCATTTTCCTTCTTACCCTGACATGAGGACAACATTCAAATCAAAGTACTTGAATTTCCTGACATCTAATAGAGCATCCAGTAGTTAGGAGATTGCTTCTGTGTGTTTTGATCTTTGGATTTCATTTTAATTGATGAAAAAGAGCAGGAAGATTTGAGTTCTTCAGATCTATTTTCTTGGCATGGCATTGTTGGAAGGGTGGAAGGGGTGTGTGTGTGCATAAGGTACTGAGTCTAGCACAGAGCAAGTAGTAAGTGCATTATTGTTATGATAGAAATGTATTTTACTAGTTTCTGTTGGCTAAGCAGATAAAAATTAAGAAGAAATTTTTTCCTGAAAATTTCACATAGTGTAACCATTTTAAATTATATTCACTTTAAAGTTTTACAATTTTTTCCTTAAGAATAGGAATCCAAGGTGAACGTAGGGAGTTTTGAACAAAATGTCTATGCTTTTCTTTCTTTATTCAGAAGAAATCACTGTATTCTGTAGTGCATTTATTTATTTCAAGTAAGAGAATGACTGTATACTCAGTAGTTGCTTGAAGTTTTCTTTTGTAAGTGTCTTAATAAATGCTTGATAGATAAAAAGTAGTTTCATGAACTTAAGTTCCTTCCTCCCTTTTTAAATTTTGGTAGAGAATGTGGCCTGGATGCCCCTTCTACATATTTTCAGGACCTTTTTTTAATTTTTCTACTTCTGTTGTTACTATTACTCTCTGCTTAAGTATCATTAAATTCATGGATTCTGTATCTTGAGTTCTGTATATCAGGTACATTACAGGTTAAATAAATCTTGGCTGAATGGCCTGAGAATTTACCTACATTCTGTATTCTCTCTCAAAACCACTATATGAGGGAATGTTATCTAGATTTCAGATAACCAGCATAACGTAAGTTCAAGTTGGGAACTGTCAGTAGGAATATAAGAAATGTTGAGTAAGGTGCTTATTTTTACTTTATGTAAGTTCCCAAGTCATAATAGCTTCTTAGATGCTTCATAGAAGGAGGAAGAAAAGATAAAGGTGGAAAAACAGGAAGTATTTTAGTTCTTGACTTGAATAGAGAGAATTGTATATTTGTGTCAGAATGTGTGCATTTATACGTATTTTTTTGTTTGTTTGTTTTTTTTCTTCAAAGATTTATTTATTTGACAGACAGAGATCACAGTAGGTAGAGAAGCAGGCAGAGAGAGAGAGAGAGAGAGGGGAAGCAGGCTCCCTGATGAGCAGAGATCCCAACGTGGGGCTCGATCCCAGGATCATGAGATCATGACCTGAGCCGAAGGCAGAGGCTTAACCCACTGAGCCACCCAGTTGCCCCTGTATATGTATTTTGTAGATACATGCAATGTATATCATTACATATAAAACCATATTTTTTTATGTTTATAGGAATGGCTAGTGATACTCTGTTTGGATATTTTGAGTTAGTCATAGTAAGTAACATTGCATAAATGAGGGTTTACACTGAAAACACATAGTCTACCTTCTTCCACCTGCAAAAAAAAAAAAGGGAAAATCTTCTGTTAGGGTGGATAATGGAATCTCAATCTGTGTGTGAGATTCTTTAGGACTCAGTATTTTTTTCATATGATTTCATAATTTAAACCTGAGAATTCTTTGTATTTATATAGTCTAATATTTTCATTTTACAGATTTAGAAAATACAGAAAAGGTGTAGAAATTTTAAAAAAACTTACCCCACATTACATAGCTAGCAAAAACATTCTCCATTTCTGAGGTGTCAGATCCTTGAAGATATTGTTTACTGGTTTTTTATTCCTTTAGAGTTTGTAAGCATTATAGAGCAGGGTTTAAGTTCTTTTCCTATCACAGAAAATTATTTGACTCCTTGTATCCCTAGTTCTAGATAATCTGAGTATTAAGAATACCGGGAGGCTACATTTTCAGGTACCATAATAATTGTGTTAGCAGATTCCCTCATGAAAACAGCAGATCCTTCTGCCTGATGCTGGCAGATCCTTCTGAACTGTGCTAACTGGATGCTAAGAAATGGGATGTTTGGGTCTGGCTTTTTTTCTTTTATTTTCTAGTGTGAGGTCATTATAGAATTTAGGTGTTTGACAAAAGGTAGCTCTTGAACGTTAAAAGGTGGAAATAGTTCTATCTCAATAATCCTTGTTTCCAGAAGAGAAATGGCCTTTACAGACATCTGAAGAATGGAATTACCCAAGAATATAAGTGTTAACTTCTCAATGTTCAGTACTTGCCAGTGGAGTTTTGTGGAGCACAGAGGCAAACCAAGTCCGCTGGAATTCATTGTTTTTATAAAAACCATCTTTAAGTGCCTTTTTGAGTATGGTCCTGTGTTTGCATCCTATAAAAAGTGAGCTGAATAGACAGTGTTTCTGCCCTCTAGGAGTTTATAATCAAAAACAGGTAATGTAGCTGACATCTGTTATTATATTAACTTCCTACAAATAAACATTGATCAAATACATAAATAAAAGTTTTATATCAAAGACAAGTAAAAACCTTTTTGCTTGCCCAATTAAATAAGAAAATAGACATCCTCATCCCCACACTGAAAATATCCATGGATGGTGTAAAATAACTAAATTGGAATAATGCTGACACCAAGATAATCCTTTTACATTGTTATTTTTAGGGGCTTTCAAAGAGTGCTGGCATTACCATGATGTCACTGATAGCTTATTGTAAGCAGGTCTGGATTCAGGCATATTGTTTTTATCTTTCTGGTTGAATTTTCCTCCCTTTCTAGAATTTTCTCATTTCTCTCTGTTGACTGGTGGTACTTGCTATTGTAAACCAGCATCCTGGAGTGTACTTTTAACAATTTATCCAAGACCCTGATATTAGTAGAAATGATTTTTTTTTAAAAGCTAGCAGCAGGGCGCCTGGGTGGCTCAGTGGGTTAAAGCCTCTGCCTTCGGCTCAGGTCACGATCTCAGGGTCCTGGGATCGAGCCCCGCATCGGGCTCTCTGCTCAGTGGGGAGCCTTCTTCCTCCTCTCTCTCTGCCTGCCTCTCTGCCTACCTGTGATCTCTCTCTCTGTCAGATAAATAAATAAAATATTAAAAAAAAAACCTTTAAAGCTAGCAGCCTTTTTACCCCTTTGAATCACTAGATAACTGCATGAAAACAAATATAGGAGCTTAAGATTGATGCTATAACAGGATGAAGTTATGTATCCAAAAGGCTTTGAGGGAAATGTTGGTTAAAAAAAAAAAAAAAGGTAAGTTCACAACTTTGGAATAGACAGATGTGGCTTTAGGTTTGAGTAAAGCTAGACTAACTAAAATTAAACATATAAATGTTGGTAGGGGGAGATAGGCATTGAGTATGATAAAATGTTTTCTTTTTGCATGCTTCAGTCTTAATGCAGGGTATATTAACAGTCACTTCATTTTTGAAGTGTGAGTGTTGGGAAGTCTAAACATAAACCCATCTTTAAGTTCAAAATATTAAAAAAAATAGCTATCCTTACCCCACTGTAGGTGTCTGTCTGTGTAAATTAAAGCATGTGGATGCATAAATTAATTAGAAGAACAGTTACTGATATAAATCAAACTTATTTGGTACACTGATGAAATGAGCATTGTTTATAAGATTATCTTGTTATTTAATCTCTTCTATATAAACCTGGCTGGTTAGCATTATGAAGTAATAATACAATTAATGTGATGATGGTATACTTTTTCTTGGTACAGGCCTGATCCTGCAGGCATTTCTTAACTGGGATTTGTGTATATAGAGGGCCATCAGAACTGGAAATTTTAATTAGCAAGAATGTTCCTACCCATCCTCCCACCCCCCGCTCCGGTTGTGTGCTGTTCCCTGGGATACTTTATTCTTTTTGAACTGCTCATCTACTGACCCCAGAAAAAAAACTGCCTTCAGATACTATTTTTCTCAAAACTGAGCAGAGTTCATTACATGAGTTACCTGCTTCAAGCTATATGCTGCTGTGACAGGGGGTCTCAAATAAAGAGAAAGTTTTACTTATAAATGAAGCTATTAGGAATTTCTTGAATAAACAAGGTTTTTTTTTTTTAAATCTTTGATGTGCAGAGGAATTTTGCTTATAACTTTTAGTCATGTAAGTCCATGTGTAACACATGCAAGGAACATTCATTATCTTCCATGTGAAAGAGAAAGCACTCCTGTTAGCTAGGGAGCAGAAAACAGAAATGCTTAAAAAATAAACAGAATCCTAGTGCAAAAGAAAGTTGTGTCAGTAGTGAGTACTTGACTTGATTCAGGACTTTTGCTGGCATTTTTTGTCCTCCTTACTCTGCCTGCTTTCCTCATACCCGTCCCCCTTACTCCATCAAGTTGGTTTCTTTATGTCCCCAAATGAAACCGTTGCTTTTGGGAAATTGAATCAAAGGTGTGTATTTTATTGATTTTGCTCTCAGGTTGCTTAACTGCTTCATGGCATTCTTTTATTCTTTAACAGAATTTAGTAGTAGTACCTAATAATTTCACTAAGGACTTGCAGAAAAACAAATTCCACAGGTAGTTCCATCTTGATTTACTTTATGAATGGAGCTTGATGACTGATAATTGTTGTTACTACCTAATCTCATCTAGAGAATGGATTTATTAGAACAGTATCCTTTTAGGATTATACACAGGACAGTTATGATTGTGAATAATGAAATCTTCATTGTGATTTCATTTTGCCCTGAACAATCAGCAGTTTTTTCCTTCTTTACCGGTCTGTGTTGATGTTAAACACTTCCAAATTGACAAATTAGATACTTGGATATATTATTTTAAAGATTTTTGTCTCATCTTCACAGGAGTGCCACAGCTCTCTCTCTTTCAAACGTGATTATCTGTGATGTCATAGCAACATCCCTGGCTGTTAGCAGAATATGTATTATTTCTGTGGTTTTGTGAATCAGTAACCACTAAAAGATTTCAGACCAATCATCTATGAATGATTTGTTCAGAATGTCCTTAATGAGAGAAACTGTGGCGTAAGACAACCTCACAATACATGTAAGGATATTTTTTCACTGTTACACTTGGCTCAGTTCTGGATTATGCAACTTGGATTTTCAATCACTCTTCTACTATGCAGATGTATTTGATGGAGTTTGGGTCTGTTTCCTGGGAAGCCTTGCAGGACACTACTTGTCAAACCGGTATTGAAATCAGGGATCTGCTGACTGGAGCCAAGCATATGGTGGGACAGGAAGCTTTCTGGGTTGAAGAGGTGACTAACAGTGAGCTGACTGCTCTTCTCTGTTCACCTACGAGAGCCTGCTTCTTGGATATGATAGGAAGTAGGTTTCATATTTTTGAGAAGACAATTTGAGACTGCATGTTCTATTTCTGGTTCATGATGCAGATGACCAGAGCACATAAAGAGCTCTGGGGTGTATAGTCTGGCTCTCTGGCAAATAGAAGCCCTAGTAGTAAAAGGAAAGGGTTATAAGTTGTGCCCATCAGAATTTTTCTGAGTATGGCTCCTCCATGGGCTGCCTCTTCTTCTAGATGGGAAGATCCAGCCTTCTAGATCTTCTAAGGGCTTTTCTAGTTGGTCTCTTTTTATCACTTATCTTTTCTTCTTTACTGTGAATTATGTCACTATCTTATCTCTTCCTATATTTTGGTACATTCAGATATTATTTCATTTATACACCTTAGGATCTTTTGCAGAGCTGACTCAACCTAGGTCCTCCTGCAAACAGATCAGGAGATACTGACTGACACGGAGGTGCTTTGTTCGGGTAGATTCCAGAGTAAGAATGAAGGACCATGGGAAACCAATGGAAAGATGACTTATTAAAGTGATCGGTACTACTCCTAATGGGTGCTCATTCTTACTGGGGCCTTTGGAGGCCCCTCATGAATACATCTCCCCACAAAATAAAAGGGGGACATGTTTACCCATTGGCTCATCCTTGGTTGACCTTTGTGGTCCATTGAGCCTGAACTCCCTATACTTCTAATTTGTGCGTGTGCATCTTCTTCCATGTTGTCAGGAAGCAGGATGCATGTGAGGCATACTCAGTCAGATGCTATTGAGCTATAAATGGGGGAAGTTGGTGTGATGTGGCTGGAAGAAGAGGTGAGACAGGGAGGACTTTTAGTAATGCAGAGATGGAGTCCACCACAGGGACTGATACGTTGTTTTTCATGTGGATCTAAAAGCTTAAAGTGCTTTGGATTAGTTCCCTCCTGAATCCCTCACTGGTTGTAGTGTGCTTCTCACATGAGTTCAGTCAGGTGTGCCTTTACCTTAACTTTGTTATTTGAAAGGACTGTTGGCATTTTCCTTAATTTTAGCATACTACATGGAAAATTGGTCAGACTGAAGCAGTCTAGAATGCATTACCCTTGCATGAACACACGTCCACAACTTTGTCCATATCGAAGCATAAAACATTTACAGACATTATCTCCATTATATTGAGATATATCCTTGATTTTGGAATGGGAGAAGGTGTTAACTATTAAGCTACTGTTAATATTCTTCTAGAAAACATTTAGTTAGCAGAATTCTGTCACAGGGTGATTTGGCTCCTTCAGATCTTCAAAAACAAATGCCCAAATCCTCACTGCATTTTTCCAAAGGACCTAGGAACCCCAATAGGTATAGTTCATGCTTCTATTAAACCATGACATCTGATAGATTAGTGAAGATTTAGGGAAGAGTGTAAGGAAAAACTAAAAAATGGTCTCCAGTGGGATTGCAACGTTATATATGTCTTCAGCACTTACATGACAGAAGAATGTGTTTCAGAAACCAACTTTTAACAAAAGCACTTGAGTCACACAATTATTATATGTGTTCTTTTGTTGTAGTTATATATTTTTATTGGAATCATGGTCCCAAAATTATAAGGTTAACTACTATCATGACTCATGCAGAGAGTATGAAACATCAAAGTTTCCTACCATCGGCTCAAGCTGCAGTTCAAGTCTGCAGCACCTTTCGCTTCTTATAAGTGGATGAACTGATCTTCATTCTTTCTCTGTGACATGGGATTTCCTTCCTCCCCGGGTATTCCTGTTTTTAAAGAAATACATACTGCTTATAGAAATGATGCTTTAAGGGTGGTCAAGAAGAGCAAGTTCTCTATTCGTACAGGTAGATGGAAGGGACACTTCGCAAATGAAGTGCATTGCATGGTATCTGACCTACAGTAATTCCCTCAATAGATTATTATATTTTATGAAGGTAAAAGGGACAGAAAAAAACAACTCAGGCAGAATCTAATAAGAATTTATAACTATTATAACATCCTCAACCATTTGGGAATTGTTATCCAGTGAGACATTTTTCTCATTTGTTCTTTTACTCCGGTTCAGAATGGACAGTGCTGTTTCAATAAAGCATTCAGTTTACTCTGCAGAACTTTCTCTTGGTCTCAGGGGGTTGACCAGTTAGGTGATTTGAGGTTAAGATATCTTAGCACCTTTTGGGCAAAATAAAGCCTTAAGGGAGTTTTTCCTCTAGAAGATACCATCTAGAGGAAAAAGAGTTTTAGATTATAAGGAAAATGATTCCCTTTGTGGGCTCTTCAGGAACAATTTTCTCTCTTGTGGTTGGTCACTTTCAATGTATGCGATTGCTTTCCATTATAATCCCAAGCTCTAATCAATAGATACCATATTATACAACTTATAGTTACATTCTAACCAAAATATGTCAAATGTGGTTTCTGAGTGGCTGATTTACAGTAAGTCTTCCTCAGTCCCTAAAGTGGATATTATGACTAATTTGAACTCCCATAGACTGAGGCATTTTTCTTCATATGAAAAGTGTGTGTGTTGGGAGGTGGGAGTGGGCTGCAGAGATAGGATGAGCAGTAAACCACTCTGTCAACTTATTCACATACAGATTGATCCATTGTCATCTCCTTTGCATCTACATGGATTGTTGTGAATTATCTGCTCACCCTGGGAGATACGTGCTCTGAATTCTAATAATTAGAAATCTGCGAATCTATTAAAACCATATTTGTAGCTCTAAAAAAAATTGATACTCACTGGGCAGTTTGCCCAACAAGAGAAAGTCAAAGAGATTATACACTTATCCTAAGTAACAGCAACCACCCTGCCAATTCTTCGTTTGAAAGAATACAGCAGACCCAAATTATACATCTAGGGGTAAGAAGAGACAAGAAAAGAACTCAATATATCAAAATCAGAAAGTAAATTCCACAATAATGGTTACAATAATGTTTCAAGATGTGATTTCAGCATAGGCTTAGTTGTTGAACTAATCATAGCTTAGATGGGTTTAAAATTGTTTAAAGCATATGCTGAGGTTGTTAAATATGTTTACCTTTCTCACTTGAAATCAGAATATTTACTCATATACCAGTAGACCCTGAGATTACATGGGGCCGACAGCCACCTCATTGTTTGACACAAAGTGAGGCCCATTGTGTCACAGTGACATATTGTGGTCAAAACATGGTCTTCTGATTTCCCATCCAGAGATTTTTTATCTGGTGCTGAACGAATGTCTTTAGTTCCTGTAGTATGCCAGGGGCTAGTGATGTAAAGATGCCGAAGCTGGTGTTTCCAAGGGAGCTCTGCTTTATGCAGTAGGTTTAGGTAAATTAACTTGTTCAAAGTTGCACTGTGATTTTCCCAAGAGATAGGTTTTATCTGTTCATCTCTAGAGTCTCAGCATCAACTGTCATTCGTGGCACTTGGTAGGATGGTACCTGATAATTGCTGATGAGGGAATGAATGTGGTAAATGCTGATCTTTGTGCCACAGAGCAACAGAGGCTAGGCCAACCAAGAAGGCATCTACACATGGATTTAAGTTTGAGTAGGTAGTGTTTTTCTGTGGCAGAGAGAGTAGAGAAGCAGCAAGCAAAGCTGAAAGACATTCTTCTTAAGGGCAAGAACCAAGTTGTACCCACCTTTGTGTACTCCAGGTCCAGCGTAATGCCTGGCGCATAGTAGGTTCTCAAGGAATATACTGTGTGGCTTTCTCCTTGTATAAACTTGAAGTGCACCTTTCTTTACTTCCATATTAAGAATCTGGTAAATATTTTGGTTTTAAGACATTTCTTGTTTGATTATATCTAAATGATAAATGCTAGAGAAAATAAAATGTTATCAAAAGAGTAATTCTCTCATTCAATTTAGTTAAGTCAATAGGAAGTTGAAAGTACTGTTTGCTCAGGTGATCCTTACTATTCGATAATTGAGAATCGACTTTCTTTCTTGGGCTATTGAAGGTGACTACTTCAAATGACTACATTTGGCACTAAGTAGAGTCCTACTATTAATTTTCAATTAACCACATTGTCGATTATCTTGTTCAGTAACAATACTTCAATTGTTTGTACTGCCTATCTCAGTTGAGTAGGGCATGGGATCAGCAAGAGCCTGATTATGGATTCTATTCTTGTATGGGCTGGTTAGATCTGCAAAGGAAAAAAACCCCTTGAATAAACATAGACAGTGCTCCACATGTTGGTTAACTGTTAAATAAATGAAGGTTGTTATTACAAAGAGGACTTGGCTAAAGAAGGTAGGTCATCACATCTCATTACCATTCTTGGATAAAAAACCAACTAGTGACAGTAATTTCATAACATTAATGTGTGTGTGTGTCTGTGTGTGAGTGAAATGTATCTCTCTCTGAAATTTGTATTTACCTCTTTAATGGAAACAGGAAACCTATGATGTTCATTGTTGGCTTAAACATTTTTCAGAGTAAAATATCACCCTAATACTAGTTCATAAATATTTGAATTTGTGTGTGAATTTTAAAACACTGTAAACTCAAGCAGAAAAAATTATCAAAAGAAAAAAAATGTCAAGCCGGTAAAGTGTCCATGTTGACTAATACTAATTACATTAAAATGGGATAGATAGCACTTCCTCAAAACATCAGGATTTTTTAAAAGGATATAGCACTTCAAAAATTTGTGTGGATCTTGCTTTGAATAGATTAGTGTAGATTACATTTTTTACCAGTAGCAAAACAGATAAACTTGCTGTTCAGATATGGCATTTGACCTGAGAAAACAGATCAGTGGGATGTGTGTTGAAGTGTTTAGCTGCAGAATCACCCAACAAGTCTTAGCATTGAGCGCTGACCTATGGCTTCTTGAAAGGCGTTTTTCTTAATTGCCAAGGTAGCTTAGATATTGTTTGCCATGTTATCAGTTGTGTTGTAGTATTCAGATAATTGAGAGTATTGTGCCTGTGTTTTTAAGTTGTTTGTTTCTTATGAGCATATTAAATATCTTTAATGCCACCTATTTTATTGAAGTATTCATGCTGTCAAGAAAACCAGAATATCTATATAGAGTTATGGGAGAGAACATTTGCAATAGAGATGACAGAGATCAAGGGAATGCCAAAATTACCAGAGTGAAGAAAACAGAGAATTGAAGATGAAACCAAAAACAGAGAGATAGAAAAGCCCTCTGGCAAAACATAGCTCTGGAGGAAAGTATGTTAGAAGGTAGAACTTCATAGAAAAAAATGTATTTTATGGGAGAAAATATATTGATTGTCACATGACTTTCTATTTATTGAAATAGAAACTCAAATTTTATGCAAGAAATAACCTACTCAAAGGAATTATTAATGAATTATTAAAATTACTGCTGTTTTATAAAAACAGATAATCCTTGAATCATCACAAAGAAAACAGCTAATAAACTGATACATTTTCAAATAAAATGTTAATTAAATGTTTTCATTATTTCTGATCCTGGAAGTCCTTATTATAAAAATTACTAAAATACTAATTATGGTAGTTTGTGTCTTTTTAATTAGTGATGATTTTCTAGGAAGAGGTAAACAGATAAGAAGTATACGTTTACTGATTTTTTAGGCTTGTTATTTTTTATAATTGAAGGCTTAATTATAAAGGAAACAAAATTTGGAAACATCCACCTTTGACTTTTACAAAGAAGTTTAGTTGACATAAAAGAGCAAAGTAGAGATACACAATCTTTGGTCACTGTGCCTTAGGAATGCAAGTACGATCATATTGTGAATGGTCCTCATTTGATTTGCTCAGTTTTATGATGTTTGATAGCTTAGTTTAAGAAGTAGTAAATTTTGGGGGCGCCTGGGTGGCTCAGCGGGTTAAAGCCTCTCCTTTTGGCTCAGGTCATGATCTCAGGGTCCTGGGATCGAGCTCCGCATTGGGCTCTCCGCTCAGCAGGGAGACTGCTTCCCCCTCTCTATCTGCCTGTCTCTTTGCCTACTTGTGATATCTGCCTGTCAAAATAAATAAAATATTTTTTAAAAAAAAGTAGTAAATTTTGTTGTGATGAGAAAATTAACTGGCAGTATGAATTTTCATATCTCCAAATTAGTCTTAAATATAAATTTGTGATGCCAGCCAAATATTAAACACACTTTTGTGTTTGGTGACATAGGATAGTTTCAAACCGTAAATGGAGACAGTAAGGATTGCTCCATATAAAAGTTAGGGCTGTAGTATGGGATAGTTTCTGTGATGTTTATGGCACCTCCTTGATTTATAAAGAATTCCTTAGATTCAGAACAAGCTGGTATCTGCAGCATTAGACATAATATTCCATTGGTATACGTGAAACATTCCAATGCACACATTTCATGTTTACATGCTTAAAGAAATAGTCACTGAATTACAATTATTAGTCAGATGTAAGATTTGCACAGGCATGTGTATTAGCCAGTTGCAGGATGACCCAGCCATGGACATTTTGCTCAAGACTCAGCTCAGGTGTTTCTTCTGTAAAAGTGCTCTCAACACCTTGTCCCCCTAGTCTGTGTTTCTTGCCCATAGAGCTTTCTGTGTACCTCTCTGTTCCTTTCCTACCACACCATCTGTTCCTACCATACTATGTTATAATTGCTTTCTTAGTTATTCTCACCCTGTTTATTTAGGCTGTTGTCGTGTCTTCATTTGTGGCCATGTCTCATTCATGTTGGTGTGTCTGCCACACAATACTGTGTCTGGCACATGTCTCTCAGATACTGAGTAGGTGCTCGAGTGCATGCATAGTGAATGAATGGGAGGATGGAAGAACTAGGGAAAAAAATTACTCTGTGATGGCAGTATCACCTGAGATTCATGGAGCATTTTTCATTTATCTTCACCTCCATTTAGAAAACTAGGCATGGCGCCATTCTATTTAATTTACAGGTGAAGGAAAGGCAAATGATTTGACCAGACTCCATAGGTGGTGTCAGACCCAGTCCCCACCTGCCTGCTTTGGGTTGGTTGTTCCTTCTGCATCACCGATTCTTTATCATAGTAACACAGTTAATGTTACTAAGGCTGCTTGAGGCCAGGTTTAAAGCTGAGAAAGTTTGTCCCCAGCTCAAAAGACTATATTCAGCCAAAGACAATTACCACCTTCCTATTACTTGCTCCTTTTCCTCTAAGTGCTGTTACTACCCCTGCTATTATTTTTTCTGTCATTTTCATGAATCTGTCACTGATGTGAGCACTTAGAAACCATGCCCAACACCAGACCCAGACTGGGATAAGGTAATTTTCAGAAATGTTTCCCAAGTGGAATTTCTGGATGTGCAGTTGCTTTACTATGAAGCCAGATCATTGTGGTGCAACAGATCAGTCCCAGGCCAAAGGACAGAGGCCCTAGCAGAAACTTGGTGTCACTGCTTGAGTTGAGACTACCATTTTGTGCAGTTTGGAGTGGAATGTTAATCGGACACAAAAGTTTGGCCCGTGAAGTTGTGGCTAAGAGGGCTGGTGAGAATTGTGGGCGTTCTGGCAAAGGCAGCCATTGGAGAAGGAGGACAGTGTTGTGCAACAGCACCGGCAAGTTGCAACTGAGGATTGGCATGGGATGGTGGGCATCCGTGGGGCCATGGACATGCAGAGCTCAATGACATGGAGCACTGTCCATTGAGTCTAGCGTTTGGGATGCAATGAGCACTGCCTTCATTAGTCCAGTGTTGGTCCTTTTCCTCTCATAGTATTTCCTTTTTCACTGAGGAACAGTAAGGATGAAGGCCTTGTCAGGGAAGCAGGGAATCTAGGGCTAAGGGAGGGTTCAGTTTGTATGGCAGATCTCTAATAAGAATGGCTAGCTGCTAGTGTTAGATCTTTCCTTTCACGGGGATTACCTCTCCCCTGTTTTGGACTATACACTTAGTATTACAGAACTTTATAGCTGGTCTCTAGATAACTTCCTATATGTCTAATAGTATATTTACTTAAATAGGAAATTGCTTACTAAGGCAGAGATTTTTGGAAACTCTGCTTTCATGAGTCCCTTTTCATATTTTCTTCTTACTAAGTAAAGAAGTAATATTCACACCTCACACTTTAATTTAAAAGTTTGTTCAGTGTATTAGCTATCCCAGCAGGGATATAGGAACATCTGGGAGAAATATATATAGATATAGGTATAACATCTATATCTATATCTCAAATATTGTATATATGGTATAATCCTTGTTTTTGAGATTTTGGAAAATGCTGCTGTTTTGTGATTTTTTTTTTCCTTGTGTGATGTCAGAGTACAGAGGTAGAACCTGAGTGTAGTTATAGAAAGACAAAGTTTTAGAGCAAATGTTCTAAGAACTTGAATAAAAAGACTGAGATTATCAGCTATCAGAGGTCATTATGGTTCAGCCTCTCATTATAATGTGGTGCAGAGTCACACAGCCGGAGTAAATAATAACCTAGCTGGTAAAGGAGACTGAACTTATGTATATGTTAGTTCAAACATATACTGGGCTGCCGGCGAATCACTGGGATTGTGGCAGGGTGGTGTTGGAGGTTATGGGGGAGGTTATGGGGATATTGAGGTTATGGGGGAGGTTATGGGGATATTGATGGAATCGCCAAATTTTAGAGTGAAAGCAATTAAATGATCAGACAGTGTGTAATCATAGTAGATTGAGACCTCCTTGAGGAAAGACTGGGAGTTTGCCTCTTTATGTCCCTTCTATTTAAGGTGCTGACTGGGAGGAATAGAGGCTTATAAGTATTTTTTAAATAATTGAATAAAAACCATTGATTCAGTCCCCTTATTGAAGAATGGTATTTCTAGGGAAGAAACTAGTAGAAAGTTCTCCCTTATTTTATGCCATCAAATGCTCATTCCTTTTTCTGTTTTAAGCTGGATATTTTTTTATTTCTTGTGATGAGTTAAAACCTGGCCAGTTTTCTCTAGCTGTGCTCCACTGTGATTAATGTTTCTCTTTTGAATTTAAAGAAAATAATGGAGATGTGGTCCGATTCATGTGTAATAGAATGGGATCTTGTCTTATTCTACACTTTGTAGGTTTTACCTTTTTGAGCCATATGTTCTAAAATGTTTTAGATATGTAGCATCATAACATCTATCGTTTAGAGAACTGTCTATTGAATATCTATTTCAAGTACACAAACTAAACTCATGAACTAATATGTCACTGTTTTCCCTTCTGGGGGAAAAAGTTAGGAGTTTAATAGAAATTTGCTTTTGCCTGGTTAACTAAATTGCTATCACCTTGTAAGCCCCTAAATCCCAATGTGTTTTTCTAAGGAAACATATTTGCAGCTGTTTCAAATAACTGGTGGTTTGAAGATGATTGTTAGTGTGGTTTTCTACACACCCAAAACTTAGACCCAGCTCTGTTTCTTGTCTTTAAAGCTAAGGAATTGGCTAAGGAGTTGAGTTAAATAATTTTAGATTAGTTTTATTCATTAAATATTCTGGTTTTAAACAAAACCTCTCAGTTAATATTTAATTCTGTAGTAGTCATTTACAAGCTAATTTTTATTCAAATGTGATTTTGCGTAGACGTTTGAAACATTTTGAGAAGTTAATTTTGTTTATTGATTTTTTTCTTTAATTCAGGGAACTGTATCGTAGCAAATCACACATATGCATGCACACACACACACACATATATAGTCTTTAAAGATAGGTAAGAAAATGAGATGAGTAGAAGTTTATAGCTGCCTTAGTAGGAGTCTCCAAAGCAATAGCTCTGTACAGTGATTGTGACTTAGGGAAGTCCTGAGTGGGGAGGAAATGCTCACACGGAACCTTTACTGGCTTCGAAATTAGGAAGCCGAGAGCGCTGGAGTCTTCTGTAACGTGGACCCACACATGATTTTCACCTCTGGGGAGCTAACATAGAGCAATATAGTTTATTCATCACTTCCCCATGCACTACTGAAGTCAGTCTCCCAGTACACTTGAGATGTAGGCAGAGCAAGCGGTACTCACTGTTTTATAAGTGAGGAAACTGACTTAGAGAGGTTATGTGGTTTACCCAAGTAAACGCACAAAGCTACCAAGGACTAACTTTAGTAGGACCGAAACCCACTTAACCTGGAGCATATTGTCAATGGCGTCATGCTCCTGTGACGGCAGGAAGGAAGCATGGACTCACCACCCCTTTCTGTCTCTTGGAATGGGAAAAGGAAGTCCTAGGTTGTAATTGCTGTTCTAGCGTGTGACCCTGGGAAGGTTACTTGTCTTGATCGTCAGTTTCTTTATCTTTAAAATGGGAACAGTGGTATATGCTTTTTACTGTATTTTGGATTAAATGAAATCATGCATCACTTTGGGTGGCACCTTCTGTGGACACTCAGTTTTGTTTTGTTTTGTTTTGTTTTGTTTTGTTTTTTGGTCCAAAGAAGATTGGCTTTATTTGTGCAGGCACATTACAGCCCTTGCTAATGGGTGTCTTAAACAGCCCTTGTTCTGCTAAGTTGTGGGGAGTGTGCACATAAACAAGGAACTAATACAAA
Source organism: Martes martes (assembly GCF_963455335.1). Lineage (NCBI taxonomy): Eukaryota > Metazoa > Chordata > Mammalia > Carnivora > Mustelidae > Martes > Martes martes. Next base: position 44,793,029 of record NC_137900.1, on the reverse strand, counting down.
CTGCTGTGTAGTACAGTTGCCCTATGTATTAAGAACCAGGAGGAGTACAGATAAAGAAACAATAATGTATTCCTCTGGAGTCAGGTTAGAAAAGGAGATGCTATTTTGAGCTGGTCCTTGATGGCTAAAAGATGTGGAGTTTTCAGAAGGTGCCAGGCATTGAAGGCATGGAAGCATCATGAGCAGAGTACATACTGCATTTGGGGAACAGCTAAGGAAAGGGTCCCAGGTATGGGTGAAAATTCTTGGAAGAAAAGATGATAATAGATTTATAAAGTCATCTAGAGGGGATAATTTGGCTGTATTCATGTAACTTATTAATTGAGCTTATAATTCTGTTTCAGGCACTGATTTCATTGCTGATTGTCCAGTGGTGAATATGACAAAGTCCTTTTCTCCTGGAGATTATATTTCAGTGGTGAAGACAGCTAAAAATAATAGACAAAATAGATACTGTGTACAATAAGAACTATGAAGAAAAACAGAGCAAGAGGATGAGGAGTTGGGGTGGGGAGGGGCCTGCTATTTGAGGGACCTTCTATGGAGTGATCAAAAAGGCAACTTTGAGATGACATTTGAGCAGAGGCCTGAGTAAAATTAGAGAGTGAGCCTCACGTAGGTCTAGAGAAAGACCATTTTAGCAGAGGGAAAGAAAGAATAAAGACCCTGATGTGAGAACAAACTTGGTGATCTTGAGAAGCAATGTGGTTGTCATTAAAATTGAACTTAAAGGATCCTGAAATTTCAGAAGGGCACGATGAAAAGGATAGCCTTTCTACGTGGAAGCACGGTGGCACCTGACTGTAACACTGTTCTTAGGGTCCTCTGTATTAAGTGAGTGCACATGCACGGGCACACATACACGTGTCTCCTCTTCCATCTGTCTGCCCTTTACCCACCCAGCCATCCAGTTATCCACCCATATAGCCATTCACTCAGTGTTTGTTGAGTGCCTTCTGTGATGCGGGGGCACCCTTCTAGGCCCTAGTTCTCCGTTGAACTAATGCTTAAGTTTAATCCCAATTCCAAAAGCAGACCATTGTAGAATGACTTATGTGCTGGCCTCATCTAGTTTTCTGAACCTAGTTGATAATTTTAAGATAATGTAAACTGTCATCTTATTACCTTCTGCCAGGTCAGTGGGTCACATGTACTTGAGCTGTTGGCGATGTCTTACACGGCGTAAGAGTTGAAAAAAGGGGCAGAAAAAGAGTACCCACCACATCTGGGTGAAGAGAACACGGGTACTGGATATTTAATAGTTGGATTGTCTATTCTGGGCTACTTAGTGAATCATCTGTGTGGCAAAATGCAGCCTTTCCCTGAGAGACAAACCAAGTTGTTTATTGATGCTGGGGAGGAAAAGGGTTGGGCACATACTTACAAGACCTGTGATCTTTCCCAGAATTTGGAAGGATAAGGGAATTGCTAAGAATTTGACATTGGAACTGTTCCCTCTAATTGTGGCTTTGGCCATTTGAAGGGGAAAAAAAAAAAAGAAAAGTTAAGGAATCCAGAAGGTGATACTCAGAACAATATGAAGGCCATTCATGGTAAAAACAAGCATTTAGGCAAGCATTTGGCCAAGTTAATGTGTTTTAGTTTTAGGCAGTATGAACTCAGGTGGCCTTGTTTCACAGTGGCATTTAGAAAAATTAACTAACAGAAAAATTAACTAAAATATATCAACTGTTCAAAGTTTTGCATTCTTTCCTCTTATTCTTCCTATCACTCTCTTATACCAGTTTTTTTCTCTTTCTATACTTTGAAATTATTGCAAAAACACTTAATGACACTCGTACTTAAAATTTTGTTAATTCTAGATAGGCAATTTAACAATGCACATTTCTGCTCATTCTTAGATACTACTGGTTTGGAGAATTTCTAATTTGCCAGACAGTTTGCACTGTAAGCTAGAAGCACTTACTGTCCTCTCAAATTAGTGCCTCCTAGGGGCACCTGGGCAGCTCAGTCAGTTAAACATCTGCCTTGGGCTCAGGTCATTATCCCGGCATCCTGGGATTGAGCCCTGAGCGCCCCAGATCAGTCTCCCTGCTCAGCAAGGAGCCTGCTTCTCCCTCTCCCTCTGCTGCTCCCCTGCTTGTTCTCTCTTTCTGTCTCTGTCAAATAAATAAATTTGAAAAAATTAAATATAGTTTTCCCCCCAGTTTTCTTCTATGCACTTTGGGTAGTGGCATTCATTCCCATTTTAAATTTTTGCTGACTTGCTGTTAACTACCCAGTTCTCTCCATCCCAGACTTCTCTGTCAGGCTCCATGTTTGTAACTTCAACTCTCTTGAATGCTCCACTCAGCCAGTCAGAACCTCAATTTTTCAGTGTCTACCCTTGCCTTCCTCCAGTCAGCCTCTGCTAAAGGTTAAATGGTATCACTGCCTGTCTAAATCCTACCCAGGTAAGAAGTGGGAAAGTCACCCTAGACACTTCCCTCTCCCTAACTCCTTCCCCAAATCCTGAAGGCAACTAACTCTGTTGCTTCCCTTCTTGCTTCTCTACAATCCCAGTGCCTCTGATCTTGCAAAGATTCCCATTATTTCTTCACTGCTAACTCTCCTTTTTTAACTTTCTCTTGGTTGTCCCACCTGTTGCAACTAGAGTGTTCTAACGTGCAGATCTGACCCTCATCACTTCCACACTTCCCCACTCCCAGATTCTGTTCTTCCCTGTATTCACTTATCTGCTACTATGAGGGAGGAGTGGAGTTCTCTCATTTCTCTGCTCCCTCTTTCTCCAGGCAGTTAGCACTCTCTTCCTTTGTGCTCCCGAAACACAGGACACCAGGATTTCTCAGCCTTGGATCTATTGACAGTTCATGTTGACTGATTATATCTATATCTATATCTATATCTAGATGTTGTGGTGCCATGTTGTGCCTTGTAGGGTATTTAGCAGCATCTTTGACCCCCACCCATTACATAAGGGTAACACCTTCTCCCCTGTCCCCGCCCCAGTGTTTCAACCAGAAATGTCTCCAGATGTTGCCAAGTGTTTCCTGAGCAGCAAAACCTCCCCTAGTTAAGAACACTGCCCTTTTATGTACCTTTTCTGAGGCACTTACAAGGATGTCTTGTGTTTATGTCCGTCCTTGTTTATCTTTTGTGCTGTCAGAGGTCAGAGCCAGTGCTCCTCTGCATCTCGAACAGTGTTGAGACTGAGTGGCCCCTACTCGGCAGTTGCTGTCCGAATATCTGCCAGGAAGGTCCCCTCGTTATTGTTCCCAGACAAATGAGAGAGGCCAGTCAGCAATACACAGAATTGTGCCGTTCTGCAAGAGATCTATTTTGATAGTTTAATTTGATAATTTATGGTGTTTTGCTTTGTAATAAGTGGATCCAAGGCAATATCTGTAGGTTCAATAGGAAGTTGTACAATATCTTTTGCCAGAGTTCTTTTTTTAAAAAAATTTTAAAGATTTTATTTATTAGAGAGAGCGAGCGAGAAAGGGAATACAAGCAGGGGGAGTAGGAGAGGGAGAAGCAGGCTTCCCACTGAGCGGGGAACCTAATTTGGTACTCGATCCCAGGACCCTGGGATCATGATGTGAGCCGAAGGCAGACACATTAATGACTGAGCCACCCAGGTGCCCCTTGCCAGAGTTCTTTTAAAAACAGACTGGATTTTTTTTTTTTTTTAGGCCTATCCATTCATTTCATTAATTTATCAATCATGTCAATCATCTGCTTTAGGCCAAAGAATTTGTTTATTCCTGGATGGAACAGTCTTACCCTTTCAGGGTCTTTTAGGCTTTCCAGATAGATAATCAAGGAATAATTTTAATATAGTGAGGTAAAAGCAAATCACAACAGCAAGGATTTCCAAGATAGTGAGCTGAGACACACCCTCCAGGCAGAGGGACGTTGTGGGTGTGTGGAGGGTTAAGGGGATGTTTATGTGACATTCCAAGTAATCTTAATAAGTCGATGCTTTGTAGAATTTAGCAATAAGCAATTGTTCCTCTCTCTCTTTCTCTCTCTCTCTCTCTCTCTCTCTTTTTTTTTTTTTTTTTGGCTCTTATTGGCTCAGTGATAAGCATTTTGTATTTCCTTTATGCTGTGTTCTAATGATTTTCCCTACCTCATTTCCCCCTTCTTTACCTGAATTTTTGTAGTATGAAGCATAATGTGGCAAGTATTCTGATCTCATGGCCTCCTCTGTCTGCAGAGGTGTATGTGAGTGAGACCCCTTTTAATCATTCGTATAATGATTGGTGGCTCCCTGTTGTTAAACCACAGTTATTGATCCATCATCGCTGAAGTACATGGCTGAAGGAACTGGTGCTGTCAGGCATTGATTGACTAGGAAGGAAGTGTAGAGCTATTCTAACTCACTTTTATTTTCATCAGCAACAGTTACAGTAGAGACTTGTGCAAGACCTCCATGATGGAACATCACTTTTCCTGCATTAAGAGGTGTCTGATGTGACTGAAATTGCCAGGATAACTCAAACTGCTGCATTTAAAATACTTAGAACAGAAGAAACTGTCCAAAACCTTCTTATCTGACTTGGCTAATGGTTCAGACTCTGGAAAATAAATTTGGGAGGTGGGGGATGCATGAGAAAGATCAGATCTAGGATAAAATTGTTCTTAAGCAAATTGAAGCGTATATAATACATGTTAATGTTTTATTGGAGAGATATTTCTATACAAACTGTGCAGTCGGACAAAACAAGCAGGTTTTTGTATACGTAAAATCGTTTAATGGCTGTTCAAATCATTAACTTCAGGCCATAATTAATAGCTGTCTCTTGGTAAGTTTCTATATTTTGGGCAGTTTCAGGAGGATTTGGGGCCCCTGTGTGCAAATACATTAGACAAGGACACAAACTGAAGATACTGTACTTCTTGAAGACACCCCTCTTGCATGTAGTACACCTTACATATATTTTAAAATTCAAGATGTGCATTATTTTAATGAATGCTTCAATAGTGCTCCCGCCAAGGCTTTAATTCTAATTAGAACAAAGAAGGACAAGAACATGAAAATGAGTGAGGGGGTGGTAGGGGTGGCAGAGGAAGGGCGAGAGGTATGCCTTACAAGAGTGAAACTAAAAGACAAAAACTGCCACTTCTAGTGACATTTTATCCATGCCTCAGAGCCTGTGCGTTTGTCCCTGTCTCTGAATATTTTAGTTTTGTTATAATTACAGTATCTTGCCTGCACTTTGTCCCTCTGATCCTTTGTTAAAGCCCAGATCACTCTGTGCAGACTGTGCTCGTAGGTGTGATTTATTGAGTGACAAGTAGCTGTAGGGTAGAACACCCGCCTCTGTACCTGACTAAAGTACTAGACATCACAGAGCTGGGGCAGGCAGGAGGGGGCCAGGGCCCGGGGTGGGGGAGGCGAAAAGCAAAGAACAGTAACACAGCAGCTCCTGGATACAGATCAGACAAGAGGTTCTGCCACAAATCACCTAGAAACATGTCAGACGCTGCATGTTTGTTGTTTTACACTGAGGGCACAGCCGTAGTCCAAAAGTATTGATTCTTTTCTTTGTACAGAGACAGAGACTGTCAGCCCTAGCCGGCTGACCTTGGTATGGCGCAGACAACTATTCCCCACCCTGTCGACCAGATGAACCCCACAGGAAAAGCCTAGGCAAGATATGCCAATGTCCACTTCACAGGCACAGAGAGAAACCCATGCCTGCTGAAACTGCTCCTTCTGTTTCCCAAATAGCTCTGCCCCCTGCGCTCCTGGGCCCCCCAGAGTGCTCCTTGTGACAGAGGATTGGAGGCTGGGTTCTTGGAGTGGGAAAGTGTGTGTGTGCGTGCGTGCGTAGTGTGTGCTTGTGTCAAATTGCACAGAAAGAACCCATTTTATTTTATTTAACTGTGATAAACCTGGGGGATGTCTGTCTGGTGGTATGATTGTGTGTGTGTTTTGTGTTTTGAGGACGCAAGAGGAAATAGTTTATTTTCTGTTTGTACATATCAAAAGAGAAATCTCTGTGTGTGGGCACTTAAATGCGTTCTGATTTGTGGGGGTTAGGGGTGAGTTTCCTCCTCTTTCTCTGTTCTAAAAGCTTTGGACACTGGTAAGATATAGGGAAAAGAAATCACCTCTCTTAATTTACATGTGAAGATTTTCAAAGTTGTTTAATAGTAAAAAGCACCTAGATACAATACAACACCAACCCACAATTCTCCTTCTCATCTTAAACCCTGTAGTAATTTTTAATCACTTTGCAGCATTTGAAACATTTGATTTATGAAAACCAAGTAATTTTAGCTGTAAAAACTTGTTTGTAATTTAGAATTCTTATTTGTTTGGGCTGAATATAAACACATATAGAGCCATCAACGTTTGAAATAAGGAGTTTAAAACTGGAGCCTGGGAACCCTTAGGAAGCAGGGACCACAGAGGACCTTTCAGCAGCCACGGCCGATCCCCTGCTGGGCTGCTGGGGAACCCAGGCCAGGGGGCCAGGCCGTCTTGCCTCCAGTGACATGGAAGGTGTTTGCAGTGACTCCTTCACGAAGCTGAGAGTTTTATTTTGACTAACAATAATAGGGAGGATGCCTTTCTGGCTTTCACTTCTAGTAATGTTGTCACATGCACGATCCCTGTCCGTAAGATTGAGCAGTCCGTGAGGAAAATTCAAGTAGCTTTCCAGTTTTGCCTGAACAAGAATATGAGACACACTGATGGAAAAGTGGTGATGTCATGTGCACTTAGGGATCTTAAAACAAAACAAAACAAAACAAAAAAAACCCTCTTTTTTAAAAAAAATAAGGTTTCTCTTTTCCAGATAGAGTAATGCAAACAGGTTCAGTGTATCTGATAAGATAGGGAATTGTATAACTCACCTTAATCTTTTATTAAAATGAGTTTGTTTAAAGTGGACTGTTGAAGATAAAAACAGCAAGTACATGAAAGGCATCTTAAACTCATTACTCACTTGTATGAGAAACACTTTTGTTTTCTACATCTATACTTTCACATTCATAACTATTTAAGTGACTGTTTAGCAATCCTAAAAGAAAACTCAGTGGTTAAAAAAAATAATTTGTTTTATGGCCAGTTTCTTATTTGATCTTAAAGTGAGAGCTCTTTTTTGAGGTACTGGGATCTGTAGACTCCTAACAGGGAAACAGTTTCTAGCAAATGTGCTATTCTCTGAAAACAGTGTTAAGAGCTAACTGATTATTTTGGTTTCTCAGGTCGATTCTAAATATTTCTCATTCTTTTCGTTGTGTCTTTTTCATCCAAAACAGCCTTACATTTTAAGGGTAAGAAGAGCTGAGCTACTCTGCTTTTGGGATATTGGAAAAAGCAACAATAAATTATTTAGGATATATCAGTGTCTTGACAAAAGAATATTCTAACTATAAAATGAAAGATGATGAGTGACAAAGCTATCTAGGAAACACCATGTAAGAAAAATAATGCAGAGAACAGATGAAGAATTGTTTAAGATCCGAATACTTCATTTTTTTAACGTTCTACTTTTCTTTTAATATATACATGCTAATCATCTGTCTTTCTCTTTTCCCCGTGTATGTTATACCCACTTGATTTACTACTGAAATTATATTGCTTTTGAAAGTGTCAGTTGAGTTATCCCTTGCCTTGTTAGTATCATGTTTGATTTCTTGGACAGAGACATAAATCACTATCTAATATGCAGGTCTTTTGAAGACGCACCCAAGGTTTATTGCCAGTAACAGACTAGTGGCCTTATGTGGACTTTCCATGAATAAAACAGATTGATGAGCCATTTTATAGCATCGCAAGCTGTATTATAAATACATCACCCTTTTCAGTAATTTAACGTGAGGAACAGCCTAATGAGCTCCCAGCCCTGATCAGCCAGAGAGCCGGGAGTTCTGTTTAGCTTCTAGGACAAGTGACTGGTGGAGGGTAAGAAACCCAAACCCTATAATGTTTTCCTCAGTTCAGTGAGAAAACCTTTGCAATGTGAATCATTTGAAACAACAGTAAAGTCAAGTGGCATTTAGAATTGGCAAGAGTAATAAAGTGAAATATACATGGGTCTGATTTTGCTTGTAACTGGAAATGTAAGGCAGTTGGCTTTTTAGGTTGCTTGTTTTTCTTCTCTTACTGATTGAAGTCATAAGCCAAATTGGATCAGCAAATTATCATTTTGAAACATACACGATGTAGTATCTACCAGACAACTTGGAAGAGAAACAGGTAGATGTGGGGTTACAACATCATGAGGGTCTCTATTGGAAATATAGCCCAAGACATCATTGATTCTATGTTCCAGCTTTGTTTTTTGCACAGCTTACAACACTTTGCCTTTACTATCTAAATAACCCTTATGATACCTGTGGAGTAGGATGAGTGGGTAAAAATTATTTTCCTTTTTCTGGTGAGGAAACAAAGGCATATAGAGGTGATTGTTTTCAAAGAGCTATCTCTTTGAAGAACAAAATAGAATAAACAAATCATTAAAAGTAAAGATTACTGTTATTAGATATAACAGATATCATCATATTTATTTATTTTTAAAGATTTTGTTTATTATTTGTTTGACAGACAGAGATCACAAGTAGGGAGAGAGTCAGGCAGAGAGAGAGGAGGAAGCAGGCTCCTTGCTGAGCAGAGAGCCCAGGACCCTGGGATCATGACCTGAGCCGAAGGCAGAGGCTTTAACTCACTGAGCCACCCAGGCACCCCAATGGATGTCATCATTTAGAGCACTTACACAAATATCCCTTTGTGAACCTCAAATTTCATAACCGCTTCGAAGAGAGAATACAGTCAGTACTGCTAAAGGTACAGTTTTGTGAATGGGTTTTTTCTACCTAGAAGCTACAATATATTTTGAGGATATTTCTCTTTTCTGAATGTAGTTGATTACATCATGCTACATAATACTGCCCTTACCAAATACCCAGTTGAAACTGTATTTTACATTTTTAGAAGTCAGGCTTTGGCCTGTAGTGGCATTACTTGCAAATATAAATAGATGAGTAATTAGCCTATTGTAAAAATTAAAAAAAATTTTTTTTCCAAATACAATTTTCCCTATGAAACCAGCTGTGCAGTTTGGCAGACTCTGTTATTTATACTGCAGATATAAAATATCTTGAGTGTACAAGGGATGAATGAAGAACTGAAAAGACTTTAATTAGTCTTTACAGAATAGGCAAAACCAGAATATTTTACCACTGAGACACAAACACATCAGCCATGGCCTAACTCGTCAGGCTCCATCCTGCCAACACTCAGATACCATGCATCTCCAATTTTAAAAAATAATAATAATTTAAATGGAATGGGCCCGTTTATACCCTCTGTTCCTTATTAAAAATGGTTGACAAGTGAAATTCCATTTTAAAGTATATCTGTGGACAGTCAATATTGTTTCGAATTTTAAAGAGTTCCTGTGTCTTGTGAATGGCAATGTGCATTTAATATTCTGGATTCAGCACAAGGTGCTTTTGAAACCAGCTGTGCATTCATCTCCATTTTTGCTTTCACCTCTGCTCTTTACTTTCCTCCCCTCCACGTCTGCGGTTGTGTGTGGACTACAGGTCTAAACTAATCATATTTAAATGAACTACTGTGGTCCTCAGTTTATCCATTTCTAAAACTGTGGTCTAGAATTTAATGTTCCTTAAGAGAGTATTTGGAGGAATATTGCAGAATGAATTTATAAGGTCTCTGTGTCACCATAGAAGTCAATATTGACATTTAGTTATGTTCTTTGGGGAATCCTCGAAGTATACAACTGGGTGAATGGTCTTGGCGTTTTAGGGTAGTCTAAACCAAGGCTTATGGCCATATCACTTAGGATTCAATAGCATTGGCCCCCCAAATAAATGAAGTTTATGACAGTGCCTTACCCGAAAGGAAAATTTTGGCTGATTCATCATTTAAACATCGGAAATATATCCGATATTTTTCTCTTACAGATTTTGCCACCTGAACATAAAATCATAGATTTTAAGCTGAAAGGTAAGAAATTAGCTTTTCAAACATGAAGTTATTGATTTCTTACTGAAAATCCCTAAAAGGAAAAACAGAACAAAACAAAACCAGGGGTGGGCAGAATGTGTTCCTTCCTTTCTCTGTCTATCCATCTTTCTCTAATTTGTGCTAGGGCTCCTAGTTTTCTTCCTGAGACAGTGATACTCTTCCTAGAAAAATCATTAGTGTTATCAAAAAAAAAAAGAAAAAAAAAGGTGTGTCACCAATGGACTCACTTCTCTCATTTGATTGATGAGAGTTGGAGAAAGCGCTCTCCCAGGTCTTCTCTTCTTCCCAGGGACTCTGGGAAAGTCTCGTTCAAAACTACTGGTTCCTTAAGAATTGCTCAGCTGCAGACCACCAGCCTCTCAAAACATTGGCTGGTTCAGGGGCATAGCACAGGCTGCTTTTCAGCTCTCAGACTTGATGGCTGTGTGTAGAAGACCATGAGCTTATGTGAGGCTGTCAGTCCTGAAACACCTTTGGAAGTTCTCTGGTAGGTTCATTCTGTCTTTCAAAGGAAGTGCAAGCAGATTGTTATTTGTAGAGCTCATCATTTAACACGCCAGGAGTGTGCAAAGCGTGGGATGAATTTATATGTATATACATGCACTTTTATGAAAGGTATGCCTCTGTGTTTTCATCTTTTGTTACAGAGTGAAAGGGAACTAAGTAGCTGTATATTTTTGGTGTAAAAACTTCAATGTTTTTAACCCAAAGTGGTCCACTTAAACTACGTTTTAATCTAGATAGAGTACCTCATAGGCATTAACTGCCCTTATGTGCCTGGTCACCTTTAGAGGGCATAATTCTGTTGGAATACTATTCCTAATGAATTGCAAATGGAAATCAGTTAAGTAAGTTGTGTTAATTATGTCATTTGTGAGATTGCCTAATGTGGAATTGGTTAAGAGACTAGAAACTGCTTGTCAAATGTTTCCTTTAACTAATGTGATATTTTGTGGTTTGCAAATGACACAATTCACGTAACTGATTTGATGGAACCTCATTAACTACCCCTTAGTTTGCCTTAGCAAAATTACATTATTAAACACGCTGTGATAGGTTCTCTTCTCATTACTTTGCATTCAGCCCGGGGAATACTGTTTGTTTTGTGACACTTATCCAGTCTTCGAGGAAGCCAAGGAAGTTCCATGTAAAGAGTCATGTTTCTAATGTGTTTTTTCAGCATTACACATATCTAATCTGGTCCTGGCTAATCGAATCTGGATGGATATGTACTCATCACTGCTAATCATGTGTAACACCTTTCACCGTGCAGTCCTTATTTAGCCCTCTTTTGGTTGTCTCTCTTATCTCCTTCTTCAATTTGAGGTCCTGGCATCTACTACTATGTTTTGTGTTTTTTAAATTTGAGAGAGAGAGTAGCGGGGGGTCAGGGGCAGGGACAAAGGGTGAGAGAGAATCTTAAGCAGACTCCATGCTGAGTGTGGAGCCAGATGGTGGGCTTGATGTCATGATCCTGAGATCATGACCTGAGCCGAAATCAAGAGTCAGAGGCTTAACCAGCTGAGCCACCTAGGTGTCCCCTACTAATGTCTTAAATAGAAAACCCAGAAAAATCTTTGAATCATAGTTTCATCTAAAAAAAGCCAAGTGCATGGCAGTCTTTGTAATTGTGGAGGGACTATTGACAACCTTGACTCACTAAAATGATAGGAATTCACATATTGTTGGATCTCTTCTATTTTAATTAAAGCTTCTATTTAGTTATATTTATTTATTATATACTTATTAAGTTATTAATAAGTTATTTATATTCATATTCATATTTATATTTATATTTAAATAATCTTCTATTTTAACTAAAAATAAACTTTGTTCAAGTTGATTTTGCACTGTTGTCACATCTGCCCTATCTAGGAAGTCTTTGCATTAGAAGCATAATGTTTATCTCTTCAGTAAATAACTTTTGTCCCATATTGTCTGTTAGCAATTGCTGGGACATTTAAAGACTGTGTCTTCTTTACAAAACATTTTTGAGTGTATTGGTGACTTTCTAGAATCCTGTCTTTCAAAGGGACCAGTCCCAAGGACACTTTACAGTGACTTCCTTTTAGTATTTAATTTCTGTCATTTAATTTTGTCATTGCTGGGAATGAATTCACTAATAGTACACAGACTCTGACAGACTGGGAGATTGTTGAATAGGTAGGACATATAATCCAAAGCTGTGGAGTAGAACCAGGGGACTCATGAGTAAATCAGAGGAAAATATTGGTCTAAATGTCTAAGATACCTTTAAGCCTGCCTAAGAAGATCAGATTTAAAGTTTGCTTTCCTAATTAGCTGTACTTGACTCATTAAATGATAGGAATTCACATATTGTTGAATCTCTTCTATTTTAACTGAAAATCAACTTTGTTAAAGCCCTCTTTATCCTTTAGCCTTATGATTTCCCTTTCTCTCTCTCATTACCAAAATTTCATCATGGTTACACTTGGATTAAGCTTCTTCCTAAAGTTATTGTCATTTTAGATTGTTCCCAGAAGCTTCACCCCAAGGGAAAGAGTCTTGTGTAACAGAACAACCTAATCTACATCCTATACATTGACTCCCCATCATCTTCACTTTGGCTCTCCTTTGACCTTCCTTCCCTTAGCAACACAGCAGATAAGTCCTGCATCTGTCAAAGTCTGTCTCTAAGGATTTTATTCTTCCTGTGGTCTCCCCTTTTCTTCCCACCTCTACCCGCCCCCACCCATACCACACACAGTCCGCTAACTCTCTGTGTAGACTTGGCAGCAGATTCCACCCCAATCCTTGTTATGTAACCTACCACCTACCCCTTTTTGGCAAGGGACACAAGGCTCAGCAAGTTGTAACAAAGAGTGGAGTTAATTGGAACATGTGCTGTGCTCAAGTCTGCAACAAAAAAGGGCTGATAGACATCAGGAAAATACAACCATATGTAGGTGTTCACTTGAGAATATATGTATACATGGGAAATGTCGTCTACAACCAGGTTGCATTTAAATAAAATCAACTACCATTCTCCTCCTCTTCTTCCGGCTCATCCCCCCTTCACCTCCCCACATGTAATACTTGTAACTTGCTCTCTCATGCCTGCTCATGGGTGGGCACGGCCTGTTGAAACTGACAAATGAAACAGAACTGTCTGAGACTTCACGGAAGATCCTTATGCTGCTTATACCTGGGACTCTGCTATGGTAACATCCCATGGACCTCCTATCTGTTCCCACTTGTTGCAAAATGGACCCTACTTTTTGTTGATCTCTACCCCTATTTTTTTAATCTACTCTAGAACTGTAGTTATCTTTTGCAAAACCCTTAACTTTTAAATTTAGGTACAGTTTACATAAAATAAATTAAGTGTAGTATAATGCGTTGTGACACATACGTATACCCATGTTAAACTGTCACCCCAGTCAAAATCCGTATCATTTTCCTCACCCCGTGATGCTCCTTTGTGTTCCTTTCTAGGCAGTCCTTCCCCTAGAGTCAGTCATTATTTTGATTTCCGTCATAATAGATTAATTTTGCCTGTTCCAGAACTTTGTATACATTGGATCATACAGTTGGTATTATGTTGTATCTGGCTTTTTGTTGTTGTTGTTATTGTTCAATGTAGGGTTTATTTTTATTTATTTTATTTTATTTTTTATTTTTTTAAAGATTTTATTTATTTATTTGAAGACACAGATCACAAGTAGTAGGCAGAGTGGCAGACAGAGAGAGAGGAGGAAGCAGGCTCCCCGTGGAGCCGAGAGCCCGATGTGGGGCTTGATCCCAGAACCCTGAGATCATGACCTGAGCCGAAGGCAGAGGCTTTAACCCACTGAGCCACCCAGGTGCCCCATCAATGTAGGGTTTTGAGAGTTTATCCATAGTAATATGTGTATCAGTAGTTTATTTCTTATTACTGAGTAATATCCCATTGTAACAACATCCATTATCAAAGAGTATTTGGACATATTGTATGAGTTGTTTCTATATAATGGGCATGTACTAGCATCACAGTTACTCTTGAGTCTGGCAGTTGGTCTGCCGTTATTATATGACTGATATGACTGGAAGGACTTTCCATTGCTCTGTTACCTATATATCCAAGGCTGCTGAATTCCCCAGCAGTGGGCTGACTCTTCATCTCAGAGTCTCAGGCTTCTTGGTATTTTTGGTCCACATCCCTGCTTTTCAGAGGGAATAGCAACCTCCATGCACTGAGGGGGATCAGAGACAACAGAGGGAGGACTTGGATGCTTCCATTCTTCTCTGGTGTCTTAAAACTCTAGGCATCTTCACTTATCTTGTAAAAAAAAACCTTCATGCTCTTAGAAGGCAGAGGTATTTTTTGTACATGTGGAAGTTCTGAAATATTCTGAGAGCAGTTTCAGAGCCCTTGGAAATGGCCTGAAAGGGGAGCTTTGTGCTTTGAAGTTATATTTTAGATTGGCTGTCTGTCCTCACTTTCTCTATTTAAGTTTTGAGGGACCGAGAAGCCCCAGAGTCATTCTGCACTTGAGTTACCATCTGAGAGATTCATGTAGGCCCACTGACCTGAATACTTTCAGGATAAAAAGTGCTGGTTGATTAAGTTAATAGTAGCTCCTCTTCATTAAGCTACTTAATCATTATAGGCTATGGGCTAACACTTTACGTACATTATCTCAGATACAGTCTTTCTAACACCCTATTCAGGTAAGTCCTGCTATTATTCCTACTAGATGTCTGCAGAAACTAACCCTTGAACAACTTACCCATGGTAACACAGCTAATAAATAATGGGAATGGGACAAGGATCTGGTTCCAGATATGATGTCCAGTTTCTCAAACATTCTACCCTAGTGTCCCACAGAGCCTTTTTGGACGTTTTCCTCTAAGTATTAAATAGGTAATGTGGTAATATAAATGTATTTAGTAATGGACATTTTAATATAATTGTTTAAGTATTCAGTATAATGGAAAGTATTAAAATGTGAGCCAAACTAGAGCCTCTAATCACACTGGATTCCTTTCATTTAAGGGTCTCAGAACATGTGAAAAATAACAAAATAGTAACATTTTGTGAATGGTGGAAGTAGTAAGGACTGTTGTACAAATTTTTAAGATGAAGATTTGGGACAGGATTCCTTCTGTTTCCCAAAGCAGTACAGTGTCAGAAGAAACCTAGACTGTCCCCTCATGCCTCTTACCCTACTCTTTCAAATAATATTTTCTCTTACCCAAACCAAGATTTAAAGAACCAAGATTTAAAGATTTAATTATTATCTTTTTAATTTAAATGTGATTCATAGACAGGTACTAGAGACATTTTTGTATCTGTTTAAGAGTTTACCTAAGAGAATGTTTTGACAGCAGTCAGTAGCAAATTCTTTTACGTTGATGAATTCAGCATCCTTGTTATGGCTTCGATTGGCAGAGTTTAAGGTTTTTTTTTGTTTTTTGCTTTTAATGCACAGAATGTTGAGGAGTTAGGTGCTAGTTTATAAATTCTATAAATTTTTAGAACAGGTCCTACTTTCCTTCAAACTTTTAAGAGGAAGAGAGAAAGCAAGGTCAAATTACCAAATCAACACTAGCCAAAGGAAAAGAAAGAGGAAAGAGGAAGGAAAAAAACCTGCTAGAAGCAGCAGTCACCTTCCGTTTGGGAACTTTATTCCATCCTTGACGGGATGGAATCATCCAGTCACTGGTTTTGCTCTATGATATTTGATATGTAGCATTTATTTACTGTCTCTTTTTCTGTTTTTCCCTCAATACTCTTAACCTGACACTTGATGTTGACTGTCTTATGCCACTAATTATACATTTCCTTTCATGTTTGTTATTATTAGTTTAAAGGATAAGTTGTGATTTTTCTATTTTGTGATTTCTGTAAACACAAGACACTGGCTTAAAAAAAAGAGGAATGCTTTAGAAAATTTGGGATTATTCAGAATCCCAGTGACTATAAATGACTTAGTATATCTAGACTGCATTTGGAGTCTATTCCTTTTTTTCGATTAATAGCTATAATGGTTACATAGTGCAAGGAACTTTCAGCTCTAAGTTTTGTTGCCTGTGAAAGTTTATATTCAACTCTTGATACTGTCAGAAAGAGAATATTTGTTAAAAATAATCCTACAAACAATATATTGAAGGCATATGGAACCTTAACCTTGAATAATTTAGTTCAGTCCCCTCATTTCTTTGTTCATGTTGTGATGACTTGAGGAGCCACTTAAGTTTATTTAAGAAGTCTAGATTCTCTTCTTATTTCTGCCCCTGACTCCATTGGTAACTTGGGAATGAAATATCTCCCTGGAATATCTTTTGATTTTATATGTGTAGGAAACTTTGATGTCATTGTGGAAAGGCAGAATAGAAATAAAAGGTTATTTCAAAAACTTTTGTTATAGGTTACCATTTGTTAACTGTGAGTCTTTGCTTTGACACCTCTAAAGGTTCTCAGAAAGTTCTAAGGTTCTCTTGGAGCATTTTTCTTAGGCTTTAGGGGTACCCCACCCATGGATATTTCTGGAAGTTTATAGTGTCAAGAGCACTCAAGTTTTTAAAAACTGGCTACTTGTTGTTGTTATTATGGAGGAAGATGTGCTAAAGAAATCTGATGATTTCCTAGACATAAAATATTTAATCTTAAGCCATTCTGGGGGAGTTGAATTTGGGGGCAGAAAAAGAGCCATATGCTTATCCCATTTACCCCAGAAAAGGCCAAAAATGGGACTGAATACCTGCTACCCCCATAAATCCCATAAGTAGTGATTGCTGCTCTTAACATGTTTAGGATATTAGATTTCTATATTGTTTCATACATAAAAAGATAGGTAAAGCTAAGAATTCTAGAATTAAAAGATAGGATTTAAGATGATGCTATAAAACACTATATTTAGTCTAATTAGAGTTGGATCTTTGGTGGAGACAGATATATATGGCTATTTCTTTGAGTTTCTGGAGATGATAAAAATATGTAGGCGGGGTTGGAAACCGCTAATGTAGATTCTAGACCAACCTTTCTTATTTGTATATGAGGTCATTGAAGGTAAAATTATTCTATGAGGTTAAGTAACTAATTATTTGAGACCTGGTATTGGAATTCAGGTGTCCCAGGTTTGGATAGACGTGAATTTTTCTCACCACTCCATATGTGTTAGTCTCATATTTATCCTAGCTCCCTGTCTTGGAAAGATAGTTCTGTGATCTCTATTCATCTGTGTAGTCCTTTTTCTACTGTGGTAATAATGGCTCAATTTAGTGAGCACTTTCTGCAATTCAGGTGCTGTGCCAAGAGTTTTATAGGGATTGCTTCCTTAATTAGGAAATATTAATATTCTTATTTCACAGATAACGAAACTGGCCAGAGAGATTAAGTAACTTGCCTACACTTTCAGAGCAAGAATAAGTGGGAGCACTGGGATTGGAGCCTAGCAGTTTGATTCCCAGATTCATGGTTCCTGAACTACTTAGCTGTACTTTCCCCTAGAAGGGTTTGCTATTACTTTTCATCCCAAAGCAAGAGTTTTGTGTAGACAGTTTAAGCTATGGGAACTCTAAACCACATTTTGAAAGCCAGATTTAAGAAAACAAAACAAAACAAAAAACATGGCCCTAGTCACTCATTATTTTCCTTCCCTGTTTCTTGAATCCCAGGAGAGCATGGGATATTAGTGATGACAGTTTCTCTGTTGCCAAACAGACACTTGGCAACTGGCTGTATATTTGCCTCAAAGATTTTTGTGTCTCCTGAAGTAAAAGAAAAAAAAAAAAAAATGGGTGGTTGCTGTGGAAGGAGTGGTTTGGTCATTGGTCTTATAGAATGGTTTGTATTGTATTATCACTGAGAGAAAAATAAGGAAAGCTATATGGTAAAGAGGAATATGTTAAAATATGCACTCTACCTTCCAAAGAAGAGTTCAGGTGTGGGTGGCGATACTTAATAGTGTCACATGAAAGAACCTCAGATGTTTCTTAGGTTAGAATCAGAAGCCATTAGGGCATTGCCTGAAACAGCACTTCTAAAGCAGCACGCTGTTCAGACTTGTTGAATGTTATAGGTATTCTTTTTTTCTTCTGTTCATTTAAAAAAAATTCCTTATGCACTCATTTTAAAGTTTCAAAGTAAAAAACTAAAACTTGTATTAGATATAATTTCAAGTTGAGGATAGGGAAGTGCAAAGAGCATCTTGGCGAGGTAATATTTTAGTAACATGTAAGATGAGTGTTTTAGAAGCAGTGTCACTGTTTATTTTGGCTTGTGAACATGACAGTAAGTCTTAACTATGATCAGGAGGTAGAAATCAGATGATAAATGTTGCTTAGTAACTTGCTGCATTGGGTGTTTACTTACTGTGGAGAACAAATCTTTAACCATTAAGTTGGTAGACATTAGTTGGTGACTTTTAAATTTTAACAGCGAACAGGAAAATGGCCCTTCCATTAAATAACACCGCCTTAAGTAGTATTCTTACTATTTCTTGGCTTGCTCCAGAGAAGGACTTAAGATGGTTATATGTTTATATACGCATTACTTCGTTTAATCTTTATACCTCCATTGAAGTGTAGCATTTATTTGGACTACAATTACTGTATAATAGAAGTTTTAGAAATATCAGCTAGAGACTTGTTGATTTTAAGCACTTACATGTTAATAGGCATCTTTAGTCCAATAAATTATTTAACTTGTATCTTAATACTTTAAAAAAAAAGATTTTATTTATTTATTTGACAGAGCGAGACACAGCAAGAGGGGGAACACAAGCAGGGGGAATGGGAGAGGGAGAAGCAGGCTTCCTGCTGAGCACGGAGCCCCATGTGGGGCTTGATCCCAGGACCCTGGGACCATGACCTGAGCCGAAGGCAGACACTTAAAAATTGAGCCACCTAGGAGCCCCAATACTTTCTTAATACTGAAATTTTTAGTGATGACAAACTTCTTAGTAGTTAGACTAAAAAACCTGGAAATTAAGTAAAGGCAACAAATTGGGACAGTTAAGCAGTTTCATAATAGTAATAATGATTTACTTTAGATTATCTGGGACAGTGCCTTAACAAATTTATTTAGTGTGGACTTTTAAATTTCCCAGTTGTGGGGAAGGGAGCATTTCTAGATGGAAGAAGAGATTTCTCACCCATGTGACCAGTACCTTTCTTCCATAATTTAAGATCTCCTTGCAGGTTTGATTTTAATCGTCTCACTGATTTTTTTAATGATTTACAATCTGAAGTATTTTGAAAAAATACTCAAATACTATATTTAGTATGATTGTGTATGTATATTTGTATTAAAAAGCAAAGCTTAAAAAATAAACAGTGAACTTGTTAGGGAATTAATATTTATGGTAAATTGACTTATACAATACAGACTATAGCATTCATTCTTTGTACTTTTCCAGTAGTTACTTTATCCAGCAGTTCTTGTGTTTCTCCATGAGCATTTCTAGGTCTTCTCTGAGCTTCTAATTTCCTGTACTCACATCCTGGTACATCTGTAAATGCTCACACTCATAATATCTTAGCTTTCTCTAGAGCCCTGAACTTACTGCTCCTTGAGTCCTCATAACACCTTTCTAAGAAACAGGATGATAGTGCTAGTTTCATTGTAAGAATAAAGCTCCTAAAATTCATAGTTAAGGGACATATCCAGGTCTTGATTCCAGGTGTTCCGATGTCTGGTTTGGACTTTTCATCAGCTAGAGGATTATGCTATAAGCTAAAGTTCACATATTTGATGCCTTCTGTTGGGATCTTCTGGAAGGGCTACAGAGTTGTTAAAATCTTTTAGAATACACTCATCAGGTTCATGATTCACAGCAAGCCAGTCCTCACCGTTTCTTGCGTAAACTTGGTGTTTTCCACAAGTTGGCTAGCCTGATAGAATGACCTCTTAATGGGATTGTATGATTTGAAATGTTAAACACATAATAAGAACAAGGGATTCTCAGCTTTCTGAGGAAACGATTAACCTGTAAATGAAAATTTAGTTGGAAATTAGTAGTTAATAATTGCCGTTTTCTAACATGAAAGGGTTCTGTCCCCTTGTGTTTTGTTAAACATTGTAAAGGTCTCAAAATTAGATGAACTCTCATGTATCTGTGTGTAATACAATGTGTTTAGATAGTCTGATTAGAAAATGTGTTGGGACTGATAGCTATAGCTTGGGTGTTGGGGGGGGGGGCTTGTGGAGAGAGAAGGAGAAGAAGATTCATCTATCTTTGAATATTTTGTTTCCCTATTTAATCTAATCTCACCACTGCACTTCCTTAACTTGTAGCCCTTCCTCTTGGATTTTGCAGTCTGAGTCTGTTGACTTAGCATTCTTCTTTTGGTTAATTTTCTTAACCAGTAATGTAGTTTGGCAAGATTAAGGACAGAAGTGTATCAAATACTTCACTGGTCTCTAGTTTTTATGAAGATCTTTATATTGTTGCTTTTAAATTAATTTAAAAGCAGCATAGTGGAAATGAGTTCATATATCTATAAAAATAAAAGTTGTTCTTTAAAAGCAAAACAAAACTCCTCAAACTGTCACTAACAGGGGCAAAATGTAATCTACTTTGGAGGCCACCCCCCCCCCCCGCCTTTAACTGTGATGTTATAAGGTTTGTTTTTGTTGTTATTGTTGTCATAAGAAAATACAAAGTTTTGTTACAACGTTAAGTAAGAAAGACCACACCAACAGATAAAGATAATAACAAGAGAATAAATATGGTGATAGCATTCAACAGTGGTGCATTGAGGTTGTAATTATTTTGAAGTTACAACTTGAAATCATTACTGAAATGTATGTTAGACCTATGGCTACAAAAGTTAAATAGGTTAAACAGTGAGCTTTTTTTCTTTTCTAGATGTTAGTAATTAGTAAGCTAATACCAAAATTTAATATTAGAATAAAATGGCCATGATTTGCTCACATACTTAATAGAGGCCAATGATAGCATTTCTATGAATCTGAATTCTCATTTCTGTTATTTGAACTAAAATTTTTTGATAAAATGTCTTCTGAAGTATTATCCCAGAATACTTTATTAACTTCTGTTTTTATAAAAATAGGGTTTTTTTTTTTTCTTTTCATACCTAAAAAGTTTTTAAGTCAGCAATGAGGAAGAGTTTCTTTCAGGGAAAATAACCACATGACATGACATCCCTTTATACTTTTTCCTCTTTATGAGAGTTCCTTAAACCTCACATTTTCTAAATATCTTATATAATCAGATCAATAATAATAACAGAGTCATTACCCTGAAGTTACATTGCTATCATAGCCATGATTAATGTCCAGTTATTATCTTTAACTTTTGAAATTTATATTATCATTGTGTTTAGATACCAAATTTCTGGTCAAGAATCATAAATCCTACCCAGTGGTCTTAGGTGAGGCAATTTTGTGGGCATTTAGAAAAAGACTGAGTTGTATTTATTTAAAATAAATGGAAAAGGAAATATTAAAAAATTATACTCGCCACTCCCTTCAGAGTTTATTATTATCTGTTTGGCGTATTTTAATCAATGAGAAAATGAATTCTATTTTTTTAAGGGCATCTTTTTCTGGGAATACACTTTTATGAGTGGAATATGGCACAATGCTTAACAGTGCTTGCTATATTATAAAAGTTTAAATGTAATTAGAAACATAGGTCACTGAAGGAGCGCAGATAAAAATCCGAATCTGAAGAATCATGTTTTGGGAAGGTCCGTGTAGTCTTAAGAATTTGGGGTGCTTGGTATATTACTATGTCTTATGTCTTAAACATTCTTAATGCTGGCATGGTTATGAGACTAGCTTACTTTTTTAAAAATAGAAAGTTATTCAGTTCACTTCTTAGAAGTTTTCTGTTTTATCCAGTAACCAGTACAGCTAGCTCTGCCTTGAATCTTCAGAAGCGCTGTTGATGAATTTCATTTGACTAGATTTAGAAACAACTTTGAGGATGAAAAGTTTGCATATGTGTGTATTTTTAACATTTTGGTCCACACACACTTGGTTTCATTTGAGATAGGAAATGGAAATAACAAGACACTCTTAGAAAATCTTGTTTCTGTAGACGGCTCGACCTTGCCAGAAACCACGAGGCAGTGGAAATATCACGAGAAAGCTTGTTCCTACAAGACTCCCAGACTGATTACCAGACCAAAGAAATTCCCAGAAATTTAGCTTGAAGCAATCATTTAAAATTTGGGAGGTGGATCCAATCCTGCTTGGAGTCACCACTGCTAATTATAGTGCTTTAATGTCCCAGTGGTTTTGTTATCAGCCACACCTCAGTATAAAAATCAAAGTGAGGAAAAAAATATGTCTCTGATTTTTGTGTTTCCTCCAAAGTATATTCTTGCCAGACACTTAAGATTTACGTATTTGACTGTATGTAAATTATACCACAGTATTCTTAACATTTTGAATTGCTGTATTTTTTTTCCTTGCCTGATATATGTTGTTCACCTTTGATGCCACAGATGGCTATTTCCTTTCTTCTTTTAATCTTGTTCCATTGGCATATTTAAAATTTCTAGTAGCTGGTAAGCGCTCCTCACATAGGTGAGGCCTGTTCCACTCTGTGGGTGTCTTAAACACTTAGTTGTGTTTACATGTCTTTGAAACACATGGGGCTGCTGCATTTTTTAAGGTATTATTTATATTAGCTACTACACACACACACACACACACACATTTTGGGCAGCCATAGAAATTTAGTTACGACTTTGGACAGTTGGAATTAGGGTGATAAAGCCCACATTTATTAGGTACTGTTGTAAGGTAAATCACACTTTGGGTTATTTTGGGGGGCTAGAGCCATCCTTTTGACACAGGCAGTTCTTCCCTGGTGGAGGCTTGTCCCAGCATGTTCTGGATAGATGGCTTTGATGTCAGGTGAACATCACAGCTTGAACTGCAATGTTTACATTCTAGGAGAGCTTGCTTGAATCTCTCACAGCATCTTATATAACTTCAGCTTAGTACTTCAGGTCTGAATCCCATGAACACTAAGGAGCATTTCCCCTTTAAGGTTTGCTTGTCCATTAGGCACCTTAAGAAGCCCATTCCTTTGCATCATTTTCCATGAGTTCCTATATAGGGCTTCGTATTGGGTAATTCTGAACACAAAATTAATTCTGTAGCCTTCATGTGCCTAATGAAAGCCATAAAGATATGATTAAAAAAATGGAGAAAAAATTTGCCCTTACACAGAGAGCAGAAAGAAAAAAAAAAAGTCTCAGTTGTCTTATAACCACAGCAGGATTTATTCCTAAGGTTCCTTAACCTGTTTTTCCCATTAGCTAGGAAAGAGTACTTGAGCTTTTTTTTTTTTAAAATCATAGAATAATTATAGAACAAATGATTTAAAATTGTATCCAGATTTTTCATCAACACTCTCTCATTTACTAATTAAAGAAGAGACGTGGCTTCAAATAACATCCCACCTATTTGGCTTGTTGTGAGGATCTGCTAAGTGAGATACAGGATTCCAGTAGCTGGGCTAAAGAATTTAGAAAGAAAGAAAAGGCAGAGTAACCCCGAAATTTATCACTGCACCTCAGATATTTTTGGGGTGTTCTTTGGATTTGGAATCTGTTGCTGTATTCTGTATTCCTCTTTTAGCTGTGCTTCATGGTGTATAGATGTATATGTTAGACACGAAACAAAAGAAGGCTTTCCTTAAAAACATGCACCTTCCTGCACAATAAACCACAGCTGGTCAGACATTCTTTTTTTTTTTTTTTGGTATTAGATTTTTTTCCCTGCAGCATTATGATTTTTATGAACAATATGCCAATATGATTTCAAACTTTAATTTAGTGTTTGGGTGTGTTGGCTCACTTTTCCTAACAGTCTCCATGTTCTAATATTCTAGAATAGTCCAAAGAACATTCCTAAGAATATTTTTGCCATTTCCTTTGTACAAAATTTGAGTATCCTTTTATCTTAAGTTTAAATTACTCCCAGTCTCTCAACATTAGAAAACAAACAAACAAAAGCCCTTCATAATGTATTTCCTGTTCTTACTTGCTGGGAGTCCTTTTATTCTTTTTCTTGCCTTCCACTTGGACCCCTTACCCTTTTCATGTGGAGTGTATGAAGTTTTCTTCGTGATCTTTCAAATAGGCAACTTTTCTTCTCTATATTGACAAAACCCATTTTAAAAACTAGATAATGGTGGGGAGGGCACCTGGGTGGCTTAGTCATTAAGCGTCTGTGTTTGACTCAGGTCAAGAGCCCAGGGCCCTGGGATCCAGCCCCACGTCGGGCTCCCTGATCAGCTGGAAGCCTGCTTCTTCCTCTCCCACTCCCCCTGCTTGTGTTCCCTCTCTTGCTGTGTCTCTCTGTCAAATAAATAAAATATTTAGATACAGACATACATACATACATACAAACTAGATAATGGGGTTATCTGGGTGTCTCAGTTGGTTAAGTTCCTGCCTTTGGCTCAGGTCATGATCCCAGGGTCCTGGTCCCTGCTCAGCTGGGAGTCTGCTTCTACTTCTCCCTCTGCACCCCCCTCCCCATACCGTGCTTGTGCTCTCTCGTTCTCAAACAAATAAAAAATCTTAAAAAAAAAAACAAAACAAAACTAGATAATGGCACGAAGGCACCATATCTAAAGAAGTTCTATGACTTATCTATTGAGTTCATTATAAGATTTTGTCCAAAAATACGTTTAGCTTGTTGGAGTTTCTAATAAGAGTTGTCTAAAAAATCCATGCAATAGAATTGTCCTTCCATTTTGAAATATGTAACTTCAAATTGTATCTTGCACGTACACACAAAAATCTGCAGTATTAATTCAGACTGACCTAATTACTAATTTTTTTGACTTCTCACTAAAATTGTAAATTCTCATAACATTGTAACATAAAGACTGCGCTTACAAAAACAAAAATTCTTGTTTTTATCAAAGTACTCAAAGGTATTATAAAATACTAAATACAACTAGTTAAAGCTTGTGGCACATTGGCTAACAAATTTTACATGACAGAGACCAAAGGGCAAAAAAAGACATAAGATTGTAAAGTAAATAAAAATTAATTAGTCATGTCCACAAATAAGGATGTTTATGCAAGAGCGTCATTACCTATCAATGTTCAAAATAATTTCTGGATCAAGATAATTTATGATATTGTCTTTCAAGGAGCTCAGTTATCTTGTAACTAATACAACATGGGATAAAATTAATCCCTTTTTAACCATAGTGAGGAAATTTAAGAGCCTTGGTTTCATAGACAAATTGTGGAAGTAGTGCAGCAAAATATGAGAGCAGAAAAAATGCTACAAATAACTTCAGATATAGGGTTTGTTATTAACATTGATTAATATCAAAATATGGTTTCTATATGGGGTATGCTATATAATTTATACAAAACAGAGGGTATGCTATATGTAATTTATACCAACCACGTTAATAATAGATTCTATCAAGTGTCATTGAATTCCACCTCCCATAATGGAATATGGAAGGAAATTGCTGGTGTTACTGGGTTGGATTAAAAGGAAAAGACCTTTTTTAGTTTGGTGGGTTTTTTCTCCTACCATAGTGCATACCACTCCTGGAGGCAGATATCTGGGCTCTGACTTTGGTGTTTTAGAATGACATATTTGAAGGTCTATTTATAAGATAATTTTGGTAATTGAGTGACAATAATTCTGAGATTAGATTTTTAAATATACTCTTCTTAACAATTATATTTAGTTTATCACTAGACAGATATTTAGATTTCATGTGACTAATTATAACATTGTATTTGGAGAAATTGGGAAAAATAATAGCAGTTAGTGGTACCCCTAAAAATGTTTTAAGCAGGTGAGAAGGCAAAGCAAGGCCAGAACTTAATAGTAGAAAAATGGATATATTGGACAAAACACCACATTGACATTTGCAAAAGAGAAAGGTGCTGTTTCTGTAGTGCACTTAAGCCCATTGAGTGAGCACAGTAGATAAATCGGAATTGGAAGATATAATTTATTTAAATAGTTCTGTCAAAAGACAAGGTGAGTAGAGTCCTGTTGTGAAACAAACTGTTTGGGGAGAGAAATACTAATTAGGAATCATCTCTGTTAGCTGGTAAGCAAAGAGAGAAAAATCTCTGGTAGCACATTTAAGTGGATGGTGACACTTTATTCCTGCTGAATAGCCCATAGCAGGCCCAAGGTTAGCATGTGATAGAAAGCGGGTTTTTTTTCTTTTTTTCTTTTTTAAAAATTTTACTTACTTGGCAGAGAGAGCGCACACAAGACACAAGCAGGGGAAGCAGCAGGCAGAGGGGGAGGGAGGAGCAGGCTCCCCACCGAAAAGGGAATCTGATGCCTGACTTAGTCCCAGGACCCTGAGATCACGACCTGAGCCAAAGGTAGATGCTCAACCTACTGAGCCACTCAGCCGCCCCTGAAAAGCAGTTTTAATGTGTTTGATACCCACTGAAATTCTGACTTTGGGTATTGACTTTGGGGTATGTTTTTGTTTTACAGATTAAATAAAGAATCTTTTTTGAAAGGTGTATTTTAGGTGTTTTCCTTGTTATGTGGTTCTTGTTACAGGCATCACACAAATACCCTTTAGTTTGCAAACTGCTGTTTATTTGGATCTGTATTGGAATCATTACGATGATGATGCTGTGATACTCCATATTTCAGAAAATTTGAATAATTATGAGGCAGATAAAAACTAGAAAATAGTGACATGATATAAAGCTTTTGAATGGTTTTAGTTGGGAACAAACCATGAATATACTTAAGTAAGAATAATTTCAAAGTAGAGCTATAGCACTAAAAAAAGTTATTTGAGGTGGTTGGTGGCAGTGGACTGTCCAGAGTTAAAAGTGCTTGAAAAGAGAAGGAGGCTCTTCTTGAATAGAAAAGAAAGTGAGATTTTAGTTGCTGTAGCACTAGGCTTCAGAGTAGCCATAATGAAGCAAGAATAATAGAGCTTTTATTTGGTATCTTTCTAGTTAAGGCTCAAGAATAATTCCATATACATACCTTTGTTCATCCCTGTGCTAGAACAAGGCAGAGCCCTAGTTTCCTACTTTTGTTCTTTGGTGTGGGGCCATTGTGTTTCAGTAAATAGAGAGTTTTGCCTTCTCTTCTTAGACATCTAAACAATGGCAATAATCTATAACTAACTGCTATTCGTTATGTTGCAGAGGCAAATTGTGCAGAAAATTATGGATAATTTTAAAAAGATGAAATACAGGTGGCTCATCTAAAACAGACTCCAATTAAAACCACATTGTATTAAATAGAGCCTGCTTTAGATAGACTCCTCTTCATGCTAAATATGAATGAAGCAACAATTTTAGATATAATAGCTAGTATCTGGATTTTAATATGATCAGTTTGCATGCTTCAGGGCCCAAATATTACCAGCTGGTATTAAGAAATCTGCCCTCCTATAAAACTCGATTATATTGTTTTCCCCAAGGGTATTGCATTAGGAATTATTGAGAAAGTGGCTTTTATAGGGTATAGACATGTGCATAAATGTTGGTGCTAAAATTTGACTGGTGTCAAAATTTGCATCACAGTGTTTTTCTTTTTCTGTTATCTTATGAATTAAATGCATGAAAGTGGGCCTTGGGATTGTGTCAGCCAAAGATATGGCAACCCATCCCCAATATAATGGGTTAACAAAGGTTTAGTCTAGACCTGAGAGTACACTGTCTATGATGTGGCTTATATGAATCGGTCGTACCTGTTACCCTATGAAGAGAATAATTTTCCTAAGGTTTGATTGTCCGATATGCTAATAATCTGCAATTAGCAATATCTTGACTAATTGTTCTCTTTAATTATGATTTCATCATTCTGGCAGAATGTGACCCTTAAAATGATTTGGGACCATTGTGCTTTTACCTATGCAGATTCTTTTTATCTTAGTCTTTCTTTGCTTTCATGTTTCAAAAGACATAGAGGGCCATGCCAGATTTTTTGTATATGCTTTTAAAGAAATTATTAGCTAATGAGAGATCCACAGAAGTGAGCTCCTTGAGTATCAAGGAGGAGGACTATTTATTCTGAGTTCTCAGTGCCTGAAACAGTACCTGGTGTGTAGGTGTTCAATGAGTGCTTTTTTTTTTTTTTTAAGATTTTATTTATTTATTTGAGAGAGCATGCAAGAGGGTCAGAGGGAGAAGCAGACTCTCCACTGATCAGGGAGCCCGATGTGGGACTCGATCCCAGGACTCCAGGATCATGACCTGGCCGAAGGCAGTCACTTAACCAACTGAGCCTCCCATGTGTCCCCAGTGAGTGCTTTTTTGAAATAAAATGGAAGTTAAAGGAGCAATTAGTTGGTTGGTCATAGTCCCCATGTCCCCACCCCCCTCCCACCTCCCTGATGACATGGATAGTCCCCACTCTTGTGGATAATGGAGCTGTGGATCTTGAACAGTTCTCATGGGAGAAGGTCTTTAAAAGGACAGTTGGGATACTCTGTGAGTAGACCCTGTCTCCGATAGTCCCCACTCTTGTGGATAATGGAGCTGTGGATCTTGAACAGTTCTCATGGGAGAAGGTCTTTAAAAGGACAGTTGGGATACTCTGTGAGTAGACCCTGTCTCCTCCTCCTCCAGCTTTGCTCTTGTCTCTTTATGCCCTAGTAGCACAGACCAGCTTGTAGTTGTCTGCTGATTTGGTGGTGTTTCCCATCATTGAGCATTCTCCCATGTTGACCACCTTCTTCCCTATGCCTCATCCTACCAAAAAGTTGTCCTTTTTTCCTGAGGTTTTTCTGCTCTTTTCTTAAAAATTTTTTTTTAGTTTTTTTGGAAGATTTTATTTACTTATTTGACAGACAGAGATCACAAGTAGGCAGAGAGGCAGGCAGAGAGAAAGAGAGGGGGCAGCAGGCTCCCCGCCGAGCAGAGAGTCCAATGTGGGACTTGATCCCAGAACCCTGGGATCATGGCCTGAGCTGAAGGCAAAGGCTTTAACCCACTGAGCCACCCAGGTGCCCCCCTTGAAGTTTTTCAAAGCCTCAGATGAGCTAGTGCCTTTCTTCTGTTTCTCTGGAATGTTCTCTGTGGATTTCTAAACACCTAGACAGCATGTCAAAATCATTAAAATCAAAAGCTCGTAATTGCCTCTCTTTATGTTTGTTCAAACCTGAACACAGACACAATACTAGGCCATGGTAATTGGTCAATAAATATTTGCCAACGGAGTCCATACACCAGCACTCTCAGAAATCATAGAATGAAAAAGTTTGAATATTTCCTTAACAATAAATCCTCCTGATTCCTAGGTATGATACTAAGTTCTGTATTATAAGTGTATGGTTGTTAATCTAGTTATTTCTGCCGTATTGCAACCTGGAAATGCATATTTTACAGATTTGCTCTTTTGCATTGACCCTATTATAGTATTGTACTACCAAGGACCCTGGATTGGGTTCTGCAAGGCAGCTTGCTGTGTTTGCGGTTGAAGGAATGGTGTTTCAGCGGTGGACATGGGCTTTCATTTTATGGGAGTGCTCTGGTAATTAGAAGTGCTATTTAACGGTATTATTTTTATTAGAAAGGTAAAGATTTAGATCTCTGGTTTGTTAATATTTGAAGTTTGAATTAACAAAGGCTAGTGTGTAGCTCAAATTATGAAAATGTACTTTTGGGAAATTGGGGCTGGGGGACATAGTAAATATAGTACTTGTCTTTATTTTTTTAAAGGTTTATTTTAGAGAGAGAGAGAGAGAGCGAGAGAGCATGCACAAGTGGGTGTGGGGGGAGGGGCAGAGAGAAAGGGAAGAAGCAGACTCCCTGCTGAATGGGGAGCCATACATGGGGCTTGATACCATGACCTGGAGATCATGACCTGAGCAGAAATCAAGAGCCAGACGTCTAATCAGCTAAGCCACCCAGGTGTCCCTACTACTTGTCTTTAGATTTAACAAAGAATATATATACATACATATGATAAATGTAGGTTTTAAATAATTATTCAAAGAAACACAATTTTTAAAAAAGATTTTATTTATTTGAGAGAGAGAGCAGCAGAGCATGAGTGAGAAGAGGGAGGAGAAGGCTCCCCGCTAAGCAGGCAGCTTGATGGTGGGGCTCAGTCATAGGACCCTGGGATCATGACCTGAGCCAAAAGCAGACCTTTAACCGAATAAGCCACCCAGGCACCCTAAGACACCCAATTTTTTAAGAAAAATTTCACACATTTTTTAGTACATAGTTTTGAAGTATAACTACTAGTGAATACCAGAAGTCTAGTTATTAGATTTCTTAATCATCAAATTTATCACACAATAAAGCCTCTAAACTTATTATTTTTACATGTAATTTATATATGCTAAATAAATGAAATTTAGAAAATGGAGTTTAACAACAATGAAACCATTGCCAGTAGTTCTGTCCACATAGGTGTTAATCATTTCAGGGTATTTTGTCCTTTTTCTTGCATTCATTATAAAATGTAACTGTTTAATAAGCTGCTTTTTGATTATCAATATATTGTAATTATCTTTATGTGTCATGAAATTTAATACCATGAGTTTTAACGGTTTCATAGTTATTTTATCATGTTTGGCTTAACTATATTTTTTCTTGATAGATTTCATTATGTAATTTCATAATCAGTTTTGGATTGTTTCCTTCTTAGACTAGCATTCTTCATTAAATTTAATATGAAGTAAGAGTGCTACTAACTAGTCATTTTTAAAAAACCATATGTCTTATTTCTTTATCAGTGTACTGTTTTTCAAATTCACATTTTAGTGAATATCTGAAAAGTCTTGTTCTTCATGCTTCAGTATATGTCCATGTTTGCTCTTTCCCCAATATTATATGGTGCTTTCAATACTTATGTCTGGCTTGATCCAACCATATGAATCGGTGTGACTTCTAGACTCAACCTGAGCACTTACCTTTTTTTTTTTTTAAATTTTTTTTAAAGATTTCATTTATTTATTTGAGAGAGTGAGAGAGGAAAGGTCAGAGGGAGAAGCAGACTCCCCGCAGAGCTGGGAGCCTGATGTGGGACTCGATCCTGGGATTCCAGGATCACAACCTGAACGGAAGGCAGTGGTGCAACCAGCTGAGCCACCCAGGTGCCCTGAGCACTTACCTTTGACCAGCCCATCCCTGAAGTCCCCTAAACACAGGCACAGCAAAATTCACTCAGAAGGTATTTAAACCCTTTTAAGGGCCCAGGTTTTCACTATTAATGCAGTGAATCTTCTGATCATTATTTAAGTATTTCATTGATGATAGCTTCACTAAAAACAAAAGTTATTCATAGAACTGAGTTATAAACAGAAAGAAGTGTTAATATACTTTCATATTAGGTTTTCATATTATAAAGATGAAGCATCTTTATAATATAAGCTTAGAATAATTTGTTTGGCTAAATTAATTGATAAAAGGCAAACATTAAAAGCATACTTTCCTTTTAGTCCTTATGTGTGATTTCCCTGCATTTAAAACACTTGCCCCCCCCCCACCCCGCGCAAAACAAACAAACAAACAAAAACACCACTTTTTTTCCTGACTGAAACTTTGGAAAAGCCAAGAATGACAACTCTAGGTATTTCTTTTTCTCAGAGCAAGCCTGAAATGGTCCTTGTGTGCTACATAAAAGCTACTGATCACTTGATAATGTTGGTAAAAGTTTATTAGCTATTGCCTTCACACACTATAAAGGTTAAAAAATCCTACCACTTCCACTTACATTTCTAAATGAATGCTGCTGGACTTTCTTTCCCTTTCACAGTAATGTTTATCCATTTGAATGTTGTTTCACAGAAAGGAAAAGTTCATTTGTGTAAAAATATCTGGGGCTTGCCAGGGAATTTTTTCAGAATGCTCTGCGGTTGCAAATGAAGCTTATTGTTGTAGAAATGGCAGGTTTGAATTTTTGTAGTAGCTTGTGGCATAAGTTGATAATCTGTGAATTGTTCTGAGTGTGTGTGTGTGTGTGTGTGTGTTCATGTGCATTCGTCAGCCTGTCTATAAGTAGCTGGATCTCTTGCTGTTCCTCCTCCTGCCTCCCGTCTCCCTTCTTTAGATACACGGAGATGCACGCTCTTTAGTCTCCAGGCGAGTCCCAAGAGATGCACAGTGGAGGATGGGTGTGGGAGAGAAGTGTATTTTTTTAAATTTCTCGTGGCATTCCACATGACACAGTGACAGTACTTCTTAAAAACTTTAAGTTTTTTTGGATTTGTGGATTTTGTCTCTACCTCTAAAATTTTTGAAACTTTCTCCACACAAGATGGCTGGCACGTTGTGGGGACAGAGCAGAGACACAGAACAGAGACAAAGCCGCTCTGAGAAGGCAGACACACTTCTATTGCTTGTGGTTTTTCAATACAGCTGCTTTCCGACAGGCCGGCTTGTTCTACGCCGGTCCCATTGCCAGAGCAAGACTGTCACACAGCTGGTAGTACTTACTGTACTTGCGGGAAAGTATGTGATTCATTAGTTGGAACCGTATGTTTTTCACCAGTTCTGGTCATGTTTTTGTTAGGATGTGGTAAAAACATAAGCAGGGGGTGAAGGGACAATGGAAACATGTGACTTGTTAAGGATTGGCCCCAACCCATTATTAGCTAAATTGTACGCCATAAAATGTCCTCTGTACCTCATAAGACAAATGACTTAATTTTTTATCCCTCAGTTGAGGTCATTTAGTCATAAGTAGTAAAAATTATCAACACTGAACTCTTTTTCTCTTTTTCTTTTCTGTAAAGTATTATGATCCGTTTAAACCCCAAATTATAATATGAAGAGAAGTCATGCAAGTAAAAGACATTAATTTGCTGAAAAATGCCCATGACGGGTGAAGAACTTTAACTGGAGTGAACTCTTGCTACTGATAAAATATGAGTATGGTATTACAGCTAATAGGAAACATTTCTAATACTGCAGGGTGTGAGGAGAACAATAAATGGGAGTTCCTTTGTCTGCACACGACCAAACAGACTGAAGTTGTATGGCTGGATGAATGAGGACTCGTCTTTCTCGTAATGTTGGTGTCATTAATGGGCTTGCATCATGGTATCTGAGATGGTCAGTCCTGGTATTGTGCATGACTGTTGGTGTGAGCTGCGTTGAGTGTTGGCCTGTGATCATGTAGTTATTAAGCTTGTGAATATATTACAACTGCACAGTCCTAAGCCAGCATCAGAAAAATGAATGCATCTTTGCTCTGCTGTGTTCTCTTTGCATAGGTGTTTTCTTAACATTTGCTTTCCTCTACGTCATTTAAAAGCCAGTGACGCTTTTTCTTAGTCCCCACCCTTAGAAACCCATTATTCTGCTCTGTGACATTTTGGAAAGTCTCTCTAGGTAAAATATTGGCAGAGTATGCCTCAACCCTCTGACTTTGTTTTTCAGCTCTTTGAAAAGAGTTCTGCACCGTTCATGCCTCAGCACATAGACTTCTGCAGTTGCTGGACTCTGCAGAATTAGAACCAGGTCTGTCTCTGACAATTAGCTCAGCTGGCTGCAGCATAAATAAAGGAATGCACTCAGGGGCTGTAGTCTGTGACACGGTTTAACAGAGCGTGAAAAGGTGCATCTGTTCCATGCCCAGATTCAGTCGCCTCACTGTCACTGGGAAGTTATCGACACGGAGACATGCCCGTGCTGTTTGGTAAACAAGTGGCAGGTATTAAATTAACCAGGCTGTGAGTGTGCAAAAGTGCTGCTTTATTAAAAGCCCTGCCATCCCGGCTCACTGCTGGGTCACAGACAGTCGCTAGAGTATCTATTAAGATGACTCATCGCACCAAATACTTCCATACTCTGTCCCCTCTTCCAGCGAGGACCATTGACCTTTGACAGCCAGAGGGCAGGTGGGAGGATGAAGGAGAGAGAAAAACAGAAGGAAGGGTGTGTTTGGGCGCTTGCCTCTTGTGGTGGGAGGGGAAGCAAGGGGACGGTCAACTCTGGCCAACCTAGAGCCAGGTTTTAGCTTAAATTGTGTGGCGGAATCCAGAACCAGATTGTGGCCAGGTTTTTGTTTTTGTTTGTTTTTCCTGACTCTGTGCCTCTCCCCCTCCTCATGGCTGCTACTTGATTTGAATCTGAAGTAATGAGGAGATAAGTGTGTGATCACAGTTGTTCTCTGTCTCGCTGTGTTGGGTAGACAACAAACATCTTGTCATACACTTCCAGGTAATACAGTTCCCTTTTGTTCTCTAAGCATTTACTTGCCTTTGCCTTCAATATTTCTCATGGAAAAAAAGCACGTTTTTAAGACTTTTTGCTTTCACTTAGCAATGTAATGATTTCTAAAGTTTGTTATGCTTCCAGCTTCATGAATGCTTCACTGAGGGTTACGTGTAGTTGCGTACATTGGTATGTTGATATGTTCTTCATTTTCATGGTCTTAAAATCTTTTTGGGCAATCTGCTTAGGTCTGTAGGCAAACATAACAAGATAATTTTCAGTATACACATCTGTGCAAAAGAGACTGTTATTTCTGAAATTTTCCTGTTCCCCTCCTGGTTGTGTTTCTTTTTAGGGCCCCAACTAGCTCCTCATCCATTAGAAGATGATGTAATGCCAGTGGGATCTAGCCCCACGCAGCTTGAATTAAAATGATTCCAGTTGGTGATACTCGAATGTGAATGACCAGAAGGTGTGATGCATTCAACACTATATTTGAAGTGCTCACCTTGGAAATCTCTCTCCTGGCTGTTGAGGCCCTTTGGTCCTCATCCTGGAGATCTCACAGCCACACCTCCATTCCTGCTGTCCAGACCTATCTTTTATTGCTCGTTCTCTTTCTATAGTCATGTCTGGGTGGAGGAGTGAGGGGGTGGAGAGGAAGCATCCTTTCTTATTGTTTGCTCAGAAGGAGAGGGTTGGACAGGAGTGTATTCCACTAACTGGAGAGTGGTGATACCTCAGAATCTCTTTATCTTTGTAACATCTTTGCTGTATGAAGTTTAATAAGCCAGCTGTGCAGTTTTTTAAAAGCCAGTAGATTCCATTTTTCATTTGCTTTCCACCCCCTTCGCTCTGAGCTTTCACTCCCTATTTCCTTATTTCGACCCCTCCCCCCTCAAGCCCCTTTTCTCTATCTCAGGGGAGTTCCCTGAGTAGCAAGACTGAAAAAGAGCCGAGGTTTATGTTAGAAGAAATTAAGGTTAATGATCATTGGCTCATTTTCATATTCTGTGGGTGTGGATGGAGGAGTAATCAGTGCAGGTGGCCCTGCCAGTTGGGAGTTTTTCTTTGTCATCAAGAAAATAAGGAGAGTGCAGGGATTGAATTACCACAACTATTTCAGGACTAAACATATTTCATTTCCCGATCGGGTCTGGTTTAAGGACACAAAGCTGACATTAATTTTATCCAAAGAAAGCACAGCAATTTTTTTCCCTGTTTTATAATTTGACTGAATGCATAGGGTGGATGCATGTTCAAATTTAATTCTAGTATAATCTTACAAATAATACTCTGAAAAGCAAAGAGGTTTTGATTCAGTTTGACAGTTTATGTTTCTGTGCCCAATTACCACTTAGTTATTGAATGCTAAAGAGCTGCTTTCTAAAATGTGCACGCGGACTGTACCAATTGGCTTCCCAGCTGTCTGCTATTACAGGAGAGGTGCTCCCTTCTAACTTTTTAAAGGATGTACACATTTAAAGCAGTTATGTTTAGCTAGCAAAGGAAGTGGGGGATTTGGTTAGGAAGTGCTTGCCGGCCTTGAAAAACTATCTTGTGTGCATTCTAATTTCAGCCACACAAAGACCATTCTTTAAAGAAATATTTTTTGGATTTTAAGAAAAAACTTAAACTACCCGAATGAACTAGGGAAATAACCCTGACTTTAAAAAAGTTTAACTTCTATTTGGTACCATTTCTTAAAGTCTTTATGGGTGTTTAATGCCACGAATGTAGCTTTCTACAAGGGAGGGATTCTGATTGAAGATATGGAAAAGGAAGATTTAAAAGTTGACCAGAGACAATAAAAGTCATTGAGAACGAGTGTCAACACTAGCCATGCATGCATGGTGGGTTTTGCTTTCTTAGCAGAATGCAGCAGGCAGCTTGAGTGACCTGATTTGTTTTTAAAGCACAAGGTTTATTTGGCTGTTACACTGTGAGTATAATATTAATGATACTAATGTAAAATTAACTTTTATGTTGCGTGAGCACTTTTTCTTGACTCCCCTTTAAAATTACAGGTATATCTCATCATAGCAAGCATTTATATAACTCTGTATACGCCACGGAAGGTTTGGTATGGTCAAATAGTTTTGCGGGTCTATGTCAGACAAGTACAAGTAAAGGTGGGTTTTGGTTTTCATATCCCTGTTGTATGAGCCCACATGCAACTGAACATTCACTGTATGCCCATTAATATGAATTCTTTGTCTGGATTTATAATAATGTGAAGAGACCATTCTCAAACATTTAGAGGGCAAGAATGTTTTAGTGGTTTCTGGAAGCTTCTTGGCTGTGAAGAAGTAAGATTTTTTTTAACATGGTAGTAAAGAGTTTTAATTAGTATTTTAAAATATTTTAAAAAGACATTTGGTTTATCAAGAAAGTGTCAGCTAGGCAAATAAAACGTAATATTGAATGAAATGATCTTTTGAAATCATGTGGTTGGGACACCTCAGTGGCTCAGTCAGTTAAGTGTCGGCCTTCAGTTTAGGTCTTAATCCCAGGGTCCTGGGATTGATGCCGGCATTGGCTCCTTCTCAGCAGGGACCCTGCTTCTCCCTCTACCTGCTGCTCCCCCTGATTGTGCTCGCACTCGCTCTCTGACAAATAATCTTTAAAAACAGACAAACAAAAAAAGAAATCCTATGGTTTCCAAGTTTAACATTTAAGCAAGTCTTGTTATTTGTTTTAAGAAACATTAAACAAAGGTACAAAAAGACCCCGTAAATCATTTTCTAAGATGATGTCCCTCCCTGTTTCTTGCTTTGCTTTTCACCAAATGCTTTTCACCAAATGCTTTTCATCTTGCATACTAGTGATAGAGCTCAAAATTGGCTTTACTTTGATTTTCTCAAAGACTTTTGGTAAGAGCCATTCACATTATGGCCCACATACAACTGGTATTAGCCAAGAAAAGAGCAGCTATGAATTAACTCACCCTCACCTTAGTATTTATCTATTAAGCATTAGGAATAATTGTAAAAGCAAGTAATTTAATGTTTTATTTACATACAAGTTTATTTGCAATCAAAATTTTATTTATATATTCTTGAAATCAGCTATACAGTTAGCTTATAATGTTGAAAATTTAAAAATGGTCCACTGAAATGCTTTACAGAGTGTGGTTCCTTAAACCATTCAGACAGTTTTCTCTGCAGACTCCTAAGCTTTGGCCATACCATACTAACTTTTCATTTGCACCTATCTGCCCAAGCTGTTTACTTTGATCTTTCATTCCTGGCAAAAATTTCCACATTTTGTGCTTTCCTCCCATCGGATACATAGAATATAACAGAATTCACTGATAGCTCTTTTTTGCTAACTATGTGTTAGATTTTAAACTCATCACGCCAGAAAATAACTCAATCTGGTACAATATTCTTTATCTCTCTTTCTCTCTGTCTCTCTCTAGTTGTAACTCATGACTCTTGTATGCTATACTTTCAGTTTCTTTTTTTTTTAAGATTTTATTTATTTATTTGACAGACAGAGATCACAAGTAGGCAGAGAGTCAGGCAGAGAGAGAGAGGAGGGGAAGCAGGCTCCCTGCTGAGCAGAGAGCCCGATGCGGGGCTCTATCCAAGGACCCTGAGATCATGACCTGAGCCGAAGGCAGAGGCTTTAACCCACTGAGCCACCGAGGTGCCCCTATACTTTCAGTTTCTTATGGCAGACTTGACTACTCCTGTTGCGTTTACTGGAATATATTGATAAGTGAGGGGTATGTGTGTGTGTGTGTAGGTGTGTTTTAAATACACAATAACATACTCCAACAAGACTCTCAGTGAGCCAGGATGTGGGGTTTAGTTTCACCATCATTTTGGTAAAAATACATGTATTAAACAGATACTGAATTTCTGTCCTACATTTAATCTCCTCCTCCTGTTTTCCATTTCCTTTCTCTGACTCAGGCAGCTCACTGATTCAAATTCTCAACATAACCTGTAAAATAAAATGTTTATTCCCATCAAGGAACTTAGAGAATGAAGTTGTTCATCATGCCTTAATAGCAGAGAAATAATAGTGTGTAATTAAGGATTTAAATTGTTGCCTGAAATTGTTGTGTTTTAGATTCTTCATCCTTAGCCCTGTTTCAGTCACATAACACCAACACTTAATACAAGTCGTGGAAGCAACAGGCTCCTAAAAATATCCTTCCTCGGAGCCTGGCCACCCAAGAGCTGTGTGAGAAGGTGTTTCATGAATTATCACAAAGTTAGTAATAACTGATGAGATCGGTGCAGCTATTGCTTCAAAAATTGTACCTCCAGGGGCGCCTGGGTGGCCCAGTGGGTTTAAAGCCTCTGCCTTTGGCTCAGGTCATGATCCCAGGGTCCTGGGATTGAGCCCCGCTTCGGTCTCTCTGCTCCGCAGGGAGCCTGCTTCCTCCTCTCTCTCTGCCTGCCTCTCTGCCTACTTGTGATCTCTGTCTGTCAAATAAATAAAATCTTTAAAAAAAAAAAAATCGTACCTCCAAGAGGGATCAGCCACACCTTGTAATTTAAGGTATACCTCCTAGGATTTAGTTAGAGAAACTACTAAAGCTTTTCTGAGGTTTTTGTAGGGGATATCTGCTTTGGTATCCCTCTTACCAGATGAATTGGAACTCACAAAACAAGTAGCTCAGTTCATTGCTGTATAAATCCATATCCATCCAGGGCATAGATATTTTTTATTTTATATATCATCTGAGTTATTAGTCACTATGGGACTCTTGTTATTAATAAGTTTGCAGACACTAAAAATATTTTGCAAATCATTCTAAAAAACTTTAGTCAAAAAAAATGACCAGAGGGGCGGGCACCTAGGTGGTGCAGTCGCTTGGGCATTCAAATCTTGGTTTCGGCTCAGTCTTGATCTCAGGATTGTGAGATTGAGCCTCTCCTAAGTTTCTTTCTCCCTCTGCCCCTTACCTGGTTCTCTCTCCCTCTCTCTCAAATAAGATTAGATTTATTTATTTATTTATAAAACAAAGATTTATTTATTTGAGAGACAGAGCAGGGGAGGGGGCAGAGGGAGATGGATAAACAGACTCTGTGCTGAGCTCAGACCCAGCGTGGGGCTTGATCCGAGGACCCTGAGATTGTGACCTGAGCTAACATCAAGAGTTGGACACTTAACTGACTGAGCCACGCAGGCACCCTATAAAGAAATCTTTAAAAAAAAAAATCACCAGAATGAGCTGTAGGTTCTTAAATTAATTAAATAATGGATAAAACCTTTTTCCTATTACATGTTCTTTATTGCTTCTTTAGAGCAGGCCCAAATGAAAATGGACCTGGGTTTTAGGAATGGAAGTCTGAAAAATAAGTAAATAAACTTTTATAAATTTTGGAGCTTTAAAATTTTAAATCTGTAACCTTTATTTCCTTCCCTCTCATCTGAAAATGTGGAGGCTCAGAAAGCTAAGAAAGACGACCATGGTCAAATAACCAATAATAGACTGAAAAGGACAAGAGTCCTGGGCACCATCCAATACTTTACATACAATTTTAAATTTTCTAGTAGCCACATTACAAAAGTAAAAAGAAACAGGTGAGCTTGATTTTAATAGTATATATTATTTAACCCAGTGTATCAAAAATTATCATGTCCATGTGTAGTGCATATAAAAATACATAATTATTATGAATATTTATCAAGACATTTTACATTCATCTTTTCATATTGTTCGAAATCCAGTGTCTGTTTTACATTTAGAGCACATCTCAATTTGGACTAGCCACATGTCATGTGCTTAGTGTCCACATATGGCTGGTGGTTACCGTATTAGAGATCATAGGTGTAGATAAACACCAGTCCAATTTTCTTTCCAGCACAGCAGTATAATAGCTCAAAAGGACTGACTTGGATTTTTAAAGTCACTATTTTCGTTAATTTAGGAGAGCTGGTGTCTTTGACATATAATTGAAAAAGTAACTGAAACTTGGGGTAAGAAGTCTTCGATAGAAGCACATTTGTTCAGGAATCCTCTTTCTCATCAGCAGTTTTGATTCCTTGGTAGATAAATGCTTAGTGATATGCCAAACAGGTAAATATTTTCAAGTTATTTGTTGACTTTCTTACTTCTTCACTTTACCCCCTGTGAAGCCATGCTGTCTCAGTTTGCTAACCACAGACATGTTACAGGCAGTGTTGTGGGAGAAGATAATGTCTCCCTCTGTTTCTCCCTTTGGAGGTTGAAGGCAGCATAGCCTGGCGCTGCCCCGAGCTGAGGCTGTCCGCCATCTGTGTAAGGAATTCACAATCCCAGACAAAAGAAATTGGCAAAGTCTTCCCTCTGTCTGTTCTCCAGATCCTCAAGATAGCCATAAAACACCTGGACAAAATCAGCAGGTGATGGCAAGGGAAAGAGAATGATCAGTCACAGGCGTTGTTGAATCCTTTGAACATTACTTATGGCCTGGACACTGCTGTCACCAGGCACAGTTTGATCTTGGGTAAGTTTTCTGGAAGAGCTTCATTCCCTGGCTCTGTGACAACAGCAGAACCAGATAACACTGTGGATGGGGGAGAGAAGAGAAAGGCAGAGGCTTTCCTGACTCAAGGTATAGCAGTTCCAGTGGTGTTACCTCGATGTGTGTAAGAACATCCTCCAGAAATCAGTCCCATCACCAGATGCACAGAGTGTGCTGTTTAGTCAGTGTTCTTACTATAAACCCGCTAGAGGAGTTAAAATACCCTCTGGTCTACTTAAAGTAATTGATAAAGTATTTTCAGAATGTAAGGGCTTGATTGGCATCATTCATGTCCTATGTTTTTAATCCATTTTCTGCTTTAAAATCCATTTTCTGAACTTACCGAAAACAAGAGAGTTGACATGATGTCATTGGTAGGCTTTTAAAAAAAATCTTTTGTTGTGATGGGCGGCACATATCCATACACATACACAACTTCCACAACGACGTGTGTCCGTACGACTTCTCTGAACGTTTTTGTTAGAACAAGGGTGACTGTAACACTAAAACCCTCAAAAGAGCCACCTAAACTTATCTGTTCAGCATACTCATTTTTTGTCACCTGCCTTACTTTCCCATCTTTTGGTTTAATGACATATCCACAGGATTCAGTAGATAGTAAGACATCATTTGGGTTACCTGATTTTTTCTGTGACAGTGTTATGGGCCAGCTGCATTGCAATATCATGGAGTTTGGTAGAGAAGGGACATGTTTCTAATGGGCCAGGAATTAGGCTATAAAGAAATGGCACTTTTGCCAATAGAGGGTCTAAGCAAAGTCCTTTAGCTGTTACCTTTTCATCAGGGAGAGTTAGGATTTAATATGGTGGTATTTGGCTTTGTTTGCTGCTGCCAGTTTTCAGGGTCCTCTTTTAGCTGTGATCTTTATTTCCAGGGCAGAAGCTATGCTGTTTAATTCAGAATTATCCTCTCTCCCTTTGGCTCTGTCTACAAATGTAACCCTTTTTCATATAAATGGCGTCAAGCTTCATTGAATTTAGCTCTGTCTTGTTAAGTACATTAATGCTGTGTTCTGTCATTCATTACAGGAGAATTAGTTGTCTATTACAAAGTGGGGGTTTTTGTTTGGAGCCTGATCTTCATGGGAAGAAGGCCACACGTGGTTTAATTTCTGAAGTGCACTGAGTCCTGGACTTACTTATTTGGAACTTGTATACACTGAAAACGTCATGCAAAAATGCTGCTTCTACCATTGGGAGGCCCACCTTATTTTAAGCAAGAAAACCCTAAGAACACTTATCACCTTCCTTTTTAAAAATCCCCTCTCGCCCATGTATTTTGTCACATTTTTTGGTGATCTATACAGCGTCGTCCTTAGAGCATGTTACAGAAAGTGTTAATATCTTAGAGCAGCAATAATAATAATCCTTTTACTCAGAGTAATCATGTGCTAATCCGCTGGTAAGTCAAAAGTATTAGATCATTTGAAATTCATTGTGTCAACTCCGTTGAAATAACTGGTATGGTGCTATAAACATTTAGAGAAAGGGAGTCTTTGAACCCAAATAATAATGTCAAATAGTTTGTTAGTGTTACATGCTCATGTTTAAGGGTTTCATAAGCTCAACCCATGGACAAGAGCATTTCAGTTTACATCAGTATGTAATATATTATTTTAACTGAAGGTTTATTTTTATTTTCTTATTTGGGGAAAGTTTCTTTTCCTCTGGCACTTATGGATTGGGTTTTTATGTTACAGTTTTCACCCTGCAATCACAGGGAGGTTGGTGTTCCAGGAGGCCTTTTTTATTTCTTTTTAAGAAAACTATTCCTGTTTTCCTAAAGTATTGTGTTGGGGTTGAATATTCTCCTGCCCCTCTCTTTTCTTCTCAGATTCTTGGAAAGAGCACTGATGGTGTAATCGTAATTTTCCTGTGAATATTTTAACTGGGACATTTGGTTTCATGATTCTTCTTTTGTCCCCCCATGAAAGCCACCCCTCCCTTTCAAATTTTGTAATTATTCTCTTTCCCACTTGCTGCGGCCACAGTTGATCTACCTTTTTAAGATAGCATTTTTTGAATTGCTTCACTTTTACAAAGTTGAGAATTTTGGTGACTCAAAACTTTTACTTTTAAAAGTAAAATTTTTTTTTAAAGATTATTTATTTATTTATTTGACAGACAGAGATCACAAGTAGGCAGAGAGACAGTCAGAGAGAGAGAGGGAAACAGGCTCCCCGCTGAGCAGAGGGTCTGATGCGGGGCTCGGTCCCAGGACCCTGGAATCGTGACCAGAGCTGAAGGCAGAGGCTTTAACCCACTGAGCCACCCAGGTGCCCCAATAGTTAAATATTTTTGATGATAAACCGGTCTTTCTTCTTTCCTGAAAATCAGTTGAGTTTTGAGAGAGTGCCTCTTTCTCCAGAGTTTTAAGACTAAATGAACCTGCAACTATTGTTCTCTGACTTTATGAGATCAGTCAACTATTGACTATAGAAGGCATCGTATTGGAGCTTCACAAAGTACCAGCTGAATTTATTGGTTTTTTAAGAATGCATAACTTAAGTAGTTGAACAGTCAAGGTTCATGTAGAAGGGAGTAATTAATATCCATTCTTTCTCTACCTCATGTTCTTACTCTTTGCTTCAGCCTGACTTTTGATTTATAATTTCGGAAGAATTTGTAGAGTTTATTAAGTATTTTATATGAAGTATTTATATTAAGTATTTATATAAGTATTAAGTATTAAGTATATAAGTATTAAGTATTTATATAAGTATTTATATTAAGTATTTTAATATGAAATTCACCTCCTTTTTGATATTGAAAGTTATAGATCTTTCCTACTGATTGCGTTCTGTAAATAAGGAGAACCCCCTGAACATCGTATTGGATGCCATGTCTCAAGTCCACTGCCATGTTCCTGGTGGCTTTCCTCCTGTTGGGCCATCCTATGAACCGACTTTGATAATGAAAGTTTACCTCAAAGAAAGCTTTCTCTGTGTTATTATAGCATGAACCAAAATCTACGTAGAATAGCTTTAGTGCTTAAATTTGGCCAGAGAAAGAAGTTGTTAAATGCAATCTGAGCATTTTAGGCATGCCCCACCTCAGAGAACAAGACCAGATGGTCTGCTTTAAATCACAGAGACAGTGTGGCTAACCAGAAGACCCCAGTCATCTTAGAGGTCACATGGCAGGGAAAGATTGGTCATGACAGTCCCCAGGGCATTGATTGGACTCACTGATAGTGTAGTGATACACTAATATGGGACTGGGGATAATTGATAGGATTCCCACAAGCAAATCTGGCTAGAGGGCTGCATGTCTTTAAAGTTGGTAGCCTTGGAAATTGCCTTTGGTTACTGACACTTCACTTTAGAAATTAGTTCAGGAATGGTTTGACTGGCACTACTGCACAAAGGTAGCATGGCCTAGTGACAAAAAATATGGATCCCAGAGCCAGGTTTGAATTCTATTTCTACCATTTGCACAAGCTGTGAGGCATTCGACGGTTAACTGAAATCTCTGTCCCCCAAGTTCTTATCTGTGAAACGGATATAATAATACCTATATCCTACATAGTTCAAATAAATTTTGAGGATTGAATGAATTTATAATGCCTAAAACAGTGCCTGAAATATAGCAAGTACTATGTATGTGTTTAAGTCATGAGATAAAACTGGGTGCTGAGAACTGTTAGTGCTTTAGAGAACTGCTAGTGAATCCCTGGAACCTGACCCTTCATTAACTCAAAGGTTTTAGTAATCTTTGTGCCTGCCGCAAAGACCATACATATGTGCTATGTACTCTGAAGCTCCTAGAGATGACTTCACTTTTTTTCCTTCATATACTGGTGAAACTTGGAGGGGTTGGTTCTAAAGCATGTTGTGAGATTCCCTTGGGTGAAAGTCGGCTGAGTGAACTCCATGCTGATTGAGAAAGAGAGCTGTTTTCATAACCCTTTTTATATTGTTATGCTTTGCTTTTTTTTTTTTTTTTAAATAAGATTGTGAGAGAGAGTGATAGAGAAAGCACAAGCTGGCCCAGGGGTGGGTCGGGGGAGACAGAGGGAGAGGGAAAAGCAGACTCCCTGCTCAGTAGGGAGCCCGACATGGGGCTGGATCCCAGGACTCTGAGGTCAT
This sequence comes from Martes martes, assembly GCF_963455335.1. Lineage (NCBI taxonomy): Eukaryota > Metazoa > Chordata > Mammalia > Carnivora > Mustelidae > Martes > Martes martes. The sequence goes on along the minus strand of NC_137900.1, from coordinate 44,748,415 downwards.
GACCTGAGCTGAAGGCAGATGCTTAACCTACTGAGCCACCCAAGCGCCCCTCTTTCCTTCTTCCCTTCCTTTCCCTTCCTTGAATGAGAGAGGATGGGACGAGAGAAGGGTGCAGAGGGAGAGGGAGAACAAAAATGTTAAGCAGGTTGTACCCCCAGCACAGAGCCAGACAAGGGGTTTGATCTCACGACTCTGAGCTCATGACCCAAGCTGCTATAAAGAGTTGGACACCTAACTGACTGAGCCACCCAGGTGCCCCTGCTTTGCTTTTTATTGACTGAAGCATAACTTAATTTGTCATAGAAGGATGTTTTTTAGTTGCATTTTTTAAAAACCAAAATGATTAACTTTCAATTTACATCTTGCCAAGAAGCTATATCTAACCATCAATTTTGGGCCAAAAGCAAGCAAATCTTTGTTTTTTATTCTTTAAGTATTTTTGGAAGGTTTTCCTTGTTAATCCTCAAAACATTCAGATGTGCTGTATCTTCTTTCCTTTTTGGTTACAGAATAAATAATCTCATTTGTAGTGCAGTGCCAAGGTTAAAATGAAGTTGAAGATAGACCATGAAATTTACATTTTTCAATGATCATCATGATCCTATATTAATTTTCATATTCTCAAATTTGCTATATGGTTGTCTGAATAGGTACTACAGATTTGCCAACACTATGACTTAAGCCTTTCACAGTTACCTGCTGGCGTGCACTGAGTTTTATGTTATTTGTGGCAACTATTTATTATATGGTTACTCAAAGATATAGTAATACTTGCACAAATGGCAATGGGGACAGAATGATTCAAATCAGGAAGAAAGCATGCTCTGAAATGCTAGGGAGAACCACTTAAAATTTCCACATGTGCCCAAGGAGGATCTCTTTAATATAGTTAGGAGAACATTAACTGGCCGTGGTTGCCAGATTTGCCAACTTAATTGGAGTTTTCTTGATATAATACAGTTAGGACAAATGTGACTGTTGAGCTCATCAGGCTTGGTTTTACGTCCTACTTTTTCATTGACCAGCTGTGAGGCCTTGGCTGAGCCCTTGAATCTCTTTGACCTTTGAGTTCCGTATCTGTAAAATGGAGATGATAATAGGACCCATCCAGCTCAGTAATGATGAAAATTAAATTCATGTATGTTCAAGTATTTACGTGAATGTAAAATATTTAGCCTAGTACTTGACACATAGCCAGAGCTTGAGAAGTAACTCTAAGATTGCTTGCTTTAGGAATATCGAGACAGTTAACCTAACTTACTTCCTGTTTTGAAGATGAGCTGTGTATCCTCACTCTTTCAAACATCATTCCTGTGTTCAGGAGCAAATAGTGCCTGGGTTGGGGCACCATAGTGTGTCAACAGAGCTGCTTTTGAGGGTAGGGATAAAAGTAAAAAAGTACTTTTTATACTCTGTAAATTAGGATAGTAAAGCCATTTACATTAATTAGGTTGAATTCTTTGGACTTTCCTTTAGGAAAAAATAAACAGTTTTCCAAGTGGTTTTGTTAGCTTTTTAAAATTAAGGTCATCACAGTGAGCTGAATTTGGTCCTAAAGCAGAGATACATTGATTTGTGCTGTGGTTTGGGAAGCTGAAATGAGTAAGATACCATCCTTACTAATAAAAAGTTCACACATTTATATTTTGGAAGGGTTTCCAAGTTTTGACCAATGGCCAACTATTTCTCTTAGGATTTCATTCATTGAAATCCCAGGGTGTGTTCCCACCCCCACCCCACCCCCAGTATTTTTTTCTTGAAGTTTGTGACCGTTAAATTCAACATGTTTGGGTTTCAGTTCTAAACATTATATAGACAAATTATATATATAATTTTATATTATTATTTTTAATGGGACCACTGTAATTTGGTTTTGAGCCTTATTTCATTAGGTTTGGCTCTGGAAGCAAATGAACCAGGAATCGGGATTTGTTTTCATTAGTCTATGTTTCTTTGGGGGCAGTTTTCCATAAAGTACTATTCCTTGTGTGGCTGTTACTTCTCTGTTGTTGTTAAGCCACATGTCACATGATGTCATCTAGACCATTTGAAATACACAGTCTATCTGGAAACAGACATCTCAGAAAATTTTGCAATCCTGCATGACACATCCAGATGACAAGCATACTTGTCACCTTTCCTTCTTGGAAATCCCAGGGAGTTGTCATAGTCTGCTGTCCTAGTTGCCAAGAATTCCTCACATAGATGGAGGGACATTCAGGGATGCAGGAGATCCTAAACAACCGTGGGAAGCCTGGAGCGTCCCCTTGCATTTGCCTGTTGTCACTTAAATAAAAGGTAGCAAGCCGGACCCCTTGAACAGAATACAGGGAAAATTCTGTTTCCTTAGAAACAGAAGGTAAAAGCTCATCTTCTTTTCCAGAAGATCTCTATGTGTTGTTTTTGCTTTAAGTACCTGTTCTGAGGAGTCTGAGTAGTGGTAGTGGAATGCTCCACACCCTATTGCCACCACCGATTTTGAACAACACATGGCAATTGGAGCTGCCTTTCTCTTTGATTTCATTTTTCTTTTAAACTTCACGTTTGCTAAGGGAACATTTTCCTGAATTGCACACATAATAATGGAAGCTTCTCTTGGCCTTCAAGGCACACTGTCAGTGTAATGGTCAGTAAGTTTGTGGGTCCCTAATTATTTCTTTAATGTAGTATACTTTTCTTTACTGTGTGCTCTGCATTTTAAAGTTGAAAACTACATAGGTTATATTCTTAATATAGTCTTAATATATTCTGGCACAATAGATGTATAGTTCTGCTAATTATTCATATGCAGGGAAATTGTCAATGTTCCTTGTGGCTCAAAACTTAAAATAAATTTTGCTGGCTATCTTTTATTTTGGTTTAAATTTGTTTTTCAGACTGCCTTTCTAACTTTACATCCGTAGTTATCCTCTTTTCTAAAACTCACATGGTCTTTGAGCGAGCACATGCTGTCCTACAGCCATTAGGAGAACTTGTCCATTTTCTTGGGTGATCTTCTTTCTCCATCTTGGCTTGCTGAATTCAGTTAAATAGCTTTTTCATGGTGCTGACGGCCCAGCACTGTGCTACGTGTGGGGGGTGATGCCAAGTCAAACAAGACATGGTCTCTGACCTCAAGGACCTTCGAGTCCAGTGCCTCTTGAAAGCCTATCCATCTTCCAAACCACCTCCTTCACTAAGCCTTTTCTCATTACCTCAGAAGAGGTAGTTTCTCTCTCCTGAACCCTAAAGCATTTTGTTTATGCCTCTCTTGTCACATTGATCACATTCTACTTTATAGTATAGTTATTTGTGGTCAGGTTTATCTCCCTACTCAGTTGTAAATTCCTTGAGGACCTATTTATGTTTACAGGTCAGGGTTTAGAATTCTGCTTTCCACATAGTAGGTGTTTGATAAATATTTAGTGAGTCAGCAGAGCCCTGAAAATAGAAATTCTCTAGAGAATAGGATTGGTGAGGGGATCTTGTCGTATTTTAATATTTTGTACTTATTCAGCACGGTTGAGGGCATCTAATTTTCAAATCCTTGTGTATTATAAGGAAGGTGAAGAGAAATACAAACGCCTAGTTCTCTACATTTGATAGGAGAAAGGTGGCTGGGCAAGGGGGTGGTAGGAGACTGTTTAATGTGTACAGTATTATATCATGAGGCAGATACTTAATTTCAGGAAACAGCCTAATGAATATGAACACTTGGAAAATTAGTTGTCCATTTCATTAATTGTTTATTTGTGAATGAAAGGGGCTAGTCAGCCTGGACGATTGCTTGGTTTCTGGAAATCGGTATACTAAACTATCTCCAGATGTGGGGAGTAAGAACGACATCCACATTTTATTGCGTATAACACTTTGCACAATTCACAATTTGAGCTTGGGCTTTTTTTTTTTTTTTTTTTTGCTTCTGTTTCTAGCACTTCATTTTATTTTAGTGCTAGATCCCTGTTCTCTTTTTCATCTCCTGCAAATTAACTATTAAAATAATTAAAAGGAAACATTTGGTAATGTGCGTTTATTAAAGTTCTGTGGTCTAGTTAGAAGAAAGAGGCTAGATTATTTTTGGTATGGAGAAATAATGTTTTTCCTAGAGCTGTTATTTCTTTGGGAGATATTTATGTGATAAATGTGTAAGAATTTTGAAAACTTTTAGTTAAGTCAACTATTGTTCCTTTTTTCTGCAGGCAGAATATTTAAAATCGACTTAATTGTTATCTCAGAGATTTGAAACATGCTTAGTAAAACTTGGATGACATAGCTTCACAATGTTGCTCTTATAAGTTATTCTATATTGACTGAATGCAAACAAACTGTAGACTTCTTGCCTTAATAGAGTATGAAGTGAGACTTTATTCACCTTGTAACATGTTTTGGTCTTTATGCAGTTATTTAAACAATAACCCTGACATCACTTGAGTGTCTTACTCCCTTACCCTCTGTGCAACAAGTGTCCTAAATCCCCTTCTTAGAAGCTGCTTGGGAAGTTGGGTTTTGATGGATAACCACTCAAAAATAACATCAGACTGGTGTCTAGGGTTAGATTTTTAAATGTCACTTAAAAATGACATTTGTGCCATAGTTCACTTTACAGTTATTTTCCAGATAATTCAAAAATACTAGAAAAATCCTTCTAGTCCCAGAAGACTGTACAGTGAGCCTTTCTCTTCATCTGCAGGTCATAGAGGAAACTCTGGCTGGACCCTTTGGTGACTAATTTAAAGTATCTGGCAGGACGATTGATAGCGCCTTTTCTTTGTATTGTGACAAATATATTTCGGCTGCAGTTTATTAACATAATTCAGCACAACCACAGACATATTGTACATATTAGAGCATAGAATTAGAACCATTTTTTGAACATCACAGTCTTCTCTCACTTGTACTTTTTTTTTTTTTTTTGACAAGGATCTGGATAATTGCTTCAACAAATGAACTGCTGTGTTCATTCTGTTTCTATAATTTCATAAATTGTTTTCAGGCTAAAACCAAGCAAGCTTTCACTGAGTTAATATAAGGAACCACAGTGTAATTACAGGAGCTGTATTATTAAAAACTATGAGAGAAATGGCAGCCTAACTGACAGCTACTTTCTCCTTGCTTTATCACAACAAATTAAATATATCTTTTAAGTGTCAGTAAGCAACAGAGTCAACTATACATACATCATCTTGAAAATGGGTATGCACTTACAACTAATTATTTTAAGTGTGTGCATGCCGGGGTGCCCTGGGAAAGATGCCATGCACGTGTGGTCTCCTGAAGGTTGGCATTCTTGAACTCTGAGGCAATGAAAGGTGAAATACTTTGGATTGGAATGCAAGATAAGTTGGCCACAGAGTATGACTTGTTGAGAGCCGATGAAACTTTTTTCAAGTGGATGTCCTATCATCTTCATTAATTCCATTTAAATTCTGTTGGAGAAACTGCTCAAAGATCCCTCTCTCTGTTTCAGTTCACAGATCCATATAACCCTGATAAATTATTGTCATTTAAGTGTTTTGTCAGTTTCTCATGAGACTCTTACCCCTTCAATCTCATATCTGTAGTCTACTTTTTCTTCCCATACATAAATTGTTGGGAACTTCAGATTCCTTCTGGGGATATTTAGGAAAAATGTTACTCATTGGCCATTCTTTTCAAGTTTTAGTGAATCTAATTATAGTCGTGCATCTGGCAGGCATGAAAACCATTAGATGAGCAAAGAGGGCTCCCAAATGCCACTCCATGAGTGTAATTTAAAATGCTTCAGATGCAGCATATCCTTGCTCAGTTGCATTATTAGGGACATCCTCTTGTACTGTAACCCTTCTGGTTGCGGTTACATGGTGTGTTGAATCCTTGCCACTCTTTCCCCCTCCCTCACCATTATGCTGTGTGATGTCTATATCGTGTTGCTGGGCGTTTCCGATGGAATTGAGCAGCATATATATTATGTTTACCTGGAATATGTATGAAATAGAAATGATTTGGCATTAAGGGATAAAATAGAGGTTGACTCACCTTCTTAAGAGCCTGTCATCCTCAAATAAATACAACTTAAGCGACTGAATGGAAAGCAGGGAACAATAAAAATAAAACAAAGCCAAATCTATTTTTTATCCCTCTCCATTCAGTCAAGACTGAGGAAGCAGATGGGGTGGTGGTGGGGGGATGCTGATCTTCCTGGGAGTCCTGCAGAAAAGACCTTTTTCCACATTAGGCTGAATTAAGAACCAGAACAGAAAGTGCCCAACGGCATGAATTCTTTAAGTTGCATTCTCTGGCTGCAGCTTTGCAGTCCAGGTACCCAGAGTTTGTAGCCATGTATATATTATATATACGTTTATTACCCATAACACAAGGAAAGAAACAGGAGACTTTGCCCCATTTCTCTAAAGACATAAGATTAAAGCTCCGTCTTGTTCTTGGCAGGCTGTACCTGGTTTGTGCCCTGATTCCGTATCCTCCTGTTCAGCTTGTCTTCCAGTTGAGTTCCAAATATTTTGCCTTGGAGTAGCTCACGCTTACTTTTCACCCTTAGACCTTTAGGCTCCTACTTCATTTCTCCTCGGTGAAGCTGTCTCTTTCTCTAGAAGACTAGGTTTCGGGACACATTCTCTGTGCATATAGCACCCTGTGTTTATCCCACTGTGCTTTAAATAACTCATTTACTTACCTTGCAGGCTGAATTTCTTGAGGGTACTGTCTGTCTTACAGTATCTTCATTTGCAGTTCCTGGCACAGAGTGGGCACTCAGAAAATATTTGTTTAACTAATGACTTCATTTCTGAAACTTTTACTATAAAAGCTCTTTGACCCCATGAATAGTGGCTCTGAAAGGCCCCCTGGGGTGCCGTTTTTTCCAGCCAATCAGTGAGTAGACTCGGCCCAGCCTGTACATCAGACAGCCTCTCAGTCCATAGCCCGCACTGAACATTGTCATTTCGCAGGACAGTGTTCTAGGCACCAGGGACACAAACAGAAAGCCCCGTCCTTGACCGTGTAGACTACATTTCGGTTGAAGGTGTATGATATTTAGGAAGCATAAGGACATGATAAAAGCTAGTACGTTGTTAAATAAACCTAGAGCTTTGAGGAAATCTGGAGCGTATTCCAGCTCACTCATTGTCGTAGAAGAAGTGGAAGTAGAGTTTGGCTTTTGCCTCTTTCAAGTTTCACATGCTAGCGAACAACAGATTTGTAAGTGATAACTCAGTGTTTTAGGTCTCCCTGACTCCTTCCCCATATCATACCAGCTTCCAGATGAAGTAGGGAGGGCATATCAACACATATAAACCTCATGTCTGAAGCTGCATATTGTTTAGATCGGAAACATTTCCTTTCAGTGCTTATTTTGTCTAAGATAAGGATTAGTCAACATAAGTGTTTTCATTTACCGTTTACCTTGGGTTTGGCTCTGTGTGAGGCTCTAGAGAAATGGTCTGTAACGTATATAAAATCCCCAGGTAGAAAGTAGTATTATTCTGTTGTTGGCAAGTGAAGAGTTGGAGGCTCAGGGAAGATCCACACCTTGCACACTGTCACACGGTAAGTTGAGGCACACCATTAGGAAAATGGAGGATAAGGGTAGATTGAATTAATCACAGCTTTCCACTCTTCTCTTGCCTGCCTTACCCTGGTATGAATCAGTTGCCTGAACTTTCTTAAAGTTTTGTTCACACAGCGCATGGTGGACACTGTGGGCAGTGTGGCTGCCAATCCCATCGTGGGGCTTTTGGAAACCAAGGAGTAGATAATGGTAGTAAGAATAAGTTGGGGGTACCAGGAACCCTGTCTCCTTATTTAAAAACTGCTTACATACTGACGTTTGTGGGAGCCAGATGTCATTTCCTTGTTTTGTGACTTTATTTGAAAGTGTCAGTTTTTGTTAGTTTACAAGTTAGATCACTAGAGTATTATGGGGCTTTCCATAGGGAAGGCAGCTGCCTCGAAAGGGTAGGAAAACATTGCATTTGCTCTTAAGAAGGCTTAAAAAGAACGTCCTCTGAAAATGAAAGCATATATGTAACATAAGTACATATACTGTGCTGTGTTCCAAGAGAGTTGTTAGCTTCTCTGTATATAATTTTTAACAAGATTAGTAAGGTAGAATAACCAAAAGCACTGTCTCATTATTTTTTGCCTTGAACCTGTATTCCATAAGAATATAATAAAATTGTTAATTCACCTCTAAGTGTAACCTTTTTCCCAGCTCTCTATGTTCAGTTCTGAGTGACCTGTCAAGGTTGAAACAGAAAAAACAAAAGTTAGAATGATTATGACCAGGTTTGTAATTGTGGAGTACATCCTGTGTTGTTTTTAAATGTACCTCATAAGAACAGCACCCTGTTTTCTCTGTACTCTCTTATGTTTGCCTCCATCCGTCCTTGTTTTCTGAAGTTTTTTTCCTCTGAGGTTTCGTTTTACTTTTATCAAAGTGAATCCCATTTTAAAAATTGAATACCTATTTATTTCCATCTCTAATCCATTCTTCACAATCTGTTAGGTATTTTTTTTTCTTTTTTAAATTGTTACTACCCTTCAAAGAAAAGCCCTTTATTTAAAAAATATTTTTCTCCATTCTCTCAAACTTTTGTCCTCTGCACATTTCTTCATTCACTGTTCTAAAACACATGCAAACTAGTTTATAAATAATCAGTTCTCTTATTATATGTGCTGCCGAAGCGAGCACTAAATAATCAGTTCTCTTATGGAGGACCCCAAACTTGCTTATCATTAAAGTTGGAAGCCCTTTCTTCCATTCTGTGAATGGATCTTCTAAATGTTTGGTATAAAAAAGAATTGTTCTTGAAAGGTTGAACTAACTCCTTATTAAATTTTACCTAAGTATATCAGTGTGTACTCTGAATTGTAAAAATACTAATTTTCATGGCTTCAGTCTGCTTTGGCACTGTAATTTACTCCTATTTCATTTTTTTTTCCTGCCTTTTTTTTAAAAAAAAGAATTTATTTGTTTATTTGACAGAGAGAGATCACAAGTAGGCAGAGAGGGAGGCAGAGAGAGAGAGAGGAGGAAGCAGGCTCCCCGCCGAGCAGACAGCCTGATGCGGGACTCAATGCCAGGACCCTGAGATCATGACCTGAGCCGAAGGCAGAGGCTTAACCCACTGAGCCACCCAGGCACCCTCCTATTTCATATTTTTTGGAATTCTCACTTTGAGTTCTTCCTCTTACAGTAAGAAAAACTTTAATTCAGTCCATCTACATGTTAAATAAGGGGGAAAATTATGTAACACCTGTTTGTTTTAAAAGATTTTATTTAATTGAGAGAGAGGAAGAGAGCGAGAGAGAGCAGGGGGAGAGGCAAACTTCCCAGCTGAGCAGGGAGCCCAACGTGGGGCTCAATCCCAGGACCCCAAGATTATGACCTGAGCTGAAGGCAGATGCTTAATGACTGAGCCACCCAGCCACCCCTGTAGCACTTGTTATTTCAAGGTAGTCATGGGACATAAAGGAAGAATTCATAACTTTGAGGCAGTAAAGCTTAATGGTTTAGAGCCAGGGGTAGTGGACTAGATTTGACAGGAATTAGAATCCTGGGAAGGTTAGTTTTTGTCTCTGTGCTTTGGTTTTCTTACCAATAAATAAGATAGAGACAACAATAGTGTGATACCCTTCTAACTGGGTAATTTTCAGGGTTAAATGAGTTTTTCTGTGTGGAGTGTGTAGAGCAGTGCTTTAAGTGCATGAGAAGGAAAAGTGTGGGCCAATATTGCTACTCAGCTCTCCAGACAGGATATGAAATATGCAAAGAATATGATATATTCTTAAAAACACGATCATGAAGTAGGATATTTCCTCTCTTCGTTCTTCTTACTCATTTATTGCTAGTGAATTGGTAGTTCTTGTATCGACAGAGCCTGTTCAGCTTGCTTTAAAGAAAGCAGTCAAAATCTTAAGTGTGCTGTTTTTAAAATAATGATTTGTTTTTTGACATGTGTGAGGGGATGTCTTATGAAGTCTATATTGAAGGAGATGTGTCCATTAAGAAAATTTATTCTTGTAAGTTATTTTATAGATTTATTTATAATTTATTTTTGTAATTCCCAAGAATGGGAGAATTTGTTTGGTATGGTTCTTTTTTTTTTTTTTTTTAAAGATTTTATTTATTTATTTGACAGAAAGAGATCACAAGTAGGCAAAGAGGCAGGCAGAGAGAGAGAGGAGGAAGCAGGCTCTCCGCTGAGCAGAAAGCCTGATGCGGGACTTGATCCCAGGACCCTGAGATCATGACCTGAGCCGAAGGCAGAGGCTTAACCCACTGAGCCACCCAGGTGCCCCTGGTATGGTTCTTATTCATTTAACTAAGACACATAAAAACAGACTGACACCCAGAAATATTTTTGTCTTTTGCTTCATAAAGTTTGTTTATTAAGGTAAAATCCATATAATGGAAAAATCACCACTTATAATGTGCAATTCAGTGACTTTTGGTAAAATTACAACATTGTGAAGCTTTTACCACTATCTTTTAAAATCCTTTTTACTGATAAGGATTTATTATATTTTAAGAAAGTTTTATAAATTTTGCTTTGAAATTAAATGATGTCATGCAGCTTTTTAAAAATATAGTTCAGTGTTTCATAAAATTAAAGTGTTGGAATATAATGAAAATTAACAGTATTACTTCTTTTTTACAAAATGTTCTTAAAAACTCTGTGTACACACCAGTTCCAGGAGAGAAAGAAAGACTGAGAGAGGTGTTTTAAGATAGAGCTTAGATACATACTTTTAATGTTATATTTCTGTTGAATAAGCCAGAAAATTGTTAATGCTCTCATGGACTAATTTGAACAAGATAAAAAAAAAATACTTGTCAACATCCAAATAAAAAAAAACTTGAGACCTTTATCATTATTTACATAAGATTTTGTTTAGTATACAAACCAAAATTTTATTTACTAGAATTTATGTACCTTTGTATCTTTTGTATATTTGATTCGAGTAAGAAAAAATTAACAATTTATGTGAAAATTTTAAACATGTTATAATCAGGACTATGACAGAAAATTCCATATTAGATGTATTATTGGACATCTAATTTGTTGGAGCTTGAGAGAAAGGTTTTTTTTTTTTTTTTAAAGATTCTATTTATTTATTTGACAGAGGTCACAAGTAGGCAGAGAGAGAGGGGAAAGCAGGCTCCCCGCTGAGCAGAGAGCCCGATGTGGGGCTTGATCTCAGGACCCTGAGATCATGACCTGAGCCGAAGACAGAGGCTTAACCCACTGAGCCACTCAGGCGCCCCAAGAGAAAGGTTTTTAAGAAGACCTAAACAGAAGAAGTTTAAAGAAAAAATTTACATCTCTCATGCTTTATATCATGAGCAGGAATACTCATGGGATATTTGAGGTATTGTCTATGAAGGCCACTTAAAATAAAACATTACTCAAAGACCTCATGTTATTGCCAAATGTACTTCCATCCTCTTTGTTCTGTCCACAGTGAAGTATCTTGAACAAAAAAAGGCGTTCTGATTATTGGATATCTCTATTATAAAAATGTTTGAGATCTGCTTATTGCTGATAATGTTTATGTATGCTATGGATATTTAATGTTGCAAAGTGATATTCTTCAACCAAGCAATTTTGCACATGGACAGGAGAGTATGATTTTTATGGTGGATTAGTTAGGACAGACCTGATTATTAAATGTTTAACAAGTGTTTGTTTACATGAGTAGTATTTCATAAATCTGTGTTTGTTTTTAAATTCACATTTTAGGGGCACCTGGGTGACTCAGTGGGTTAAGCCTCTGCCTTCGGCTCCGGTCATGATCTCAGGGTCCTGGGATCCAGCCCCAGATCAGGCTCTCTGCTCAGCGCGAAGCCTGCTTCCCTCTCTCTCTCTGCCTGCCTCTCTGCCTACTTGTGATATCTCTCACTGTCAAATCAAATCAAATCAAATGTTAAAAAATAAATTCACATTTTAAAGAACATGAAATTAAAAATTTTAACAGATTGTAAGTTTTCCTGTATGATGTTTGTATCCTATCTGATGCTATGAGTGTAAGTAAATGTTACTTTTAACCCTGTCACAACCCATGCACCTGGATATAATGCTGGATTAGAGCCCCAGCCTTGACTTTGAAACAGAAGTGTGAACATTCCTGTTGGCAGTGCCTGAAACTTCATCCTTTCCTGGACTAAGGAGTAGGATTGCTTTTGCATCTTGATAGAGTTAATCAAATCTAATACTAGTTTGATAACCGGAGGTATAAAGGTTAACCATCAACAGCTTTTCAAAACACAGAATGCTATTCCAGAACAGTATGTTTGTAATGAATTTCTTGTTATTAGTGTTTCCCAAAAGTTGTAGTGGATAACCCATAGGATGCTCTTAATACATGCAAAGAGACAGTTCCCTCTATTTCTAAAGTTCATCATTTTATTAGGTAATACTGTATATTATGATGTTATAGGGAATGAAGGAATAACGTGGAAGAGAGAAGGGGATGAAATGCGGATTGGGAGGCATTAAATGATAAAAATCCACCTTCCTGGATGCAGTTAATACAGAAATGTAAAAATGTTCCCATCTGTCTAAGCCATCATTTTCTGATGTAGTCCCTGGAGGAAGTGGCTGAAAAGTCATTTCCACCTAATGGGTTGTTAGGTTGCCTCTGTACAGTAAGTTGGTGGTTGCAGCCCACTTCCTCTAAGACAAAGGGCTGTGTCTCTAAAACCCCATCACAACTGACACTAATTGGCATTGCTGTCGGCCCTGAGCTGTGAAAGCAGGCCTGCGTGGGCATACAGTGGGGCCTGCTGATGGTGTGTGTGGCACCAAGGGGAGGACTTTTTCTCATATTTTGCTAGTGGGTACGTATGTTTTGCTTTTACTTTCCTGACCCCTGTTCCTGCAGTTTAGATCCTCTTCGGCACTGTTATTTAACTTGGGGAAAAATTCGTTGAAAGCCCCTTTGCTAAGCACTGTGTCATTGGAAGGTATCCTCAGCTTAATATAACGTTGGGGCTTCCAAATCTTGTTGCGTACCTGCAAAAATCTCTAAGTAATTAAAATGGCCAGTAGTAAATATAGTAAATAAACAGACAACATTTTACCTCACATTTTTATGCATCTAATAAACTAACATTTTTGTTTTCTTGTTTTCTTAAATAAGAAGCCAGAAGAGGGCATATCAGTCTTTCAAAAATCAGTATGGGAGCCATTTGGCCCAATTCATTTACAATTACTGTAAATTAGGAGATGAACCTGCTTTGTATTCATAATGACCTGGAGCAAAGGATTTAGTTGCTGCAAGGGGTTTGGAATGACAAAAAAAAATATGAAAGCAGATTAGCACCCTGTCCTTAAAAATTTTTAAGTATGTCAAAACTTGAATGCTGTATATGGCTCCAGACTTTGATGATTATGTACAAGGATGGGGACTGGGAAGAGAAGAGAAGCATTACCACACAGCTTTGTTGGACAGGCACTTTCCTATACGTTACTTTCAAAATGTGCAGATACTACCTGACTTCCATTTATAGTGAAGTGAACTGCAGGCATTGCCAGTTGTAGGCAAACACTCTACTTTCTTAAATGCATATTGAAAAATTGGTGAGTGGTGGCAGAAGGGAGGAAGGGAATTACTAAGGGAATTGATTAGTCATATGAATCATTCATGTCTCTTCCCTGCATCCATTTAAAATGCAAACGGATAGCCATTTAGGCACCCAGACCCTGGCCCTTTCTAGCTTCCTCCCCACCCCCCCATCAGTTTCAGGCTCAGGGGTGTGTAGTGGGATCTTGCTTCAACAGTTGGCTTGGACCACAGCTCCCTGTGAGAGGCTCTGCTTTCTAACACTGGAAAAGCTCCTGAGGCCTTCCTTCCTCCACAGTATCCAGAGGGAGGTGAAACAGATTTGGGGTTTCCTTTCACCCCTGAAGTCCTTCAAGTGGAGCATCTTCTTGCATTTATGTCTTTTATCTACTTCTCAACATCATTGCATGCCTCTTTGGGGCACCACACTAATATTAAACTATTAGAGGGCTGAGACTAGGGTGAGGCTGCTGAGTTGCACAGGGTGCAAAATTCTAGCAAGTGCTCCCTTTGGGGATTGTTCCTGGCACTTGAGATGCGAATTCATTAATTCTGAAGTGTGGTCCTGGGAACTGGTACTTCTGCAGGGTGCCTTGGATGATTCTTACATGTACCTGTTCTCTTTTATATTTAATAGATAAGAGCCTTGTTTTGCCTTTTTTTTTTTTTAAAGAAGTGGAAGCATTTGGCCAGTAGCAAAAGAGGATGAGATAGTGCTGAAAAACAGCACATTGATAAATCCCATCTTCATTGTAGACTCCCCTTGCTTTATCTACAGTGTTGAAATAATAAAAGATGCACCAACACTCTTTTCTGTGATTCCAAATGAAAGCAAGAAGTAGTTTCATACTGGAAGCACTATTTGCACACGTTTTACCTTTCTCACCCCATCCTCTTTGTATGTTTTGTGTTCTCAGACATAAAGGTAACATACCGGACACCTGTGTGCAGCGTCTTAAGTTATTAACTCTGGTGTAACAGAACAGCCTCACACACAAACAAGCTTCAGTAGCTGATATAACACTACTGCTTTATACTACCTGTGGCACCACAGTATTCCCCCCCCCATCATTAACTTCTTAAAATTAAGCAGATTAATTGGGGGGAAGAAATCTCTATTTCAATAAACTGACATGTGGGATCAAAAATATTTTACATGGAAGTAAATATTTAAAATGATGTTTTGGTATTTAGAATATGGCTAGATAAGCATTATATAGCCTAACTCTAAAATTTGTTAATAACTGATGAAGAGGTATAAAGCTGAATATATCTATAAACCAGTAGTCTAAAGGCAAATAAGACTGTACAAGTATAGAACCACTTAAAATTCTATCACTCCTACTTATATCCAGGGCATACCATCTGGCATCTCTGCTTTGGTGTTAACTTGAACACAGGTAATATATTTTACAATTAAAATAATAGCTCCACATTTACTGGAGATGATCAAACATAAAATATTAAAACATGTTCACTGCCAGCTCTATAGATATTCAGATAATGCTTCAGTTAAATCATATTGAATTGTGCTTTCCTGATCTATTTATGGTTCACCCAAGTGAAACATACTAATTGTTCAGATAGTGTAGGAAATAGTTATAATACTGTGAGCTACTTTGCAGAAATATAGTTTGTGCTCTGTTTTCTTGGGGTTTTTGTTTGTTTTTGCTTGCCACTGATGTCCAGTTTCATGAAGAGCAGTGCCTGTGGTCTGTGGTCATCTACTTAGGGTCCCTCTGGAATTATTCAAAATACATAATGTAGACTTGGGATAGGTTTCTGATATATCAGGGTTCTGAATGTGGGTGAGTGATAAATGCAGTAAAACTTTATTGCTTGCTATTGTCTTCCTTTATCATTCTTTGTAGACCACCATAGCTAGTTCATGTGTATTTGATCATCCAACCATCCAATAATGTATTGACTTGTCTGATAGTAATTGTACTGAAGAGGTGAGGACCACAACATATAGCAGTACCTTCTGAATCATTAAAGAAAAGTTGAAATGTGTGAAAGTGTTAAACATCTTAATGTATTACCTCTTTTTCATCTATTACTTACCTACTAAGCAGGATTCTATAATAGTCTGACCACTTCATTCCTTTCCAGAGCAAGAAAGCAGATGGAGCAGAATTTCATCAGTCAGTACAGGGAATTCAGATTGACTCCCTCACCCAACCTTTTACCTTTACTGAAAGACAAACTAAGGGAGCCGTTCATTTGGAGATGTTAGAAGGGTGTGCGTGTTTGACACTGAAGGCTGTTTTATGGTAGGCTTTGGTTCATACTTATCTGGGTGTCTTGCAGCAAGGGAATCAGAATTTTGAATTTGTACCGCTTACTTTTTGACCCTAAGAAAGTTGTAAATGACTGTAGCACAAGTTAGGATTTAACCCTTCAAATCATTTGAATATGGTTGGTGTTACATTCCTATCCCTGATTACTTTACATTCAAAATTTCGGTAGGAGGGAGCAGATGGCGTATTTGTGTTTTACAAGTTCTAGCCTTGTCTTTGGAGTAATAGATTTAGCAAATGAAAGCACAAGTGCTTTGTATATGACAGACCACATACATTTTAAAAGAGTTACTCTTTAGTGTTCAGTTGTGTTTGTACAGTGTGAATGGATTCTTCAGAGACCGCAGTTTTACATGGAGCCGTCCTTGAGGGGTGCTCCTGTTCATGCCTTCACATTAAAAACACAACTCAGTATTTTTAGTAACTCTTGGGTCCAAGAAGAACAGGGGCAGCTGCAGAAAACTGACTTTAAGGAAATAATATTGAAGTAAATATATTTTGGTGCTTGGGCTTTTAAAGAATGGGGAGTGTGGCATTTCATTGCTAGATAAAAGCAAGAAGTCTTGGCCAAGGATATTATACATTGACTGTGACAGGGCCTAGTGCCTGGCTCATGAACTGTGATGAGTATGGTTTTCCTTTTTTTGGTTTCAGGTACACTGTGTGTGTGTGTGTGTGTGTAAGTTGACTTTGGGAGCAGAAAGATGGTAATGGTAGAGAAAGTATTCTTTTCTATAATGATAGAGTGACCTAAAGTTAGAGTGTTACTAATACTGCCTAGAGGATGAGCTGGCTATGCAGCTTCAAAATAAGATACTTTTTTCTAGAATGTTTAAAATGTTTCTTAAAATAGTTACTAGAGTCTACCACAGCCAACCTGACTGAGACTATTTCCCTCTGTCACTCTTTCTGAATTTGGATCACTGGGAAATGATTTCTGTATAGCAACGTGCATATTTTGGTAGTGCATTCTATGTGTTTTATGCATTATGTGAATTTTATCATGTCTATTTTTTTAAAAAAGATTTTATTTACTTATTTGACAGAGAGAGACCATGAGTAGGCAGAGAGGTGGGGGGGTTGGGGAAGCAGGCTCCCTGCTAAGCAGAAAGCCTGATGCGGGACTCGATCCCAGGACCCTGAGATCATGACCTGAGCTGAAGGCAGTGGCTTAACGCACTGAGCAACCCAGGTGCCCTCATGTCTATTTTTTTTTTAATAGTGTCTATTTTCAGATAAATATTCCTGGAATTTGTAAATGTTAGTCAGCCACAGACATTATAGCAACTTTATGTGTTTATGTATTTATGTATTTATTTATTTAGACATTTACAAAATATTACATGTTATGTCTGCTTAAAAGCTTTTTCTGTTTTTGTCTTTCCCCGGTATGCCAATATTTAATAAGCATGATTGTAATGTAAATTATATATCGATAGCCTCTTCACATTCTCTCAGATTTCAGTTTCTTTAAGAAAGTTATTATGCAACCAAAAATTTCACAGACAAATGTAAAGTGTATAGCAAGTGATGTGAATAATAACAGAGATTTTACTTCATTTCTGTCAGTTTTCTGTGCTACTTATATCAATATTAGAGTGTATGGTTCTTGTTCTGTGCAGGTATGTACAAGGGTTTTTTTTTTGCCAAGGGGTTATATCTCCCTATACTGAGAGACAAATTATTGGTTTGGAATCCTTAATTATTTAATAAAGAGATCTATGAGAACTCAAAATATAGATTTAAATCCCCGAAACTAGAGGGGACAAACTAGGAAAACCAGAAGATGAAAGAATATCATCTTTATGTGAGAGATAAATTATGATATTCAAAATCACATCCGGCTTCATAAAAAAAAAAAGAGTGGATTTATTCTATACACTATGATTATGGGGAAAATGACTTGAAAGCACCTGCTGATAAAGCTTGTGCCTTCTGGTGTATAAAGCAAATATCTAAATATATGTCTATTTGTGTCCATATACAGAGTTAAAGGACAGTTTTCCATGAAATAATGCATTCCTTTAGAATTGCTGTAGATTTTCATAATTTTTAAAACATTCCTATTGTAACCTACATCAAAAGGGCAGCCAGGGTTTTTGTGTCTGACTATACATATGCATTATAAAAAAGTGAGTCTACTGTAATTACCAGTTTGCAGAGCGAATTCCTGCAGGGTTTGTACTCTCCCCATTAGTAAAAGAGATAAGTTGAAATGTATTAAAATTTCACTGTACAACTGGGAGTTTTTGTTCACAGTAAATGTGTTAATGTTTCTTCATTGCTTGACTGTTTGTGTTTAAATTTAGGCAGCGTGCCCAACAGGGACAAAATTATAGGATAAAGCTATGTATAAAAGAAAATCCTTCTGAGAGCACCAATAAGGCTCTTTTTAAAAATAAGCAGTTACATATAATAGTACATGGCCGCAGCCATGGAGAAAAGTTTTATCTGTCTACTTCAGAATTATTGGAATTTTTCTTTCTCTTGTGTAAAAGTTAAGAGGACTGAGTTTATGTCAATAGCTAATACACTTTGATGTAAAAACATTTATTATTTTATTCAGTGTTATTCCTGTAAAAGGAAAAGAGAAAAGATTCCTTCTTGTTGTTCTTGTGATGAAGAGAGGCTAATAGCATTTTGAGAGAGAAGTGATAGATCACATTTTATTCCCTAGGAAAGGAATTCTTTCTTGTTAAGAACTCTAATTACAGCCTGTTATATTTTTGGAGGATTTTTCTCTGCTTTTCTTCCTTGCCACGAACTTAGCAAATACATTTATTCACATAGATAGGCTTACATTTAAAAAAAATAATCTGCAACCACTATCACCTAGTGTGAATACATAATGAAATTCACAAATACAGGATAAGGCTAGTATTTCTCTGTGGTCTAGAGTGGGCAAAAGTTAAAGTCATCTGTAAACACCACCTATATGGCTTTAGCCAGCCTCCTCCTCCTCCTCCTCTCTTAAATGTAGAAAACACATTGTAGATCCTACTGTTTGCCTTCTGTAGTTTTTTGTTTGCATAACTTTTCCCTACAGGTAGATGAAAGAATTTGCTAGTATCCATATGCCATCTCAAATGTCTCCACGTACCTCACACTACAGGCTCTCACAAACTGTGCAGAGAAGCAAAAATAAAATATAAATCTTCATCTTTAAATGTTACTGTCCCAGAAACAGTGCTTTGTAATTAGTAATAATGTATGCAGGTAAGTGGAGATATATCAGGGTGGGGTGGGGGGGTGGAGGATACATGCATATGTTTATGCTTTCATTTGTTTGGATCCATACATTCAGGTACCCATAGGAAAATGTGAAAAGCCCATGAATATTTCCGGTTGTATATTAGCCTTCCATCAGAAAATGTATTTCTCCCCTTAAAACAAGTTGGATCACCAGAGAGAGAGATGCATTTAATTCTTCCTCCTCTACATTGTTCTTTAAAAAGTAAATTTTTAACTGATAGACCTTGAAGTCCTTTAGAGCTATTACTTTCTTTTGGCTAATTCGTAGAATGGCACCATATGAAAATTGGATTTTTGATCTGATGGAGTGATTTTTGAGTTCTTATGAACCATTTATAGTCTATCAAGTAAATCCTTCTTAGTTCACGGATTATTGACCCAATGGACCATATTAGCTGCTTCGAAGCTGTTATAGGCCATTATGTTGATTCAGCTGACACACATGTGAACCCAGTCCACATGCCCAAGATGACATTAACATTGTTCTGGAAGACTCCTCCCCCCCCCCTCCCGCAAAGCTTTCTATTTATTTCTTAATTTTCAAGAGTTAGCTCAGAGTTCCTGACAACCATTGCTTAGGTTTCTCTGTTTGCTCAGTGAAGTCGAAGCATTTGTTAGCAGCTAGATGGTCTGTTTTTTTGCCATCTTTCTCTATAAGTATATGTCTCTCTTTGTCTTTTAGCCAACTAATGCTTACAAGAAAAAAGAGAATAATGTTTTTTCAATACTCTAGGGCACATTTTACCCTCAGATACTTATAGATTCCATAGAAATTTGTGAATTTCTCTGAGCATCTGAATATAGCCCTTTAAATTTGAGAAAACCACCTTTTAGAAGAAATGATAACATTTGTATTTGTGTTTTTAAAAAATGTATTACCTGAGAGGTTTCACTTAAAAAATTCTGGCGACTCTAGCCAGTGGTAAAATCAAGATGTGCCTTTAGTGATTTATATGAGGCTCTAATGAAGCCAGTCCGGGTCTCGGCACAGACCCCTGGGGAATCTGTGACCTAACATAAATAACGTATAAGAGGGCATGTAGACTGTTCATCATATCATTATTATTATTTGTAATAGGTATGATTCCTGAGGTGATATCTGCTCTTGGGCAAAGAAACCTAGTCTTTCACAATCAGACATAATTATGATACACAGTTATATATGCACAATGGAAGGTATTAAAATGTTTGTTGAGATATGCTCCTTACTAATGGACAATCCCAAGACCGGTAGAAATAAGGCAATATAAAATGAAACAAGTGTTCTTAGGGATACCTTGTGTCACTTTTTTCAGATTTTGGCCTTTCTTAATATAGCCGTTTAAAGACTCCATAGAAAGCTGTTCAGAGTTGCTTTCTCTGTCTAAAATGTGCCACTTGATGGAAAATCCTAATATAAATTAACTGCTTACTTTGCAGTTTGTCCCACCTTTTCAAGTTGCTTAAACCTTTACCCACACCTCTCCCTTTGAGTGTAGTTTTGTCCACATCTCTTATTCAGTTTTAAACTCCTGTTGGAACTAAAATATATATATATATATGTGTGTATATATATATATATATATCTGAGGAAATCTCACTGTGGAGGGAGGGTAGCAAGAGGGATTATTTAGCTTCTCGCCTTTCATACACAGGCAGAGTGGAAGGAGCCCAGGATTACTAGCTGTGGCCATTTAAGGACATCTCAGAGTCTCATTTTCTGCTGTTTGAAAAATCTCTAATTTGGGGGATTTTGATGATTAAATACAAGAATGTATTTGAAGTGTTTTGCAAGCTTCATAGCACTGAACAAACGTGGATATTATTAGTTTCACAAAGGCTGCCTCAATTGGTCTGGGTAATCAGAGTTGTCATCTGAAACGATACACTCTAAAATGCAACAACTTGTCTCCCTTGTTGCTTCACTGGGATAAATTCTTTTCACAAGCCTAGAGGAGTAAATTTAGTTAAAAGGTCACCCACCTTAGCTCTTGCTTGGTAAATGGATTGATTGCTGGGCTCTGGCATTTGAAGTAATGTGGCTTGCTCCCTTTGTAGAGGACCAAGATTTAGAGGTACTCCTTCCTTTAAGGAGTCCTTCTATGCTTTCTGGGAAGGAGAGGCATTATCAAGTTAGGATAATGTCTTACATTTGAGCACAATTTGGGACAAGTCTTGGGTTATTCCTGCACCTCTCTGCTTGGTCACCAAAATATGAAGTCATCATGCAAATCATTCCTCCCAGGATTGTAGCTGTTCCTGAAATACTGGAACTTAAGGCTTTGTCTTGTCTTGCTTCTTGCCTAATGAGGAGTATTTCTTTGTAAAGTGCTTAAAGGTTTATAAATCTTCTTGCATCTCATTATAAATCCCTTCCTTATTAATGTCTTCCCTATCATATTATATTAGTAATTGTTTTCATGAATGCCACAGAGAAATGTAATCACATTACCACC
This sequence comes from Martes martes, assembly GCF_963455335.1. Taxonomy (NCBI): domain Eukaryota; kingdom Metazoa; phylum Chordata; class Mammalia; order Carnivora; family Mustelidae; genus Martes; species Martes martes. The sequence goes on along the minus strand of NC_137900.1, from coordinate 44,726,889 downwards.
TTTCAAATTGCATTAGTGAAAATGAATAAAATGTATATCAATGGAATACAAAATTGCTGATTCAACATTAAGGTGAAATGAGATGCGTATTACTTAGCATTCATATGATATCAGGGGTGCTTTGGCTCCTTATATAAAGTTATCTATTCTGGTAAATGTAGACTGAGTTTAGTTAAAATGGGTTATTTTGTATGATGAGCTAACCCCTTATTTTCTATTAGATGGTAGGTATGTTCACTGAAAGAGTATTTCCTTTCTAATTATTGCAGCTGCCTGTGTGAGTAGTCTGTAAAATTTGTAAGCATACAGGCAATAAATGGAATATCTTAATTGTTAACTGTTAGGTAAGAAAATAAAGTATTTCTGCCCAAATTGAAGTGCCTTTTCATTTCCTGTTTCTCTAATATTACTAATTGCCTAACAAAATAGCTTGTATTACCATAGGCCTAATTTAATTGGGGGAAAAAAAAAACATAACACATGCACTCCAAAGCCTGCATGTGCTTTGATGCCATAGAAGCATGGGTATTTTCCTTATATAATTGGCCATATCCCGCTGTTGATTTTTGCTCTGAACTCCTAAATTATTTAAATGGGGTCTTCCTCATGTCGATTGATAGTAGGTTGTGATCGTAAGGTAATGACTACAGATGCTCATTGGACCCATGTCTGTGAAAATTTATGTGCCTGTGTATATGTCTCTTTCTCCCTGTTTGTGTTTATGTATTCACACATAGTCATAGAAACATTCACACTCATGTATAAACATTTACTCAGAAGCTTATGATTTTCCTTCTTTGCTCCCTCCCCCTAAACCAAAAACCTGACTTTTGTAGAAGTAACTTTTTCATCACAGTAAACTGAGGAATGTTTTTGCTAGTATACATGATAGAATTCATCATTGTCAGTTTTTTTTAAAGATTTTATTTGAGAGACAGAGAGCAAAGGAGCATGAGCAGGAAAAGGGACAGAGGGACAAGCAGTCTCCCCACTGATTGTGGAGCCCTACGTGAGGCTTGATCCAGGACCCTGAAATCATGACCTCAGCCGAAGTCAGACATTTAAGTGGCTGAGCCACCAGGCACCCCCATCACTGTCTGTTTGTAACAAATTCTCTTAGTTGTTTTACCATCTTGAAATTAGTATGCTAAGCATAACTGAGAGCCGCCCTCCCCACCAATTAATTGAAGAATCTCCTAGATTTTCCTGAAGGAAAAATGGCAATGACTTAGAAAATAATTGCCAATTTTTAGATGGATAGATTAGGCTTTAGTATTTTCGTAGTAGAAGGGATTTTCAAATTTAGGTAACAGGGAAATTTTTTTTTTGTTTGCCTTCTGTTTATTCATTTATTTAGCAGTTGCATATTGAAGACCTACTAGGTTAAAGAAGGATATTATGCTATATTATATATCCCAGGGGAATACTATCTTATGAGTTAAGTAATTTAATGCTACCAGTAGAAACCAGGTAATGCAGTGAGTTTTGTCCCTCGCCCCTTTTAAACAGCTTTGTTGAGATAGAGTTCATACACCATGTATCCTGTCATTTACAGTGTACAATGCAGTAGATTTTTGTATATTCACAGTTGTGTGCAACCATCATCATAGTCACTTTTAGAACATTTTTATCATCCCCAAAAGAAATCCTTTAGCCACCCCTGCAAGCCCTAAGTAACCACTAACTACTATATGTTCATTTCATATGAATGGAATCCTATATATATGGTCTTTTGTGACTAGTGTTTTGTTTTGTTTTTTACATTTCACATAATGTTTTCAAGGTTCACCCATGTTGTACTATATATGAGTAGTTCATTCCTTTTTATGGCCAAATAATATTCCATCATATCTTTTTAATTTTTTTTTTTAATCCATTTACCAGTTGATGGAGGGTCATAGCTTTTAAGAGAAACTCAAAATTTAAAATCTGGATTTTAACAGTAGATGGTTTTGAAGGGTGACTTTTCCCCGGGCATCTTTCACTTATGTTGGAAGTGAAGATGATATATTTCCTTGATCAATAATTTTATTTTCATGGTCATTTGTTGACGTTTGAACATCTTTGAATTGTCCAGCTTTTCATCTTGACCATGTTTATATCAGCAGCCATCTGGCCCTTGCCGTGAGTATGGCCTTATCATGTGTCTTCAAATCCTCTGATTCTGCCACAAAATCTAACTGTTGAAGATACCAAGAAATTTCAGAGCACCTAGGTCCAACAAAATGATCATTTTCATCAAGTTGCTGTTTCTTCATATGACATTAAAAACATTTAGACAAAATTGATGGAACCTGTTACTGGAGGGTTAAATAATTCTTTAATCTCAATTTGGCTTACCACCAAATAAGATACATATTTTCACTATAATTTCACATTGTGAAATTTTGAGTGGATTTTGTTGAGCAGGCAGAATAACTTCATTGCTTCTCATTTGCTGTTATTCCTGTTATGCATAGTGACATTTACATGCAGTTTAACCCTCTGTGGACCTTTAACTTTTATAGTATACTTTATAATCACTGATAATTACTTTTTGTGAACTCTGAACATTGCCCTTTGGAACTCAATTTTTTTTTTTTTTTGTATAAGTACTGAAAACATACCCACCATATTAAAACTATGGATTTATACTAATAGTTTCATAGTTGGGGTGCCTGGGTGGCTCAGTTGGTAAGCGTCTGCCTTCAGCTCAGATCATGGTCCCAGGGTCCTGGGATCGAGTCCCTCTCCCTCTGTTCCCTCTCTTGTGTTCTCTCTCTCTCAAATAAATAAATAAAATCTTTTAAAAAATAGTGCCATAGTTAGAGTTAGATAAGACTTTTAGGTTGTTATAAAACTTCTTTGTAGAATATTTAAAACCCTGGATCTTTTGGTTAATGTTTTGTGTCTGTCCAACTCACACCTTCTTGTCTTACTTCAATATCGATTGCAAAACCCTGTAGCACCACAGGGGAACATACCTTTGCTTTAATCATGTCTGAGTTTTGTAATAAAGTAAAAATAAGCTTCTTGTGCTTTTCTCTAGTTCATGTTGACTCAGAAGCTGCCCGCCATTCAAAAAATTTGAGTTTTGTTTGCTCAGTCTGTTTTGTGTGTTGACCAAATTTAGGATAATGAGGAGTTCTACAAAGGCAATGTCATAGAGAGTTTCCAAGTCTTAGTTAACACACAAAGTACTTCTTTTGGAAGTTGTTTCTTTTCTGTTAGCTTTATTTATCAGCCCTGTGAAAATGGGAAGGAAAAAACTGACCTGAAATTTAAACAGGGAGCTATTTCCTGACTTAATCACTACTGTAATTTGAATTCTTTAGAATCTTCATGACAGTGTTTTTGAAGTACTGTCTTAGGTTTTTATATACAAGATGTAAAAATGTGTGGAAGTCCCATTAATCTCTGTGCACCTCTTTGGCCATTCTCTTCATCCATAATGCTTGGTAACTGTTACTTTGTAATTACTACAGTGTAATCTTTGACAGTACTGGAATACTTTGCTTCCAGATTCATTAACAGATGATTTTCTTTTCCAGATTTTTATTTATTTTTTTTCTAAGACCAAAGTATTTCAAGGACAATTTTCCTACCCAATAAAATGGTTCATTTGCTCTCTGACACCATGTGTATCTTTCCCTTTTGGACTTATGTCTGTGTTTGGAGATGAATAACATATGTAGTGATGATTTAATAAGAATTCATTATAATATAGACTATTTTGTACCCCTGTGGAAGGTTGGCCAATTTTACATATTTACAATATCTACATGTGACTTCCAAAGTAGAAAATTCAATTCTTGCTAAAAATAAAAAAGCTGAGCTTTGTCACTTATAACCATCACAGTTAATGTATACACCTAGAATCTACCACCTAAGTTTACAGAAAAAACTGGTGGGACAGAATGGATGCTCTAATTCAGTTTTAATGTAGATCGGGTACTTATCTATTAAAACTTTAAAAATTATTCAAGTACAATTTCGTAGTCTAAGTTATGAGTCTTGGTATCCTTCCCAAAAATGAACAAGGGAAAAGCAATTTAATAAACATTTTTAATTATATATGGGAGATTCAGCCAGGGTTAATAAACACTTAAAGTGAGCTCCTGGCAAATAGTTTTTCTTAGGGAAAGGCAAACCTAGAATTTAAATTTTTCATTTTTTGTTTCCTTTCTATGATTACTCCTTCAGAATATATGTTTTATGTTTCTAATTGCCCTGTGGCCTTATTTTGGCTTTTGTTATTTTGTATTAATATGTAACTTGTATAAGTGTTCCCAGACAAGAAACAGCTAATAGATTTATTAATGAGACCTCTTTATAGTTCTTTTGTGAGGTGCACTAAATATTAGCTGAAGCCACAATTGTGTTTTCCTGGGAAATGTCATTTAGTGAGGAGATTGATGTGCAGTTCACATATACTTGCAGAGTTCAAGCCAGCTATGACTATAATAAAGCTAAAGAGACTTCAGTTTTAGTGATAACAGAATCTTATTTGAATAGGGTTTTGGAACTCATCCAGAATACTTTCAAATGCACTCTTATTTAATATTGAAATATAAAAGTATTACTGACTGAACCTTGATTAAATATTTTTATTCTTAATTGACTTTATTTTAGATATACTTTCGGATATCCATATTTATAATTCACTGGTTTAATTTTATGTTTTCTTCCTTTCTCTATGGAGAATGGAAATAAAGTGGTTAATAATTGGGGAAATCCACTCTAGCATTTCAGAGCCGTGTAATATCCATATAAACATTTCCAAACCTTAATATTAAAAACAAATACTAATTCCTGTCATACCTATCTTAGAGGATTGTAGTATGAATAATATAGCATCATGTGTGTCAAAGTGTCATTTACTCATTAAGTGTTATTTACTCAAAGTGTCATTTACTCATTAAGACTACGTATGTATTAGACATTTTATAAAGTGTTAGGAAAATACTACATTGGGAAGAATCATAAGGGGGGAAAATTTAAATATAGCATGTGGAAAGTTTCTTGGGTCATAAATGGTTTCCATTTATTGAGCTTTTCCCATTACTAGGCACAGTGCTATGTGCTTTATAGTCATTATTTTAAGTCTTTTGACTCTCGTGGTATTATTGCTACTGTGAGAGATGAGGAAAGAGGCTCAGAGGATCATGTACTTCTTCAAGTGCCTTTTGAGTACCTGTTATTTGCCAGTATATATTGTAAGCTGAACAAATGTGTTGTCCTGCCCTCATGGAGCTTAAATTCTAGAGGGGAAGACAGACATTAATCAAATAATCACACAGATGTATTAATACATGTATATATAATAGATAATAGATAAAGATAAGTTATAGATAAATGTTCACAGGCATGGTATGTGCTATGACGGAAAGACCCCTTGTGAAACAGGAAACTAATGGGGAACTTGACCAGGAGATGAAGGCAGCTACCCTGGGGCATGGCAATAAATATTGGAGTTGAAATCTGGAAGATGAGCATGAGTTAACCATGTACAGCGGGGGTTGAGTGTTGGGCAGGTTGAGGGGCTCTGCCCCATGATTTTCTGACTGTAAATGGGATTACAGTTCAAATTCTCAGTCCGATGGAGAGTTTGTGTTCGATTCCTGTAACTTTATTAGTTCAGTGTCTTTAGGCAGGGTACTGAATTATCTCCACCTCATTTTCCTCATTTGTGAAATAAAGGTAATAATAGTACTAACCTCATGGTATTTTCTGACGATTAAGAGAGCTAATGTTTATAAAATATTTAACATAGTGAGTGGAAAATGGCAAATATCCAGTAAATCTAGCTATTATTAATGATAATGGGTAATAGGTTACTGTTATAAATTTTAAAATCCTGCCTTTGGAAGAAGAAAAGACGGGAATAAAAAGGGAGAGATGGTGCTTCTCCAGCCCATTTGAGGGCTTCCTTCTGTTCTTTTAGGGTCATTTCTCTACACCCACTGCCCACAAACTCTGTCAGGTCCCTAAGCTCAGGGACTCTGCCATCCGTTTCTTGCCACTTAACACAGTACTTGGCTCCAAAATGAGGGTTTTTGCATAGTGACAATATTTGAAGCTGTAGGAGGGGATAAAATTGCCAAATTAAAAAATGAGAGCCTGGCGTGGGAAACACCTGTATTTATTTACAGTGGAAAGAGAGTGAGACGTTGTTGCCAGAAAAACGAGGATAGTTGGTCTCTACAGCTCAGGAATAAAGGAGAGCATACCTTAAGCTGCATCGAGGTCTGGGAAGACCAGGAGACTAGAAAAAGGGACCAAAATTAATGAGAACATTCCTTTTGGAGAAAGTTTCAGAAACGTGTCGGGCAGAATCCAGATTGCAAAATTAAAATGTAGGTGGTGGTGCAGAAGTAAAAGCAGTGGGTGTTGAGTGCATGGATTTTTCTTTCAAGAAATCCATGGTAAAGGTAAGCAGAAGGAATAATTACTTTTAATAAGTTGCAGATTTTAAAAAATTCATTATCGTTATTGTTCTGGGGGATTTGGCAATGCTGATCATGTCAGAATTGAGGAAAGAATTACTGAGCACTCTTGACGAGGCACGGAGGGGCTGATAATGCCAGACAGCTAGACCTGCATGAGAATCCCTGCAAATATAGGGGGGGAACAGTCTGACTAAACTGTCTGCTCTTTTCCTGGTATCCCCTTTATGCCACTTCCTCCTCATCTTTGGGTTTCCTGTAATTGAGAGTGCCCAACAGTGAGTGGGAGGAACTTCTATGTTGGCTGAATGAAGGAAGAAGTGAATGTGCTTACAAAAAATGAAAGCTTATCCGTTTCTACTTTTCCCAGCTGTCTCCTTGTAAAGCATGTACACTTTTGAGGCTTAACTTCCTTTGATAATTTTATGATAATTTATTTTCTTTAAGTGTGGGTGAGTTGGCAAGTGATCACATTGGTTCTGTTTTGTTGTGAATAAATAGTATGTCAGAGTTTTATGCTGTTTCAAAAATGTTATTTAGAATAAAACTTACTTTGAAGCCACAATAGTCTCTTACTCAAAATATTTATTTAGACCATATTGTTTAAATATATATAATTCCCTTAAGGAACAATTGTAGTCTATAAAAATCTGAATTTAAAACAAACAGACCTTCTGGAATTCATGGAAATACAAAATGGATATTCCAATGTTTAAGTGTTTATATACAAAAGGAGTTGAGGTGTTCCAGTGTTTGTGTGTTTAGGTACAAGGAGAGTGGAATTCATAAAAAAGGATGATGATCTGAAAAGTTTAATTCCCAAATGTGCCAGAGGTACAAAGTTATTTAAGTAGAGAAAATATTTAAAACATAGGGTAGTTCAGAGTAAATGCATGAATGTGAGTCAACCAGTAAATAAATAATTATACATAAAAAAAATTAAGTAAATCTACGGTCTCTTAATTTTGTTCTGTTGTGGATATAGGTATAATTAAAATTGAGAAAAGTATGCTTTAAACACAATGTAAAATTAGCCTATTTTTGTAAAATAATTAAATGTTATCAGATTAGTAACTGAAAGTATGTATGTCTTTTGTGCTGGAGTTGACACATAGTCCTTGAGAAATCATCTCTTTTTATTGGGAATTTTAAAAATTTTGGTAAAGCGGAGGTTTTTTTTTTTTTTTTTTTTTTTTTTTTTTTAAAGATTTTTTATTTATTTATTTGTCAGAGAGAGAGAGGGAGAGAGAGCGAGCGAGCACAGGCAGAGGCAGAGGAAGAGAAGCAGGCTCCCCGCCAAGCAAGGAGCCCGATGTGGGACTCGATCCCAGGATGCTGGGATCATGACCTGAGCCGAAGGCAGCTGCTTAACCAACTGAGCCACCCAGGCGTCCCAAGCGGAGGTTTTTTTTTTTTGGAGTTATGAAAGCTTGTATTATTGCAGTTCAGATTACATGAATATTTTAATGTCAATGTGGTTGCCGTATCTGAATTTATAATTAGATAGTTTGTAAAGTACCTTGTTTTTAGTGGAAACACTGCTTTCTAAACTGTTTTGTTTGGGTTTGGGTTTTTGGACCATATTATAATCAAGTTGTGAGTTCATTAACTAATGAATCTGATATTTAAATACGCTCTTTCTAAGCTGTTATGTTCTGATATATTGCTCAGTCAGTAAACTGTTGAAGTGGAAATAAGAAATTTCAGGAGAAATATTTCCCCCCTACAACCTACAAATGCATATGTTATTCTTGCTTAGTCAGCATTTATTTCCTTCGGTATCCCTATTCTTATTACTAATTCTTCTAATCACCAATGGATACAGCAGAAAGTTTTACAATCTAGCTAATATGTAATTGGACTGTTGACACTGGAAGACAGACCCTGAAATGTCAGGCACATTATACAGTTGCATGTTTCCCTACTGGTAATGGAGCAGCAAATGAGAGAGGTAGAGGTGAACTAAGAAAGGAGTCTATAGTGAGGACTCATTGCAAACCGAACTGGGACCTAGAGATTTAATGTTCATTAGTGAAAAGAGAAATACTTCACACTTGCCTGATGCAAAGCATAGGGAACAGTAAAACCCCATCCAGTCTTAATTCTGTGTAAATGAAATGTGGCCCAACTGTGTTAACAATATCTAAAATACTGTCTGTTACAAGTGAGACAGTTTATGTAAAAATCCAAATGGTTCCAGGAATAGGAGCATCTGGAAGTTGTGTAAGTGAGCATAGCTTTCAGTTACAGAACTGCAGTTTCAGGTAGTTCCATGCCTATCCTCCAACAACCACCCCTGGTTCCCACCACCCCAAATCAGTAAGCATTGATTACATCTAAAACTGTAGAGAGATCTTTTCCTGGCAGTTCTGGTAGTTACAGTAGATTGTTAATCTGTGAATGATCAGAATAAATTCCTTCTTTCTTCAGAATCTCCATGCAAATTAGAACTAAATGTATGAGATAAATTTATTAACTGTAGTCTAGGAGCGTAGGTCAGCTTTAGCAAGTTTTAAGCATAGGTTTTTATCCATAAAAAGTTACACTTCATTTATGCTAATTTTCTATGGATTCGCTTTATAATGTAAACTAGTGAGATGATTTTTTAAAGTGCCTGTAAAGAAATGAAAGATTTCTGAGTGTGTTTTCCAGTTTTCTAAGATAGAGTTGGATTGTTACAGATACAAGATGTTTACAAAAATGGCATTTTCTATTCTAAACTTATTTTTTTATATCGCCGTTAAAGTAAAAGAAAAGGGGGCACCTGGGTGGCTCAGTTGGTTAAGACTCTGACTCTTGATTTCAATTCAGATCTTGATCTTAGGGTTGTGAGTTCAAGCCCCACTTTGGGCTCCATGCTGGGCATGGAGCCTACTTTAAAAAAAAAAATAAAGTAAAAGGAAGGTTGTTTTGTATTTTTTTAAAATAAGAATGAAAGTGAAATTAATCAAAAAGGAAAAAAAACAAGGAATTGGGGAGTAGATAAATAATACCAGAACTATGCTAGATTTTATTGGGCTGACAAGAGTGTCTTTCAAAGTGTATCTAATAGATTAAGAAAGCATTTAAGTGAAACTCAGCAGAAGAGTAATCTTCTAATAATAGTATTTGTATGTCATGTTTTACGTTCACCAACATTTCACCTGAGCATTATTTTATTAGAATGTATTTTTCTGCGTTATTGCTTACTGGATAAACTTAAATGGGAATATATAGTAGCAGCAATATTTTTTCTGTTTGGGATCCCTACCTTTACAAATCAAGCATCTTGTAGAATATGTAATTTTTTAATTCTTATTCTGCTTGGTCTATGTTTCTAATGTAAAGGTTAAATATGAATGACACAAAACATTCTGTTAGTGAATGAGCTTTGTTTTCTCACATTTTTTTTGGTAAGAGGTTTTGATGGTATCCGAATTTATTTTTAAAACTCTTCAAGCTGCTACCAACATAAAGCTTTTAAAAATAGAAGTGGATGTTATTTATTAAAATGTTGAAGAAACTCGGTACCTTTAAACTGATGCTGATCCTTTTTTCTCCTCCTTTCTTTTCCAGGCCATCCGTTGCACACTGGTAAACTGCACGTGTGAATGTTTTCAGCCGGGGAAGATTAACCTGAGGACTTGCGATCAGTGTAAACATGGCTGGGTGGCACATGGTGAGGAAAATCTGGACTTTCTTCCTGTTCTTGTTAGGTTCATGTGAATGTGTGTATTTTTTTCAGAGCAGTCGCTGCTTGGGAGGAGAGAGGGGTCAGCTGTGCTCCGAGTGTTCGTTAACATTCAGGCTGCAGCTCTCCAGCAGCATATTCTCGGCTCCAAGGAGCAAGGCTAGGCGAGCAGAGCAGCTCTTAGCAGAAGGGTGCGATGTTTATAGGACAGTTGGGCCGTGGGGTTCTGACTGAACACAGCAGCAGCCAGCAAGTACCAGGCCTGATGGAAACTCAAACATACCACAGTTGGCCTTTCAGGGCCCGGACCTCAGAGGGAAGCTGGCAAACCCTCTTTGCTTGAGGAGAATTCGTCGATGACTGCTCACCCTTGTCATACGCGTTTGAGGCTGCGTTTATTCTCCCAGATGTTAAATTTTGTATGGTCCAAGGTGGGTGAGAGAGTGAACGGGAACATTATTTGGCTGATATCTGAGAAAATAATCTGTAAATACCCCCTTTCAGTGTGCATCAGGATTGAAAGTGGCTGGTGTTGGAGTGGGAGCTCCGCGTAGGTGTGTGTTGGGGGCGAGGGTGACCCAGGGCTATGGCTGGAAGTGTTGGCGGCTTTTTGCAAGATGCACAGAGCCGTCCCGTCAGTGTGCCTTGACTGAGCAGTTAGTATCTTTTTCTGTGTGGCTTATGTTTGTTATGTTAGGCAGAAAGAGACTTAGAAAATAAGCAGACGTTTTCTTTACTTCCTAGAATGTAGAATTTTAAAAGATAGGTAATGTTTATGAAATAAATCTTGGCTTGAGATTTTTTTTGACAGCCTGGGGTATTGGCTCTTCAGTGGACATACTCTTCATTCCCAAGCTGTGCCAAATATCCAGTGGGTTGTATTTTTATAAATATCATGTTATTCTAGCAAGATCTGAGGTACAACGCTGGGCTGTGCCTTGAAATGCTTTTAATTTATCATGTACCTTGCTCATTCAGGTGTGTGTGTTGGCCTTGCGGGGACATTTCAGCCATGTTTCTGTGTGCAAGAGAGAAGAGGTGGAGAGGGTGGTAGGAGGGGAAGACTCTGGAAGGGGTGTGTCTGGCAGGCAGGGCCACAATTCTTCAGTGCCTCCAGGGATGGAACTCTTTCCTGTTTCATTAACAAGGGCAAAATCTGCAGCTCAGTTTGATTTTAAACAGCAGATGAGCTGCTGTTCCTTTTGCAGTCTGTGTGTGTTACCGCAATTTCTTCTGTCTTCCTATAGTCATTTCCTAGGACTGCCATAACAGAATACCACGACTGGGTGGCTTAAATCAGAAATTTATTTTCCCACAGTTCCAGAGGCTGGAAGTCCACAGTCAGGGTGGTTTCATTCTGATTTCCTGGCTTGCTGACGGCTGCCCTCTTGTTACGTCCTCAAATGGTCTTTCCTCTGTGGGCATGCACTCCTGGCATCTCTGTGCTTTCAGACTTCTTCTTATTCTAAGGACACTAATCAAACTGGATTAGGGCCCACTCTAGTGGTCTCATTTTAACTTAACCAGCCTCTTTAAAGGCTCCATCTCCAAATGTAGTCACCTTTTAAAGTACCAGAGGTTAAGGCTTCAAGGTATACATTGGGTCGGGGGTATAATCCAGCACGTAACACTTCCAAATATCCTTGTTTACCTGAATAAGTGTTGGCTTTACTAGGTGATACGTACCAGAGCTTCTGTGCCAAGCCCACTAGGAATCACAGAGGCAGTGATGGTTCACATCCTGGCTGTGCAACCTCAATAGCCCAGAGTTCAGTATCTCTGCAGCCTAGGTTTCTTATCTGTAATACAGGATGAATATTACCTACTTGGCAGAATTATTGTGAGAATTAAAGATAAAGTGTATGAAGCCTTTCAAATAAATAATTGTATGTTAAAAGTAAGCAACTGAACAATGGATAAGCAATAAAAGTGGGTCAGTCAATAAAACAAGGGACTTTTCATTCATTCACTCTCATGTTTTTCCAAAGCCATCTGTGTTACTGTCATCTGTGTACTGTGGTAGCCTTGTGAGTATGAAAGTTGACCGTGTCACCAGTTTGTATTACATGTCCAACTTCCATGTGCATATTACATTAGCAGTGTAATTGGTGGCGGGGGCCAGGGGGAGAGAAATATTTCTTTTTTCTCGAACAAAATAAATTATTCCTAGCCAATGGTTGTTTCTAAGACTTTCTGAGGAATGTGATTTTTCACCAAACTTGAATAAGGCATTTCTGTTACATCAGCCTGTGCTTTTTCTACCATGTCATTAGAAGTCCTGTGTCTTTGGGATATTAATTGTAGAGTTTCACAAATCTAACTTTTTTCACCGCTGTTATTACCTTGACCTCTCTCCTCCCCCTCATGTATATTGGTCAACAACTCCAAATATGTACACACAGATGTACAAACCCCATTCTTCCCCCATTTATTAGGACAAATATGACAGGGATTTGTTTCCAGCTTTTGAGTTGGCAGTGGGCTGAGAGCACCCACTCTTTTTGCCCTTGGCATTTCAACTAGTTTCTTCATTCTCTCCTCCTTCACAGAAAACCCTGAAATCATCTCTCTAGTTATTTCTACTCAGAGGTGAAGTACAGCAGTCTTCCTGGCTGCCTTACACATTATGGTATCCTGTGTGGGGGGCAAGGAGGAAATGACTTGTTTTTTTTAGTGTGTCTCTTAATGTAGATGGAACAGCAGTAAGACTACTGAGAATACATCTCATAGAATTGTTTCATCATATCACTAAACATACTTCATGTGTTATTATATTGTTATATATATATATATATATATATTTATATATATATAGTTGTTGTTGTTGTGAGGCACATTGGTGGCTCAGCGTCCAACTCTTGATTTTGACTCAGGTCATGAGACTGAGTCCTGCCTGGGGCTCTGCTCTGGGTGTGGAGCCTGCTTAGGATTCTCTCTCCTCCTCTCTTTGTTCCTCTCCCACTCCTGTGCACAAGTACAAACTCTCTCACTCTATCTCAAATAATAATAATAATAATAATAAATTGCTGCCAAAAAAATAACCAAATGTTAGAATAAAGTGTTCTTTATAAAAAGAAAAATGTTTAGAAATTTCATGGCTTCTTTTGAATGAATATGTTCCTATATCTCTTTTGATAGCAGCATATTTGGTTTCTTTGTAAGATGTTGAATTTCATGGGTCATTATATCCCACGCACACATGTGCGCGCACATACACACACACACACACACAATTCCATAGCCTTACAGATTGCTTCTCCAACCTGCTTGAATTGTTGACATTAGCTACTTTACAACAATCTTGAGAAATATGTTTTAAAAAATTAAAGAGAGTGAGTGATTAATTCATCATACTGTAACACTTAGATTTTGAAATTATGCACTGGACCATCTGCTTTTCACAAATTACTTCCTTGAAATCTTTAGCACCATTGAGTCTAGAGGGGGAGAAAACCCAAAACAGCTTCTACTACCAATAGGTATTTCCCACTGAATTAATAAAGGATTTCCTGTTCTTTCTCCCATGAATGAATTTTAGCTCTTTCACTTTGATTAATAGAAAGCAGGGCTTTATTGAATTTATTTCAAAATAAGCTTTTTTTGGTATAGGATTTCCATACCTACAGTATGTAATAACCCAGACTTTCTAATTTTATAAATTTCTGTTCAGAGTTCTTGGATAAAGGACTCTCTAGCATCCTGCCAGCTAATTCATTTAACAACTATATTTCTTTTTCTCCTCTGTTTGCATGATCTTTTCTGTTTTTCCTTCATCACCTAAAATATAGAGTGTGTCTTGAAAAAAATTAAAATTCCTACAAGTTTTAATTTTTCTTGGTTTAAAAGTGCCAAAATAAGATACCAGGATAAAAGCAACAGTGACTTCTTTCCTGATGACATAATGTTTATGTTCTTAGAAATTTAGTCTATTGCATCTTGACCCTTTCCCACCATACTAGAGTAGTAATTCAGTCATTCATGGAATTAAAGCTTCAGCCAAAGATTTTACATAGTCTTAGAAAATAGCAAGGGGGCACGTGGGTGGCTCATTCAGTTAAGCATCTGCCTTCAGCGCAGGTCGTGATCTCAGGGTCCTGGGATCAAGTCCCTCATGGGGTTCCAGGCTCAGCAGGAAGTCTTGCTTCTCTTTCTCCCTCTGCCCATCCCCACTGCTCGTGTGCTCTCTCTCTCTCTCTGCTCTGTTTCTCAAATAAATAAATAAAATTTAAAAAAAAAGAGAGAGAGAAGGGGCGCCTGGGTGGCTCAGTGGGTTAAGCCTCTGCCTTCGGCTCAGGTCATGATCTCAGGGTTCTGGGATGGAGTCCCGCATCGGGCTCTCTGCTCAGCAGGGAGCCTGCTTCCTCTCTTTCTCTGCCTGTCTCTCTGCCTACTTGTGATCTCTCTCTCTCTCTGTCAATAAATAAAATCTTTAAAAAAAAAAAAAAAAGAGAGAGAGAGAAGAAAATAGCATGTAACCAGTGAATACCCAGTAGTGGTGTGTGGGGAGGGCTGGGGTTGGGAGGTGGGTGGGTGGGAAGGGGGTGTGCTTCTTTTAATGAGAAGTGCCTTTGTGAAAAACTGGAGCATGGTGCAAAGGTTGAGAACTATGGTGCTAAATCATTTTTGTTATCTATTATGTGCAAATTGGTTGTAATGACCTTAGTCTAGATGAAGACTTTATTTCTAAACCATTAAGATAAATAAAGTAGTGAAGATTTTTAAAAAGTAAACTGTATTCTAAATGATTTTAGGAAATATTTAGTGATAATCCAAGACAACTGGAAATTTTTTCTTTCAGGATGGGGTATATTTGATTTGTGTATTTGAGAACAGAGGTGGGCAGATTTTAGAAAGGTGATATATATATATAGAATTTTTTCCTTTACTACATCAGTGATTTTTACTTCCAACAAAGCCTGTTTGTTAAAACTACCTTTAAGAAAAAAAAAATCTCCTGTTCCTTAGTATGTCTGGCAAGCATTTGGCAAGGAGATGAGGCTTAATGAATAAAGAATATATTACATAGCTTCATGAACCCCACAGCAGATTTCTCAGTACAAATTATTTTCTTTATAGAATACTTTGATTTAAACCAAAAGGATGCACCATTCCAACAAGCTGCATGAAAGCTAGCATTTTCATTTACTTCCACGCAATCTGAAGTAACACTAGTGGTACTTCCCTTGGCTCACGTCTGCCTGTGAGAATGCTTGTTGCACCAGAGACCTTTCCTTTATTATGTTCTATAAATGTGATTTCTCTTTACTACCTCCGTGCATTCAAGGAGAAGGTGGTCCTGCATTATTGCTTTAATTATTTGGTCATCAAGCCAGCTGCTTTCCTGCCGGAATCCAAACTCTTCCGATTTTTTTAATGTAAAATGAGCAGGCTTGGCCTGCATCATCTGGATCAGCAGTGAATAGATATTTATTAAACATACATCATATGTAAAGTACTGTGCCAGGTTTCTTTCAGTTCCTTAGTTCTGTGCCACAGGAAATGGTGAGCAGTATAAAGTTAATTTAGTGTCATATACCAACCAGTTTTACGGTTTAATGTACTGTAAGACTTAATATTCATATAATCCATTAATTTCAAGCCTTTCTTTTTTGTAATTCATTGGAAGTAATTTTTCTTTCTTTTTTTTTTTTTCTCAGCATCATTGAATTTGACTTCTCAGCTTTCTTACTCAATACATCTTATCAGAACAGGGATATTTATAGAGACCCTCACTCAAATAGAAAAATAAGACATCCCCTTAAATTTAAATTTCAGGTAAACAGTGAATAATATTTTTAGGATGGCCGTGTATCTGCAGATTCAGCTGTGTGAACCCGTATTTTTATATGCTAACACTGGCAAGCATATACCTAGAAGAAAATTATAGTGAGGCTTAATCTGCATAATTAAGTTCTTAAATCGGGGCCATTGGTTCCGAAAATTCTATAATCAAAAAAAATTCTATAATCAAAAACTTTTTTTGAATATGTCATAGGTCACGAGATCTCTGCATTCTGTTTAGAAATTCCTCAGTTTTGTTGGCAGCATGGTGTACTTTATAAGGATTTAAACAGAGTGGATCAAAAGTAGTAATTTTTCATTTTATCCCATGAAAAGTCACATGTCTTTATTATTTGTCCCAGTCCATGCTCTTCTTATTAATTGTCTAAACATCTTTGAAAGTAGTTTATTCCTAACTGGTAACTCTGTAATATTCTCCCTGACTTAAGTCCAAAAGCCAGTATAACTAATGTAGTAGTAACCTCTACTTCTCCTTCCTCCTTTCTTCCCTGGTTTCCCCCCTTCGCACCCCAATTAGAAGTCTTTTATCGTAAATAAAGTGTGACATTTCTGTGATATCATGCTCATTCAGAGTAACGCAGCAACGGTTCGTGTATGATGATTTGTAAATTTTTCAAAAGTAAGAGAAGAGGGTGATTAAAAGGAAAGGTAATCCTCCCAAATACTAACCTACAGGAAAGCTCTGACCTCCTTTTTTTACTGACCTGGAGATTGTCCCAGTAAGAGTGGATTTTGCTTTGGGAGAGACTTGTTGCAGGAGGGTATTTAGGATTTGGTGAAGAGTGTTAAGTGTACTAGCTTGACTCCTTAGCACAGGGAAGTAAATACCAGCTTTGCAAGTGAGAACTTGATCCTTTGAGAAGATGTAAGTGGTCATGCTGCCAGGGCTTTGCATGTGGGTAGGAACACCATAGTCCTCTTCCCCTGGCACACTGGTTTGGAAAAGGTAGGAACTAATGTAGTATCTGCTTAAAAGAATTTGTCCAGAAGTAGACTTAGTTCTTCGAGACTCTGATGCTGAAACCTGGCTTGCCTAGCCACAAAATTCATTTTTAGTTAGGGAAACCACTTTTATAGGTGTCTCCTTAGCTCTGATGAGGCAGCTGGGTCCTGTTCTCTCCACAGACAACGTCCTTGAACATCTCTCCAGTTATTTTTATCTTAAGAGCAAAAACAAGGCCATTTTCCTGCCTGGCATGGGAGCGTTCTTTGCTCGACCTGAGGGCACCGTGCCCTCTACTTTCCTTTACTCCCTGATCACAGCTGATAAGCTTTAAAGGGAGGACATCCTCACAAATGCAAAGGTTCGGTGCCTGATTAATGGCATTAGCTATATTCTTATAGTGTCCCTGAACTGCTTATTTTGATTTGTTTCTTAGCCTGCCCACCTTTAGGGATGCTGCTTTGAACTCCTTAAAATTTTTCTTTTTTAATCACAGCACAAACAGTGCCTCCCCTTCAAAGTCCTGGGCTCTCTGCCTATTAGCTCCCCACATTTTTTTCCTAGCTTCTTCTTACTCAGATGGAACACAAGATGAGTCTGGTAAATTCTGGCCTCTAAAGTGTACAGTGCCAGTCTGCTGCTAAGGAGTTTCTAGGGAGGATCTTGAGATTGAAGCATACAGAGCTGGAGCCCCAGGGTATGAGGAAGCTTCAGATACACAAATGGGAGGCACGACAGAAAAGTGGGTAAGAGTGCAGCTCTGTTTAAGCTCAGAAGCCGGCTCTAGGCTCTACCACCTACCATCAGTAGAACTTTGGCCAAGTTACATAATCTGTTTTCTCGTCTATGAGATGTGGATAATAATAGCACCTAGTTTGTAGGGTTCTTCCTAGGATTAAATAAGATAATCTACTTAATAGTGTTAGTTGTTGTTATCTCTAAACTGTTACCAAAGTAAAACTTCACCCTTCAGGGCGTGACAGACATGTTTTAGCAGAGTTTCGTGGTTAAAAGTTGGATTTACCAGGCAGTGGTCAAATCCCATCTCGATCCCTAGTTAATAAGCCTCGGTTCTTTTATCTGTAAATGCAAATAATAACAGGAATATACCTAAATATCACAGCAAGGTTTTGAGGAAGATTAAAGAGAAAAGTGGACTTAATACTGATGATAATATAGAGAACCTCATTTAAGGTACAGGGGGTACAAGCTTCTTTCCCCTTCCAGGGAAGGTTTTCTTCAGGGCCCAGTGGCAGAGTTTAGGTTACCAATTCTTTCCCCATTAAATCTAGTCCAGTTCCATACCTTCCATTTCCCCTAAAGTGTCATTTGAGCCCTTATTTGAACAGAAGTCAGAAACACTTTTTTCCCAGAAGTCACATTTTGAGAAGTGTAGACCAGTTAAAATGAATTGTAGGAATATTTATCTGTTGCAAGTCCAAAAACCAGAAGTAGATGAATTTCAGTCAGATTTCAGACTACTTTTGACCACTTTCACACCTATATTCTTGCATGTAAAGTGCTTTGATGGGCTAACCACTTTATCATTTTATTGTACTTTATTACATCATAAATTTTTATATCTTGCTAACGATCCTACAGGAAGCTTAATTGTTTATAGGAACATCTTAATTAACTGGAGTTCACCAGGTTAAGCAGAACACAAATTGAAGGAGTTATAAATGAAACACTCAGCTCTTCTCATTTTACTCAGGATGCACTATTGAGATAGACCAGGAGGTTCTGCTGGGTCATAAGGACCCCAGTATGTCACAGCAATATCAGGTTGATGCTCTCAACCATTCTTCCTTTTCCCGTTGTGTCATAAGTGGTGACTTCTTCTGAACAGGGGCCCTCCCCCTAACCTTTGTTGAAGAGTGAGAACATGAAAGGAGGTAACTATGGTAATTCAGAGAAATTCTGACTCATATTCTGGGAGGCATAAAATGTTGTTTATGCATCCCATTCCTTACCAGGTTTTGCCTTCTGGGAGGGTAGGTGTTTGTAATTTTTCAAAAGCTTCTTAAATTCATCTGTTAATAGTTAGTGAGCATAACGCCAAAGTGCTGTATAGATGGTATTTTTAAGGTGTTACTGTTTAAGGTGTTACTGCCACAACTAAGCAAAATCATAAGCAGTAGTAGACGGGGCCCCGTAGTAAGGTCTCTCCCTGGAGCGGTTCCTTGATGCACCAGGGAAATTGCCATTTTGGCCTCTTAGGCCTCCCAGCCTGCTCCGTATGGTAAGGCAGGTGATGCTACAAATGCAAGCCCAGACCCATCAAAATGAAAGGACAGTGTTTTTGGGCCTTATATTCAGCTGGCCAAGGAATGCAACGGCAACTCTAGACCTGGCTCTCCAATGAGGAAGACACTCGTACAGATTTGAGCACTTGAGATGTGGCTAGTCCAAATTGAGATCTGTTGTAAATATATACACTGGATTTTGGAAATGTAATCTTAAAAAAAAATGTTAAGTATCACATTAAGAATTACTGATATATTATCTGCATGTTGGTAATATTTTTGATGTATTGACTTAAATATAAAATGTACTCTTAAAAATTAGTTTCATTGTTTATTTTTTACCTTTTAAAAGAGACAACAAAAATTAAAGTATGTTAGTTGAATTGTATTTCTATTAAACATAGCGGTTCTAGGCCCTCAGTTATGAGATAGTGTTATTGGCAGACTGAAGCTTAGGTTAAAGTGGCTTTCAGGCAGAGTAGTTAGAATTGGTGTGAGAATCCTAAAAACCAAAACCCAGTCTCATGTCCTCCCTTCACTCATCACTGTCAGCTCTTCCCCAGTCCTTGGAGCTTTCATACTTGCTGCATTATTGATCATGTCCAGTCTTTCCTCTGCCCTTGTCCTCAGGGAAGAAGGATCCCCGTGCCCCCAGGAGCAATTAAGTGTCCCTTCTGAATGTGCTCAGTGCACTTCACTGAGACCAAAGGGTTGTTTCTGTGGCGTACTGATCCCTCCACTAGCTCGGGAGCTCAGGCAGGCCACCTCTTCATCTCTGCGTGCTGATACCCACTGCAGCGTCTCCTACGCGGGAGCACAGGAACAAAAGTTCGTGGAAACTCCTAAGTGTATCTAAGAGTCTCTGATTCCTAATTGCCGTTTCTTTTCCAGCAGCCTCTTCCATGCTAAGTGGTAAGCACAGCTGCAGACGCTTGCCTTTAGTCCCACTTCTGCATTTCTCTTGTCCAGCCTCTCTGTTCTCGCCTTTGCTGTTTTCTTCTGTCTTCAGACAACAAAACCAGTGAAAGGTAGGTAGGAGGTTTTAGCCCCCTGACTAGCCAGGAAGTAAATTTTAGGGAAGTTCAATTTGTTTGATCATTAACAGATGTTGGCATTTTAGTCTCATTCAGAAGGTATAGTTTTGAGTGAAATATCTTCCGCTTTTATTTAGTACTTCTTCAATATACCTTTGCGTGCAAAAATCTGATGGATAGAAATTCTCCCCTTCCGTCTTGGGCTGTTCATGTTTTCCACTATCAGTAAAAATTTAAAAACAAATCAACTTCTAACATAAAAGAAAACACCTGTTTGGCTTGGAGAAATTGGCCAGGGAGGTCTTTTCTCCGACAGGCCAGAAGCGACCATCACAGGGCCCCTTATTAAAAAAAAAAAAAAAAAATTAAAAAAAAAGTCATTTTTTTCTTTATTTCATGTGAGCATTGGCAGAAACTCTGACAAGCAGTTCTTCATATTTTATTATGTTCTTGTCTGCAGAATTTCTGTCAGGCAAAAACCTTGTCAGCGGAAAACCTGTCGTAGGATCAGAGGAGACAAAAACAGGTGTCACACAGGCAGTCAAAACTGAAGGAAAAAAAAGATTAGGCTAAAGAGAGAGAGGCAGACAATTACATTAATGCCATTGCTTTTATCTTATAGATGTGTGTTATTATCTCGGGGTGCTGAGTGCGCAATTGCCTCAAAGAAAAGTAGACAGGAGACAAGGGGAAACTTGATAGTTATTAACTGAAGAGGCAGTGTGTCAAAGCTGGATGGGGTTCAAAGTTTTGCAAAGGAAAAAAAACTGCAGGCAGCAAGCAACGGCTGTGTGGTTCTGCTTTCGGCTACATAAACCTAGTAGCAATCTAACACTTTCTACTTGGAAACAGATCATAGAGAGAAAAATTAATGAAAGATTTCATTTGGAGGTTTTTGGGGTAACATTTATCCTATATACATGTGACTGAATCATAATCTTTTCTCTCTTATAAAATCTTGCCACAATGTGAGGCATGGTGAGGCATGGTGAGGCATGAAGACAGGCATTTGTCAGTTCAGCTGTGTTGTTTGGATATGTTTAAAACACCTATTATCAACACACTTTTAATTAAAAAAAGCTATTAAGAAGCCCTTTTACTAAGTGTGAACATCTGTACGTGCAAGCTGTAAATTAGGAGATCACATATGTGTGCCTCAGTCAGAGACTAAATGAAGCTGGCAAGTGTTTTCTAATACTGGTTTTAAATACAGTAAAAAAAATCTAAAGGAAAAGTCACTACATTTTAAAATTTGGATTTATTTCTATAATTGTACCTGTTGGTACTAATTAATAGAATTTTTCTTCTTATTGGAAATTAGGGTCATTATTACTATCAAGTTGGTAACCAAAATTTAAAGAGCTAATGAGCATCTCCCCTCCGTTTCTTTGTTCACATCTTTTCAGGAGACTTGGCTTCTTTTCTGAAAGTTTGCACTTATTAAATATTGCACTTATTAAATATTAAACATTGGTGATGCTATAAAATAGTTTCACTTTGCCAATGGCCCAAACTCTGAAAGATGTTTAGCCTTGTTGATAACGCATACGTGTCAAACAGCCAACTAGTGACTTCAGGTTGGGATGGCAACTTTGTTTCTCCATCTGCTCAATCATACACTGATCATGGGAGTGGAAAAACAGACAAGGATCCCTCTAGCCTTTGACATTTTCTGTTCATGCATTTAACAATTGGTTAGTTTAGACTTTTCCTAAGACTGCCTTCTTAACCCCCTTTTTTTTATGAGCAAATCTTTATATAGGGCCTTTTATTCCTCCAGTCACAGATGCAAAGCAGTTTGATACTTGATATATGCATTAAGCAAATCCAGCAATCCAGAAGAAAACACACATCAGTGTCAGAAGTGTGTGTGATAGCCCAGAGTTTTAAGGGATTATGGTGGGAGGATAAAAAAAGATTGATTATAGATTTAGAATGAGATTTCAGGCTGACTTACTAGGAGAGGAAAGGAAAAATACTTGTGACACAAAGGTGACATTTATTTAAAAAAAAAAAAAAGACGACGACTGAATATAATCATTCCTTTCTTTCAGGTATTTCCTACCAGATGCTGGCTTTTTGTATTACTGCTCTCTCAATTTTGAAAGATTTCTTCACTACATGTGATAGAGTTTAAAGCATATGTTCTATCAAAAATAAATATGCCTTGCGGGACGTCTGGGTGGCTCAGTTGGTTAAGCGGCTGCCTTCGGCTCAGGTCATGATCCCAGCGTACTGGGATCGAGTCCCACATCGGGCTCCTTGCTCGGCAGGGAGCCTGCTTCTCCCTCGGCCTCTGCCTACCACTCTGTCTGCCTGTGCTTGCTCACTCTCTCTCTCTAACAAATAAATAAATAAATAAAATTTAAAAAAAAAAATAAATAAATATGCCTTGCATTTACAGTTTCCTTAGTGAAATTCTTGGTGAAACACTATTTCAAGAAAATGACGTCTTAAAGCTAATAAATTAGGAGTAGGTAATTATTCGCTTACAGAAAAGTTCATTTTTTGTTTCATAGAAGGTCTTACACAGTCTGTTCAAGTAGCATATTTCAGTAGTTACTTTTAACATGAGATGTGTTTTGTAGTCTGTGTACATTTAATTCATTGATCTGTAAATTAAATAAAGCAAGGTTTGTGTAGTCAACTTTCAGCTAGCCTCGGCAACTAGAGATTGGATAGAGCAGCAGCAGGAGGAACAATAACCCCCCAACCCTGGTTGCAGCAAGGAGAGTCAATTACCAAATCTCTTCCTAGATTTACTGTCAAGTTTGCAGATTAAATTTTCTCTTTTCCCCTTAACCACCTTCTGATGGAGTTGCTGTAAATGAGGAAAGACATGCCCCCAAAAGTGGTCCATGTAAGGAAGGAGGAGGAGAAGAAATAAAACCAAGGACTTGTTTAATCTACTAGCCAGGAGAGTGAGCTTCTGAATAACCAAGCATTGACATTCTACTTTTATGTGTGTCTCAGTCAGACTTTAATGATTTCCAAAGTCTGTTGTGAAGACTTTATTATGCATAAGGCCACAGGGGGGAAATGCCAATCAGTTTGAAATATTACTGTATAGTCTCAAGTGGAGCTCCAATTCTGCCCCGGACTAATTGTGGGTGTTTGTGTGTGCATCTCCACATACTCGCAAAGCTAAATGTCAGCTTGGGATGATTAAACTCAATAGGACATAGGCCTCATTGGAACTACTTTTGTCCCCCTTTCCTCACTACAGATTAGAATCACATCCATAATGGACCATAAGAGTATTCATATACTTAGTTCCTCACGTATTAAGGGACAAGAAAAAAAAAATCAAGAATCATTCACATGAGGTAAAAGGTATAGTAATGTAATCGGGGTGTATGGAGGCTCAGTAGGTTTTTGTTTTGTTTTAGTTAAAAACACTGACACACTATTTGTTCAAGAAAAAAATAAATGCTTCACCCATAAGGGCCGACAGTTTTTGTCACCAGGTTGGGGATCAACTTTTGCAGCTATATATCATTCCTTTTCTTCTTTCCTTAAAAAAAAAAAATTCTTGAAGCAAGCCCTCTTTCTCCTTGGTATTAAGTATCCTAATTAATTCAACCTTGACAGTTACAGTTAGAAAGTTGTGACTTAAATGGAACATGAGTTATTTTGTACCGAATTTGCCCCCAATTATATAGGTCTTTTCCCGAAAAGTAGTGAATAAAATGTGCAGATCTAAATATTACTTCAAGTTATAAAGGAATCCTTCTTTTAATAACAGTCATTGTCTGCCTTCACGATCGATTCTCTGATCCACTAAAAAGTTTTTAATATGTCATCATTGCCATTTATTAATGTTTTCCCCAAGTGCTATGGCTTTTATTAGGATCTGGCTTACGATCTATGGGTAGGTTAAGCCTTTGCCTTGCGCCCTGATGCTCTCTTGCCTAGCAAGAGAGCTGAGTCTTATAATGGGAAAGGATTGATGTTATAATGATTCCAAAGGGCCCCTTTATGATGAAATTCTAAATACGCAAAATCCCATTAAAGCTGTAGAAGTTCATGGGCTAGCTACATTGAAATGACATATCATTATATCGGGTATAGTGTGCATATCATAAAGTATGTTATAATTGGAAATTATTGGTCATATTAAAAAGAATGAAGAGCCACCGACCCTCATAAATTCAGAGTATTTGGGTATTTGGAGTACGTAAGGGAACAATAATCTGTTTATAAGTAATCAGAACTTAAAAATCTGACCCCAGAACCTGTTCTTATAAAATCCTGTCCCTAAGAACTTTATTTCTGAACTCTTAAAGTAATCGTGGAAAGAATTCCATAAACCAATCCCTCAAAGACACATGTTAAATGTTAATCTATTAGAAATTAAAATTGTATTTTAGGACCCAGAGCTCCTAAAAGCTGACCACTTGATGCTGTTATAATTTAGAATCCTAAGGGGAATTGAGGCAAGAGACATGGAGTTCTCGAAACAATTAGCTTTCCAATTGAAGACTCACTTGGCTTTCTCCCAAAATGAAAGAATAGGTTTCTTTAATTTTTTTTTCTTACTTGTAAAATTGCTTCAAATTAGTATTTAAAAATTTAAAAATATCCAGGGCAGGACTGGAAATTAGTGAAATAAAAGATTTCCTTTTAGGCCGTTTTCATACAAATTTTTAATTGTTTTCCTCTGCGAAGTAGGTGGTTTTGAGAAGTTAGCCCACTTCTCTCACTTTTTATTGAATGGCTGGCTATAAGCTTCACACTGCCTTGCCTGAACCGCTATTAGATGGAGTCCACTGGACGTCAGGGCCTGAAACATTCAAGCATATTCCTGTGAAAACCACCTAAGTCACTTGAATCTGGCTTTTAAAGAAAGTTATGTTTAAAAAAGTTGTGGAAAACTAAGAACTATAAACTATCACTGAGAGCCAATTTTCTAGGATCAGTGAAAAGCACTTTTATACTCCTACATTAAGAAAAAAAACTATCTGAATATGTTCTTATTTCTGTGACCTTCACAGAAAATATTAGAAGTGAAGTCTGTAGAATTACAGGTTTACATTTATTTTAATTTATTTGAAGGTTTGGGGAGTAATTCCTGTTATTAAAAATTGAAATAAAAAATAGTTATTCACATTTCACTTGATAGATGCAAGTTCTTTTATAACTACTGCTCACCCACCCCAGCTCTATTTTATACATTTGAAAACAGAATTTTATAAAGAACATTACTTTGTTCTTTAAGTTAGCAATACTGTTCAAAGTGTATGTTACTTTGTATCACTTCACTACTGCATATTTTGCATTACATTTTATACCAATTTTACATTTACATTACACATTTACAGTAATGAATCACAAAAATTCTGGCTGTTGTCATTAATGGTGATTCTGTTTTTAACAGAAATGAGTTTTCTTCATCCAGACTTCTGTGTCATTTTGGGGTCTTATCCTATCAAAGTGTTTATTAAAATTATATCCAGACTTCAATTTCTCCTTTGTCTCATGGCTAGAAAATTACCAGTTTAAGCTTCTGTTTCTTGCATTTTAAGGAAATCCAGGTAAATTATATTCCCCCCAGTTACCTAATTCACAATTTAAGAAGCTCTTGTGTGAATTTTCTTTTCTTTTTCTAATTAGTATCCATATTGTGCAGTTAGACCCTTTTCTTTTTCCAAATAAAATTCCACATACTAAGAAGAGATTAATTTATATGTTGGCTTTTCCCCCCTCTAGACCTTTTATAAAAGAAAAATAACTTTTCTTTGTAGATCTTATTGTGTGACCATTCTCTGACCCTGTCCAAAATCTGTACCATCCATATCTTTTTCTATAGCTGTGAGGCCATAGCTCTAGCACATTGATTACAAATCCAGGGATCTGTGGTATGATTTTCATAATGTCTATACATTATGTTCTAGTCTATGCACTCTGTCATCAAGCTTGTTTTCTTTAACAGTCCTGGATTTCATATTGCTACCTAGAAATCCACTGGATGCCCCCAAATCATGCTTCAAGTGGTAGGAAAGGGAATAGATTATGCAAAGCTTAGTTGATTCCTGCCCAGCTAGCCGCCCCACCTCACTCCGTGAACTGCCACAATTACCTATAACCACTGTTCTCTAGGGGAGTGTAAAGATCAAAGGAGAGGGACATGGGTAAAATGGGGAGTTTCGTGGCATAGTAGACTCATACATTTAGGCTTTCAATGCAAATACACTAATGGCCTTTCTTAGTCTATGTTGACTTAACTGTGTTTATCTGTTCAACAATATGAGGACTGAATACCCTTGAGTCAATTATGTGTCAGATAGAGTTGCTGCTTAACATCAAGCTCTCGTGATAAAATAGGCACATAAGTGACCCAGTAAATGGGCAGCATATGGTTGGGATGTACACGATTGGCACGCATCATTATTGAGACAGTTTGCTCTAGATGAGGGGATCTCTCCAGACTTCATGGAAAAAGAAAATAGAACTTGAAGCTAGAAGGAAGATGTAGTCAAAAGGTAGATAAGAGGAAAGGCACTTAAAGAAGTGTTGAAAATTAAACATTTTTTAAATGTAACTCAGCAGATGGAACTCTCCTTATCTCACAGCATCATCTCGTATCGTTCTGCTGCTGTCTCTCATGTCCTAGAATTGGCTTTGCCTGGAAAAGCCAATTAATCTGTTATCCTTTTAAATTATGTTCTCATGTCACATACCCAGCTTGTAATTTTATGCATTGTGTATTTTTTTTTTAAGTTTGTTTTCCTCACTAGTCTGCTAACTTCAAGAGGGCTTGAGTCCTGTCTGTTTTGTTCTTCACAAAATCTCCAAAATTTAGCATAGGACCTAGAAATATTCTTCTAGTAACCAAATATGAAAGTGCTTAGAATGTTTGAAAAGGTAGTGTGTAGCTCACTTTGTGTCATGTTATGATGATGAATAGTAAATTGATCTGGCCAAGGTCTCCTGACCCAGGTTAAGGACTCCAGGTAAAGGGGGAGGGAGGGTTTTGCTGGGATCACTATTGGAAACTTGACCAGAGAAGAGACCTATTCTAATCAGTATTTTGAGAAGACTGACTTGTGCATTGTATTTAGGTTGTATTGGGTCAAAAAGCGCAGAGATAGATCAGACCACCAGGAGTCACTTGCAGTAATGGAGTTGTGAGAGCCTAAAAGCCTGTATTAAAGTGATAGAAGTTAGGGCAGAGAGGAGGGATTGATCCAGGAGAAACTGCAGTGGAAAAATGTATGGGTACTAAGTAGCCTGAGATAATTTGAATGTTTTCTCTGTATATAATGTTTAGTGAGAAGAACAGCAGCCAACAAGATAAGAATTTGTATCCATACTGTAGACCTCCTCAACTATATAAAATTATGGACTGAAAAAAGTAGATGCGACTGTGTCAATGTATGGATATTAGCAATCTTTGGGTGGTGGGATTATAGATGATTATTTTGTTGTTATTGTTTTCTCGAATTTATGGCATTTTTTTCAAGAGCACCTATGACATATCCATCAGAAGATAACAAAAGGTTTGTTTCAGCCTAGTTTCCATAGTTCTACCTTTCTCAGCACTAAGAGTCAAGTATGTGTTTGGAGTTGAGAGCATGGCTCTTGGGTAGGTTGGGAATCACCTGCGTAATGTAGGAGTAGTTGGATTCCTAGAGGCAGCTCATCCCAGGTGGACAGCTGGAGAGGCATCAGCTCTGAAATCTTCATGATTCCCCTGCAGCTCAGTTGATTTCCCCTCAAGCCCCCCTAGACTAGAAAATCTTAACCTGCCCATCTCTAAGCATCTATTTTCTTCCCCACTCTTTTTAGGTTGGTCTTGATTCTGTGTTTTTCTTTCCTCACTCCTTGAATTAAGGAGGTGGTCCTCAACCTATTGCCTGCCACTAACAAGAATTTTGAAAATGAAGAGCCATCCTGACATTTTCATATACTAAGTAACTTGCCAGGGTCATGCAGCAAGTAAGTGACGGAGCTGAGATTTGAACCCTTGGAGTCTGGCCCTAGAAACTGTCCCTTATCTGGAGGATAACAATCTTTTTAACATTGGGAACTTTAAATCATTGTTTTAAGTCGTTATTGTATCTCCTTAACTCTTATTTCCAATTCACTGTCCCCAAATGACATTACTATAAATGCAGTCAGTCACGTTCGCTGGAAGGTCTTATATCATTCAACTTACACATGTCTGCAATGAAAATTAAGAAAACAATACATTATAAATAAAAACTTATTTTTTATTTAAATTTATTGTTTAACTTCATCAGGATGGTAAGATCCAAAGCAATAGAAATACTACAAATTTTTATAACTTATTAAACACAAAGTGGATTTTTGTTATAAATATACCTGTCAATAAATTGGATGGGGCTATAATTTTTTTCTTCCCAGACAAGTTCATATATCAGTAAATGAATACTATTCATTGTAAGAAATAGAAAAGTTACCCTATCATTTCTCATTTTTGCAGATGTAACTGCGGAGATGCCTATTCACATGAATAGATGGGACAGGAACGTTATCCCATCGTCATTCACTTCTTAGAAATCATTTCACATTGTATGCCAAAAACTACACAATGATCAGTTAGTTTTGTTAAAAGGAAAAAAAGTGAAAATCACCCACCTTATTACCCAGATGTTGTTATATTCATTCACCTTCTCGATGTCTGGAAAAAGGCACTAACAAGATGTATTAAATGTCTACATATAAATTTAGCTGTTAGTCTTTCATTTAGAGGCATATTGTTTATTCTAGTATACACAGTAAAGGCTGAGAAAATAAAGATACTGTATTAGTTATTTAAATAATTTCTGCAATATGCTTTTTATTATTTTTTTTTGAAAAGTGATACTTTTATCATTGCAGATTCAGTTATCTTGATTGATGAAAATTTCCACCAGTGGTCATGGTCAAATTATGCTTCCAAATTTAATTTTCATTGCAAGAAATTGAACTCACATTTTGATTCAAATAAATGTATTAATATGCATTTTGAGAAAAATTATTAAAAAATCAATATGTTGTGGACTGCATTTCATAGGGTAGATTACTAAAACAGTCTAGAATAAAATGTGGAGCTAATAAAATTACTCCGTTTACAACAGAAATGCTATTTCTTATTACTTAATTAGTAATGATATAGTATAATGTAAACCTAATACTTTTTTGAAGAGTGTGTTAGAAGTCATAGGAAAAAAAGTCATGATCTTAGTCCTGTGGTTCCATATGTGTATCACACTATAGTGTTGGACTTCAGGAACACATTAGGTAAGAGTTGTATATTATAAAAACATTTATTAATTTTGCTAGATCTCATGGTCAAAACTGGTTTTATGTATTTAATGAAAGCAGTTATGTGCTGCTAAAAATTAAGTGCCTTGGCTTTAGATCATAATTTATGTTAATTTTACTTTTATTAACAGGATGTGGAAAATATTCAAAATTTTATAAGAAATAAGCTGAGGGGCACCTGGGTGTCTCAGTCAGTTAAGCGTCTGACTCTTGATTTTTGGCTCAAGTCGTGACTGCAGGATCATGAGATCAAGTCCCACATCAGGCTCCATGCTCAGTGTGGAACCTGCTTAAGATTCTCTCTACCCCCCTCTCTGCCCCTCCCTCCTCAGCCCCTCCCTCCTCAGCCCCTCCCCACTTCCTCTCAAATAAAAAAGAATGACAAAAATGATGATTAATCAGGGGCACCTGGGTGGCTCAGTGGGTTAAAGCTTCTGCCTTCAGCTCAGGTCATGATCCCAGGGTCCTGGGATCGGGCCCCGCATCAGGCTCTCTGCTCGGCAGGGAGCCCATTCCCCCCCCACCCCCTCTCCCCCTACCTGCCTCTCTGCCTACTTGTGATCTCTGTCAAATAAATAAATAAAATCTTCAAAGAAAATGATGATTAATCATAGCTGAAATAAATATTTGGTATTTGATAAGTAGGTTGTCTAAAAGAAATCATGTAAAATTTCTGTTCACATTTTATCTAGTGTGTCTTACAAAGTTTATAGGTCCAGGAAAATATTCAGACTGAATTTAAAAGAGTAGACATGTCATAGGCTCAAGGGTTTTTCTTCCCAGGTAATGATCCTAACTCCTAGGGTTGAGTGTCAGGATTAATTGAAAAGAATGGCTTGCCTTTGAATGTTTTGGGAGGCAAAAGCCATTTTCAGTATTGGACACTTGTGCTTTGCTCTCACAAGAATACATTCTAAAGAGTGATTCATTGTTAAAATAGATAGGAATGCTAGAGGTGAATGCATTACTCTCGTCCCATTTTATGTTCTGTCTGAATTCTGAATATTCCAACACAGACTCAAGTATCAGGTTCTAGCTGCTCCTTATCCATATAGGTATAGTCAGGAAATAAACCTTCCCAGGTTCTTGATGCTGTTAATAATAATTAAAGGAGGCTTCCACAAAGCCTCGTTTATTTTGGCACCCAGGAGAGTTTTCCACCCTGGGCCATTGCACTGTATAAGTCAAGTCAGACTACACCATTATTTTGTAAAGAAGGAAGGGTACAATTTTTAAAGGAGAAATGGGGGTTGTGGCTCTGTGCCTGAGGTTTATTCAGTGGCTTTTACTGCTGAATACGTGCCATGTCCCTCAAATTGACAGCCATTGTTTTAATTCAACTTGTGAACCCTCGTCAAAGTTTTATATTTAGAATCATAAGACATTTTTATCTTATAAAATGTTTAATGTTTTCTATATCCTATTAACAGGAAATAAAATTATATCGTAAGCCTTCCACGGCTTTTGGCCTTTAGTATTAAGGTTCCTTACACCTTGCCCTTCTGACTCTTTTGTACTTACTCTAACTATTTGGCCTCAAGTATTAGACATTCTGTGGATATTTGTTCTCTTCCATGTATCCCGTTAGTTCAGTGGTTCTCAAAGTGTGGTCCCTGGCCAGCAGCATCAGCATTTTGTGGAGACTTATAGAAAGGCCAACGCTTGGTCCCCACCGTAGCCCCAGCCAGAAACTCTGGGGACAGTGGCCCAGCAATCTGTGTTCTAATAAGCCCTGCAGGTGATTCTGATGCATGTAATGTTTGAGAACACCAGCCTTCGTCCCATCTACCTAGACTCTGCTCCTCCTTTCTCACTTGCTGAATTCCTAGTTATCTTGTAAGACTGTGCCTTCCTGGTAGTTACCCTACAGTACTTTATCAAATCTCTTTTATAGCATTTATACTGGTTGCTTCTGTCTCCTTTTGAAGGTGGAGGCCTCAACATAAATTACTTTAGCTTCTGCATGCGGCTCCTACGTTGCTGTTGAGTTAATAGTGCAGGTGAATAAATGAATGTATGCATGAATGAAGGACAAGAGCGTTACAGGAGGAGTGGTGAACAGTAAGGTCAGCTGCTGTGAAGAGGTCATGGAGAACAATGAAGGGAAAAGCTATTGGATTTCACAGTAAGGCAGGTGTTGGTGACCTTTGAAATGCTTGCTTCAGCAGAGGGATGGCAAGAAGCCCAGATTGCTGGGAGTGAGGGACTTCCAACATGATGAAGACTTGCAAGTTTCCAGACTTACTGTTTATCTGAACATGTGGTGGAAACAGAATTTTCTTGGGAGAAATAACTAAGTCACCTTAGGCCAGTTACTTTACTTCATTGAGCCTGTGATCTCTGAACACGCAATAAGAGTATTACTGTGTGTTTTTAATTTTTTTGAAGGATTAAAGGAGATCATTGTAACTCCCTAGAATGATGCCTGAATTTTAGTTAGTACTTAAATGGTCAGTTTATTTATCCGCCCCCCAACACACCATTACTTTTTATCTAATAATGTTGATGATATCCATTACCCTTTGTAAAGTTGTGTAAGATAGGAAATTGTTAAGAACACCCTATTTCTAGTCATTGGATAAACTGTGAGTAGCATTGGGCCTGGAACTAATATACCTTTAGTTGAACCACTGATAGCTTCTTTGAAATTACATGGGATCTAGCTGGAAAAGTACCCCCAAAAGTGGTTGTCTTAGTTAAGCCTCCTTTAGGTGCAAATTATGGAATCCTGCTTCAGGCAGACATAAAAAAGGAGAGTGAGGAGAGATTTCTTTGGCTCATGTAACTGAAAATTCCAGCCTTAACATTGCCATATCTGTGTCTTCTGGATCAAACCGTTATTATCAGTACTTGGTCTTTCTAAGACCGTCTTGCAGCCTGACCGTCTTCCATGTGATTCTCATTCTCAAGCATATAGATTGGCTGCAAATTTCCAGGAAAGAGAAGACTTCCCAGTAGTTCTAACTAAAATCCTAGAATCAGCCTCTCTGTTCAGACTTAGGTCACTTGCCCATTCTTGAACCGGGTGCTGTGCCAGGGGTTGAGATATCCTGGTTTCCAGGCCTGACTCAAGGAACACAACATTCTGGTCTGCGAAATAATTGATACTGCGTGTAGGGGAAGAGTGACTCCCCAAAGGGAAATCAAGTTTCTTGTACCAGATTGAAGGGGAATAGACGTAAAGCAGGCAAAGCAGTTGACATCATTTTATTGTATAGAAAAGTGCTTTTTTTTTGCACTGTGCTTCCAGCAACTCTAGGAGTCCCAGCTTAAACAAGTTGAATGGAAGAAGAGAATGACAAATTATTAGAAGTTCTCTAATCCACATGCACTCCAGCTTCATCAAGAATAGTTTTACTTTTATATGTTTTTATACCCAGTTTTTCTTAAGATTTCATTTGAAAATGAATTTGGGGGAATACCATTGGTATAGAGCAATTTAAGATGGTTAGACCCATAAAGTATAAAGGTGTAGGGGACTCTCTTTTCTCACTCCATTCGGCTGAACAAGTTCTTACCCTACATTTTATTCACCCCACTGGCCCAACTCATATTCTTAACCCCACTAAGACTCAGACTTCCGTCCTCCACAGTCAAGATATAGGAAGATCATGACATGAGGCAGACTCAGTTCACCATTATTAGGATAACTTAAAAAATTGCCCCTTACCCTTTGCCCACCTAGGCAACATCCCCAAAAGTTGTCGACAACTTGGTGACTTAGTATGATCCAGCAGTCGTAAGGCAGAAAATTTTGATACATTCAAGAAAGTTGACAGATCATAATCTTTGATGATGTGTACATGTTGAAATTTGTAGTTGACACCTGCAAACTGGGCAGTTTAATTTTTCATTTCTTTGTCTGAGACTCATCTCCTAGATAATTGCTGCTTAAATCACACTCGGGTTTTTTTTCCCTTATCTACTGTTGACTTTCTTTAAATATCTGGGCTACCCTTTCATCCTCCATATCAGTATAAATGTGGCCAGGTGCCTATTTATGTAAATAAAGTTTTATTGGAACACCAACGCGCCCATTAGTTTAAGTCTTATCAGCTCTCCCTCTGTAACAGCAGAAGTGAGTACCTGTGAAACAGAACGTTTGATCCACAGACCTAAAATATTTACTGTCTGGCATTTTACAGAAAAAGTTGTTGATCCCTGCCATGTATTTATGTGGCTATAACAGTATTTCTCCTTTTTGACGTGGCATATTTATGAAGAAAAATCAGGTATATTCTTACTCTCTGTTGTTCTCAAAAGCATATCTAGGGAAATGGTTTTGCTTTACCTTTCCACTTACGCTCTTTCAGTTGTCTGAACAACTTCTCTTTGTTTCTGGAGCCTAAACACTTTAGTCCTCTTTGCCTCCTTAAACTGCCAGCCCTTTTTTGAAGAGCAGGAGGGAGTGGGTGACAGCTTTCCACCCAGCCCTCGAACACATAGGTACACACACCTGTGTGTACTTAATGCATGGCTGTAGGCACCAAACGTGGGAACGGAAATCGAGACTTGGTGTCATCTTTTTCCCCCTCTTTTGTACCCTCTTCATTTCCTGTTTGTCGTGCTAGAAGTGTAGTTGGTGAAGAAGTGTTTGATGCAGACGTGGAGGGGTGGATGAAGGGAAACGGGAGAGGAGCAGATTTCCGCCAACCTGGTCACTGGATTCTGTAAGCAGAGCAGCTTACCCATCAGAAGGCTGAGTAGTAAGGCTCTACTTGAAGAAGAACAGGGATAATAATACCCCGTTCCTACATTTTTGCAGTCTAAATGCCCTATGGAATGAGAGAAGACTTCAATCCCTAGGCTTGTGAATCCCTTATCTTTCCCAAACGTTAAATTAATTTTTAAAGCTATTTATTCAAAGTTGACTTAACCACTAGAATAGGAAAGATCAGACAAATCAGCTGCAAGAAATGAAGTATGAGGAAACCCGAACTCTTTGACAAAGTATTCCTGGGAGTAAATGTGTTGAATGAAGCCAGCGGGTAAATGATAAGGGCCTTTACACTGTGGATGTAAGAAAGCAATTTATCAAGAGTACATGAACTCTCTGGTGACCACAAGTCAGGAGGAAACGAGAGTGGAGGAGGAACCCTGAAAAAATACATTTGAAATACTAAAAAAAAGTGTGTGTGTGTGTGTACTTTTAAATACCTGCATTAATATGCAGAAATACGGGCATCTTCAAATAGGAGTTGCTCAGACTGCGCAGGTACAGGAATCTATTCTGTGAGGGGCTGCAGTGCTGGGAAGAGAGGTTGAGAAAGCCAGGCAGTGCCTTTAGAACTTGCAAAAACCTTGGGCGCTCTCAGGTGTAGTTACAATTTGAGCCTGGTTGTTGTCTGATATCCATTTGCCTGACTTATGAGATTAGATGACCATCTTTCAGGCTCACATGTTTATCTTTTTTAATCTCTGGAAGGTCATCTGTGTATAATTCTGACAGTTGATCTAAGGCTTTTGTGCTCTCTTAACGAGTTCAAAGCACCT
Source organism: Martes martes (assembly GCF_963455335.1). Classification (NCBI taxonomy): domain Eukaryota; kingdom Metazoa; phylum Chordata; class Mammalia; order Carnivora; family Mustelidae; genus Martes; species Martes martes. The sequence continues at coordinate 44,692,006 of NC_137900.1, read as the reverse complement.
CTCACTCATTATCCCATTAATCTTTGCAGCATCTCTTTGAGCTTTGTGGATGAGACAATGTTATCTTAATTGTTCACTGTAGAGAAACTGAGGAAAAATGTAATTACATTATCTGCAGCAGGATTCCCAGGAGCTCAGATAAGGATGGGGACTAGAATGTGTGACCTTATCTTGGCTTTTAGATCTACATGTAACTTCTTAGACTTGAGGAGAAAAAGGCCAGAAGTGTTTACTGGGAGGATGGTCATCCTTAGTTTTCTGTACTGAGGTAACACCCCTGGAATACACAGAAATTCTTCCACTTTGAGGTTTGTCATTTTTTGGCTATTTTCATCTGATACTAAACCCTTGTCAGAGCTGTTTATTAAAAGTGACCAAGTTACACCGTGAATTCCTTTTTCTTGAACAGGCCAGTGAACATTAAACTGTCTAACAGGTAAATAACAAGAGGGAGAGTGGGAAGAACTACCTCTTGGGATAATCCCTGCTTGCTAATTTCACTTGAGTTACATTATGAGCCCTTATCCCCTCACATGGGGTTTTTTAACCCTGTAGTCTAAAAAGCATGCTCCTCTTCCTCTTTATAAACCATTCAAGTATGATAAGGGGTAAGTCTTATTCGGAAAACTGATATTGGTTCAGCCTGTGCTTATGGCAGGAGTCGGGAATTGTTTGTCCCTCTGTTTTTGTTGGGGGAGGTGGGGGACACCATGGCAATTTGGGCTGAGCTATAGTTCAGTTGGCAAATTAAATTAGTCAGGTTTTCATGCATTGAGAAGCATCCTCAGGGGCTGTCTTTCTGAAAGTCAAATTTGTTTTGTATTTGCTGTTGTCTGTAATTTATAGACATACCAAATCAAAAGGAAAAGGCAAAAGCAGGGAGGAGGTGGGACGAGAACTGTTTCCATTGCAAAATCTCACTTAAACATCTGTAGGCATGATCCATCTGTGGAAATGGAACCCTGATGACATCCAGTGACTTGTTTCTACTTTGTCTCTGCCCTTTCCCTCCATGTCTTTATTCCTGCCCACCTCTGGAACTCTGGTGGGACCACCACAGCCTTGGATAAGCTCAGCACGCAGCACCTGTACCACCCCACCCAGGTGGAGATCGTGCAGTCCAACGTGGTGTTCGACATCAGCAGCCTGATGCTCTATGGGACGCAGGCGGTGCCCGTGCGGCTAAAGATCCTGCTGGACCGTCTCTTCAGTGTCCTGAAGCAGGAGGAGGTGCTGCACATACTGCACGGCCTGGGCTGGACGCTGCGGGACTACGTCCGGGGGTACATCCTTCAGGTAGGGGGAGGACGGCGCCGCTGGTGTCCCGCCAGCTCTGGGATGGGTTGAGGGAGAAGCCTCACCAACCTGGTCTCTTTCCCACCCCTCACAGGCCTGGGTGTGCACACGCTCTTCTGATTAAGGTGGTCCCTTCGGCAGGCTTGTCAGAGAGCTGAAAAGAAGGAACTGTGTCCCAGCAGGCTGGCACTGGGCCTCAGGGGTGGATGGTAGAAAGGAACAATGCCTAGCATTGCTGTTTGCATCTTTTTAAACTCAGCTCTCTCTCTCCCTACAATGTGGGCCTCCTGCTTCTCCAGCAAGTCTGATTGTAGCCCCACTGAAGGGAAGGGCTCTTGGAGGTGGGTGACGTGTTCGTGAAAATCTGAGATTACATTTCCTCTGGGTTTAGTAGGGCTTTTGCTTGCACCGTATTTGTAGGTTTAGTGGATTTTGTTTTGTTTTGTTTTGTTTTTTTGGTTGTCTGTGTGCCCTAATTATTGCTTCTTCATCCGAATTAAAAGAACCATAACCTCTGTAAACTCTCTGCTTTTGTAACCAATAAACCTCCACATTCCAAAACAGAGACATGGTTGTAGAATTGGCTTTCACAGCACCTGCTCTTCCAGCCTGAGCCTCTTCTTTGTTATCAGTGGTGCTTGCGACCTGGTAAGGGTCTTAAGACTTCTCCTGGAGGCCTGCAGCCTCCACTTCCCACCCCCACCCCAACCTCCCTGCATTTTTCGTCATTTTTTGCAGTATGTCATGAGTCGCTTTGCATTGTGTACTTTGCCTCTGAAATGTTTTTATGGCCATCTGTCTTCCTATGACCCTTGAAGGGTAAATGTTGAAAACAGCATGTTGGGAGACCCCAGGATCCAAAAAGACTACACTGGACGATGAAGAAGTACTCCCTCCTGCCAAAGGAGATCACAGTTGGAGAAGGTAGAATCTGAAGTGATTTTTAAAATTTCTTGTGGGAATAATACCAGGAGAATTGACCCCCTTCCAAAAAAACAAAACAAAACAAAACAAAAAACCCTGCTTTTGGCTCTGCCAGCCTTGTTTATTCCCCGAATCACCGTGTGTTGTGTGCAAGGTTTTGGCTGCCAGCTTGGTATGTGATGAGTGGAGGGCCTCACATCTCCCCCTTGCTTTAACCTGGCATAAAAACATACACATTCCTGTCATTCTCCTATGTGGTACCTCCAGGTATTAGCCAGGGCAGGAGAACAGAGAGGTGTGGTGACAGGAAGAAGAGAGAGACAGGATGGTGGAAGAACCCGTCTGCTCCTGTGACTGCTTTGGTCGGCGTTGAATCATTGCTTAGTTTAGTGAGGTGTCAGCTTGGAAGGCACAGAGAATCTGGCCCTCAGAAGACAAGATGATGATGATAATAGGAATAATTATATATTACGTTTTTAGTTTATAGAAGACTTTCACAAGCATTATCTCATTTGCCTCAGGACGGGGGCATTTCAGTGGGGTGAGTGGAAAGTTAAGTCCTGGGTGGTCAGGGGACCTGAGGGGTCATGAGGTCCAGAAGGAAGAGGCCAGGAAAAAGAAAGCACAGTACCTGCTCATACTGGCCTGGAATAGATATGGTGCCACATCTTTCTACATCCGTTTCCACAGAGTAATTGTTAATATCCATTTGGGATAGCTCTTACTCTACAGAAGGGAATAAAGCTCTTGCACATATTTGAACAGAACCATTAATGTGAACAGTCACTGTTAGTGACTAAGCACTCTTTATTCAAAACCTGGGATAGTATACCCCCGTCTAGTACTACCTTTACTCCCTATACTCTGGTGCTTAGTTCTGTCATCAATGCTGTGTTTCAGTTCTATGTGTATGTTTTTGCCTGAGCTGTCTGGAGCAGACGCATGGTATCTTCCTGTCCAAACAGATGTGTGCATGACTGATTGTTACCCTCTTAACAACCCAGTTCACTGTAGCATTTTGATGGCAATAAATCTGTAACCTGCTGGTTGTTCTGTGATATGGTCCTGATGTTTTGCCTTGACCAGTACCTGTTCTTTGTTTTACTTGAAATTATTATTTAAGTGTTAACTTTTCTCTGTTTCAGCCTATCTCTAAGGCGTGCATAGAAAATGTACTTTGAAATGTACTCCATATTTCTTTTTGTGTGAGGGCCCAGGCTTTAACAATACAAAATCGCAAGAGAAATTAAATATAAGAGGAAAATTCAGCAAAACCGTGAACTGAAATTTATAAAGTCTCTTATTTTAGGGTGAAATATTGCATATGAAAAATTCTGTCATTTATTGTGATTCTTAAGTTATAATTAATTTTTATTAACTCAATATAGATTTTGACAAAGCCTTAAACTTAATATAATCTGCTTCTCCATTCAGGGCCTAGAATTGACATTTTGAGAAAATCATAGATGATTTTTACATTAAAAGAGTACTAGGTTTAGTTTCTGTCTTGTTTTATTGATAGGATTGATGTAAAATAGATTTTATTTAAATGATGCTTTTTGTTCCTTAGCATTTATCATCTGTTTCTTCCTTGTGAAAATGGTTCTTGGTTTAGGGAAAAAGCAAGAGGTTGAAGGTCACAGAGCGGTGTAGTGAGAAAATGCTCATTTTGTTTAAAAAAAAAAAACACTCAAAAAACAAGAGCTAGGCTATGGAAATAAACCCTTTTCCTCTAAAGCGATGTGATTTGGTTATTGGCCAGTATTTTAAAAATTATATGTAGTAATGATAAGGTATACACAAATGACTTTGAATATAATTATATGTAACATTTTCATGAAAGGAAGATGTAAACGGTGTGTCCAAAGGTTGTGGAACCCTGTAATGCACTGTTAGCGTACAAGTCATTCTATCTGGCTAAAACTCAATTGTCTTGTAGCCCTCAAGGCATCAATTTTAGCATTATTGCTCTCAACAACAGTATATTGAATATTATGTCAGTTAAAGGAGAATAATTATCAAGGCAAGTTAGGGTGGCTGTTAGTCTTACCACATATTGACTTGGTTAGCAGTTGGCTATAGATTGTGTTACTGGGCAAATGAAGATGTACGGTAAGTTGAACTGGTGAAGCCAGGATATTAATTTAACTCTCTCTGGGCCTAAACCTCCATCCCTTATGTATACACAGCTACTGCTGGTTTCAGAGATAGTTTTGAATGTGGAAGAATAGCAGGTGTCTGATCTGATTTTGAATTTTTGGATGTAGGGAAAAGAGGAACGTGTCTGAGGAGGTTATTAAAAGGAAAGAAGGAGGTGATAGTGATGGCCCAGATTCATTTAAAAGACTAGCAATATCTTTCAAGAATCCTGTGCTGTTTTGATAAAAAATGGCTTTTTCACTTCTGTAATTATCCATGTAATTCTTAAGTGAGCCAGCTAGGTGTAAAACATATAGCAGAACTGGGACCACAGTGATTTTAGAATCCAGGTAACATCTTAAAGGTAGAAAACCCAGCATTCTCCTGTGTGGCAATTAGAGTGTTCATTCATAAAGTACAGAAAAAGTGAGGTAAGTTTTAGGTATTTTCCCACAAAACAGCAGAAAAAGGAAATAGGCAGTTAGATGCTAAAATCTAAAGGAACATAAGATATTTTTCCTGCTGCCAAAGAGTAATTCTTTTTTTCAAGTTTATATTGCATGGTACATTTATTGACAATAAATAAAAGCAATGTTCTGTCCTTTCCCCATTTTCCCTGCCTTTGACTTAGGGTATAAGAGGATAGGTGATTATCATTGTTGAATTTAATCATTTAAAAATCAGGTTTTTCACACAGTCATTTTTCAGTTTGAATGTGGATCTGACTTGCCAGGGCTCATATACCAGTCCACCTATGGAAATCTCGTGCTTTGCAAATGAGTCCTGCCAGAATTCAGAGAACCATATCAGACACTCTGAATAATTAGCTAAGGTGTCAGCAGCCTTGTGAGAGGGCGGGTGGGGGTGCACATTTCAAACCACCTGTGTCTTGAAACAATCAGAACTAATAGAACTATCAACACTTTAAGAGATTATTTCCCAGAGTATTCTGGGGGCACTAGTCTTCCAGAGGTCTGACTTCAGATTTGGGAGGAACTACACTCAGGATCCTTCTGATAGAGCATCAAGATACACATCAGCATAAAGGCTCTGAGAAGTTCTGGAATAAGTGGTTTGTGAGAGTAGGTAAACAACTCCACAAACCCTTTCCATTTCATAGCCTTTTCCTGTCAAGCTTCTCAGAACTCTTCCTCAACTTGGGGCATTCTCATATATGGGTTCTTCTGCCTGGACACCCTACTCCTCACTATAGATAGGCAGTTTCTTGTTATTTAGGTGTCAGCTGAAGTCCCACTCTTTTGCAGAGGACCTTTTCTGTCCCGGTTAAACAGTGTAAGTCTTTTCTTGTGTGACTCTACCTCAAGACTGATTCCCTCAAGCTCCAATCCAATTTAAAATCAATCAATTAAGTCAACTGTTAAAATGGTTTTCTTCTTGGCTTCCTCACTAGGGAATGCCACAAAGGGAAGACACTCAATAAATATTTGTTAAATTAATGTGTAAAGAAACCTGTTTCACTTGGTATAGCTTGATGTTTCACCATGAAACTCATGGAATATGCAGTAACTAGTTGGTCCAAGGGCTTGTAGTCTTTTCTCAGGCTTCGTAGGTACCTTAAGGACACATGGGCTCCTGAGGGCAGTAGGAAGAGAAACAAAGGCTCCCACATGCCCTAGCTAGTGGTCTGTGTAGAACAAGTGTTTTGTGGTATCCATGTGGTAGAAAACGTCAATATTCAGCAAACACTTGTATTTAAACAGCCCTTCTCGGAGCAAGTTCACATATGTTAGCTCTTTGAATCCTCTTATATACCATTCTCTTGTAGATATTGCCAGTGAATTAACATTCGGAGTAGTTGAAATTCAAAGAGATTGAATGACTTTCACATGATCACAGAAGCTATTAATTGGCACAGTTGATGCACTATAAGCTTCCTGAGGATAAGAACCCATTATCTCTTGCTCACCACAGTAACCCAACCCTAGTATCCAGCTTGATACATAATAGTGCTTCCAAAATATCAGAGGAAGAAAATTTTGAAATCTGATTTGAACTCAGGTCTCCGATTCTGTGTGAGATATTTATTTTTTGTTGTTGTTTTAAGACAACCAAGATGTCTTTCCAGAAAATCTGTGAGGGCCTTGTATTATCAGAGGAGTGCGTTGAAGGGAACAGAGAAGGCCTGAGAATCTTGAACTGGAAAGACAGTTAAGATGACTCTTGGCATTCAGTGACAGGTTTTATCCACCTGATCTTAGTGAAATTAGTCTTTTTTTTTATTTTTTTGTATCCCTTTTCTGGGTGTTTCTTGATATTCTACTGTGTTTTAGATTACCTTCCTCTCCCATTTCCATAACCCCAATTTTTCTCCAGATCTGATATTTATCATTAATGCTTCATTGTAAATTCTGCTCTTTGACTAACCTTTCCAGGAATACATACCTTTGTAAGAGTGTTAAAAAACCTAATCAACAAGATTTCAACTTTTATCATGTGCAGGAGGTGGAGCTCTTTTCTGGGTCCATAAAAGGATATCGAGTTGGATGGCAGAGGGGCACTGGACATTGAGTGAGAATATTGCTCTTTTCTGGGTCCATAAAAGGATATCGAGTTGGATGGCAGAGGGGCACTGGACATTGAGTGAGAATATTGCGCTAAAGTCCCCATACTGCCACTAATTATATATGTGAGTATGGAAAATTGGCCATTCTCAGCCACAGTTTCTTCCTCCTCCTCCTCCTTCTCCTCTTCCTTTTCTTTCTTCTTTCTTTCTTTCTTGGAGATGGAAGGTGGTGGAGGGACAGAAGGAGAGAGAGAATGATAAGCAGGCTCCATACCCAGTGCAGAGCCTGAGGCAGGGCTTCATCTCACAACCCTGATATCATGATCTGAGCCAAAACCAAGAGTCGGACATGCAACTGACTGAGCCACCCAAGTGTCCCCACAGTTTCTTCAACTTTAAAACTGAGATAACCCCTTTTACCTCTCTTGTTCTTTTTTTTTTTTTAAGATTTTATTTATTTATTTGACAGACAGAGATCACAAGTAGACAGAGAGGCAGGCAGAGAGAGAGAGGAGGAAGCAGGCTTCCTGAGAGCCCAATGTGGGGCTCGATGCCAGGACCCTGGGACCATGACCTGAGCCGAAGGCAGAGGCTTTAACCCACTGAGCCACCCTGGCGCCGCCCCCCCCCCCCGCCCCTTGCTCTTGAATGGCAAAAAGGTGAACTAATGTAGATGAAAACATATTGTAAACCATCACTGAAGTTGGTTTTTGTCTTCACTTGTATCTGTGCATAAACCTAACTCTGATTGGTTACAACAGAGAAACACCAGGTGTCAAACCTGTTTCTCTGCAGACACCAAATGCTTAGAAAAGGATAAATACATTTTAAACTTCAGTTAATAAGATAAACCTGTTTCTCTGCAGAGATCAAATGCTTAGAAAAGGATAAATACATTTTAAACTTTAGTTAATAAGATAAATGCTAATTGTTTTAGTAAGTAAACCCTGAAATACTAGTGGCCTAACACAACAGGAGTTTATTTCTCTCTCAGCGAGATCGGTCAGCATTCCTGGTTGGGGAACATTTTCCTCCCTGAGGTACTTTGATCTCCCCGAAACATCTCCGGCAACATAGGGCCTCTGCTGTTTTGTAGCTCTGCTGTTCTCTGGGGCCTCAGGCTCCTCATCCAGGTGGCAGTGCTGAGAGAGGATAGAGGTTCTGTGTGGAAGGTTTTCATGGACCAGGTCAGAAAGCAGAGTGGGTCATTTCTCCTACAAGTCACTGATCAGAACTTCCACCTAAATGGGGCCAAGTAGTCACTTAGGAGCGAGGACGTGTAGTGTGGGACTGAGCAGCCACTCCCAGCTGTACCTTTCCACCGTGGAGGAGGAGCCCAGATCAGTGCCCCACTCAGGTTTGGTGGCCTAGCTGTAATTCTACCTTCTTTTATACAACTGGACAAGGCAAGCTTAGAGCAGCAGAGTAATGTGCTAAAGCAGGTCCGTGGGTTTGAATCCCGGTTCCATTTCTTACTAAATGTGTAAAAATAGGTTGTGTCTTTAGCTACCCAAGCCTTGGTTCCCTCACCTCGAAAGTGAGGATACTAACAGTACCTCATCGGTTTATTGTGAAGATAAAATAAGATGATGCATATAAAGCCTTTAGTAGTGCCACTTGCTGAGTATCCAGTAAATGTTAATGATTAACATAACGATGGAAAGGATGATGATATAGACTCTTCTCAACATGGCCATTTAGGACCTTTGTGTATAAAGCAGCCTTAAATCCAGGATTTTTTTTTTTTAATATTTCACTGTGTCTTTTAGAACAGAGTGCCTTCCCATACAGTCGGCCAAAAGAATAGCTACTATTCAGTTGGAAATAAGACATACACACCTATGTCCATACATGCACACACAGACCTGCATATATGTACCTATGTGATACAGACCTGATTACGAGTAAGGGGCAGTAAAGTATGGTGACAAAGGCTTTGGACCTTGGCGTGAGACAGACTTGGGTATGAATCTTGGTTTCAACTTTTGATAGCTCTGTTCCTTAAGGTAGGCCATTTAACATAATTGAACCTCAGTTTCTTCATTTGTAGAGTTAAAGGAAATGATATTTATAAAGTACTTAGTGCAGTGGCTAGCCCACAGCACTCTTGTTAATGGGTTCTACATTGTGAGTGTGTGAATATGTATGTGTGCTTTTTCTTTTTTTAAGTTTTTAAGTATTAGCGTATTCCAAAAATGATAGTCATTTTATTACCCTTGCATTTTTCTATTTCATCAACTCTTCCAATATTCTTCTAAGCACTGGGCACAGAATGATGACTACTTGATGAATCTCTTAAAATGGTTAGAATATCTGGGCTCTCACCTCACTGAATAAAGCAAAACTTATTTAAAACAGACAGCCTTTTTTATGGGTGTTAGCTGACCTCACAGATTTTTAGGAAATTTCTGGAGCAGAAAGAAGAATGGTTCTAGGTTTAAATTCATTTAGGTAGTCCTTCAAATAGCAAATTTTACTGATCAATGACTGTGTGCTGAGTACAGAAGAGATCTCTCAGGAAGCCTTCACTGGGCAGGACCAAGCCGCCATAAGCCAATTGTGTAGGCTGTATGATCACAATTATAAGAATGTACAGATGACCCATAGTACTGACCCAGAGGAGGGATTATTTGACTCCAACTAAAGATTGGGTTATCACCACCATAACATAAGGTGTCTTTGTATTATGTCAACAATATGTGAATCTCTTTCAGAAGAGAAAAATCACAGGTATGAATGATCAAGATCCCCCTGTCTTTGGCAGGGATATACAAGAGGTAGATGGTTCAGAGCAATGTCCTGTATTTACAGTGTCTGCTTTCCAGAGTGCTTGGACCACTCTACAGACATTATCCCAGCAATTCTCTTAGCCTCCTTGTTAGAGAGATGGTTTCAGAGCCTGTTATCCCTGGTTTTAACGTTACCGTGGCTGAAGGCCTCAGGCAGGGTCAAAACTGGAAGTGGAATATAGGGATTTTGAATCCCTTGCCAAAGCTCTAACTGTTTGAACAGCAATGAAAATAAACACCTTATATCCAAGGACATAGCTTGATGTTTTGTGCTTAAAGTAAAAATATTCCTCCCTTTACCCTTGCAAAGTAGAAATAGATAGCTCACCAAATTCCAGGATGGAATGCAGTAACTGGTAGAATAGAATTTGTGTCTGTGGGACATGGAGAGAGGGTTTTTGTGTTCCTCGGGAGGAACAACAAATGAGCCCACAGCTCTCTGGCCACTCCCCATCTGATCAGAACCAATTCAGATTTCCTTGAAACGGTATTCTCTGGAATGACACTGATTAAACCATCTGGTCTCCAGAGCAATACCCTGACAAGCTCCTTGTTGAGTTTGAAGTGGAAGGCTCCTGAACTGTGGGTTTGGACCTCAATTCCACCATTAATTAGCTCTCTAGCCTTGCAAAAATTGCATAGTTTCTGTGAGCCACATTTTGCAGATACCTCACTGGAGGTTTTTTTGTTTTTTTGTTTTTTTTAAAGATTTTAGTTATTTATTTGACAGAAAGATCACAAGTAGGCAGAGAGGCAGGCAGAGAGATAGGGGGAAGCAGGCTCCCTGCTGAGCAGAGAGCCTGATGTGGGGCTCGATCCCAGGACCCCGAGATCATGAGCAGAGGCTTAACTCACTGAGCCACCCAGGTGCCCTGGAGTTTTGAGAATAAAGGGAAATCATTCATTAAATTCATAGTCGAGCTCAGTAAATATTAATTCTGTAAGTAAAGCTATTTTCCTGTTCACCATTCCTCACAACCTGTAAGTTTCTAGAGCAACAGAAACTTCGTGATTCTTCTAGTTGTCCATACATTTTATTGGAGCTACATGTCCTTTTCTAATGTTTCCCCCAATTTGACTGAAGGGGCAGGTAGGGGATGGTGAGGGCTTGCCCAAGAACTGAGATCTGTGACTTTAGTAAGGAATCATGGGAAGGCTCTCTTAAGACCCAGCCCCTGTCAGCCATCTGTTTCTTTTGAGTGACCTATGTTTCACAGTCTCCTATGTGAAATCATGAAGGGCTATGAAAAAGTAGAAAGTGAGATGAGCATCTGTGTGGGTTGCTGGAAGCTCTTGCTAAATCCATACAGATGGGACAAACATAAATAAAGATATACTTCTTTGATTCATGTATGATAGTCTTGTAAGTAATGCCAGCAGCAATTGGAAAATAGAATGCCGGCCAATACATTTGCTAGTAGAATTAAAGTGACCACTGCCAAATTGAATTACTCTAGGAAGACCTGTTGAGAGAGGAGCTTCTTAAGGAAGAAGAGAGATATTGTTACCTAGTAGAAAGGATGGAACAAGCATTTTTCCATACAGGAAGAATGCTGTGTTGCAGAGAGGTGTGAACAAGTTTATGGGGGAGAGTTGCATTTCAGTTGGGTGAGGAGCACTGAGCTGTGGTTTAGGTGAGTGTGTTAGGCCAGGCCTGGGCCTGTTGCTCAGAAGCTCATCTTGGTTCACCTAATATTTGCATCATATCCCTTCCTAACTTCCTTCCTTCCTTCCTTCCTCCTCTTCCCTCCCTCCCTCCCCCCTCCCCTCTCCCTTCCTTAACTTTTATTTATTTATATATTTTTAAAAGGCTTTATTTTTTTTAAATTTATTTATTTATTTATTTGGCAGACAGAGATCACAAGTAGGCAGAGAGGCAGGCAGAGAGAGAGAGGAGGAAGCAGGCTCCCTGCCTCACAGAGAGCCCAATGCGGGGTTCGATCCCAGGACCCAGGGATCGTGACCTGAGCCGAAGGCAGAGGCTTTAACCCACTGAGCCACCCAGTCGCCCCGAAAGACTTTATTTTTAAGTAATCTCCACACCCTAGGGCTCATAAACCCAAAATGAAGAGTCATATACTCTACCCACGGAGCCAGCCAGGCGCCCCACATCACATCCCTTTCTAAGGGGAGTGACTAGGGATTCTTTTGGTTCACAGACCTGGCATTTGTTGCTGCCAATAACCCGCCAGTGGCTTCCTGAACAGTTGTTTTAGAAACCCACCACTGAGGTCCTTTTGCTATCTAGGAAGTGTTTTCATTTGTTGGTGGCACTGAGTGTTGTATTCTCTCTCCTTCTCTCTCTCTCTGTGTGTGTCTCTGTCAATGTAGACTTGGGATGGGGACTTGGAGAGTAGGTCAGACAGATAGTTTTGCATTTTAACAGTACGATGCCTTGCATGGCTACGAGTAGACCATAATTCATAAGGCCCCACAGTAAGGGAATGAGATATCAGTTGCTATGCATATTCTGTCCAAAAGTCATCTTCAGTTTATTGTGTATTTCTTACCTGTAGGCCCTAGGAAATCATTTCTCAAGAGACTTTGAGAACTAAAGGTCCTCTCTGTAAGGAAATACTTTAACCTGGTTTTCTTGTTCTCATGTAATTTTCTCTCTTTAACAAAGCCATAATAATAGTGTCAGAGGCAGCTTTCTAGTTAGTATGAGTAATGTGGTTGCTGTATTTTCTATTTTTATTTTAATATGCTTTTCCTGCTTTGGACTTTTTTTTCTTTTTTGGTTTTAAAAATAGCAGTGGAATAAGTGTGGTAATTTGAAGACTGGTGCACACTGCATCCTTTCTGGGATGCAATTCCAAAGGAAGGCAGTGCACAATAGGCATTTCTTTCATATTCCTTCGTGAAATAAATAGAATATTTGGAACACAGAAGACTGAAGATATTGCCTTATGGTCAGGTTAGCCCAGGCTTCAAAGAAATGGACATTTAAACAATAGAGTATCTATCCTATAGGTTTTTGTCTCTAGGGTACCTGTTCATAGTAAACCTGTTTATTTTTTATTTTTTTTTAAGATTTTATTTATTTATTTGACAGATAGAGATCGCAAGTAGGCAGAGAGGCAGGCAGAGAGAGTGGAGGAAGCAGGCTCCCCGCTGAGCAGAGAGCCCGATGTGGGGCTCGATCCCAGGACCCTGAGATCATGACCTGAGCCGAAGGCAGAGGCTTTAACCCACTGAGCCACCCAGGTGCCCCAAACCTGTTTATTTTATGGTGTGTTGATAAGACACAAAACAACGTTGAGTCAGGGACACACCTTCAGTCACTTTATTCACTTGCCTCTTTTTAAACGTACGCAGTATCTTTAGGAATTTCAAATTAACAGCAACAAAATACACTTGAATTTCCCTTGAAAGAGTAATTAAGAGCTACTTGTTTCTGTGTCCTGTCATCTCTGCCAGAATTGGAGTTCATGCTGAGTATATTCCATTGAGTCAGCCGTCATTCCATCACCAGCCGGGATTGCTTTTCCACGTATTGACATGTGAGGGAATGTCTGCCTTGCAGTAGCCATGGGCTCGTGCCAGATTTTGAGATCCATAGGGGCAGTGCTGGGAGCTTTTCAATTCTGAATCAGAGATCCAATTCATAATAGCTGAGCCAGGGAAACCGGGTTGAATCTGTGGCCAAAACCACGGTAAAAAACTTTTTTCCTTTTCCCTTTTTGCAGTGGTTTATTGCTTTAAAATATGAGTGCTTCTGTCCATTGATCCTCCAGTGACTTTATGTTGGATTCAAATTGTGGTCTCTTAGGTGAAAAGGTCAGTGTTTTATTCATTCAGCCACACATCGATGGAGATTAACTGAGAGCAGTACAAGACATTTGGATCCTGCCAGACCTAGGGCACCTGAAAGAAGTTTATTTCTTTTCTCCCTAGTCTTCACTATGCCTGCTGCAGAAGTGGATGGCCCTGTCTTCTGGGAGTGGGGGAGGGTTTTGATTGGCTGTATGTTAACTGCCTCAAATCCATGGCCATAGGGTGAGTAAGAACCCCTGAGAATCAAATATGTCATCTATGTAGCATCACCTGATTTAGTGCTTTTCCTCGAGTCTGCGATGTCTCAAGGGGCCTTTTTTCCTTTGCAGCACTGATCTTTCAATGAGGTGCTAGTGTCTGTCCTGAGCAATAACAAGGAAAAACCATGAAGTGTGAACAGCTCTTATTAGGGGGGTAAATGTCATTAATGCCTTTGTAGCCTTCTCTGCAATCTGAATGCTCTTGTCAAGAGAGTGACTTACTGAAGCCTCCTTTAAAATCATATAAATGGAATATAAGATGGTGAAGTTTTACATTTTAATTAAGCAAGGCCATTAGCTTCCTTTACTTATGCATTTTTGTAGTCAATTATGCTTGTATCCGATAGGGACAACCCTCTGAAATAAGGTTGCTGAAAAACTGCCTACAAAAATGATTTTAAGGATTTGAGAAATATTTCATTTACTCTAAATCAAAATTTAGATAATTTTTGGTGTTTTGGGGAGCAGGTGCTTGTCCCTATTTTAATTTTATATGTAGAGAGACTCATACACTCAGATACCCAACCATAATAGGCATATTTCGTATATGGTATGGGAAAACACTAGCATTTCAAGTTAATGAGTGGGTCAGTCTGAATTAATGAAAAGTCTGAAGCATGTAATGTTTAAATAATTTTATCATTTTCAATGCATAAATAGGATTCTTTTCCATCCATGAATTGTCTTTATGTAAAAGTTTAATATTCTATTGAAGAAAAATTTTCATATGCAAAAGATTTGCTTATGTAAACTTCTTCTGCAAGTTTGACATTTTCATTTTAATTTCATGTCACTCTGGGTTGTGTTTTCACATTACAAGATAAAAACATGTTGAATAATTATATGGAGGTAGGGTCAGAGGTAGAAAGAATATTGTCTTTTTTACTATGCATATTAATTTTTTAATAAGGAAAAATGAATTGAGACATCTGGTTAAAACTTTGGGGAGGTAAATCTAGAAAACCTCTAGGCAAGTTAGAGGTGGTAAATGGAAATTGACCATATAATGCCTGTTATTACTAATTTAAGATGTATAACTCAAGGTGTTCTGTTTATTTGGTGTATAATCTTTGTTTCTCATTTGATCTTTCACCCCTTCTTAAAAATCCCATTAGGTCACCGTTTTCCTTTGTGTTGTATTTTTTTCTTATTTTGAAAGTTCAGGAAATGTATTCATTCAACAATATTTGCTTGAGTAGCTGCTATATTCAAATGGCAAAGAGATAGACACCATGCTTCTCTGTTACAGTTCTCAGTTTGGTTGAGATTGGGGCTCAAGTTAAGCTACATGAAAGCAGAGGTCATTAGTGGACATTTTCTAATGACTATATAAACATGATCTATAATTAATATAATAATGAGTTCTATTTAAATAGACTTTGTGGACAAATTTCCAACTTTACTGAAAAGTTAATGCCTTAAAGAATTTTGAATATTCCCTGTCTTGATTGTACTATGAATTCAAACTCTGCAATTAAATGACTGACTAAACAAAATTAATTTTCAACCCAGCTGCCACTTTTTGAACTAAAAACATTATTTTAGTTTGAATTAATGAGATTTTGCTGTCTTATGGAAAAACCTATTAGATCCCAGATGTTAAACAGCAAAGAGGTGTTTCCTTTTAATTCCTTAACTCATAAATGTTTTGACAAGTTAATAAAAAAGTACTTTAAAAATTCCCTTTTAGTGAGAATTCAAAGATGATCATTTTTAACTCCATTAGGATCATTCTGCAAAAGCTACTCATGAAGTCACTCACTTAGAACAGGAAAATCTCCATGGAATTACTATTGTCAGTGCCACTTGGGGAGCAGTTGGGCCAATTAAAATGTAGATGTTTTATATTAAATATATTAAATACAGTACCTACTAAATTATGAACATCAAATTTGGAGTTAGTTTATATTCCCTTTGTTAGTTTCCTTCACTCAGTGCATAGAATTTCAGTTCATCTGATTGCTTATTTGATTCATAAGTAATATATGAATATAATTAAGGACTTGTTAGTATGGTGCCCATAGGTTCTTCTTATGGAAAGTGGTCTTAGATTTGGTAGCACAATAAAAAGGACCATCTGAAAGCACTATCTGCTTTGTTCTGTCTTTTCTCTATGTTCTACCTTACACCTGGATCCAGGCCGTTAATATAAGTTATGATATCTAAGGTTCACATTTTAAGATAACTTTGACAAAAAGATGTCTGGAATATCAGGATTATCAGAAATGTACAGTAAAACTTCTTAAATGTTTTTCAAGACACCAGATGGAAGGAAGCTTTACTGCATTATATTTCCCATATGGAAAAGTATCTGGGACCTGAAAGAGGCACACCCTTGGAGGGGGAATGCTTCTTTAAAAGGAACTTTATAAAAGAATGCTGTAGTATAGGGTTTTCATGCATGATTTATTCACTTGAGCATATTGCTTTGAAGCCCCAAATAGCATCCTGGGTATAAGTTGTGGTTTCCCAGACCTGCGAAGTTATCTGATGGTTTAAATTTCACAAACTTTTTAGATTTGGCTATGCCACAGGTCAAGTATGTCTTGCTATGAGTCTGGTTGCCATCTATTTTAGTCAGTGTTTAGCTTTTATTAAGATCGTTGGATTGGGTTACTTCAGGAAAAATAAGTATACTTTTCTTTCATGTGTTATTTTATATTAATAGAAAGTCAAGATGGTAGAATTTAATTTTTTATTGAGATAAAATTGATATAAGTATTATCTTTGTTTTAGGTGTACAACACAGGGATTTGACATTGTATACATTGCGAAATGATCACCACAAAAACTTTCAGTTACCATCTATCATCATAAGTTAAAACGCTGCTACTGACTATATTCCCTTTGGCTGTACATTATGTCCCCATGACTTATTTATTTTGTACTGAAAGTTTGTACTTCTTGATCCCCTTCACCCATTTTGCCTACCTTCTAACTCCACTCTCCTATGGAAACCATCAATCTTTTCTCTTTATTTATGGGTCTGGGTTTTGTTTTGTTGTGTTTTGTTTTTTAGATTCCACATAGAAGTGAAGTCATGCAGTATTTATCTTTCTCTGTATGAGTTATTTCACATGGCATAATCTCTTCAAGGTCCATCCATGTTGTCGAAAATGGCAAAGTTCCATTCTTTTTTATGGTTGGCTGGTATTCCATTTTGTATGTGTGCATATCCACACACCCCCAACATTTATTTATTTATCCATTGATGGACACTTCGGTTGTTTCCATATCTTGGCCTATTATAAATAATGCTGCAGTGAATGTACAGGTACATATATCTTTTCAAATTAGCATTTTTGTTTTCTTTGGCTAGATACCCAGTAATGGAATTGCTGGATTATGTGGTAGTTCTATGTTAAATTTTTAAAGGAAGCTTGATAGTGTTTTCCATAGTGACTATACTAATTTATATCCATCAACAGTGTATGAGCCTTCCTTTTCTTCACATCCTCACCAACACTTGTTATTTCTTGGCTTTGATAATAGCCATTCTGACAGATAAAAGGTGAAATCTCATTATAGTTTTGATTTGCATTTCCCTGATGATTAGCGATGTTGAGGATTTTTTCCTTTTTTTTTTTTTTTTCTTTTTGGAGCATTTTTTCATGTGCCTATTGCCATCTATATGTGTTCCTTGGGAAAATATTCAGATTCTCTGCTTTTTTTAATTGAAGTATTTATTTTTTTGAGTTATGTGGGTTTTTAAAAAAATACATTTTAGATATTAATCCCTTATCAGATACATGATTTGCAAGTATTTTCTGCCATTCAGTAGGTTGCTTTTTCATTTGTTGATGGTTTCCTTGGTTGTGCAGAAGCTTTAGCTTGATGTAGTCCTGTTTGTTTATTTTTGCTTTTGTGTCCCTTGCCTTTGGACTTAGATTTTTAAAAAATCGCTAAGAACAACCTATGTTTTTTTCTATCGCTTCAGGTTTTACATTCAAATCTTCAATCCATTTTGAGTTAATTTTTGTTTATGGTATAAGAAAGTGGTCCAGTTTCATTCTGTTGTATATAGCTGTCCAGTTTTCCCTAGCACCATTTATTGAAGGGTCTGTCCTTTGCCCATTGTATATTCTTGCTTCCTCTGTCAAAAATTAACTAACCAAATATAATGGGTTTATTTCTGGGCCCTCTATTCTGTTCTGTTGTTCTGTGTGTGTGTTTTTATGCCAAAACCATGCAGTTTTGATTACAGTAGCCTTACAGTATAGTTTGAGATCAGGGAGTATGATGCCTCCAGCTTTGTTCTTCTTTCCTAATGTTACTTTGGATATTTGGTGTCTTTTGTGGTTCTATATAAATTTCAGAATTATTTGTTCCAGTTCTGTGAAAAACACCTTTAATATATTAATAAGGATTGCATTGAATCTATAGAATGTTTTGAGTAGTATGCCCATTTTCACAATATTAATTCCTCTAATCCATAAGCACAGACTATCTTTCTATTTATTTGCATCTTCTTCTGTTCCTTTAATCAATGTCTTAGAGTTTTCAGTGTGTAGATCTTTTACTTCCTCAATTAAATTTATTTCTAGGTATTTTGTTCTTTTCGATGTGATTGAAAGTAGAATTGTTTTCTTGGTTTCTCTTTCTCATAGTTCATTATTAATATATAGAAATGTGACAGATTTATTATATTAATTTTATATCCTGCAACTTTACTGAATTCATTTATTCTAACAATTTTTTTAGTGCAGTCTTTTGAGTTATCTGTATAGTATCATGTCATCTGCAAATAATGAGTTTTACTATTTCTTTCCCAATTTATATGTCTTTTATTTCTTTTTCTTGCCTAATTGCTCTGGTTAGGATATCCAGTATTATGTTGAATAATATAATATCCTTGTCTTGTTCCTGATCATAGAGGAAAAACTTTTTCATTGAGTATGATACTAGCTATGGGTTTGTTATAAATGGACTTTATTATATTGAGGTACCTTCCCTTTATGTTTAAGAATTTTTGCCATAAATGAATGCTGAATTTTGTCAAATGCTTTTTCTGCATCTGTTGAGATGCTCATATGATTTTTATCTCATTTTGTTAAGGTGGTACATCATGTTGATTGATTTATGGATGTCGAACCACCCTTACCCCTGGAATAAGGCCTACTTGATCATAGTGTCTGATCCTTTTAATGTATCACTGAATTTGGTTTGTGAAATTTGGGGAAGATTTTTGCATCTATTCAAAGAACCAGCTCTTAGTTTCATTGATCTTTTATATTGTCTTTATAGTCTT
Source organism: Martes martes (assembly GCF_963455335.1). Classification (NCBI taxonomy): domain Eukaryota; kingdom Metazoa; phylum Chordata; class Mammalia; order Carnivora; family Mustelidae; genus Martes; species Martes martes. The sequence goes on along the minus strand of NC_137900.1, from coordinate 44,673,049 downwards.
TATTTCATTTATTCCTTTCTTATCTTTATTATTTCCTTTCTTTTGCTAACCTTGGGCCTTTTTCTTTTTCTAGTTCCTTTAAATGTAAAATTAAATTGTTTGTTTGAGGATCTCTTGCTTCTTCAGGTAGGCCTGTATTGCTGTGAACTTCCCTCTTAACACTGCTTTTGCTCCATCACATAGATTTTTGGTATGTCATATTTCTGTTTTTATTTGTCTCTAGGTATTCTTTTAATTTCTCTTTTGATTTCTTCTATGATACAGTAGTTGTTCAGTAACATGTTGTTTAGTCTCTATGCATTTGTAGTTTTTCTAGCTTTCTTCTTGTAACTGATTTCTGGTTTTATACAATTGTGGTCAGAAAAGATATTGACAGGGATTTCAGCCTTCTTGAGTTGATTGAGACTTGTTTTGTGGCCTTACATGTGATCTATCTTGGAGAAAGTTCCATGTGCACTTGAGATGAATGTGTGTTTTGCTACTTTTGGATGGAATGTTTTGTATACATCTATTGAGACCATCTGGCTTAATGTGTTGTTTAAAGCCAGTGTTTCCTTATTGATTTTCTGTCTGGATAATTTATCCATTGATGTAAGTGGGATATTAATGTTCCCTGCTATTGTATTGCTGTCATTTTCTCCCTTTAGATCTGGTTAATATTTGCTTTATACATTTTGATGCTCCTACAATGTGTGCATATGTATTTATAAATGTCATATCTTCTTGTTGGATTGACTCCTTTATGTAGTACCCCTCTTTGTCTTTTATACCAGTCTTTGTTTTAAAGTCTGTTTTGTCTGATATGAGTACAGCTACACCGGCTTTCTTTTTGTTTCCATTTACATGAAATATCTTTTCCCATCCCTTCATTTTTAGTTTGCATATGTACTTCCTTCTGAAGTAAGTCTCTTGAAGGCTGTATATAGATGTTTCTTTTTTATTCTATTCAGCCACCCAACTGAAGAATTTAGTCCATTTACATTTAAAGTAATTATTGATAGCTGTGTACTTACTGCCATTTTGTTAACTGCTTTCTGGCTGGTTTTGTAGTTCCTCTCTATTCTTTTCATCTTTTTTTCTCTTCCCTGCTTGAATACTTTCTACAGTGTTATGTTTATATTCCTTTTTCATCTACTTTTGTGCATTTACTATAAGTTTTTGCTTTATGTTTACCATGAGGTGCACATATATATTCGTATGTATATAACAGTCTATTTTAATTTGATAGCAACTTAAATTTGAACACATTCTAAAACTCTACATTTTTCCTATTACTTCCTTCATGTTTTGTGTTCTTTATGTCACAGTTTACATTTTACTGTTTCATGCATACCCTAGTTATTGTAGTTTTAGTTAATTTTACTATTTTTGTCATTTAACCTTTATACAAAATGGTAGAATTTACACATTAGTGTTATGTAGTGACAGTGGTAAGGTATTATTTTTCTATAGGGCTCTTTCATTTTTTGAGATATTTACCTTATAATCATTTTAATTTAGTAAATATTACATAAATACTAAGGAGGGCTTGGAGGATCAGAGTTCTTTTATTGCTGTCCACTTATTTATAGCAATACAGTGTTTAAGAGTAATGTGTGGATGTTAAGTATAAGAGCACTTTGTTCAGTTTTTGCAAATAATGCCACAGTGTTTTCAATGAGATATAAGGAAACAATGTATTTATGCACTGAACAGTATCAGGCTTCTGTGATACATATTGAAAAATAGCGCTTATACTCATCACATATGTATTCTTTTTGAAATGACATTTACAGAATTAAAGCATATTTTCTTACAGAATAAATGTATGAATAGTATATAAAGCTTTCGCTTTCTAGAGTAATCGAAAATCCTAAATAACTATGTTAAGTCTGGAACCTCTAAACATGTTCAGGATTATTTTTCTACTCAATAAAAGCTAATGTGTTTCATAGATGCTAGTATGTTTAGAGTCATCCTTTAAATACTTAGTTGTGATAAAAAATAGTATACTAAATAGAGTGAATCCCTGCTATATGTAACTGAACTGACCTTGGATGTACAATTCAGTGCATAAAACAGGTAATATAATCATGAGAATTGCTTTTGTTAATAATAATTTGGTCTAGAACAGAACCCCAAATTTGGCTTAGAAAATGTTTCCAAATTTTTCTTATTTCTTCCCCAAATATATCTTTGGGAGAAAGAATAAAAATGTGATTCATCTTTTTTCATTTGATCTAGAGTATTAGCTTGAGTTTAGAATTCTGTGTGGTATTTATGGGCCATAAACAGAGCTTTATTCAATGTTATAGTGGCTTTGAGTAGGGCATAATGACAAGACTCTGAGAGAAAAAGAGGAATTTTTTTTTTCTTCATGTCAAATAGGTTCTGAAATTTGTGCTTATGAAAAGAAAGGAAAACAGATAAACACAAAAACAAAAGTCTGTGTTTTTGTGAGTTTTAAATTGTGAGGCCAGAAACACATATTTAGATATTTTTAAAAGTCCATATACCTCAGTTTATTAGTGCTTTTCTTTGAAGACCTTCTGCAGAAAAGAACATAGCCAGACTTCACAATGAGAAGTTTGCATTGGGTATTTTAGATAGCCTTTATAAAATCTCCTCATTATTTTGTACTTTTACACAATGTTGCATGCCCTTAAGAAAATCAGTAAGACTGAAATACGGAATAATCTAGAAGAGTGTTGGGAGAGTTTAGAAAGGTGGGATAGAACCAGAGGATGAAGGGCATTTGTTGGCAGGTTGAAGAGTTTTATTTTATTGGAACTTGATTCTTTTGAAGTACGTAATGAATGTATTGGTTATTCACTGCTGCATGACAAACCACCCCAAACTTTGTGGCTTAGAATGACCACCATTCTGTTTTTGTTCACAAGTCTGTGGGTGAGCTAGTACATTGGTGGATTGAGGAAGAAAGGTGGGGTCTTGTCTAAGATGGCCTTATTTACACATCTGGCTGTCTGGTTGGCACTGGCTATTGGTTGGGGCAATGGAAGTACCTGGGTGTCCTATCTCTTACCATTGAGCAGGTTAGCCCACTCTTGTTTACATGTAGATAATTTAGGGTTCTGAAGAGCAGCAGGAGAGGGAATGTCCACCTGTGCAAGCATTTTTAAGTGAATTTTGCTTTGTGTTTACTAGTATCCCATTGACCAAAACAGATCATGTAGCAAAGCTCAGAGCCAGAGTGGGAGATGAGTACTCCAGGACATGCAAGGAAACCTGAGCAATTTGGGAGCCAGGACTATTATAATGGATCACCAGATTAGTGTCTTAGGAAGCTCCATTTGGTCATGTTATCTGTGTGGAACCAGGAGGGCAGGGTCCTGAGCCAGACTGTCTAGTTGGGAAGCTGTTGCAGTAGTTCAAGTAGAAATAAGCCTAGCGTTATTAGGTTAGTGTCAGGGAGATTAAATAGCAGGGTTAGATAAAACCACTTGCTGACTAGATTCAGTAGGTGTGGGAGAGAGAAGGTGCTCCTAGATTGATTCCAGGATTCAGAGCTGGGTATGTGGGAATCCAGAGAACTGGTAGGGTTTTGGACCTGTTTATGTTTGCAGTGTACACAGGACATCTGTGCAACTTCTTAAACAATTCCTGCTTCTCTGTCCAGAAACATTAATATAAAATGAGACTGCACCCTTAAATTTCTGTTTTTTTAACCTGTTGCTTTAAAATTCATGGCCTCTTCCCAGTGCTTTCTTTACTATCAGCCTTGCAAAGATGATTAAATGACAAGAAATGTTTCCTCTTGTATTTTTTTTTTTTTTAAAGCACTTGGGCAACTTTGCCTTAAACAAAAAGTCCAAAAGTTTGGATTTCCTAGTTTCATTTCCCAGAACTAAACATCTACCTTGGATTTTTGAGAACTTAGTATTTACACATGTTCCTTTGAGATTATTTTTATATTTAGAATTCTGTCAACTTAGATAAAAGTTAAAAATTTAGTGATACCACCATTCCTTTTTATTTTTAAGATTTATTTTATTTATTCATTTGACAGACAGAGATCACAAGTAGGCAGAGAGGCAGGCAGAGAGAGAGGAGGAAGCAGGCTCCCTGCCGAGCAGAGAGCCCGATATGGGGCTCGATCCCAGGACCCTGAGATCATGACCTGAGCCGAAGGCAGAGGCTTTAACCCACTGAGCCACCCAGGTGCCCCCACCATTCCTTTTTAAACCATTTTAAGCTTCATGTTCCAGAGCCAGAATATAAAAGTTTTACTTTCTTTTCAGTTATTCACTTCATAACCTGGGGTTTAACTCCTCCGAAGTGTGAATGTTTTTTGAGGAAATAGTGTCTAGATTATTTATGAAAATATGTAAAAGCCATCTTCCTGTTAGGTGAATAGAAAATTAGTTTGGTCATGGTTTCCCTGTTCTTCAGATACATGGATGGAGAACCTTTTTTTTTTTTGTTCAGGGCATGTGACTTACCCACAAAAGAAAATAAGAGAAGCACTTGGAGAAAAAAGCAACTTTAGTGCATGATTTGCTTCTGGAAGGAAAACATGAAGTTTATCATTTAAATTAAGATGAGGGTACCTCAATTGTTGTCTATAATAAGTAACAAAATATATTTTAATTTTATATTATGATCAATTAAGGAAGAAGGGATAAGGGAAGGGAAAATGAAGAAGGAAAAGAGACAAAGATTTTTAAAAATGATGTTGTCATGATTTTTTTTTTTAAGCTTTGTGATTTTGCAACCATGGGTACAAATCAGATAGAATTAGGTTGCATTGTTAGTTAATCCATTCCTGAATTACTGTTGTATGATTCTGACATTCATGGTGAGTCACGATATTGTAAAACTAGAACAAGAAGGCTTCCACAGTCTTAGATGAAGGAAGAAATATAGGAGGTTCTGCCAGCCACTAGATGATAGAGTAACAGGAACTTGTTAATTGGCTTTTGGGATCCTTAGCACTAGAATCTTACAAAGGGATTTCACATGTACTGATTCATTTAATTTGGAGACCGACTGGATAGATAGGGCAAGTTTTATTAATTTTGTTTTATAGGTTATTAAGCTAAAACTTACACTTGATAATGGTGAAAAAGCCTAACAGTACCCTAAACTAAGTACTCAAGTTTGGATTGTCTGATACTATATCTAGAGTTCTTTGTATTGTGTAATGTTTATCTTTAAATAATAATTATTTTTTAGTCTAGGACTATTTTAAAAAGCACTTGAATAATTATTGATTTATTTGATAGTCACAATCAAAGTCTATCTGTGTTATGTAGCTATGGATCTTTAAAAAGAGAAATCAGAGTTACATTTTTTATAGTTGCATTGAAATCTCCTATATTACTCATAAGAATGGCTGTCTTAAAATTTGATTTTTAGACTGTGTTTCTCTCTAATAAAATTCACTTCTATAAAATTTTGCCAGCTGCTATAGGAAGACCTATAAAACATTCATTTTAACTCTAGTAATATTTATCCTGCCTTTCTTCTCTTTGTTGGCACTTGTAGGATTTCCTAATGGTTTGCTATTTAGTTTCAATATATTTCCTTTTAGTAGATGATTTACAAATAGCAGTAATGTTGAAAAATGTAATGTTTGTTTTAAGTTTTATAAACTAGAGATTGAAAGAATGAGACTGTGGATGTAGCATGTAATACAAATAGACAGATTTTTATTCCTATCCAGATTTAGTTTTGAGAATATGGGTATTTGATTCATCCTGATTTTCATCTTAACAGATATTGCTACATGTTTAAGCAAAAGTAATTTATCTCTAAATTTTTCTTACATCTTAACACCTATAAGCTGTCTTTTCTTCATTGGCTTTGATTCAGAATTATTTTAGTCTTTTTTTATGGTTTATTCCTTAGGTGTGTTTATATCATAATCAGTTGACAGTTTTTTAAAAAACACAAAAAGAGTTACAATGGCTAGAATCTCATTTGCTAATTTATTATAAACACAGAATACTCCAGGCATTAAAAAACAAAAATGTGTTCCTGCGACTTAATCTTTGTGTTTGTTTCTAGAGGCTGTGCAGGATGTTTCCTGTCTGAGGCACAAACCGTATATTTCATTTGTCATATCTAATGTTTTTCATATCCGGAAATCATGCTCCATGTTATGTTTTACAAGTCTTCATAAAAATAAGTGATCCAGATAAAATTTATAGTTATTTTTAAAAATCTGTCGTAGCAAAATTATCTTCCTTTTCTTTCTCTCTTTCCCAAATGAGTACAGATAGGATTATGAAGTTTAAATGAATGTGTGTTTTTAAATGAAGGCTAAATTTTGAAACTAGACAGTCATCTATTATTTAGAAGAAGCTGGATGTTGGTATGTTGGTAAATGCTTTATAACAGCTCTCTAAATTATATTAAAAAAAAAAAAAAGAAAGACCTGAATCACAGTGTTTGTTGATTTCTATGAGGAAAATATCCCACTATAGCTGATTTTAGCCGATCAGCACAAGTCACCGAACATGGGTTTGAGATGAGAGGTGTAGTAACATGCTCTTATGCAGTATTTCCACATCCTAGATGTAAACAGAAGTACATTAAGGCACGGGTAATAGTAAAATGTGGTCAAATAATTAGAAATGATGACTTCCAAGTAGCTGTTGCTATTATTTTTAATAAATTTTCTTTAATTATAAGTTTATACAATTTAATTTTTAATAATGTCTATGTTTGACAACCACCTTAAAAAATTCCTGAGCCTTTAACAGTTAGCTCTCATGTACCAGTGAGAGCAGACTCTAGCATATCCCTCAATTTCCTATGATTGGTAGGACTGGGAAGATGGGTCTGGTCTCTACCCTCCGTGGTGGAGGGTACCTAGTGTTGTCTGTGTGCCCAGGGGAGGAAGGGCAGCCATTTTCTCTTTTAGCTTGAATTACTGAACACTACCTCGTCCCATAAATATTGATATTTATATTAATACAAACTTGAATGGGAATAAAATACTAGAGTATCTTAATAAAAGGGCTGGAAAGAATTTAAGATTTTCATTGCAAACATTATTCTTATTCTTTCTTTTTCTGTTTCTGTGTCTCTTGGCCTTCGCATACCTCTCAGTTAAACTTTAAAAGGGGAAAAGTTCTATCTCGACTTCCCATTTGGCAGATTCTATAGTTAGTACCTCCAGAAGCCATTTCAAGAGCAAGGGTATGCTATTTAAGTTAGTTTTTCTCAGGACATATTGATAATGTGTATCATGAACTAGTAGCTTGTTCTTACAAAGGCAGATAAACTGGAATGTTTGTAAATTGTTAATATACATTACCAACTGAGGTAATAAAATGAACAGCGTCCAATTTAAAGAATCTGATGCAACTCATGACAGGGTTTGAAATGCAGTTTGTCAGACTTTCTTGTTACTTAAAGACAGAATGCGTTTCCTCATGTATTGCTATTGGCAGCTTTTATAGAGATGATATTACTCAAGTATTTTGAATAAAATGATAATGTTAAAAATATAATTGATTTCTTTGGGGGAATACAAGAGATCTCTAGACAAATTCATTTAGATAGCTTGGCAAAACTGCTGGTGAGCACGGTTTAAGAAGAAAAATTGGGCATATTTTGTGTATAACCCTTTGAGTATTAATTCTGACCAGATCACACTGTAAATAATGTTAACTGTCATAAAATAAACACAGCCGGGGTTTGCACCATATGTTTTATAATTATTTTTTGCAGCTTCTTTTTTTTTGTTTGTTTTTACTGAAATGGAACCCACTGATAGCTCTGTGAAGTTATGTTTATATAAAAGTAAATTACACTTGTACTTTAAAAAACTTGGCTTCCCAAGCCAGTGTCTCTAGGCAGTTCTTGTTTAAAAAAAAAAAAAAAATTAAATGAAAGGAAAGCTTTTCTCTTCTTTCTTTCTGCTATTTTTGCTATTTCCTCAGACACATGGTCTCAAACAGAAATCTGCTCTAATGTCTTTATGCCAGTTTCTTGTTTTTGCACTTGTGAAGGCAATGCCTTTGGAATGCCACCCGGAGGAGGGAATCACTTAACCACTGAACTCACAGAGGGTGTTTGGCTTAAGTAGCCCTGGAGTGGCCTTTCAGACTGAGGCTACTGTGGTCTCCTAGTTTGTTTTTGTTTTTTACCTTCCTGCCTGTGAGTGTTTTAACACTGTCAGAAGTAAAGCTCAAAGCTCCCTTGGAACATTGAGGTAATTTTTAAAAGTGTTATTATTTTCATAATCACCTCTCCTCTTGATCTCAGGGGAGGCTGGGAACCCTTGATTGTCTTTAATAGAGCATATGAAACTGATAGTGCCAGTGGGAGGTGGGTGGCGAGTTTCGTCATGTGCCAGCCTCCCCCAACCCCTCCCTGTCCATTGCTCCATATGTCTCTTGGCAGATCTGACAGTAGCCATAATTACCAGGCACTATGAGCCCCGACTGCAGAACTGTTTCTGCATGACACCTGTCCAACTCTTGCTCTGTTCCTGCATCTTCTCGTGCCTCAGCTTGCTGGCCCGCCTCTCGTCAGAGCAACAGTCTGCTGTTAGTGAACTCATCTCTCTTCTCATCAGATTCTCAGACACCAGAAGTTCTGCCCACACAGTTTGCAACATACACCATGCTTTGTGTTGCAGCCTTTCACACAGTAGGCATTTCATAGACTTTGGGGAATGAATGAAAGCAGGCAGTCCTCTTGGTGGGATGGTTTCCATTTGCCCTATATGAAGTGCCTTTCCTACTCTTGACAGATGTGCTTAGCACGATGTAATCTTTTCTGTAAAAGCTCATCTTGATCATCACCTTCTTTTCTAGACAGAGAAAAGGTTGCTTAGTTTTCAGAGATGCCTGAGAAAGACACCCTAGGGAACCCCAGTTGACTTTCATAGTGCTTAGCATAGTGCTTAGTGCTTTAGCTTTTCCGTTGGAAGTGGGGTGGGGGCTGGGAGGGGGAAAGGAGTAGAGAAATGGACAAAGATTTTTGAAACTCTTGTTCCAGAATGTTTCAGTAAGGTACAGATATTGTAAATGCATCTTGTAGGTGGAAGAAAACTTGAAGATGAAGCCATATTCATTCAGTGAGAATACCTGCAAAGAGAATTATGCCAAAGAAAAGATGCACGAGTAACACCCCTTTAGTGGTTCATGCCTGTACACAGTCAACCTTAGAAATGCTTTAAAAATCTGCTTTTGAGGGGCGCCTGGGTGGCTCAGTGGGTTAAAGCCTCTGCCTTCGGCTCAGGTCATGATCCCAGGGTCCTGGGATCGAGCCCCACATCGGGCTCTCTGCTCAGCAGGGAGCCTGCTTCCTCCTCTCTCTCTGCCTACCTCTCTGCCTACTTGTGATCTCTGTCTGTCAAATAAATAAATAAATAAAATCATTTAAAAAAAAAAAATCTGCTTTTGAGGGAGAGTCACAGAATTTGGGTTTGGGTGTTTTGTTTTGTTTTGTTTTTAATGGAATAATTGTCAGGTATTTCTAGAAAGTTAGATCAAGTATAAGCCTTTCTTAGAAACTTTGGCAGTCTGTTTTATAAATGTTGTACATGAAAATTATGATCTAACTTATAGAATTTTACTTCAGTATACAATTGGTAATTATCTTCTTTATAAATATTTAACTAAACCCTTTTTCCTCAATAGTGACCAAAAAGATGATAGAGTTAGGTAAGATAATTTGGGGAAATGTCAAAAATATATCAGAGCCTCTTTTTAAATATGTGTTTGCTTATGAAAGTACTACAAGTTTGACATAGAAACTCAAACATTGCTGTAATATGTAATTCAAAGAATGAAAGCTGTCCCTAGCCCCTTCTCCCAGAGATAACCCCCATCTTAACTATTTGGTGTACAGGCCATGTATTTCCATGCAAATATAGTACTAATTAATTTTTCTTATTTTAATGAAAATGGTTCCTTCTGTATATATTTTCTTATAGCTTCCTGTTTAAAATTTTAATGATATAGCCTAGTCTTTGTGACATACCAGTAAATGGCCTGCCTTCTGCTATCCCATCCCCCAGATATTCATGTTACATAGCTGGACCCTATGATGTTACTTTGTTTGGGAAATGGTCCTTTGCAGATGTGATTAAGGATCTGGAGAAGGTAATCTCGGGTTATCTGAGTGGGCCGTAGACACCCTCATAGGCAGAGAGAAAGGGGCAGAGAGAGATTAGAGACAGATACGCAGAGGGGAAGACATCCCCAGGAGAAGGGGAAGTGAAGATGGAGGCAGAGGTTGGAGTGATGGGCCTGTAAGCAAAGGACTGCCAGCAGCCAACGGACACCAAGAGAGAGGAAAGGAACAGACCGTCTCCCAGAGCCTCTGAAGGGAGCACAGTCCTGCCAACATCTCGATTTGTGACTTCTAGCCACCAGAGATGTGAGAAAATAAATTTTTATTCTTTCAAATCATAAGGTTGTGGTAGTATTTTACAGCAGCTCTTGGAATCAAATCCAAGCCTCTTTCCATGTTGATATATATAGATGTCATCCATTCTTTTTTTAACCTCCTTGTATTTTTCTGTTGTATGGATGCACTGTAATTTAGTTAATCTTTTACTTAAAGATGTTTGGGTTATTTTTCTTTAAAGATTTATTTATTTATTTATTTGATAGAGAGAGAGCACAAGTAGGCAGAGAAGCAGTCAGAGAGAGAGGGGGAAGCAGGCTCCCCGCTGAGCAGAGAGACTGATGAGAGGCTCCATCCCAGGACCCTGAGATCATGACCTGAGCCAAAGGCAGAGGCTTTAATGCACTGAGGCCGTTTGGGTTATTTTTAATGTTTTGACTTTACAGACATTGTTTTAGCGAATATTCTCGTATGTATGTGTTACTGCATTTGTTAGGGTGTTTATGGAATGAATATGTGGAGATGGAATTATCAGGTCAATAAGTAAGTACTTCTAAAACAATTAATAGTTAAGTAGGTAATATAAACATATAGATATTCCCTGCCACCCAGCTGCTCAGTTACACTCCTCAGATGCATTCCCTTTGATTAGCTGCTTGTATTTGTATATCCTTAGAGAGATAGTCCATAAGTGTGTGCCTATAAATATTATTTTTCTTTCTTTACACAAATAATCAATAGTATACACACTTTGGGCATTGCATTCCTTTTTTTCTTCTACTTAACAGTTATCATGGGGAGAAGGTAAAAATAGTTGTATTTATGGCAGTTATTTACTGAGTGTGTCCTATGTGTTTTCTAAAAACTTTGTCTTAATTTATACTCCAGTAACAATATAGGACTTCAGTTGTTTTCTAAAATGAGACCAGTCTCTAAATATCACTTTTTCTCTTTATTTTTTTCTTTTCCTTCTCTTGACAGCTTCTGTTTAGTAGTGGTTGAAAAATATGTAAGGCCATAGGAATTTTCAGATCCTTAGAAAGGAAAATACAAAAATTTGTTGGGGATATTTATTCTCGTAGATTTTCAGTTCAATATATATTGAGCTTCCAGGCTTTTCAGAACATTGAGTTGAGAAGAGTAACTTCCACTCTTGATTTTCTTAATACATGAGGTAGTTTCCATACTGTCCACTTAGTTCATGTTCCAGAGTCATGGTGGAATAGCATAAATAATATTAGTTCAGGCAAAGGTGGAAGATGCCATATTTATTCATATACAAAATACAATAGTCATATATAAAATTTAGAAAATCTTATTTTCTAAACCAAAGTGCTATACTTTCTTTTTCTCATTGGTCGGTCCCCCCACCCAATTTTGCCATTCTAATACAACTCTTCAATTTCCCCTTATTCCCTACTTCAGTTTACTCTTGAAAATACAGGATGCATTTGGCATCTGTTTGGTTCCTAAAGCCCTCAGGAAAAATTATAAAGCTGTTCTTGCAAATTCATCATTATTATTAAGAACAGTAATTCACAACATGGTTATCTCAGCCTTTCTCCACCTTTTATCTGAGTTCCGGGATGACATTGCCTTCCCAGGCAAGCCAATATTCCGAAGTCTCATCTCTCCCACTTTAATTTATAGCGATGCATTGCATTTGGGTGACAGGCAGTTGTTCGTGCTTGAATAACCCAGGATTTGAATTCTATAGTTTGTGGCATCCATGTAATGCTTAGCAGTAGGTACAGCTGTTAACTATTCGCTTATAAATAATCTTCTTCCCTTCTGAACCTGTCTCCCAGGTAGTGTACCTGTCACCATTAATAACTCTTTGGCAGCTCCCTGGTGATTTGACCCATCAGTTGTCTTTCACTGAGGAGTGGTACTCTGGCCTGCTGTTGAAGCTTATGTAGGTTCCTTGAGCTCTTCAGTCACCCCAGCAGCTGTATTGTGGTGAGTTCCTTGACTTCAGGGAAGTTGTGATTTGGGGCTTCACAGGCAAGCAACCGAACACCTCATACAACTTGACAAAGGTAGCATTGCGTTTGGGGCCATAGATGATAAAACCTCCCTCTTAGACCCCATAGCAGGGTAACAGGTATAGGTGAGAGAGTTGGAGATGGGTGGTAAAGAGGACCAACAGCAAGTTTCCATCTCTTTGATGCTACACCTGCACCTAGCTGTTACAGTGTCCTCCTCCATCCTCTGATGCTTGCAGACTTGGGGCTGTGACTTGATCTGGTTAGTGCACCCATCAGTGTGGCACCCTGCCTATAGCCAAAGCTTAAGAGTGAGAGGCTAGAGCTATAAACTAGAGGACAGGAACTGCCCCCCTCAGAAGTCCTTTGGCAGTTTTGTGGTTCTCTATTTAGACATGTGTTCTTTGCCTCCCCTATCTCTGCCTGAAATGGGCTGCTTCCAACAGTTCTCTAGGCTAATTCCTACCTACCTGTAGGTCTCAGCTTAGACGTCACTTTTCTAGGAAATTGCTGTTCTTCTCCATGTTCATTGTTGGCTATATCACCTCAAATGCCCTCATGGCAATTTTTATTTACAATGATTGCCTGTTTGTCTGTTTTGTCTCCTAGATTATAAGTTCTTTAATGGGTGGTTCTTAGTGTTGTTTGCTATATGCATGTTCCAAGTGCATCGTAGAATCTCAATAAATTAATGTTAAGAGAATGAAAGAGAGTTTTTTGAACTCCCTTTCCTTTAGCATGTCATGGTCCTATCAAGGGGGAGTTCCAGCAATAAATTGTGGGTGTATACTGTCTACCATACACTAGGCTGGTACCATAGTACAGCTAGGAAAACATTTTGATTGCTTATTGCCCTTTTAGTGAGTGACTAATGTCATATGCTTCTTTGAGAATATGTCTTGGCAGTACAGGATAGCTTCAGACACGGCTCAGGAAATGGCAGACAGTAAGGTGTCACAAGGCAAAAAAGCTTTAAAAAAGTGCTCCCAATATTTGTGAACACAGACTATGATTTTAAAATAAATCCTCCAAGGAGGTAAATCAATTAGGCATTATATCGGTTAGGATTTCATTTGGAAATGGATTCACCCTCCAAATGATCTTTGCTATTCTCATCTCACTGAGCGTAATGAAATAGAAAATGATCAGATTTATAATACCCAGAACAATGCCACAATATATAGGCATTTATATAATTTGGTGTAGAAATGCACACACACACACACACACACACACACACAGAGACATCCCATATAACATGTTATTTTTATATATGTACTTACTATAATTAAAAGCAATAGCAATCTGAAAAGACCAAAAAGAGTGAGAATCTTAGATTTTCAGGAAGTCTCAGAAACACACAACAACCCAGAATGAAGTCTTTTAATTTATTTTCATAAGAGCAAGGGCAACTATACATATAACAACTTGGGCTCTCTGGAAGATGGAGTAACAGAAAATATTAAGATAAATAAAAAGATATTTAGTTACAAGTTCAAGAATGACAGACCCTGATTCTGCTATAGAGAATACATTTTAAAAGTAATAAAATATTTTAAAGAGAAATAGATGCTGTTAGCTAAAAATAATAAATTATTCAAAAGATCATATAGTTGAAAGTAAGCCTTTGATATTGGGGTATGGTTCTGGAAATAGTCTATGCATATAAAGTACACAGATGCTCCTGTTTGTTTAATAAAAATGGTGAGGGAGGATACAATGAGCACATTATTCTGTACTTTTCACTTTTCACGTAATAATATATCTTGTAAACAATTTCGTATCAACACATAAAGAGCCACCTCATTCTTTTTTAACAGCTGCATTGTATGGATGTATCATAATTTATGTGCCTATTCCCTCAACCACCTAGGTGTTGAAACAAATTTTTTGAACTTTGGCATTCTGTGGGTGGGGGGGATGAATAATGGTGCATTGTTTTAATTTGCATCTCTCCTAATGATACAAGGTTCATTTCTGTTTCTATTTTTCCAAAATGTCTTTTCAAGTTCTTTATACATTTCTAATTTCATTGTAAATCCTTTTTCTTATTCATTTCTAGCACTTTTTTTTTTTTTTTATGTCTTAAGGAAATCAGCCTGTAGTCTATTTATGTTGCAAATTTATCTGTTCCTAGTGGATCTTTAGCTCTTTACTATGCTTTTGCTTTTTTCATTTGATTTTGCCTTGCAGGTTTTTTGTTTTTGTGTTAGGTTTCACGTGCTTTTATTAACCTTGGATTGGCTTCGGATTTTTTAATAAAACTTAGAAAGATCTTCCAGTTTTCAGGATAGCTGAAACAGTTCCTGTGATCTAATATTTTTATGTTGTGTTTATATTCAGTGAGTTTCCATCTTACTGAATACAATTGTTCAGCCAGAATTTTTAAGTTCTTGAGGTAGTCAAAGTATGTTATATGTGGGTTATCTATTTTTTTCATCCACTGGGGTATTATTTTAATGGCATTTGATTATTTAAAGCATACAGTACATTTTCAAATGATTATTACACATACAGACAACAGAGTCCTAATTATCAAATGTGTTATTTAATTTAAACCTTTAATAATTTTTATGTACAGTAATGAGAGTGTATTTAGAATGAGAAATCAACCCCCAAACCAAAGTCATTACAATCATGGAGATTCAGGCCTTTTTCTTCTGATACCTTCTTAGGGGATTTACCAGAAATGTGTGCATAGAAATCTTTCCTGATTGCAACCTAGCTTCTCTTCTCATCTAGAATGTTCTACAACTCCCTGACACTAAGGTCCTGGGCAAATGAGGGACCTGAGGCTTAAGCCTCATTAGCTCTCTGGTAAATCTGCTTCTGAGTGTCTGGCCATTGATCATTGTCTATACTTCATTATGAATTCCTGAGTCATTAGCACTCATAGTGATCAGTCTCAGGATTGACTGCCTTGAAGGGGTTATCATCAGCTCGGTTCCTACTGGCTTCGTTCTCATTGTATTTAATATTATTGTCTTTATCTTGATTCACTTCTCTTACTGTGCATGATGTTCTTACCTCAAGTACTCACAAAGTGATAAAGAGAAAAGGAAGAGGTTGAAGAAGCAGCTTAATGCACAGTACAACATATAGTAGTGTTTTGTGGAGGGGTTTTCTTTTGGTTTTTAGGTGAAGCTAACACCAGAGTTGTTAAGATAGTACAGTGGTTAGATCTCTTGAATTTTTTTCTGTTTTGCTAGAAAGTTTATACATTTCTTGTCTTTTGTCATATATTGAAGAGGATCTTATAGGATTTGTCCTCACAGTTGCTTTCCCAAGCAACTTTATCTTTTAACCTGATGTGACTTAAGTCTTTTAAAAACAAAAGCTTTCCATGTTGTATATGTAAATGGAGTCACTCACATATACAATGTTACTGCTTTGCGAACAGGCAAGTAGACACTGAAAAAAAGAAAAATCAATGCCCATGTTTTCTCATATCAGCTCTGCTTTCCTGTTTCTTTTTACTTTTCTCAGTCTCCTGATCAAGGGAATAATTAAATGATGGGCTGAGAGTGATAGCTTTTGCTATGAGGCACACTCACTTTTATTTCCCCTTATGGCTTTAGGCTTGATAGGTGACTTTATACTTTTCTGGACAGCTGGGGGTTAAAAGCAAATTGGTGGTTTCAAGTTTTGGCATTTTTCAGCTGCTCCTCAGGAGAATACAAAGTGCCTGTGGAGTAGGTCCAAACCAGTGGATATTTAAGAGAAAGAAAAAAATACTTGCTGCGGAACGTTCTTATATGACTTAGTTGCCTTCTGTTGCATTAAATGGACTGAAAGAGGAATAATGTCCTGCTTTATAGTTTTTAACATTAAAACTCTTTTTAAAAATCCCAAACCCTAAAAAACATGAAATGACCTTCAGGCCTGTTGGCTCCCACTGTTTAGTTTATCAAGTCTCTGTCACACCCTTCCCCTCCATGTAAAAAATCCAGAGGGAAGTGTGAAAATCATCCGAAAGTCCCCTTTATGCCAGTTCAGGCTTTTAGTCGTTTGCCAGCACCTTCATCTCTTCATATGTTTCTAGCTAAGGTCTAACATGGAACAAAAACCCGACAGCAATGGAGACCAGATGCTGGTATTTCTTCTCTGTCACTTGGCTGCTGAGCAGATGGAATTTATATCAATCGGGCATGCTAGGAGGAAGAGGCCGTGGCAGCCAACATGTGGAACTGGGGCTGAGTGACATTTCTGCTAATGTTTTGTCCTTGTAGAACATTATGCTTCCTCTTTGCTTATGAGCTGTGGTTTTCCTGACTCAGATGAGGTTCCAGCTCCAGCTGGAATGGCTGTCGCTCTTCCCTTCTCCCCCTGCCCCCCTTTATGGGGAGTGCTGGGAGCTATGGAGGAGTAGTAGGGCCTGCACAATGGAGCTCTTTATTAAAATACCTGACATCTGCATGCAATGCAGCAAAATCATCTTAGCTCAAGCAGAGGAATGCGCCAGGCATTACTAGTCACTTTTTGTCTAGGGCTGTGTGCTTGTTTGATTTATATAACGAGTGAATGCCTCTGGCAAAAGAGGACGTTGAGCATGTTATTGGAGGGGAGGGAACTTGATAATTTTTCCAAGAAACATTGTCACAGACAGGCCTAAAATACGAGTATTTAAAAGCAGTTGTAGCCATCACATGGATTTCTTGCTGTGATTTAAAAATGTTGGCTCGTTATGCCCCCTCCCCTGACTTAAGGTAAGATCAGAAAGTTAAAAAATCCACTTAAACATGATAGAGAGTTTTAATGTTGTTGTCTACTATTGGTAAGAAGTCTCACTTTTAAGAAATCTCATGTTATAAAGAATCTCCATAAGAAAGACCTAAAATGCGCATTGTGAAAAACAAAGGTACACACACACACACACACACACACACACACAGAACAGTTGGTGAGTTTTGAATTCTAGTCCCCTCCCTCAGACAAGTACATTACCCTTTCATATTACCCATTTACATTAGCCTATTCATGGCAAGTGTATAAGAAACTGACAAGTGAATGTGTTATTTCAGACAGCACTGAAGTGGTCATGAAATTACTGCTTACATGGCAAAATTATCAGCTACTTCCCCATTCCTGTAGAGTCAAATCCCTTATTTCTTGGTGGAAATGTGATTTGAGGTTTTGATTTGGTTGCTAAGAGATTCAGGGAAGGATACCAGGCAAGTGACTTGGGGAGAGATGGAGCCTCTCTCTTACTTTGTCCCATGTTTTCAAACAGCAGCTTCTAGCCAGTATCTTCCAAATATATGGCCATATATGTCCTATCTTGAGTTTCTAGAAATCTCCCAGGGAGACCTGGCCCTTTCTTCTGCCTTCAAGATACTTAAACCCTGACCCTTTGGCACTTTGCCTTTGGCACTTTGTTTTTAATGATTCTCCTAATGATTTAATGAGTTGGTCCTTGTGTTTCACTGCTCCCAGTGCTGCTGATGGCCCTACGACTACATTGGGGTCGAAGTAAATCCATGTAGATTGGATAGAGGCTGGGATAAAATACTAATAGTGAGTATTTTAGAGAGAGTCCCAATTTAATCTTTCTTAGAGAAAATTCCTCAAAATTACTGTGGAGCCTCTATTTTTCTCTGATACTTTCTTACCTATGCTTGCACCACCCCGAGCACAGGACTTCCGAGATATAAAGTTGTTTGAGTAGCCTGGTGTAAGGAACCCATAATTATATAGCATACGCCTGTAGTGCACGGATGTACTCTGGAATCTGGAGTCACAAAATACAACTATTCCTAAGTGTACGAACTTCAGCTGTCTTTACTGAGAAATGAAATCAGTTCAAATAAATTATTTAGATTGTGCTATTTGGTTGAAAGGAATCTCCCTTTGTCTATACTGTCTCATGTGCTATTTAGATAATGTTACATGTCTTGCTTTCCAAATTCTTGCCTTTTAAACCATGTTTGTCCAAACACAGGAACAAGACAGATAGTGAGAAATGCCTTTACACTCAACTCCATACGATATTCCGGAGGAATGGGAATCTCTCACTCTTAGTTCAAGTTGAACTTAACACCAGTTCTTTTCTTGTTCAATTTTATACTTAACCCTTTATGCTTTTTCAATCTTCAGCTGCTTTTTTGTTCAAGATTTTCTTTTCTTGCTTCTCTCCACCTTCCTCAGAATCATTTGTATCATAGAGCACAGACTTAATGTGTTCCCTTTCCTGTGACCCTTATGTCAGGAATGCTTCAAGCTGGAAGAACCCAAGCATCTTCCAGAGGTGATATTTTTGGAGTGGGAATGAATGGTCCAGGGTTATTGTTATACTCTTGGCTCAAGATCCCACTAAGATTTCAGGCATGGGAGGTGCTTTCTCATGGGCCTTTCAGAACTCATATGCATGAACAGATTTACCTGGAATGGAAAGGACCTGACTTCATCCTGTAGAAGATTATAGTAGCCATAGTCTATGGATGTCTGTCCTTTAGACTTCCTCAACAAGGATCCTTGAAGATAATTTATTCCTTGGATTTTTGTCTCAGGGATTTGTAGCATCAGCCCCTCCCTTAACTCATGGATATGGTCATCTGACCTCTTCTGAGATGAGGATCGTCTTCCTACCTGGAAGGACACTAGGCACAGTCTTTGGTATTATGTGTCCAAGTCTAATTCTGTCCCAGCTATATGAATGTACATTCATACATCTGTCCCAGATGTATGAATTTGAACAAAATTACTTAACATCAATGAACCTCTTTTCCCTTCTGTAAAATATAGATGATAATGTCTATCATACAGGGCTGCAAAAAACAAAAAAAGGAAGCTAATGGTAGCTGAGTGCCTGGCACAAAGTAAGAACTCCACAAGTGGCAGCCACTGTTGGCATTGTTGTGAAGAGCCACGGCGGTCTGGGCAAGCCTTTAGACTGTTGACTTTATGCTGGCTTGGTTAACAGCAAGCCCCATTCTACCTAGAACAGGTGCCTCTTGAGACTACTTGCTTCCATTAGGCTCCCAAAGCCAGAAATTCTCTGAGATATAAGGTTGCCCATGCCTGTCCAAAGAGACACTCTTGGAATCTCTACATCCTAAGAGGAAGTTCTCTCCTATGTTTGCTATCAAGGATGGTTTGCAGCAAAAGTTCCAACCTACTTGAAAGGGCAAGTTACTGTCTTTTGAGACTTTACACTGCAATCTTCAGAGTCCTTATCTCTTGCCTTTGATTGCTTCAACTGGGGCTTTGCCTCAGAATCACCCTCCTGATACCTATCCTTCCCTTGTTGGTTACATAATGCACTGGGATTTATTATGCAAAATGAAGGTCACACCTCTGAGAGACTAAGAGATCCTAGTCACTACTCTCTATTGCAATTTAATGGCAGTTGAGAGAGAGGGCAGCAAAGGGAGCATTCATCCCTATTTAAAAGAAATTGAGCAGAGCTCTTGCTTGTGTCTCTTTAAGATTAATCTACAACTCTGACAAGCATGCCCTCTCTTCTTAACATAAGGACATGCTAGTAATGCAACCGGGTTTTTTCTTGTTTGATTCATCAAGCTATGTGATAGAGACATTTGTTTTCTAGTTTTGTCAAAATACATGACTTCTTTACCATTTTATTTTAAATCTTGTGTAACAGATTATAGGAGAATAAGATGAATAGTAGTAAAGTGGGACATTGCTTTTATGCATAAGAGGTTGTGTTTTTTTGTTTTTTATTATAATAGTTTTATAAAGAGTTAAAACTACACAGAAGTCTATATAGTCGACAATGAATAAATTATACTCTTCTATTGCTCTTCCTTCTCAAGTTTCACTCTTGTGAAGTAATTGGTGGGCCCTAAGAACCAGTTTTTGGTGTTCCTTCCAGACCAGTCAGCGTTTAAAAGGATTTGGTAGAAATCCTGGCGTGAGATATTTATGCCAAATGCTATTTTGAATTGGTCTCGGTCAGTGATTGAGAATTATGCAATTATTTAATAAACTGATCAGCTTAGAAAACTTAGTACTTACTGTGTGACTCCTCTATCCCCTTTTTGAGATCAAAATTTATGGTTACATTAAGCCTAAGTTCACTTTGTTTATATAAACACCTAGACTGACTTTCTTTCAAAAACGAAGTGACTTTTTTTTTTTTTTTTTTTGGTCTCCTCTAAGCTTTGGAGGAAGGAAATAAACTAATGAACTTTAAACTACTACAAATAAAAATAAAGTCTGCTTTCCATCACAGGACATCAGGTCAGGTGTATACATTTACTTGTCTAGTGGAGGTTTTGGGTTTTTTGGTGCTATTAAAATTAATTTGTCAGTATAAATTTTAGCATATAGGATTTTATTTCCCTTCTCCCTTTCTTTCTGGCAAGGAGTACAATTGAAAACACATACTTGTGATTAGAATTGGACTAAAATTTCTGGCAGAGCTATACTTAATATATCACAAAACTTTAATATAATAAGGTAAATATTGCAGTAAATGCTGGTATTTCAGTGTGTGTTAGCATATCCTTGCCTTTCATTGTGCTGAGATTGACTAACATTTAATTGCCTTTCCTACATTATAAAAGGAGAGAAATTACCTTATAGGGGTATGCAAACTCCTGGGGTTTCTCAGCTGTGAGTCCAGCCAAGTTGCCCTCCTCCAACCAGCTACTTCACTCCTTAACACCCAGATCCTTATACACCACACTAAATAACCCTCCGTAAATTTGAATCTTATCTCAATCTAAAGACACTACCATCATTATGGGGGAATGTTGTTAGTCTGCAAATCCTCAGTCAGTTTAGAACAACAGAGCAGTATCCAAACTTTTTGGCTTTTGTCTGGATATTGTTACGACATGTGTGGCTGCTGCATTCCTGGGTGCCATTTATAGAGTGATTTCTTAAACATCGGTTGTGTCACAGTGCAACTGACCCGTTTAAAGCAGTTTTGCAATTTTTCCTCAGAATCAAGGAAACCAAAACCATCTCATTATCATTTACTTTATTGAGAATTAGAATTACCTGACTCTTTTACTACATTTGAAATCTGAAAGATGCTTTTTCTCCTGAAAAATTCAGCATGTTAAAACCATTTGGGTGAAAACAATTTTTTTTCCACTTATTTGCTAACGTAGAATGGTACAGTCTTATTATGAGAATTTTCAAATCACTTTGGGTTTTAGGATTAAAAAGGAAAAAGCAGCACACTTAACTGATCTCATTTTTATATGCTTCTTTGTATATTAATACAGTATATACTAGAAGGAACTGGCTGTTGGATAAAAATAAAGAATCTTTGAGTTTTCACCTTGTATCCTGGGGTATGTGGGGTGCTCAGATGTATGATATGGGCATTGATGATAAATAAGTAATGTTTATCTCTATTCATGTAGGAAGACCTCGTGAGTTATCTTCAGACTTGGAGATTTGTTAATTCGTTGTAAACTCTCTTCTTTAAAGGACAGGATTAGTGTGTTTCGATTTTTTTTTTAGTTCCCCGCAATCTTTGGGACACCTAAGCATTTGACTTGCAAAAGGACCTCAGAGTACAGATACCCGAGGACAACGTGGCATCACAAGGACACTGCTCACACCAGCCTGGTCTTGGTAGGATTTAAAAAAAAAAAAAATACACAAAGAAAATGTATGTTAATATGGCTGAATATTCATTAGAACCCTGTGGCCTGGGGCTGGAAGCACAGTGAGGCTGTGTGTTTACCAGGCCACCCGAAAGGCAAGAGGGCATAAGGCACTTATAAACAGTGGCGCAGCACAAGCAGTGTTGTCTTTGAAAAGTTTTCATTTTCCCTTGAATCAGCTACAGTCTCTTACTTAAGGTCACTGCAGTTTGCAATCTTTGGCAGAAGGCTTCTTCCTTTTTTGGTAGTGGCAGTCTGACTTTTTTTTTTTCCCTTTTGGAAGTGTTTTCCTCTCAAACTGCCATTATCTTCCAAACCTGTTTCATGTTATCATTCTCAGATGCCTCTTCTCTGAGTTTCTTAGAACAAAATGTGATGAGATATATATATATATATATATATATATATATATATATATGTATGTATATATATGTGTGTGTGTGTGTGTGTGTGTATGAAATTTTTTAAAGCATGGAATTGAAAGTCATATGGTTATGATTTGAGAATGTCAAGCTTGATTTTTTTTTCAAAGTCTAAAAAAAAAGTACCTTTTTCTCTGGGCAGTGAACTCGCTGCAGAAACATCAAAGAGAATGTGTACTGGATCAAGGTGGTTTTTTTTTTGACCACATCATTGCCAGCTGTGGTGTTTATGATTAGAGGCAGGCGTTCCAGACACCTCCGAGTCCTCACTAAGCGTCAGATCTTTAACAGGATCCATCCCAACTGAGTGACACTAAACAGACAGCCAGAGGGGAGTTGGTGGGATAGAAGAGGGAAGGGGGTGGGGGCCAGGGAGGGTTTGGTGCCTGGTGCACTCACCAGCCAAGCTGTGGAAGGGACTCTGCTAACACCAGGCTGCAGGCTACCCAGAGGCTCTGTAGCAGCCTTTCGGCGCAGTTTTCGTTAGCTGAGGGGCTGAAGAGAGCCCAGCAAACAGTCATTGATCCTCTCTCATTGGGCGCAGGGATGTGCAGTGTTCAGGTCACCCAGTCAGCTTTGAAGCAGCTCCATTCCACAGGGCTGACAGCCACAGATTGCTGGCTTCCAGGACCTAGCACAGTTCCCTCTCAGATCTGCACACTCTGCTCTATGCAGCTAACTACAATTGAATTCCCTCCGGATGTTGCTTCCACTTATAATATTAACACTTGTTTACTGGTCCTTGTTGGCATAAGAATTCTGCAAATAGCCAACGGTACTGATAGCAGTGCATGAAAGTGAGTTCTCTTTCCCACTTCCTGTTCTTCTGGGTCAGTGTGAACCACTCTCCCCACCCACCCTCCTCAAGGGTGAGGGGTGGGGTGGGGGGTGGGAGGGCAGTTTTGCCAGGTTCAAAAACCAGAACATGCTGCTGGAACCAGGAGCAAATGCAGTGGGTTTGGAGCTGAATGTTTGGAAGTTATTAATTGCAAGATGATAAAGCTTCCTCCGGTGATTGCCATTAACAACAGTAAAGAAAGAAGTGGCTTGACTGATAACTACTGACTTATTTTTCAGTGTGAAAGGTGTTTTTTTAATTTCCAGAAGTTTTAGAAGTTGCGTCATTGGCTAAGAGATCCTTGTGGCTATAGAAATTAAGACAATTTAGGAAAAAATGTTATTGCAACAATTAAAAAGCAAAGCAGCAAACCTTGGTCGCCTGTTGGTGGGAGGACAGTGAGATCTATATGTTGATACAAAACATTGAAAAGATAGAGAGGAAAGGAAGTTTATGAATTTCATTTCAAGGAGGTTACAGATAATAGATTCCTAATGCAGAGCTGCTTTTAAGAACTATTCCTTAATTACCAGTAATTTTCTTAGAGTTCCCTAAACAACTAGGCTTGGACTAGAGTGTATAATTGGGATTCACATCCTAGTGGGTACAGGTTTCCACCCAAGAACTGTGAAATCCTACTATCATGTTACAGAAGAAAGTGGCAGGAGTTGTCCACATGTATAGGTGATTCCTGTTTACCTTGCTCATAATATCCTTGGTAATATTCTTGAAAGAGTATTAGTTTTGGATCTTCACAGAGGCTAATTTGTCACCTCATATGGCACAACCACCAGTGTAAGTTGGAATAATAGCCTAACATTTTGAACACCTTGAGTCTGATAATCCTTTGGCACTTTTCCCTCAGAAACTCTTAGGGCTTTGTTCTTAGTATTTTCCCCGTAGTTCTAATCACTGGCCATCATTACTGCCCTTCTCTCTTCTGAGCGGCCTGGCTGCCTTCAATATGTTATCCTGTTCAGCAACGGACTCTTGTACAACTCTGAAGAGAATTAGCATCTTCTTCAAAAGAAATGCTAGGTTTTTTTTTTTTTTTTCTTTTTTAAAAATTCCTGGTCATGTTCTCTTTGTTTTATCATACTTGAGAAATCTCTTGATTATTAGGAACCTTTTCTTAAGTCTTAGACGTTCCCCTTCATAAACGTTATTTCCTTTAATGAGACTATAGAATTTTAAGGGGAAAATAGTAACAACCAAATCATATTCGATACCATTTATTTGTACAAACACCTTATGTCTTTGTTCAACTTGTTTTTTAAAGGTTTATGTTCTATGAAGAAAGTTAATTATGATTTTTGCTAGTGCTACTCTTCCTAGACAAATATGCTCACTAATTAATGTTTAGGATTTCTTTTCTTTGATTAAAAAATATGTTTTCATATAAAATTATTTGTAATAGTTTTTATAGAATCCCTTAAAACATCAAAGTTTTATAGCATACTTAAAACTATGCAGTTGTCCATGTGCTAACATTGAAATTGAATGTATAAAGTAGAACAACAAAGTAGTTTTATTTGATGTGCCTTTGTCATCATGCAACAAGTTAGTTCAATCAGTTGTTTATTTAATTACATTGTTGCCCAGCTTCTGTTTTATTGTTTTATTGACCTTTAATAGTCTTTAGATCTGCTGTGTGTCAGCATTATCCCATTTTACAGGTTTTGCAACAGAGGCAGAAAAAGGATCTCATTAGTTTGATTGTGAGTTTCTGGCTTGAGGATTATTATTACTTGGGATGCTTTAGTGTCCTTAGTCACAACAACTTTTTAAATTGTTCAGAATTTTATTCACCACATGTGGTAGTAGGATAGTTTAAAAAGTACTCAGTTCTGTTAGGAAACATGAAAAGTTACAACAACAATTTGATGATCAAGCATCTTTTCAAGTATTTAATTTTCCCACCACTTCAAGGAAGGAAAAAACATCTAAATCTTGAGGAAGATAATGTTCATCAAGTTTTCTTCAAGAAATTAGGAGTGTGTGTGTGTGTAGGTTGGTAGGTAGATCAGTAGATTAATTGATTTAAATAAAAGTAGAGTCCACATTAATCTTTTATTCTTTTCTGAATATTTGTACTAGTATCATAAATAGTGTCAAAAAATGAGATTTTTTTAGGGGGCACTCTTGGTGGAATTTAAAACGAATGGTTTAGCAGGTTATTGGTGAACATAGACACACAAGTACACAAATACTTTAAAGTGATTCCTTTGTGCTTTTTTTCAGGGAAATAATGTTATTTTGTGTAATGTGGGAAGAAATATGTTTGTTTGCTTTAGCAGTAAAAAGACTTGATTTTTCTCCTACCAGAGTTTGATGAAGAATAAATTTAGTGATGTCCATTAGCATTTCTGAGAAAGTGTTTACATTAAATAAAGCCAAAGTGCTATTAGCTCCTACTTTTGCCCTTCCTTCTCTCTGCCTTTGGTGGAATGAATGGGTGTTTCCTGACAGCCCCCAGATACAGGTCTGGAAAACTCTTTTAATGAGACATTCAAACTTGGGATTATCTGGAGGGAAATGTGGTGCTTTTGTTCATGTAAAATCCTACAGCCACTACCCAAATTAAGGACAAAGTGAAACAAAGTGAAACTTACTAGCTCCGTGAAATTTGCAGTTATGTCAGTTTATCACCAAATACAACCTCTGGCAGTAAATCACCTGAAGATTTCATCCATCACCCATTGATAAAACTTGATAACATCTGCTGGCCAATTTATTCCCCTGGAATTTCCTTTCCATCTTCCCCAGCCTGTAATGTGCATAGTTTGGAGAGGAGGAAATGATTCAAAAATCTGCAAAGACTTAAACACCTATTGATTTTGAGCGGGGTGGTGTGGGGGGGTGGAAATTAACCAAGTTTTAGACTTTGTATTTGAAGAGCTGGTGCAAACGTATACAACACATGTAGTTCTGTTGGGATACAGAATTTCCCTGGCTTCGTGGCATGCTATGTCAAACTTAAGAGTAAGTTGAAAGAAGTGAATACAGAAACAGAGGTCAGGTACGTCTAGAAAATGTTGTTCCAGTGTCCAGTAGCTGTGCCTCCTGCCTTCTTATTTCCTAATATCATCACACAGTGGTGTTGTGTGGATCTCTCTGCTTTCCTTTCATAACCAAATAGGAGCCTTCCCTTTTAGTAGCTGTTGTACACCTCTAGGAAAATCACTGGCTAGGTAGAAAGGAAACCAGATGAAGGCCTAGCAGGAGGCTCTCTACCCAATGAGAAAGTTGGACATTTTCTCTTCTGTAAAGATGATTGATGACCTGTGGATAAAAAAATAGTGGGCTCCGAGGCCAGCTCCTCTAAGGCAGCTTGAGTGGATGTGTGGCTAGTGCTTCCTTGATTAGCAGAGGTCTCCCTGACCTTGGCAGTATGCTGTGACTCATAGCCTTGCAGGGATGAATTGTTCCTGAACAGTTCCTCCAACATCTGAGGTACAAACAGGTCTTTGTAGTCATTTGTTAGACACCGGAGGAAAAAAACGGCTTAACCCTCTTAAGGCCTGAAAGCAGACCTGAATATTTTAAAATACTGCGTGCACAGATTTGTTTTTAATTCAGAACCCAAAATCTGGACGTAAGAGGAGTGCCAACTGATCCTTATAAAAACTCAGCCAGGGGGCGCCTGGGTGGCTCAGTGGGTTGGGCCTCTACCTTCGGCCTGGGTCTCAGGGTCCTGGAATCGAGCCCCGCATTGGGCTCCCTGCTCGGCGGGAAGCCTACTTCCCCCTCTCTACCTGCCTCTCTGGCTATTTGTGATCTCTCTCTGTCAAATAAATAAATAAAATCTTTTAAAAAAATAAAATAGCCAGTAGTGCTGCTTTTCTTTGGCCAGATAACAGATTTCTTGCTTTCCTGAATAAAAATTTGATGGGTTTTAGAACCTCATGATTTACTGTGGAACCTGAAAAGATCTGTAGCAGCCCACAGAATACATCTTTACCTAGGATAGTGTTTTGACTTTATTCTCATTTCAAATTAAGAATCTAATTCTGTTCCTTTTATAATATCATCCTAGTTTTCAGTAACTCCGATGGTTATCCACAAAGGAGTGTATTGTTCCATTTTAGAAAAATTGGAGGTGGTATGGATTCCTACCAGTGTTGTCAGTGGGATATATTGAATACCTTGTTTGTGTGCAAGGCCCTGGCTACTGAAGATTAGAGACAGTCATCTGTTCCCTATTCGCAAGGTCCACAGAGCAGCTGTCCTGGGTGAAATGGTCATAGTACACTTGCCAACATTTATATATGTTAGAATTTGTGGACTTAAGTGTAGAGGTGGCCTGTAGCCAAAGATACCAGGCCAGGTGGATTCTTCTGAGAGATAGCTTCCCAGGTGTGACTTGTGCTGATATTAAAGGTGCTAATAGGGAGTGATTGGGAAAGGTGTGATGGGTGATCTAGGTGAGGGCATTTAAGGTGTGCAAAGCTTATGGGGCTCCTGGCTGGCTCGGTTAGTATAGGACGCAACTCTTGATCTCAGGGTCATGAGTTTGAACCCCAAGGTGGGCATAGAGGTTATTTTTAAAAAGTAAAATAAATAAATAAATAAATAAATATCATGTGCAAAGCTTATACAGATCAGAGAAGTAGACTCTTTCATGAGCAGAAGGCAGAATATCCTAGAAGGAAGAAAAGCTGATTGTTGAGAAATGATTTTGCATGGTGGGGAGCTCATGTAATATGGAAAGAATTTGTGTTTAGGCCTTGGAGCAGTAAAGAACCAATAAGCATTTTGAGCTATAGAGTGATACGATGGAAATTTCACAGCAGGAGAATTATTCTAGTAATAATGTGTTAAATAAGCTAAGGTGTGAAGAGGCTGGGGGAATTCAGTAATCCAGAACAGTGCATACATGGCAGAAATAAAATAGAATGGGTAGTAGTTTAAAAGACAGTGAGAGAATCTTTAAGAATTTTGTTGTTTTGTACCAAGTGTTAGTAGCAAGAGATACAAAAACTATTTCTCTTTTTTGCTTTGTGTTATTTATTGCAAAATGTTGGTGATTTAGTGTACAGTTGCCCAGGTATGTAGGAGTCCTACGTACTAAAGCCTAATTAAGAGTCGACTGATATGTTGGGAAAAAGTCCATGGTGGTCAAGTCCAGGACGTCTTTCACCAGAAATGGTAAGGACGTACTGAGCAGAAAGAGAAGTAAGTTACCTATTAGATTTTAGACCTGAATTTAAAAATTTAAAAATTTGTTAATATACTAAACTGTGGTCAAAGATGCAGTCTTTTGGGAGGGTAATGAAACGTTGTATACTAGCTAGAAGACTTTAATTTCTTCAGCGGCAGAGAAACCATTTCTTGCTTATGTTGATATGTCCTGTGCTTAGTAAAATGTCTGATATGTGATTGATACTTGGTGACTAGAAACATCCATAGAACTTGCATTCTTATTGATAGTGAAATGTTATAATAAGGAAGCATCATTGCACATTGTTATTAGAAGCGTAACTCTGCTTTGGAAAGCTCTTGTTAGTTAAGCCTCTCTCAGCGAATAGGAGGATATTTTCAGTTTTCTGTGGAGTTACACTGATGCTACGTAATTAAGGTCCGTTTATTTATCCAGGAAATGTTTATTATGGGCCTACTATGAGCAAGTTGTTGAATAAGAAGCGTACAAGAAGGAAACAAATTCTCTGCCCCCAAAAGCTTGTAGACGAGAGAGAGAGAGATGAGTTATCTCCATAAGTAACTGCAATACTAGGTAGAAAACACTCACTACAATATGGGATGGCTGGAAATAAAACGCTATGGAAGTTCTTAAAAGAGGAAAAGGTTTTTTCCATTCCAGAAGGTCAAGAGAGCTTTCTAGAGGAGTTTACTTTTTTCTAATCTAATCCTGCAATAGTAGGTAGGATTTCAATTTGCCAAATGGCACAGGGACAGGAAATCATGCATGCCTAGGAAACAGCAAGTAGTTAGTTTGGCTTGAACTCGGGATTAAGAATAGTCTTAGGAAAGAAGCTTGTTCTGTCCAGGACTTCCCCTGATAAATGATGATTATCCTCCTGAAGGTCTTTTGAGGTCTCATCCAGGGCCTAGTGGGTGGCCTCCAGTTGCTCTCACATAAGTATTTCTGTGACTTTTCCAAAAACTTATTATGCATGTAAAAAGTTTGAGAAATTCAGTATGAATTTTTTTTTAATTTACACTTGATCATTAAAAAGGTAAAAACTTTTCTGTAATGTTCATCCAAGTTTTAATGGGAAAAGTTTGTGATAGGTTTTAAAAGCTTTCGTGGACCAGTATCTGTGCCAGTTTCTTCAAATGGCTTTTTGGAGTCCACTTCTTACTAACTCTTTGGAATTAAAGTGAAAAGAGCTACCAGAAAGCTACAGTTACCCTCTTTATTTGGGGAAGTGTTTCTGGTTGCTGTACTCCAGAATTTTTGAAAGAAATTGTAAATGTGGTTAACGAGACTTCGTGTACCTGTGACCGTCCTACAAACGTGCTAAAATGAGACCGTGGCCTCACAGCTTAGGAAACGGATTCTTCTGCTCGGAGTGTTAAGGTTATTATGAATGCTGAAATGAATTCAGATGACCTCACTGACGTTCTTGGCGTTGTGTTTGAGAGGTGCATTTAGGGGAGGAAGTGTGAAATATCTTTTTTGGGGGGGGTTCTATAATGTAACTGTTACTGATATGGGACTTCAAGCTCTCTGATTCTCTTTTTAGAAGTTGTCTCTGTGAACTTAAAACTCTGTTTTCTCTCAGAACAGCTTTAGCGTTTCAAGCTTAAAATCTCTCTTTAAATCCTGCTTGGGTCTTCATCTTCCCTCCTCTCCCCTCCAGGCACCGTTTTCTCTAGATCTTGGTTGGTTCTGACTGGCGAGAGTTAAGACAGTGTAACTTCTATAAATCAGGAGACAGCTTCATTATCAGAGTTATGTGTTTTCACCTTAATAGATAGCCAGTCCTGGTGTTGGTGCCAGGCCCGGCCTTATCATGTAACCATCAGCACTGCATACTGGAATGTTCTTTGTTTGGATTATTTACTCCTTCTATAAACAAAGATTAGAGTAAAAAATGTCAGCAGTAAGGCCTGAGCAGAGCTGAGTGTTACTAGAAGAGTGCAGTAGAGTGATGTGGGCTATGATGGGCTACTCATAGGCAGGATAGCAGTGCCTTTCTTTTATAATTATATCTGAGTTCTGTCCTGAGGGTTTTACACATTCTTTCTCGTTTAATTCTCCCATTAGCCTTCTCTAGAAGCCCTAGAAGGTTCTGTTATTCCCATTTTGCAGATTAGGCAACCAAGCGTCAAACATTAAGAGTATTGCCCCAATGTATGTTTTAAGTAGCAGACAGTTGGGTTTTAAACCCAGACATTTGATTCTAGCATTGTGTCTTTCCCCGACTACAATATAAAAAAGTGTCAGAGATGGTTCTTTCCTTCTTTCTTTTTTTCTCTTTAAAGTATAGTCGACACCCAGTGTTGTGTTAGTTTTATGGTATGAATGATCCTCAAGCAGTTATTTCTTGAACTTCTAAGAAGTTTGATTCTCAGTAAATTGCACAAATGACTGCCTTTTCTTCTGAAACATAGTTATTTAGCATTTCTCTTGGGATACATTTCCACATACAGTATAGACAAGGATTCTTCCTTTTTGCAGGTGAGGAAACTTTGACTTAGAGAAATGAGTGATGTTCCAAGATGACATCTAAGAGATGCAGGTGGCAGGTGATGTGTTACGACTTGCAGATTTTCCCTATGGATTTTGGCTTGCTTCTAGGTGCTGAAAATGTTTATGAGATCAGGGTACCTCCATTTCTTGAGTGCAGTACATTTGTTGTGTGATTCACTACAAGGTGCTTTTTCTTATTGAGCTATATTTTCAGGATGAAACCCTTGAACTTTATAACTATAACTATAAATATGTTTAATGGGCTTATTGGCATGGTAAAAATTGTATAGGGTTGGCACACGAAGAGGCCCGCATAATTGCTAAATAATGATACTTAAAATATTTATAAAGGTGCTATTGATTTGTAGTTTGTATATCCATATATATTTATAACATTCTGGTGAAAAGTAAAAACTTGAATAAATAATGTCATGTCTATAGATATCAATGATAGTAAAAAGTTGCCAGGTATAATTAGAGATCCCTTATTTAAGTCAGCTCTGCCAGATTATCATTAGTCAGATTTTTTTATGAGAGGCTGCTTGACCCTACTTTCCTGTCTCTTGAATTTGTCATGTTACCATTTGACTAGGACAGTTCCCAGATAGCTGTAATGTATAATGTTGACTGATACATGATTGCTCTTCCCCTCCCCCCAGCCCACTACCTTTGTGCTCATGTATTTTGCATCTCTGATTTTAAAAGGTCCCTTAGAAAAACAAACAAGAGCAAAAGTGCTTAGACAGACCTGCTAGAGCATATATTAGAGGTACACTGTCATTTATTCCTCCTCTTGAGCATATTCGTGGTGGAGTTATTTGAAGGTAGGCCCTGGGAGAAGAATATTTTGCTTCCTTTCTTGACCCCAAGAATGTCCTCATTCCTAACCATGCCAGTTCTGCTTCAAAGAGGTTTTTGTTGTAATGTTTTGGGATAGATATATAGGAGATAAATCATACATGTTACGTTTTAAGATTTTTTTTTAAACATTTCTTGCCTTTTCTATTATTCTTTCATATACTCTGTAGAAAACTATGCACAATTCCCCTTCTTCATACTGATATTATCTTAGGGTAAGAGATAATCTTGTTAACTATCATGGCAGGAACTTTCACCTGTGCTTTTGGAAAGTCTGACTGGTAAGGTGAAAATTCCCAACCCAGTAAGTCTGGAGTGAAGTCGAATATGTTTGCTGTAGCTCTTACTTTGGTTTGCTTCATGAGGCCACATGAAACTACCTTCTGATATTTATGCATTTGTGTTACCCTCTAGGGAATTAACGCTATCCCGTCATCAACTGAGAGCCCAGAATACCGATTTACAGTCTTTCCCTTCTGGATCTTACTGCTTGCTAATAGAAATCCTATAAAATGGAGAAGCATTGTGTTTTTATGGAAAGTATGGGTCTCATGCAATTCTGACCAAGGTTTTTGTCCATTTTCCTGCTTGATTCTGTGACCTCTTCACACCTGTGGAGGACCTTGTTCCCAAATATTAGCAGACACAAAGTAAATGCCAGAATGAAATTCTTCAAGTGAATTCTTCAGTCCAATGGAGAATAAGAGCAGAAAAAAGTGGGAAAATTTATCTAAACCAGTATTCCCAAGGGTGTTCCACAAAGCATTTCTCCTATGGGATGTTAAGTGTTGGTAGAAGGTTAGAGGAGTTTGAGAAAGCCTGGGTCAAAAAATGTTGACCCAAATTTTTGGTAAAAGATTTTCAGAACCTTTTAACATAAAAATAAGCATTGTGTATCTCCTTCTATCCCTCCCTCCACCCACAAAAGAACCATAGAATGGGTTACATTTCCCGAACTTATTTGCCAGGAAGACCTTTTTCCTGGGATTAGCAATTTATAAAGTACATTTTAGGAAATGTAAAGCTATAAAGTACATTTTAGGAAATGTGAAGTCAAACAATGCCCTTGCAAATAAGAAATGCATTTTAAATATTCAAGAAAGTAGCAAAGTGTCTTGATATTCCTCAAATTTACTCAGTTTTTCTCTGTTCTTAAACAATTCAGCTGGTACAATTCAGCTATAGTTTTCTGTGGGTATCTGCAATAGGCCACAAAAGTTCTGACCACCCTTCAGAGGTCAGAGCAACATAGACCTGAGTCTCTTGACCTTCCTTTGAGAGTTGGTTATATTCAGCACAGAGAAAGGGTCATAAGTACTTAGCCTTTACCCCACACCTAATGGGGTGGGATCAAGGTTTCCATCAAACCAGTTGTGGAGAGAGAATTTATAGGGCCCCTATTCATGTAGATTTTTTGTGCACTGCAGGACAAGGGAACTCCAGAGAAATACTGTCAGTTTGTATGGACCTTGGGATTTAGTTTTAGAAGCAGGGATTGGGCACTATGAGAGCAAATTTTTACTTCACCTTAATGAAGCCATTTAAGTTCTCTGAATCTAAGGTTTTACTCACCTTTTACTCACCATCTGTATATCCAACCATCTATCCATCCGTTTCATTGAATGGTTATAAGGGCAAAATGTGTGAAAAGTGTTGACAGTTGGAAACTTTAAGAGCATTACATAAAAAAGCATGATATCATATCAGTCAAAAGATGTGTTGAGGAATGGTTTTCATCACTGACTCATGAAGTAAGTTATTTCCCTTGTTCCACAAGATTTTTGGTGAAAGGAATTATGTGAATAATAAAGACTTCCTTAAGCTGAATGTTTAGAAAGCTAATTGGATTTTTCCCTACCCCGCCCCCCCAACAACACAGAGGAAAGCATATGTAGAATGATAAAGCAAACATTATAGAGAACTTATGCCATTCTAAGTATATATTTGCTCATTTTATCTCCAGAACAACTCTGTGTATGAAGTATGATTGCTACCTTTATTCCACAGATGAGGAAACTGAGATCACATTGAGTAACTTGCCCAAGGTCACACAGCTAGTAAGTGACAGAGCTGAGATTTGAATCCAGATGGGTTTAGCTGTGGATTCTGTGCTGTTAACCACTACCTTCTACCACCTTGGTGATTTATACTGGGATGATGGAAGAGATACAACCTTGTAGAAACGGATTCATATTCTGATGGTCAGTTAACTGATGTAAGATACTGGACAACCCATGAACTACCTATCTCACTCCTGTGAAAGTATTTTGTTAGGTAGAAAGCACCGAATAGATATTAAGTATTAGATATTAAGTATTAGATATTAGTATTAGTGTAATCTTAAACAAAAGTGATGGATGTCTAGATATGCTCTTTTCAGGACCATATTTAAAATGATTAAATGGAGAGAACTATTTTTCTCTCACCTGTGCCCCCGCCTTACCCACTGAACAAAACAAAATCCTTTGGCCACACTTTGCAAGCCTGTGCAAAAGACGGTTTGACGTAATGCCGACCTGCATTTGTGACAGACTCTAATTGCTTAGTCACACATAAAGTACATATTTTGAGTGTAAGATTTTTTTTCATTCTAGATACTATTTGAATTGTCTCCTTTGGGTGTGAACCCTGGAAAATCACAGAAAAATAAGGCTATTCTTGTCATCTGTGAGCTTTCATTTTACTATAGAGACGAGTTATATACATTTAGAAAGTTAAAAGGGTAGCTTGTTAACCAGGAATGCAAGAGGTGGCAAAAAGTCAGATGTGTCAGATGCTCATTAAATGCCCCGGATTTGGGGACAAACAAGGTTACTGAGGATGGGAGGAAGCTTAATGAGGCACATGAGAGTTGAGCTGAGTTTTGGTGGATGAGTGGGATTCTGAATGGCAAAGAGTATGCTTGGGGAGGGGCAGGGAAAGAAGGAATATGGTGGAAAGGCAGGTATAAAGTGAGCATGAATGTAGTCAGAGATGCACTCCAGCGAGGAGCTGGTCTGGAGGGCTTGTGGAGAGAAGGAATAGAAGAGCTCGGGGCAGCCAGCTTCAGGGCTCAAGCACCGTGAGTGTGTCCATACCCAGCTACAAAATGTGGTCTTCATGTTTTAGGTAGTCTGGTCATACCGAGATTTTAACGTAGAGGAATGCCATTCAGAACGCTGAGTTCTGAGGACAGAATAGCAGTTGGTATTGGTACAATAGGATTTGATAGAGGATAGATTAGAGATTAAAGATCTTATGGGCTGAACAACCAATTGGAAGGCTCTTGAAGGTTTCATGGAAGAGCTGCATTTGATGGTAGAGCAAACAGAAAGAGAGGGATGCATTTGACATATATCAGAGGAACAATTGATGGGATTTAGTGTGATGTGGTTAAAATGCTAGGTCATTGTATGGTAATATAACTACTAATTTATTAATAATAAATTAGTAAAAATAATCCCTTAACATGGGCTCTGGAATCAGACCACCAGAATTGAGCACTAACATCCACATGACCTCAGTAATATAACCTGTCTGAAGCTTAGCTTTTTCATCAATATAAGGAGGATAATAATACTATCATCTTGCAAGAGCACCTGAGTGGCCCAGTCAGTTGAGGTTCCGACTTGATTTTAGCTTAGGTCGTGAGCTCAGGGTCATGAGATCGAGCCACAGTAGAGAGTCTGCTTGGGATTCTTTCCTCCTCTACCCCTCCCCCCTTTCTCTCTTGTGTGTGTTGTGCACATGCTCATTCTCTTTCTCTCTCAAATAAATAAATCTTTTAAAAAAAATAACACCTGGGAAGATTTATGTAAGAATTAAATGAGATAGCATGTAAACAGCTTGGCATAATGCCCAACAAATACTCAAGAGTGCAGTAAACTTTAACTATAATTATTGGTGTACCAATTTTAAAATTTGAATTTGCTTACATTGTGTGTGTGTGGTTTTTTTTTTTAAAGAACTGAACATGCTGTGTTCCTCTTATGGCATGTTGAATAATTTTATTAAGTAATAAGACTGTGATTAACTAACAATATCTCAAAAGTATCCAGCATTTGTAGGTTCTCTGTTGTCTTGTGTTCACATTATTTTCCCCCTTGCTGTCTAGTAGCCCAGGGTGGATGGTTTGACGCCCTCTGACGGAGGAGCTCACTTCCTCTGAGGAGTACTGGGGAGAGGACACCAAAGTCGGGATTCCATGGTAGAGCGGGAACTAGAATCGAGTTCTGACAGTAAAAGCATTCTTTCCCAATGCCAGGCATCATAGTTCAAGATAGGAGATGGAAGAAAACAGAAAAATCCTTAAAAGCTCTTTACCTTTCCATGGATGTGCCTGGCTAACCCCGTGCTCATTTCAGGGACGCACACCGCGTCCAGTGTCACGTTAGGTGCTTGTAGCCCAGACTCTTCCCCTGGTTGATTTGTCCTCGCTGCTCAGCTTAGATGCCACCCAGCCTAAGTGACTTTTCCCCTCTTTTTCTCTCCTCGTGGCTCTTAACACAGTTCTTTTGTGGCATTTTTTACACTCTGTAATCCTGTGTTCATTTACCTGTTTGTTTAATACCCATCTCCCCCACCATATTCTAAGCTCTTGGAGAGCAGAGGTGATTTCTGCTTTATTACCTGCTACACTTATCTTCCAGGATAGTTGTGTGGCACATAATAAACAATCAATATATCTAAATTTGAAAATGAATTAATGAATTAGAAAATACGAAATACTTAGGTGTCCAAGGGTCTCTGCTATTGCCAATAAAAGTGACTAGTTAACATCATTAAAATTCTCAATTCAGTACTTCCATCCTCTCAAACGGACAGAATAGTAACTACCCCATCGACTTCGTAGAGCTTTTCTGGGGAGGTGGGGATGCATGCGATGTGGAATACCATGCTTTCCAATGTCTAGAAGTTAGACTTAGGTCATAAACTGGGGCCCTTAGGGCGTTTCTCTCTCACACATGGAGATGACTAAGAATCCCCTTTCTGACATCGCGGTTCCTGCGGAGGCTGCTGAGAGCCTGCGTCATCCATGGAATGACACGCTAACAACCCACAGAGCTGAGCAGACTCCCTGAGCACCTCACCTTCCCGCTAGGCAGTGCGGGACGATGGGGACCGTCTGGGTCACACCTAATCTGAGCGATTCCAGGACTGTCTTCAGAAAAAGGGCACCGTGCGCCTTATGATGATGACAGTGCTGCTGAAATGCTGCTGATAGGACAATGGAGATGAAGTCCATGAGGTAGAAGATGCTCTGAAAGAAAACCCTCTCCAGCCCTGAGCCCTGCAAGCCCCCATTCAAGGCGGCACCTTGCCTGCTCTCTGGGAACGGTAGCACCCGTCAGAGGGCGCACATCTGCCTAAAGTTTTCTCAGCAGCGTCCAGGATTCTAAAGGGCTTGTTAGGATTTTTTGATGGTTGAGGCAACCCCATCCCCAGCTTCAGAAAGGGTATGGATCTCTTGTTTCTGACAAGCAGAAGGAAAAAAAGGCACCTGGCTCTATGGTTGCCATAAATATTTAGGGGATGAAAATTCTCTTAAATATTTAAAGAAACTGCTGAGCATAGCTTAATCATTGTATTGAGAACCTTAGATTTAAAACTTAAGTGTCTGTTCTTAGGAATGAAGCAAGTTAAACTGCCTTAAAAATAAAGTGCCACACAGTTGTATCATAAAATTTCAACTGACATTAAGGTAATTGTGCTTAAGTACAATTTAGGGCCCTTTTGAATGTTTGTTGTAGACACAATAATGATGCTATTTTTAATAGTCCAATGCTAGTTCTAAGGAAATAAACCTATATTCTTTGTGTATGTGTCCTAAACAGAATCAGTTAAGGGGAAAGTATAGTCTCTGAATACTTTTCTTGGCAAAAAAGGGACAAATTATGGGTTGTGGCATCATTGTTTCGAAGGAAAAGAAAAGGAATGGGATCTTCTGTAGTAGGGACTTGTACAATCCAGAGTAGTGTGATTTTCTCAGAATCTCTGACCCTTTCTACCATGACTAATCTGACTCCCATCAGTCTTCTGGGGGCTGTGATTAAATGTAAATTTTTTTAGCCTATGTTGAGCCTTTGTGGAAATTGGAAAAAGAGCCCTTTCTGGACAGAAGCATCCAAAATCAGAGTATGTGGCTTGGTCCCAGTGAACTAGGATTGAGCTAACTTCAGCCCCACCTGCCACTTTGGCCGGGCACGTTCATGTAATACACACATTGAACCCTCAGTTCCCCAGATTTACTAGATCCAAATCTTTAGGCAGGCCGCACCCACTGTTAACAGGTCCCCTGGGAACGATATTCTGTCAGATTGACATCCCTGTCACTGTGGTGGTGCTTTTGAGTCTGTGGTCTAAGTCTACAGTGGTTTGTGCCTCAAGCCGTCAGAGTGGCCGGTGTGACTTCGAGGGTAGGAACTGGCCCACTCTGTGGAACGGTAAAGTAATTTCACTTTATCCTGAATTTAAACAGTATTTGGAAATATTTGCTGCTGATTTCTTTCTTCTTGCTGCTGTCACATTAGACCAGGAAAGCAAAGTAGGTTTAAACTACAATCATCCTTTTTTAGTATCTGTTAATAGTTCGTGTAAGAGTTGATGTTCTGTCACCACCTTATTCAGGCCCTAATCATTTTTCCCCCTTGGAAATCTGTGCAGCAGCCTTTTAACTGGTCTTCTAGCTGCTGATCTGTTTTCTCCTCCAATTCATGAAAGGTCACACTTGCTAATGATGCTTCCGTGACTTTCTCCTGGTTGAAGAAAAGTCCAGACTCCTCAACATGGCGTGCCAAATCTTGATGAAAACTCAGAGAGGGGTGCCTGGCCGGCTCAGTTGGAAGAGCATGGGATTCTTGATCTCCATGTTATGAGTTTGGGTGTAGAGATTACTAAATAAATAAATAAACTTTAAAAAAAAAAAAAAAACCTCTCAGAACGATTCCTCTGTATCAAAAACCAAGCTTTATAGGACTTATCAGGCCTGGCGACCTGCCTCCCCTGCTTTCCTCTTTGACCACATCTCCTATTTTCTTCTCCCTCACTTATTTGACTTTAGCCACATTGGTTCCCTCTTCCAAAAATAGTTTCCCCCAGATACTAGATTTCAAGTTTGGGCTCCCCTCAGCAAGTCTCTCCTTGCCTATGGTATCTGAAATTTCGGCCTTCCCTCACTCCAAATATTTCAGATCTTCCTTCCTACTATTTTTTTCCCTCCTTAAGAACTACTGTCTAATGCAGTTCATATTTTATTTAGCTGGCCTATTATTTTTCTCTTCCACCAGGATGTAAGCTCCTTGAGGGTAAGGATTTTTTGTTTTTTGTTCACTATGGTCCCCAGTGCCTAGAACAGAATCAAGCTTGTTGCATGTGGTCGGTAATTGTTAGATGAACAGAGGACTGAGTGAATTTGACCCTCTCCATCATCATGTCTCATCAGACTTCTTCATCTCCTACTTATTCACATCTTTCTGATTAGCCAGCTTTTTCTCTAAACACACCATACTTTCCCAGGTCTTCAGTCCCTTTTTCCTTGCTGCTCCCTCTACTTCCTTGGCTCGTCCTCACCTGCTCACCCCTTCTGACTTAGCTCAGAAGGCACCTATGTAAGAAAGCTTTCCTGGGCTTCCTCTGGCAGACAGAGTACCCTCTCCCAGCACGTACCAACTACATTGCCTGCTGTCTACACTTTTGCCTAACTTTTCCATTAAATCACATAACCTCCTTGAAGGCTTTATTTGGCAGTATAGTCTCAGTCCCTAGCACACAATAGACATGTCTTAAATGTTTATTAACTGAAGAAAGGACGGAAGGAGGCTACAGTAGGTCTCTGGGGGATTATCTGAACATTTCATTCATCTTTCTAGTCTACCTAGAATGTTGCTGTATTTATTATAGGTGCTCAGTAAAGTTCTGAATGAACCAATCATTAACTCCCCTTTACTTCTTCCAGTGCCTTAAATTTTAAATGTTTTTGTTTTGATATTGAAC
Source organism: Martes martes (assembly GCF_963455335.1). Taxonomy (NCBI): domain Eukaryota; kingdom Metazoa; phylum Chordata; class Mammalia; order Carnivora; family Mustelidae; genus Martes; species Martes martes. Next base: position 44,633,429 of record NC_137900.1, on the reverse strand, counting down.
TTTGAAGAACTCTTCCGAATTTATAACTTTGAGCTTCAGATTGTTGACCCAATCCAGATGTCATCAGACAGGGCACAGAAAACCTCTTTCTGGCACTAAAAATCTGTCATGGTACACTGGCTGGCAAATGGATATTTCAAGGTCCTCAGTTTGTGTGTGTTTTCTGAGAAACACTAATCAGTGGCTTTGCATACCTCTCTCACTGTTGTTGGTAATAGGTGCTTTCTCTGTGTGAATACTTTGTTCAAAACAGTACTCACATAAAAACTAAGCAACTTAATCACTCAATTATAATTTCCTCTATGAACCGTCTGAATAAAGATGAAAAAGCATAAGAGCTGGGGAATTCTAAGCCTGCTTAATACTCTACAGAAAATATTTTCGTGAAAGCTAATGTTGTGAATGTTATTTATACTAATGATAATGTTATCTCAGGAATACCTATAAAAAAAACTTACATGTGTGTTAAGTTGTATTAAGACACACCATTTTAGATAGCAATAAAAATTTTAGCAGTATCTTGGTTTGACTGATTTACAATGATATTTATTACCCATCATTACTGAGTCAACCTTATGTTAGCTATAGGGAGGAAAAGATTGGGCAGGACGTTGCCATCCCCAAAGGCTGTAGCTTTTGCTAGTGTTGGGATGCAGGACATGTATTCCTAAAAGATCAGAAGTATATCGTGTGATTTCTCAATGGACCATAACATCAGAGCAGGAACACCTTTATAACCTGCCAGGTAAATACATACTAAAGTAATTCTCAGCCTGTGCTTTTGTTGCTTTGAGGAAACCATATGTAGTAGCAAATCCCTCTTATCTTTTGTAGCCAGAACCAATAGTTAGCTAGTTAATCACCTGAAGTGGTAAAAGTCTACCAAAACAAATAAACCACATGTTTTAAGCATCTTAAACTTGTTCTCCAAACTTTTGAGGGAGGGATGGGCTGTGCTTATTGGAATTCTAAGCTGAATTTTTACATAAATGACACTTGTAAGGCATCACTAAGATTTTCTCCTTTCATTGCTTTAAAGTGAACCTAGAACATGGATACGAATGAGTAGCCTTGGGTGCAGGAGCCTTCACTCCTCTGCAGTTACCCACTGAGAGTAGGTTTTTTAAGCGACCCATCCTTGTCAAGGCTTCCCAAGGCATTCAGCTTAGTTTCTGTAGAATGAGTTTTCATTAACAATCATATTTCATTGATTTTTTAAAAAATAAAAGGGAGGGGATGATGATTTTGATAAATTTGGTAGCACGTGTCATCATAATTTTTCTTTGTTCCTATTCCTCTGTAACTTAAAAAGAGGTGAGATTTCAACTGCAGTAAAAATACTTCTAAGACACCAGTAGCATATCCTTCACACTTACACGTGCACCTGTGTGCATACTTACACATACATGCACACGCACAACACATGCTGCAACACATACCTTTACTACCTTTCTTTTATTTTAATATGACACAAGTGAAGTTCATTATTGTCTTTCTTAAGCCTTCTGATTTCCCAGCCTCCCTTAAAATTACTGTCTTTTCCCTTCTGGCAAGGTGTTCCACGTAAGTAGAAAAAAATAATGGATTCTAATCTTTGTTCCTCTTCTGTCCAGTTAGTTATCAGATGTTGTAGTTTCTGGAAAATGCATCTTCTCTCTATTTGACTGGCCCATCCCCTTGATAAGACCCCCACTACCTGCTGAGTATGTTACTGAAATGGACTTGCTTTACCACTTAGCCATGTGCATCCTTGAAGCTGTGGCCAGATCCTTCTTCCATAAGATCCACTTTCATCGTTTTACTTGTTGCTCAAAATTCTCAGTGGCTTTTCACTAACTGCAACATAAAATAAAAACATATTTGTCTTAGCTGTCTTCTCCGTTCGTAACGTGGTCCCATTCTCATTTAAAATGTCAGCTTCTGCTCTTTTATGCCTGGTGGGAACCTGCTGCAACCACATGACTGCCCATTCCTCTGTCCTCCTAATTCGTACTCCATCTCTATGCCTCTGCTCCTTTGGAGCCATCTGGCCTGTAGGATCTCAGCTCTTTTATTCAGCTTATTCATGTTCTAGAAGATCCCTGTCAACTCTTTCTTACAAGTAATCCGACAGACTGTGAGCACCAGCAGGCTAGAGGGTTGGAAACTGCCAATTGGGACACTAAACTGGGCGTACTGCATTTTATTGATGGGAATCTAGTTGTCCTTAACTCCTCAACTGAAGAATAAGCCCCTTTAGAGTGGGGGCCCTTAAATTATCTTTGTATCCTCCCTTCTTCCCAGAGCCCAGAACAGTTTCTAGCGAGCACACCTATACCAACCCCCTGATTTGAGAGAATAAGAATGACTAGACCATGGGCCCTGCCCTGTAGACGCTCACAGTGTACCACCACCACCACCAACAATGTCCTTACACACAGCTCACAAACATGTAGTATTAATTACAGAGATGCTAAAATTCTTCTAATAAAGGTTTGAATTATATTTAGATGGGCATTTAGAGGAAGATGAGATTTCACTCTAAGAACAGGGAGGAGGGTCTCTGGCTTGGAGGGAGTGATACTGGAATTAGCTGTTAAACATTTAAATACGGGGATCATTAGAATAAGAAGATATGTTTACTTATTTTCCTACAAAACGTCTTCTTCAGGAGGAGAGAAACAGTATTGTTACTCAAGCAGGCATTAAGAGCCATAATGACTTGATCCAGTTCACGCAGTTCCTCAGTGACAGACCCTCCTGGCTCTTACTCCACCACCAGGCGTGTCAAGCACTAGGTTCTGTCTCTTCAAGTTCTGTTAACATTCCTTGGAGTCACCTGAACATATGGAGGGATCTGAGTTTTTAGAGGGTTAGAAACTTTTGAGCACCCTCCCCCCCACTTCTGTAACTCTCAAATCACTCAAGAATGTTTCCTTTTGAAAGCACTTCAAACCTGCCATGGAGTCAGCCTTTGGGGAGAAGAAAGGCAGGTAACATAAAATACCAGCCAAGAGCCTTTGAAGATGGGTGATGTGTTTTTCTCCTTAGGATGCTAAATCACACATCACCACACATGTGCACGGAAAATGAAAAATGTCAGAAACACATTTATGTAAACCATGGATCATATTTGCATATACAGCATTTCACCTCAACCCTCCTACCCTCAGACCAGCAGTGATTGATGCTTTTATATTTTGTCTTTTAAAAGATTTCTCTAGTCCTAGGATTTTGCTGTAGGTTAAAACCTAGTATCTCAATGCAAGGTGAGTTGGGATTATTAAGCTATAGACCTATGCTGTCTTAATACAGTAGCCAGTAACCACATGTCTATTAAAACTAAATAAAATTTTAAAAAGATTCCTTTAGTTGCATACCCACATTTTTCACTATCCATACTGAACTGAGGTATGTGGTAAAGGTAAAATACTTAACAGATTTTAAAGATATAGTACAAAAATAAATTATAAAATATTAAGAATTTTTATATGTTGAACAGACAATATTCTGGACATGTTTAAGTATAATATATTATTAAAACTGAAGCTTATGTTCCGTCTTTTTTACATTTTTATTGTTACTTAAAAACTTTAAATTACCTCAGATGAGTCATGTATTTCTATTTGATGCTGGCTTGGAAAACTCATGTTATTTTAGAATTCCATTGTTTGTTTGTTTTTTAATGTATTTGTCAGAGAGAGAGAGAGCAGAAGCAGGGAGAGCAGCAGGTAGAGGGAGAGAGAGAAGCAGGCTTCCCGCTGAGCAAGAAGCCCAATGTGGGACTGGATCCCAGGACCCTAGGATCATGACCTGAGCAGAAAACAGACACTCAACTGGCTGAGCCACCCAGGCGCCCCTAAAATTGTATTGTAAAAGTTTATACTGAATGGGCATGCTAACCATTTTGAAAAAATAGGGTAATTAGTTCAGACTAAAACATGGTTTGGATAATTTTGTGACTCCTAAAAGTTTTTGCTTATAATTTTGACTAGATATACCAATCAGTATTTTCTCTTTTTCGCTAAAAATGAAAGCTTTTGATCCCTGTTCAAGCCATTATCTTTTAAAAATGTTTCTGGTTTTAAATTAGTTTGACTTTAATCTTTGTTCCTTGGTTGGCTGGTGGGTAGGGGGGCTAACTGAATAATAGGGATGAGGATTCAAATATTTCATAAATGCTTCCACTCCAGAATTTTTTTTAAAAAATGGGAACTTATAGTCAATACAGTATCTGAGACAGCACACTAAATCATAAGTATTTGCAGGCTAAGCCCTGAATCAGATACTTTAGTAAATGAAAATATCTCTACATAGAACCCATTCATTGGCCAGTAAGAAAAATTTTTGTTTCCTACTAAAACATTTGACTCAGTATTTGACACGTAGAAGTTCCTGTGAGTATCTCTACAAAGTTGCCTGATTTAGTTATATGAGTCCAAAAGAGGTTCAGTATAATTTTTCAGTTAGTTAAGTGTAAGCATGTTAGTTCTATATAAATGCTGTTTGCCTCTTTATCCTGTTGTTATTTAATTATTTAAAGAGAGGTGTCTTGGGGCACCTGGGAGACTCAGTCAGTTAAGCATCTGCCTTCGGGTCAGGTCATGATCTTAGGATCCAGAGATCAAGCCTCGAATCAGGGTCCCTGCTCAGTGGGAAGCCTGCTTCTTCCTCTCCCTCTGCCCTTTACTCCTGTTTGTGCTTGCTCTCCCTCTCTCTCTCTCTCTCTCCCTCTCTCTCTCTTTCAAATAAATAAATAAATAAAATCTTTAAAAAAAAAAAATTAAGAGAGGTGTCTTGAGCAGAGAAGAGGCTTCCTAACTTACAGGTTGTTTTATTTTTTGTGTTTTTGGAACATCAAGATACAGGTTTGGGAAAGAAAAAGAAACCCTGTGTATTTGGTAGAAAATTAGAAACCTTTCAAAGAAAAAGCCATCTGTATGGTTTGGGGCTAACCTTCCTAAACTTATTTGTAATGACACACACAGAATTACAAGTAAAGAGAAAATGGTACTTTTTTATACCAAGTAGGATATGTAGTTTGGTAGTACAGAGACAAAGAGCACCAAAGATAGAGCCATAAATAGTACTATTGGGGTTTTTGCTGAACTGAATCACACTGATGTCTGAATATTTTCCAGTATTGAATTCTCTCTTTCAAATGTGAATCTTGCCCTGTTTCTCCATCTATGGTAAAATATCCATGGAAACAAAGTGGTTTCCTCGTGGTTTGCTCTTGTGTCCACATTGGCTCCTTACTGATCCCGCATTCAGAAAGACCAAACAGATGTACAAGGAGGAGAAAGAATATTCCAGAGAGCTGTTTTTCCCCACTAAGGAGGACCCAGAGAAATGTGTATTTTTGAAAGCCACCTTCACTCCAGATATTTGGTTTCTGTGCTCAAACAGCAGTAGAAATGTTCCCGGAGTGTTAAGAGTGACAAGAAATTATTATTTCTGAAGATAGCTCGTCCCTTTTTCCTTATAGGAGTTGGCTGGGGTTCAGTGCTCTCTTTGGTCTTATTTGAATGGTATTTTATCAGTCAGACAAAATAATATTCAACTATTAATATCGTTCTGCTAAAACAGTTTAGAATAAAGATTTAATGTTCTCTTTTCAGTGAAGAGCTTGTGCCCACCGTGCAGGTCTGTAATAAAAGAGAAACAAATGAGGCAGCTCAAAGTTATGGCTCTCCATGGCTTTTAGGTCTCTCATACATTTTTATAAAACATATATCAGAACTTCTGAATTGTTAAATTGGGTTATTTTTTAATGCAATTGTATTCAAATACGGACCTGAAAGTAACCTGTTAGGTTTCAGTGCAGAGAACAGACTCTGTCCTGGCTAACAGACTTATTGCTGTTATTATGTCCTCTGGTCTGTAGCCAGGAAAGGACGATTGACCTCAACACTGTGCTTTTCACTGATCTTGCAAGTAAACCAGTGCCCCTCCAGCTCATCTCTGGGCTCACCTCCTTGCCCTTAGGCAAACATGTAACTGGCTCACCTATCTCTCTTCTCATCTGTAAAAGGAGAGTCTGGAAGGTGTCACTTCTGGATTCCCCAGTGGATTAAAAAAGCAAAAATGAGATGAAAGATGACATGTGAATCTCTCACATTGCTGCTGTTTTTAATAATCTGCACTCCCCCTAGAAACCTAAAGGCGAGCTTTAAGGAACAGAAAATAAATTTTATCTCAAATAGTTGAGAGTGTGATGTATCATTAAACGTTTGTGGGATGTACTTTTGCCAAAAAGATGGTAATTAGGGTTTGATTAGGTAAGCATGGCTCAAAATAACTTTATGAAGGGACTCTTTCACATGACACTGTCCAACTGTACTACCGGGAGGGTAATAACATGGCTATATATTGATTTTAGTCTGGGGGAATTAAGATAAAGTGCAGAATGGGCTTCAGCGGGGATTATTCCTTCCCCAAACTAGAAATTTACCCCAGCCGCAAATGAAGGAGGAACACAGAGTCCTGCAAATCCAGGGATTATATTATTATTCTGACCTCAAGAAGTATAATGGCTGTCCCAACACTTAAGAAAGACTGAAATTTAACACCCAGGTCTTCGTTATTGCACGAGTCTCTTCCTGTCAGATTGAAATAGGAGTGGAAGAGGCCAGGATCATCCAAAGGAGATGGATCACGGTGACAGGTTGTTTTGACTTGGTGAAGTTCTTTGCATTAAAACAAACATCCCTAAAACACATTAGCCTCCCAGCACAGGAGTGGGAACACACAGAGCAGGAAGCCTGCAGGGGTCTTTAGGGAAATCTTGAGAGTTTGGGGGTGATTTACTTTCAGAAGGTTTGAACTAGATGAGCTCCAGAGAAGATGGGAACATTCGGGATGATGGGAGAACAAAGTAACGGACTTCTTTCTCCCCTCAACGAATGGTCTCCCTAGAAAGCTGTCACAAATACAAGTTTTGTTCTCCTGTTTTGTGGGAATAGGGGGTGGGGTAAAGCTAGGGATTGCATGAAAACGTGGCTTTTTGTTTGTTTGCTTGTTTGTTTCAGTGTAAGCTCCAGCAACCTGAGATGAGCCCATTGAAGTGTAAGACCAGCCCTGACAGACCCGATATGATGCCATCGGCTGGGTTAATGTGAAGCTGGTTTCTTATCAAATTAAGCAGAGACTGCAGAAGGCTTGTGGCTTTGAGATTAATGTAGCCTCTGAATCCAGAATGACCCATAAACCAGGTTTTTGAGTAACAGATGCTTAATGAACATTATTGACCCAAGTTTTCAAACATGCAAAGTGGACGAGAAAAGATGTACTGGATGGCGCAGGAGGGAAGCCTGAGTTAGAGGGAGATATGTGTAGGTCTTGTGTATCCAACTGTGAGTTAGGTTCCTTTTCTAATGCAGCTCAGAGCACTTGCTTTAGAATTTATTAAGAATGGTCATTTAGACCAAAGCTGAGCTCCCTGTGTTCTCTCAGTGACCATGAAATTGTTACATAGATTCAGAGAAAAAGGAAATCAGAACGGACTGTGTGTGCACACGTGTGTGTGTGTGTGTGTGTGTGTGTGTATTTAAAGCATTCTCCAGGAAGCTTAGGAGCCATGAGTTCTTCTTTGTTAAGGGATGTTATGGAACCACTGGAGTCTTCTCTTATACCCTGGCTGTAATTATAACCACAGGGATATTGTGTTCTCAAACGAACATTCAAGCTCCTTGATACCAGGTTGCCTAAAGCCAAGCTTTGCGTATGGGTACATGTAACCTTGCCCATTCCTTGTCACGGGCCTTCCCCTCGCAGTGGAATGTCTTTATGGTCTGTGCCTGGCATGTTGCTTTTGTTCATCTTAGGTTCATCACGTCTTTTATAAAAAATGAGAATATACAGATCCTTGGGACATAGCACCTGAAAGGTAAGGGCTGGATAGGGTGTACCCCTGTCGAAATAATTGCTCTGTTTTGGAAATTTCTTCATGATGCAGTTATATGCCACTGGAACAGTTGGAGAGAGGAAAATCAGATCCATTTGCACACCAGACAGCTCTGTTTTTAACACATGATTATTTTATTGGGGTGTACATTAATTAATCCTGAAATAAGATCCTGTGTGACATTCAAAGTTGTGTTGAGTAGCTCAGAGTTTAAATATTTTAGTTTTACAACTCTCTTATGCTGGCAGCCAACAATGGTGTCTCAGTGAAATCAGCATATGAGCCCTGCTTGTGATGACATCTGGAAAGCTTGTTTTATCTATAAGCACAGTTGTAGACAAATGAAAGCAGACAGATGTAAGGCTGGGGTGGCATCTTCGCCTCAAGCACTCTCTGGCTCTACATTTTCCAGTGTGTCAAAAACAGGGAGCTTTTTTTCAGGGGTGGAATAAAAACATTCTGTCACATCCATACACCAGCTACTGGGCTGCCTTTTCTGAGCTCTGAGGTGTAAAATGGCATATATTGTTCAAAATTTAACAAGAGGAAGAGTTACCACAGGAGGTAGCTGAGTGTAAGGGGTCCTTGACGCAAAGACAGAAGACGAGTTGGTGTCATTTTAAGTCAGTCATAATCCTTTTCTCCTGCGAGAACCAGGAGGGATGCCAGCATAGTCAGAAGGGGACTTGGAGTTGCAGGTGTATTTTTCTTTTCCTATTATCTTTATCACTCCCTGTGAACAGCACCCACTGTGTATTAAGCACCTACTGTGTACAGGGAAGTTGACATAGTAGTTCATGTGGGTGGGTCAGAGATAAGCTTTTGGATAGGGCTGTGCTTAAAGATGAGTACTTAGGATGTCTGAAAGTCCATGGGGTGTCATGGTTGGTTTTCAGGTCATTTTGCTCAGGGACCATTCCTTAAGAAATTTTATACAAGGGCAGCTTGCCTTTTATCTCACTCTTCTTTTTTGTTCTTGTAGAAATAAGTATACCTCAAAATATGCATACATATATGCATATGTATTTGCTGGAATTTGGGTTAAAGCAAACACTTTTTAAAGTTCTTGACTCTACAACAGCAATAGACTTTGCTATACATACCTACTTTGGATATGAAGTTCATCTCTGGGGATTTATGGCTCCACATTCATGGTATATCCTGTATATACCATGTAACTGTCACTAATTATTGTTAAATATGTTCTACTGAAATTTTAGGAAGCCAGATATAGTCTTGTTAAGCATCTGTGTAAGAACTGGATTGCCTGCTTGCAGCCAAAAACACATAGTGTTATAGTACTGGAGTCTTGTATCTGAGGAAACCACAGAGAGGCATGTAATTTGAGAGCTGCAAAATAGTGGAAATGTAGGGAAGGGAATAATATCACCTAAGGAAGTGAAATATGTTCAGTTCCTTATATGCAGACAAAAGTCTCTCTTGGCTTCTAGCGGCAAGTGTCTTTTTCAGTGGCTCAAGGTGGTTGAGAGCATCCTCTTTTTTTTTCTTTCTTTTTAGCAATAAAGTTGCATTACGCTCTTAACAGGGGAAAACATAGATGTCCATTTCCTGTCCCATTCCCATCGCGCCTTCATCAGTCCTTGGAAAGTGCATGGTGTTGAGAGCCACTGAGCCTTACAAAGTGCCTTTGTGTGTACAAAATGGCATTTTTTGTTTTACATACGGTTAGGCATGGTGGAGGAAAAAATATATGTGTAATCGAAAATGTACAGCAAATTGCCATTTGTACCTGCAAGGACTAAATGGTCCAGTCAGTTGGATTGTCAGGGTTTTAGTAACACCCGAGTGAACTGATGGGCCAGCCAAGGGAAGCCACTGGACCTTTACGTGACTTTTCACTTAAAGCCATGGTGGGGCCCAGTGAATCCATCAGTGTTCTTTGAGACTCAGTCTAGCCCCAGGTGCCCTGGGTTTTTAATGCTGTGGTGATTGACTCCTCTGAATGTGTTCATTTAAATTGGAAACAGAAAGGGGAGGGCATCTTTTCTTGATTCTTGGGATCTGGTTTTACCTCCTAACATTAGGATCAGAAAAGAGGTAAGAGGTTTCCTAAATTATCTGCAGGTCATGGAGTTGGGAAATGAAGAAGATTTCATGTCTCATCGTCCTTCTTCCAAAAATTGAGAGTCTCAGTGTCTGTTTTTACAGTCCCCTTCCTCAGTGTCAACTTGAAACTAAAACTATTTAAAATTGAGACCTTAATTCTTTCTTGTGTCATTCAGTTTAAGAGATTTTTTTTTTTTCTCCTTTGGGCTTGAGTTTCTTTAGCTGAATATTTAATTTTTAAATGTTTGCCAACAGCATTGGATTGATGAAGTGGAAATATAATAGCCACAAGGACCCTGTGCTGATACCGATTTGATTTGTTTTTAAGTTAAATGATACTGCTAAATCTTTAGTGCTATTTGGTTACCTTGAATTAATCAGAAGTATCCTTTATGATGCCATCTTCTGGAAGGCTGTTTGGTCCAGGTTAAAGTTACGCTTTTAGCAATGTTAAAACAAAATTATGGATCCCTTCATGGTATTAGTAGATAGTAATTTATGCTGATATGCGTCAATCTTATATTGTTATCATAATTATTATTGACAATACTTGGTGCCTACAATGTGCCAAATTGCTAAGTTTTTTCCTGTGTTTATTGAGTGTTATATTATTAGATCACTTTGGAACTTTATCTTATATAATTTTCATAATGACCCCATGAGGTTGATATTACTACTGTATTATTGCCTCCATTTTGTCAATGGGGACACAGATTCAGAGAAGTTAACTAATTTGTACATCTTTGTATACTGGACTGTGGGTATAGGCATTGATTCCATATTCAGCATACATATTTATTTTGTGTCCCAAATATATTTTAACCATAGTGTATCTTGTACATGTGTTTTTTACCCAGAAACAAATAATCTATTGATTTTTAAAGAGATTCATTGAAATTGAGCATTGGTTCAGTTTCCCGAATTAAATTAACTAGTCAGTTCATAAATTTGCAGTAACATCAGTGATGGTAAAGATGTAACATATTCAGTTTCCTTCAGGCTAGAGAGGCAGGGCAGCATACTGGTGGGTAGAAGAGTCGGCCGTGTAGGTTGCTAAAGCTTGAATCCCCCTCTGCCCCTTCTGGGCACTGTTTGATTCTTTGTGCTTCATGTTTTATATCTCTAAAATGGTGGTGAAAATATTAATAGTACCTATTTTATGAAGATATTACATGTATTGAGTGAGCTAAAATATGCAAAGCACTTAGACTGATACCTGCCGTGTAGGAAGTACTATATGAGAATTAGCGGCTGTAATTATTTTGTGGCTGTTATTGTGATAATAACTTAAACCGATATATGAGGCTCGCAAGTAATTTTCAAATTTTCAGAAACATTTGGAGACTGTCAAAGGTAAGTATTCTTCCAAAGGTTAAGCTATTACAGATAACATTTTACTATCTTTGTGCTGAGCTGTTAAAATAAACAGATAAATAACCTAGCAGATATTCTTCCCAGAGTGCATAAAGAAAGAATTTAGAACTCAAATGGAAGTAAGATTATATTAGTCTAAATTAAGCATTTGAAATGTTTATATCTGTACTTTAAAAATGAGTGCTGACCTGGTGATATCAAGAATTTTTTTCCCTTGAAATTATAAATTATCTGCCTGTTGTCTCATGCTGATCAATGATACATAAAAAAGACCCTTACAAGCAAATACAATAAAATGATAGTTGTGGAATTTAGATGGTAGATACATGGATGCTCACTATATGGTTCTTTCAACTTTTCTGTATATTTGAAAATTTTAATAATGAGGGTGCCTGGGTGGCTCTGTCAGTTAAGCACCTGCCCTTGGCTCAGGTCATGATCCTGGGGTCCTGGGATCAAGTCCCACATCGGACTCCCTGCTCAGTGGGGAGCCTGCTTCTCCCTCTCCCTGGCCCTGTTCATGCTTTCTCTTGCTCTCTTACTCTCCCTCTCAAATAAATAACTAAAATCTTAAAAAAAAAAGAAAAAAATTTAATAATGAAATATTGGTAGGAGGAGACTTATAACATTGCTTCTCACTCACTGAAGGGAAAACATACTCTCTGAAGCTTGGAAACCTTTCCTAGACCCTGTATTCTCTGGCATGCTAGAACGCAGTCCGGGTGGTACAGAATTCATACAGGAGCACACCTTCTGAAATCCCACTTCAGTCTCACTTGGGGATATATTTTCTTACCCCCAACTTTTTTCTTTTTTCTTTTCTTTTCCTTTCTTTTTTTTTTTAAGTCTTTTTGTTTTTTTTGTGAACTGAAGTCTCATTTGCATTTTGGTCATCTACTTAATATCAGTGTCATGCTTCCTTTCTTTAGTCAGAGCTGGAAGGAAGATCTTTGAGGGAGAGCTGAGAAGGCAGGGTACCACCCGGTAGTTATTTACATTTAACGCCATTCTTACACAACGACATTTTTTTGTGACCTAGAGAAGTTTGCCAGGAGTTCTGTGGTTGACAGAGAGCTAGCATATTCTGAGGCTAATGAGCATCTGTACCTTAGATGATCTCTACTTATTACATCTAACAGCCCTTTCATTTTGTAATCTGTGTTAAAAGATGTTTTTAGGAGGAATATTCTGTTACACTAACACTGTTCATTGAAGAGTTAAGATTAGAAATTAGGTTGTGGGTGCCACCAAGAAAAAGAGCATTTTATAACTATACAGAATAAGGATTAAGTGGAAACGTCCATATTCTTTATCTCTTTTGCCATGTGTCTTTTTAAGATAAAAAGCACTTTTTTAGAGTAATGGTAGTTGTAAAGTATCCCCTTCTTCTCTGTGCTACTAAGACCACATCTTGAATCTTGCATTTCGTTCTGGATTTCCCTTGTATGGAGCAGTGTCAAGCAGCTGAAATGTGGTTATCAGTGACCAGGGTGGTGGAGGATCTGCAGACAGACCATGGGGGATGGGATCAGGTGGAGACTCTGATCACATTGGATCTGGATAGAAGCCTGTGGCAGTGGACTCTCCTCCCCATCTGTAGGGGCTCCCACGTGCACCAGGAAGCCGATTGACTCTGTTAAGTCCTCAGAGGACTGAAATTTATAGGAAGGCAGATTTCAACTCAGTGGAAAGAACGAAGTGCAGCAGTTAGAGCCATGAAACAATGAAACGAGCTGCCTCGTAATATAATGAGCCCGATGCAGCTGGGTTTTTTTCTGCCTGACTTCTCCTGTCATCTATTTGCAGGAGATGGTAGGATGCAGGGGCCCACCCAAGCCCTTTTCTAAAGAGAATGATACTTCCTGAGCACCTCCAGAAAGACATGCCGAGAAGTTCAAATAGGGGGCCAGGTGCCTCCCCAAAAGTAGAGGATCCTCTTTGTTCTGGGAGTCTGTTGTACAGTAGAAACTAAGGGAAGTTTCTTTTCAAGTCTGCTCTGGGGATGTCTGTCTTTTGGAAGCGCTCAAGGGAAAGTGCATCTTAAGACAGGATTCTGATAAAAGAAATAGATACATTAGCCTTTTTGATTAAAAAAAATCTGTAACGTTAAAGCTGAAATGAAAATATAATGAAATAATATTTATCTTTTCCCCATCCATTCATTTGTTAGGGTTATGGGAAATAGTCTTGGATGTATTACATATCTTCCAGTGAAGGCCTTAGTGTTCTCAGTATGTTTGGAACTACAAACAAATAATGCACAATTTTTATTTCTTTGTGTTGAAGAGGAAAGCACAAACAGTTAAAAATTTGAGGATAAGATGCTTTTGTAACAGATCAAGAGAATACTAGAAGAATGGCCCTCTCTTTCTGGAAAAATGTTTAAGGTTCACATTTTTAAACAAATGGCTATCATGGTGGATGATGGCCTTGGCTGCTATTTCTAAGTTTTGACGTCTTTGGTTTGATAAGAAAATGAAGGAGAGTTTTTTGTTGTTGTTGTTATTGTTTATCGTTTCCTAGTCTCATTTTTATCAAGGAATATTTGTCTTTAGGGGCGCCTGGGTGGCTCAGTCAATTCAGTGTCTGCCTTTAGCTCAGGTCATGATCCTGGGGTCCTGGAATCGAATCCCACATCAGGCTCATTGCTACGCAGGGGGTCTGCTTCTCCGTCTTCCCTGCCTGCTGTTCCTTCTATTTGTGCTCGCTCATTCTCTCTCTCTTTCAAATAAATAAATAAAATCTCAAAAAAAAAAAAAATGACACTTGGACCATTGTTCAAGGAGTGGTCTTCCTCTGTCTTGCTTCTGCCTTTCACTGTCCTCTCCCTCTGGAGCAATATGGGGGAAACTCATGTATTTCAGTTCTAGTGGAGTATGAAGGGCCCTCTTGAGGGCTTCTGCTACTTTTTCTTTTTTTTGGATCCTACATTATTTCCAGTGGTTTCACTTGTTTCGTTTCCCACTGCAGACACATGTAAAAACCACAAAATGTGAAGTTTTTGTACATGTTAAGACCTTTGCATCATTGTACTTCTTTAAAATATGATTTCAGGAACAATCACTTTATAACACGAAAGAGCTAAGAAAAGGAGTAGAACTTGGCGTGTAGGGAGACTCTCTGGAGATGGTGGCAGGTTAATTCAGCATTCAGCCGTTTAGTTGAATTCCTGCTGGGTGCCAGGCAGAGCTACTAGGTTCTGACATTGAAATGGTGACAAAGACAGGTGTGGTTCCTGCCCTCATGGAACTGATGACATAAGCATATACACATAAATTGTCATAGATTCTTTAAACACACATACATACACACAGAGGGCTTTAAAAAGCAAGTGTTCTAGGGGGCTTGTGGAAGTGTTTCCTTGATAAAGTGAGTTTTGAGCACAGATCTGAAGGATGAGTTGCCGTTCTTGGGGGAAGGGGGCAATGGTGGGGGTTTGCAGGCAGGAGGATGCATGGGCTGCTGGAAGAACTAGCAATGGAGACCTAGCGGGAGCTTCCCTGGGATGGAGTGGAGAGACTCAGAGCAGTGAGGGGGCCTGCCTCAAACACATATGTGCCTACTCTGCTCTGCTGCTGTTTTTTGTGGTCCTTCCAGAACTTTCCCAGGATTATCACCACAAGAGAGAATATGCAATTTTTATTGTAATGAATCATACTGCTCTGTTATTTCAGGTGAGAAAGGCTTCTAGAAGCTACAGAACTAGCAGTGGTGCCGGGGTCTCCCCTCTTCATGGACGGTCTTTAGAGGGAAGTCCTCTGAGTTTTCCATGGTGGATAAAGTAAAACTCCTGTTGCTCATCGGCTTCTCCTCCAGGCTGCCCCTGGTAGGGAGTTGATAGGAGATCTTTTGGACATGGGCATTGCTTCACTGTTGACAGAAAGACATGGTGAATTTGATTAAATTAAATTAGGAGCATGTGTGTGCTTGACAAAGTGAGCTAATGAAGGAAAATGCATCAAAAGGATTTATGGCGAATTGATTAAAATTTTTCTTTGCAGAAAACCCTTCCGGCTTACCGCTTGGAATTATAAGGCTATCAGTGCTTCTAGGCCCTCCAGGTCCTCACTTGCCTCGGCAGTAGGCAGTTAGGGGACTTTTCCTTCCTTTGAGCAGCCACTCTGTCTGCAGCCTACTCTGTTGCAGGCAAAAGTATTCCCAACCTGCAGTCTGAATCACACGGAGGAAAGAGGATAAAAGACACTATTTGATTTATTAATTTCTAGTGGATTAGAACTACAAATGTTTGCTGTGTTTTTAATTTGAGAAGTAGAGAGAATCACAGCAGCTTTTAATTATGCATTTTGTGTAATGCAGCTCTGAATAGAGCAGAACAAAATTAAAATTGTGGCTCAAATACTAAATCTGAGTGGATACTAAAGTGAGCTGTAGTGTAATGCTAATGGTTTTGCATCTTCCTGGCCTTATGTCAATAATGGCTCTAATCACATTAAGTAGAGAGCCCATTAGCTTTTTCTTTGCAGCAGCATGCACCATAGCAACATACTGTGAGTTCTGAAATAACTTTTGACACATTTTTTAAAGCATTGCCGTGTTCAGGCTGAGGGGCGTGTACATAATGTGCATGTGTGAACACAGATGTGTTCGCAATGCTGTATGTCCAGTGATGTTCTTTTGTTAGTATAGGCATATTAACCCTGCCTCACACTGTCTTTGAAAAATGCAACCCAGTGCCCTTATCTTCATAAACTTAATAGATTCTCTGCTGTTTTCACGAGACTAAAGCTTTGCTGAAATTCACTGTGGTAAAAAATCAGATCCACTTCGGGGCGCCTGGGTGGCTCAGTGGGTTAAACTCTGTGCCTTCGGCTCAGGTCATGATCCCAGGGTCCTGGGATCGAGCCCCACATTGGGCTCTCTGCTTAGCAGGGAGCCTGCTTCCTCCGCTCGCTCTCTCTCTCTCTCTCTCTCTCTCTGCCTGCCTCTCTGCCTAGTTGTGATCTCTGTCAAATAAATAAATAAAATCTTAAAAAAAAAATCAGATTCACTTGTATAGCATTATACCTAGAGGGATGAAGGGCCTTTTAATATTTCCTTTCTTTACCCTGTTCTGAAATGGCATGACATTTCTAACTGTCCAGCCCTGTATAGTTCTAATTCTATGTTGAAGCTGGGACAGAGAAGGCTGGTTGAAGTTCATTTGCTTTAATGCCCTTTCAGGTCCAGTTTGGTAGATTGCTTTGTGCTCCCAAGATAAGCTCATCGTGTGGTTTCATCATGGGTGTTCTTAGTGACTGGGAGACTAGAATTAATATGGTATGTAAATATTTCTTCTTTGAGTAGAGGAATATTGAGTATTCTTAAGCATTCAAAAGACTAAAAATTTTTCAGTGAAATCTTCAAGCATAACTAAAACTCTTTCAGTTTTTCTGTTACTACACTATATGAAAATAAACTAGGAGGTTGATAAAGGAATTTTCAAAATGTTAGTATTACAGAGGCACTTTGTTCTCAAGATGTATAGGGCTTAACGATTTATCTTCCTCCCCAAATCTTCGCTCAACCAGTATATGTCCATCTCTGAAGCTTTCTTCTTTTTATCTTCTCTATCCACGTACCACCCTTTCCCTCAAATGCTGTTGTTTTAGTCTTCTAAATAGCCCTTGAACCCATCCCGTCCTCTCCACCCCTGGAACTCAACGCAGGCCCTCATTGTCTTTCCTGTGTTCATGGTAATATTCCTAATTGTTCCTCTTTCTGCTCTATTATAAGTGATATTTAAGAAAGCATAACATATAATGATGTGTATGCAAAGTTTATTGTTTCCTAGGAGGTATGCTTTTAAGTTAGGATGCATAATCCTGACTCTTATTCAAGATGGATAATCAGGGGTAAGCACCCTTAAATTTTACAGCTGATCACTGTGCATTCAGTTTGTGCAGTTACAAAGTACAGTTCTCTCAGAACTTGAAAGCAAATGCTACTACGGTCGACTGTTGGATATGTTGTCTGTTTATCTTTGGTATCAAAGACCCAGGGAATTTGGAGAAACATCACACAACTTTTAAAATTATTCAGACAGGCTATAATATCACATGACTGCTCCCCCAAATGTTAAGACATTGCTCACTGGATCTTAAGACATTTTAAGTACTTAATCATCCTAATACCATAATGAGATAGTGAGGAATGAAATTTAAATCACTTTAAATTGGGGCAAGGAGAGGTAAAGTGACTGCCCAAGGTTGCTTTGACAGTGGTTAAACTAGGACCAACTCTAGAAATAGTTGCCTTTTTATTTTTATGTGTTAAATATACTTCCACTTAGCCTTCTAATTCAGAAGAGTTAATTTCAGCTCATTAAAGAATTCATAAGTGCTACCTTACATACATATGTAGCAGTCTTACCTTTTCAGAGCACTTTTAGGTTTGTCCCTAAGAGAAAAGGCTAGGGTACTCTTCTGAAGGTGAGAAATACAGGGGTTCCTGGGTGGCTCAGTCAGTCGAGCATCTGCCTTTGGCTCAGGTCATTATCCCAGAGTCCTGGGATCAAGTCCTGCGTCAGGCTCCCTGCTAGTGGGGAGCCTGCTTCTCCCTCTCCCTCTGCTGCTCCCCCTGCTTGTGCTCGCGCTCTCTCTTTCTGTCAAATAAATAAATAAAATCTTAAAAAGAGAGAGAGAGAGAGAAATACAAAACTGGTCTATCATGACAATCTAAATTTTTCTGACTCTAGATCCATGGCATTCTACCACATCCTGCTGCCAGGATGACTTTCCTCTTCCACAGAGATACAGTGTTCCCAATTACAAGGCCTGTTCTGTCTCATTGCACATTTGAAGCATTCTTGGGAAGAGGTGGGAGCCATCTGACTTGTCCATCTAGTATCCTGCCCAGCTCCGAGATCATCTTCTAGATGCCTGGCCTCCAAATGGTCTCCTTTCTGACTAGGTCTGCCTGGAAAATCTTCCATAGCTACAACTGCCACCTTTGGGTAGATGACCCATATCAAATTTCCAAGCTTCCACCATCCTTTGTACCACAATTCCACATTCTCAAATGTCCACTGACTTTGGATGCCAAGTGGCACTATCAGTAAATCCATATCAACATAACTACAACTGAATCCTTTATATCTTATATTCTACCCCTTTTCCTAAGTTGTTCCTTCTCATGGCTTCCCACATTGACCTTTCATTTTTGCAGCAGGGCCTCCAAAGGCTAGGTGGTATGGTGTGCCTCCTGGCAGTTCTAAACTTTGATGAAACATAGTCTTTACCTCCAAGACACTTAAAAAGAAGAAGAAATACAAGATGTGGATCATACCCTACTTGTATTTCAGGAGTTTCATTGTGATTGCAGGCTGGAGACTAGTTTAGAACTAAGGGGGGGACCCAGTCTGGAAGGAGGTGGAAGGTGACTGAACCAAGTGCCCTTGCTTGAATTTTTATCCTCAAGGAGCATACAGTTGAGAAAAAGAGAGTAGATACAGGCAAGAATATATGTGAGGGTAGAGCAATCAGGAGATGTTTAAAAAGCTTATATCTCCATTTTTCCTAGTTGCCATCGTTCTCTCTTTGCCAGACAGATGTAGGGCAGCATCTCTCATGAGCTATTTCCACCTTTTCTATCCACACACCACTGCCTCACCTACCTGCCTCTCTCCCTCTCTCCCCTTCTCCTCCTCCTTACTCTCTCTTTCTCTACCCTCCTTCCTCCCGTCCTTCCCTTCCTCTCTTCCACCCCCTTCCTTCTCTTCTTCCCCCCTCCCTCCTTCCCTCTTTCTCTCTAGGAAGTGAGAGGGGAAGGAGAAAAAAGATAGAAAAGGATTGAGATGATATACCCATTCTGTCTTGGGTGCCTTTTCCTTTGTGTCAGTGCAAGGCACTACAGTGTCTGTGGGACCTTTAGAATTTATCCTTGTAAGAGAGAATCATCAATTCAATTTGAACATCCTCTCTTTCAGAGCTCCTTGTTCATATAAGATGAATGCAAGATTTACTCTTGGTAAGCTAAATTTTGGTCCTGTACACTACTTAGTTTGTTAGCAATATTCGAAATAGAAAAAGGACACACAAGTGTAAAATGTGATACTTAATAGCACATAGGCTGAATAGCTCATAACTTAAAAACACAAGATTTTTAGGTAGATGTATATTCATTTAGCAGGCATTTTACATTAGCTTGCTGTGTACTAAGTGCTTGGAATATAAAGGCAAAAAATGCTAGTTTTGTTGACAAAGATTCATTGTCATGCAAACGAACATTTGCAATGCTATGTAATACCCTGTTTTTAGAGGTGTAAGAGTGTATGCTTGTGCCAGACTTGGGCCAAAATACCTTCCCTACCTTCTTTACTTGTGTCACTTGAGTAAGACTTTTAGCCCTTCTAAGCCTCAGTTAAGAGATAGTAAGTGTACCCACTGCATGCACAGTATCTAGCAGAATACTTGGTGGAAAGCCAGTGCTCAAAGATGTTAACTGTTGTTACTGCAGCAATAAGAGAGCAAGGACCCTTTCCATGGGTCCTGAGCAATCAGGAAAGATTTCACAAAAGAGGCAACTAGCAGTTGAGGTGATGCTAAAAAAGATGACTGTAGGAGTTTCTCGGGAACAGAGTACTCTGTCCAAGCGGACAGAACAGCATCCACTAGCGCATGGCAGCGTTGTGAGGAGCCATGGCCTGTTCCAGAAATCTATGAGTCAGTATTGCTGGAGCATAAAAAATTTCACAGGAGATAAACCTGGGATTGGTAGCCAGGGGCCAGATCTTGAAAAGCCTTGTCCAGAAAAAGACTTCTGAGTTTATACTCTGTGCCAGTCATCTTCTAAGTGGAGCAATTATGGCTTAGACATTGAGAAACAAAGAGATAATATTCAATTTCTATTTATTTTTTTTATTTTAACTTTACCTTACAATCATCATACCATGCATCTAGTACATTTTAAGGCATTACATATTGGTCCAGTAGTATATGCAGACAGTCTGAACATGTATGTATTCAGCCAGTACCTAATAATTATTTTCATGGCTGGTGTTTTTCTGATGGGTTATGGCATCCATTCAGAGTGATTGTTGCCTAGCCTTACCAGTTATTAAAAGTTTTAATATCATTCCTTTAAGTAGGTATACCAGTTTGGGGTCATGTACCCTTCTCTCTTCACTGGTTATTAGTCTGTTGACCACTGCTTTTGGAGATTTGGGGCAAGGAAGTGAAATGATTAGAATCGTGCGCTCTCTCAAATAAGTCTTTAAAATATATATACAGAAGAGAAAGGGAAAGTAAATATATTGAGGAGAATATAGGCATAATATTTAAATAATTTTACTAATGTGAATAGTACAGACACTGTACAGTAAGAACAGATCCCCAGACATTGGCCTGTGTTCCATACCAGCCTAGTACGCATGAGCTGAATGTTAGCTTTGGGGGGTCGAAATAAATAATCAAATATATATATCTTGAGGGTCTCAAGGATTTGTTAGCTGCAATTAGCCTCCACTTTATGCACCCCCCTGCCCATTTTTGAACCATTTATCTTTGTCTTCTTGAGTTATGAATTCTGTACTCAGAGGAGGAATTAGAAAATAATCTCCCATCAGTGTTGATATGTAACCCTCATTTGCCACAAATGGGAATTTAATTCTCATTTTGTCAGTGCAGTGAAATGACACTGAGAACATCTTCCATTTGAGTAGATCAGTCAAGGGATTTAGAAGGCACTTGTATGCTCACAATGGACAATTTTCAATGTAGTCATTTTTCTCTCCTTTCCAAAATCATCTCAGAACATCTTCTCATTCACTCTCATTTAATCTCTTGAACATTAGCTTGCTCTCACCTTCCATGAGGTTGCCGATGTTTCCTGATAGACAAACACACTTCACTTTGATCAGCATGACTGAACAACCTTTCATAGCCACCTACCTTTATCTGAATCAAAATGGGATGTGTGACAAAGGAAAGAAAAGTTGCTTTCAGAAGGGAAAATGAAAAGAGAGAGTCCCCTGGAGTAGTATGAGGAACAGAAGAAATCCGTGAGCTCTGAACGGGGGATTTCAGTCAGTTCAGGAGAAGGAGGATATTTGGGAGTAAAACCAGGCAATCAGACAAGAGCAGAAGGAAGGAAACTTTAAGGTGAGGGCCTTTGGTATCTGAAGCACAAGGGAAAGATAACATTAAATTACTGGAACAACACGGATGGAAACAAAGAACAAAGGAGGTACCCGTGAAGACCAGGAACAAGTGGGAATGGAGCTAATGACCTTTTCTTTGAATCGCCATCACAGACTGATGATATGTGTTCTCTCTCTCCTCCCCACTTCCATTGTTAAAGAGGCAGGAATGATGTAGCTGGAAGACAGCTTGACTCTTACTGTCATTACAACTAAAGTGCTTTGTATGAGAGGTTGTCACTTTCTGTTAGGAGGGATTTTATCAGATGTTAGGTGAAGTTTTTTTTCTTACTTTTCTCCACATTTAGTCTTTTTTGACTCATTGTGTTAATCATCTTGCCAAATATGAGGCATAAGATTTGGTCTTGGTTCCCACTCTACACCAGTTTGCCCTTAAAGGCAAAAATTCAATTCAAAGAGAAGACATGGGTTTGGTTTCCTCTATGTCAGTATAAAAGTTGAAGGCAGAAATCTCAGAAGACTGCTCCTGAGCCATTTTAGATGGATAACTTTATTAATTCCTATAATAAAGCCCAATTTAATTTACATCAGCATGTTATGTTTCAAGTGGCATGAATAACTTTTTTTCTTTGACTGATGAATGGAGAGGGTTTGGAGTTGTAAGAAAATAAATAATGCGGGTGAAGAAATCCTGGGTTAGCTTGGAGATAGCAGGAGGATTTCTGAGAGAGTGGGAGTGGAAAAGCAATCCATAGACTTGCCGATGGACGCTCATTAAATGTTAATAGGAACTGCATGTGATGAAAGGCAGGCGATTCTGAATTTATCTTGTAACTGTATGTCGACAGCTGGAGGTATGCAAATGAAATCAAGGAAAGGCAGTAAAGATATTATTTGTTAGGAAATAGAAGCAGGATTCAGTTTGCCTAACCTCCCTTGAAGAGAACACTACCAGCGTTTGTGAACTGGAAAGCACAGGAGTGAGTGGCCTTCCACGTCAGTGGCAGATGGAAGATGTCATTAGAAAAGTAGTCCTACGTCTGCATGAATTCCCAAGAAGGTTGAGAGCCCCTGATGTGGTAGGTATGTAAAACCATGTAGCCAACATGAAGGCCTATTGCCCTTTTGTAACCTCCTTGAATCACTGAAGCGAGCTGTCCCTGGTGGAGGGAACGTGTCACTGGGTTCTGTGTCTTGACAGGGAGCTACACCTGTGACACCTGAAACCTTCCTAAATGCCGCTGTTCAGTCCTGGGCCTTGGAGTGCAGGCGCTGGATCGGGGCATTTATTCATAGCAGATTAATAATATAAGTAAGTCTCTGTGAGGCCTCACTTAGGAAGCTCTTAGAGGATTAATAAAATATTTACAAAATAACCTATATGATGGCTTCATTTTTGAGATATTTAGCTCTAATCACATCATAAATCTTCATTCAAAGTGGCTTCTCTCTTCTGTGAAGGAAGTTCCATACTTATGGAAAAGCAGAAAGGATTCCTGCCATACTTTTATTAAAAACAAAACAGAGCCTGGTTTCTTTGCACGTGCATGTTCTCTTTCTTACACATACACACACACGTGTGCACACAGAGCCAATACCCAACAAATCAATAAACAAGAATAAAATGATCGTTTTTAAAAAGACTTCTCGTTGAATTCAGTGACTGGCATGCACATGTAAAACATTCCAAAGATTCATCCTTTTGTTCCAAGAATCTTATCTCTGCATGTTTTACGCAGGTTCTATAACCGAAAAGATCTTAAGCTGATAATAGTTTTTCCAGTAATTAGATTACTGATAGAATTTTTAAAAATTTTAACCTTTGTCTTTAAAAGTCTCCTGTGTCACTTATTGTTTGTTTACTATTTTATATGTGGTATCAGTGGATCATACTCTACAGTCGGATTTCTAGAAGCAAGCTCAAGATTTCAGCTGGTCCTTGCGTGTGTGCTAAAGCTACAGCTGTTTATATGAACAACCATTTACTGAGTGCCTGCCATGTGCCTAGAAATTCAGCAAGAGCTTTTATGAGTGTTTATACTTCATTTAATTCAGTCCTAACAATAACAAATACTCCTGAGAATATCCCTAAAGTCAGGTATTACTATCCTTGTTTCATAGCTGGGAAACTGAGGCTCAAAGTGGTCATAGAGCTAGTAAGTAGACGATTTGGTGTTGGAGAGCACAGTTGTGTGACTTCATACCCCATACGTATTTTATTTTGTTTTGATTTGATTTGATTTTCCATTCCATTTTGCCTCCTCTTACTTCCGCAAAGTGGGTATTTTAGGATTGTTAAAACAGAGCTTATCCTTTGTTCCCTGATAGTCAATGGTCTTTTATACTCTTTTGCTGAATTTTCTTTCAGTTGTATGCTATTGCTCCTATTATGTTGCTGCCTTTTTAACTATGACTTCTACGATATAACTTGGAGTTGGCCTCTTGATACATGTTATCAAATTTAATAAAATATTTATTAGATGATTAAAAATTTTTGCCAGAAATCCATATTGAAACATTCTTTAAGGCCAAAAAATATTTGTCTGGCAACAGTCTGGTATATATATAATGGAAATATTTTTACCCCATTTCCTTTCATTTTCCTTCTCAAAGACCTTGCAGAAAAGGATAATGGAACAGGCAGCTGTGGCCATAGGAAGTCTGTGCAGTCTGTGGTTTATACATACATATATGTGTATATATGTGTGTGTGTGTGTGTGTGTGTGTGTGTACACACACACACACACACACACACACAAAAATGTATGCCAAAATTATATGCGTTTGCCACAATGTCTGTGGTTTATACATACATATATGTGTATATATATATATGTGTGTGTGTGTGTGTGTGTGTGTGTGTACACACACACACACACACACACACAAAATGTATGCCAAAATTATATGCGTTTGCCACAATTTTTTCTTTTTATTTGTTGCTGGTACAGAAGCTCCAACTTTCCACTGTCTTATTTGTGATTAATTGGGATGTCTTTGTTCTCTCCAATGCAAGATCTAAAAACCAGCCTCTGTCTTCACTGAATGTCAGTGCAGCTGCTGTTTGCATGCTGTTTTCTTTGTTGCTATGTGTGTGGGTGCCTCAGGCCCAGGTCCTGAGTCCCCCTTCTCCTGCCGTGCACTGCCTGTGTTTCTGTGGAGAATGGTAATGTTCTTGGATCAGGGACTTTTACAAATAGGTGTGTTCTTCCTTGTTGGCTTGGAGTGATCAAAGACCACCATGTTTCATTTTGCCCAGAGCCTCGAATCCCACCCCCCCCCCCATTTTCAGTAAAATATATTGCAGAGAGCTTTACCCTAAAGCCACAGAAAACAAATCCAACACCTGTGGCCTGAGAGCATTGCTTACAAAGGCCTGGAAACTCCCAGAACGTTGTTTATGAAGCACACTCATAGTTGGGACTCACAGGAGTTTCTGTGTCTCTTGTTTCTTTTCTAGCTACTTGTGAGCACCAGACCCTTTTGTAGAGAGAGGGAGGAAGGTCATGTTATAGAACATGATCACGCATGTCAGGACAAATGCTAATTCACGACACTGAATTCTGACTAATATCCTGAGGGAAAGAAGAAATACACACATATGGGTGTACTTTGGCTTTCATTTAACTCTCTAATTTCTTTCTTTCTTTCTTTCTTTTTTTTTAACTTAAATAAGGACTTCTGTCTTCATTAGTGGTGTTATTCACAGAGACGGTAGAATTTCTGCACTTGCCTTGCCCGTGTGAAGTGGAAGGAATGTGTTTTCTTTTGCCATATCCTTATTCAGCAGGGGTGCTCTTACTGTAAAGCCAGGAAACTAAACAGGACAGTGCATGTATTTGCTCCTTATTTCCCCTCACTCTGGACTTGAGCTGAAATGCAGTTTGTATCCTTCACGGGCACACTCAGTGGTGGAGTAATTAAGTGAGGTGATGCATGTGAAGCACTTTTTCCCTTAGTGGTTGGCACATAGTGAGTGCTTAGTGAACAGTAGGTGTTATTTTTCACTGGACCCAAAGTCACATTGCTTCTCTGTCTTTAATGCAGATTTATGATAGCCTTTTTGTTAGATCTGAAGGTTGGTTTCTACCTTGCTGAGAGCATCAGGAAATGTTGACTTTTATAAGAGTTTTTTTTTTTTTTTTGTACTTTTGCATATAATTGGTGGATTGGGTTGAAAACAAAATGCTACATTGATTTCTTTTTCCTGAATTATTTTATGTTTCTAGCTGATTGCTATAAATAAGTTGGATGTCATATTCGTAGACTTTTTAAGAACTAATGAGCCAGTTACAGACAACAGTGAAGACTTTTCTATCCTATTTATCAAAACTAAGAGATTTGTAAGCATCCCCACATTGACTTTTGTTATTAAGAAGTGAATGTTGAGGGGTACCTGGGTGGTTCAGTTTGTTAAGCCTCTGCCTTCGGCTCAGGTCATGATCCCAGGGTCCTGAGATCAAGCTCCGCATCAGGCTCCCTGCTCCGCGGGGAGCCTGCTTCTTCCTCTCCCTCTGGTGCTCCCCCTGCTTGTGTTCCCTCTCTTGCTGTCACTCTCTCTGTCAAATAAATAAAATCTTAAAAAAAAAAAAAAAAGAAGTGAATGTTGAAAGGACCACAAAAGCTGCTTTTCCAGTCTCTACTGGATCAAAGGCCTCTTTGGGGGAAACCATTAGTTGCATTTTCTAATAAATGACATTTGAAATACTAAATACTTATTTTCGTGGGTGGCCTCTAAAGAATATGGAGCTATCATAGTCCCTTGGCTTCAATGAGCCTTAATCTCATCTATTGTTATGCAATTTATAATGGGAGGTATTTTACCCCATTAGGTACAGATTGAGTTTTCAGTAATGTTTTTTGACTCTACCTAACTTGACACCATAGAGGGCACTAATAAATCATACCTTCCTGTTCTCAGGTAAAGGCAGACATCTCTCTGTCTCCCACCTGCCCTCCCATTCCTGGATCAAGTATCAGAGCTGAGCTTGTGGCCATCTAGAACCACAAATTACAGAATCCACTTTTGTATGGGATAATGATAGGGGTACGGATTTGGAACACTGATGGGTGGGTGTGCAGAAAGGTGTTAACACAGCATGCCTGAGGTGGCCTAAAAGGCTAGCTTATGAAGTTGGCTGTTGACTGGCATCAAGGAACTTGGATTTGGGGAATGTTCCACCATTCCCTAACTGATGAGTGGCTCATTGTTCTAAACTGTGTTTATAGAAATACTCTCATTTGTGCCGACCACTTGCTTTACTTCTAGGAGTCTGGATTTTGGGGTTTGGGTGCATGCTAGGCAGAGAGTACGCATGACGAGCCCTCAGTGAAAACCATGGACAGACTCATTATTGAGCTTCCATTATGGACAACACTTCACGCGTACTGTCACAAGAGAAATTGAGTACATCCTACGTGGTTCCTTGGAGAGAGAAAACTCTTAGAAGGATGCTCTTGGTTTCTTCTGGACTTTGCCCCTTGCTTCTTTTCCCTTTGCTGAATTTGCTTTTGATTTTCCTTCCTGTATTAAATCTTAGCTGTGAGGATGACTATGCTGAGTCCTGTGGGTCTCACTGATCTGGGGCTGGTCTTAGGGACCCTCAACACAATAGTTAAAATCTAACTTCTGTAAGATTCCATATAGAAAGAAAGGGCAGAAAGTCAGACGTGCCTGGAAATTTGCCTTCTGGATCCCCCATTCTGTATCATTTTCTTTCTAAGCACTACTTCATTTTGATGATAAGTTCAGTTAATACGTCTAGAATTTAATGTAATTGGATGGGCAGTTCTGCAACCTTCAGGTATCAATGTGAATTCATTCCTTGTTCTTTACTCTTATCAGAACTGGGGTGTAAAGGTCAGAGAGATTTAACAAGATGTGTTTTCTCTTTCTTGCTCTTAAACACACACACACATTTTCCCCATTACCTGGTATTCTAATAATTGGAAATCAGTACCAACTAGAATCCTCCTCCTTGATAGAATACAATGGCAATTGACTCTCATTTGGGAATGTTTTATGAGTTAGGAAGATAAAATGACAAAAACTGCCTTACGTTGGAGGGGTTTTGTGGGGTTTTTTGGTGTTAATACCTTATTTCACTTTTTGGATGTTTATAGTGAGTAATGCCTTTCCATACTACACAACAGAGAAGTTTCCAGACTTTTCAATGTCTGTTTCCACTTGAAAGGATTCTACTTCCTTCCTTATTGGGAAAAGAAAGAGAAACAGTAGTGCTGCTGAGAACTATCACCCAGGAGAGCATCTGGGGAGAAAGTATGAGACAGAAACTAGATTCAGGAGTGACTACACAGGCCATCATTGACTCATCTGCTGCTATTGGCCAGATAGTGTTCTCATCTGTTTGTAAGAGCTTACATACACTTTGCCTTTTTGGTCTGGTAGGAAAACCTTTATGCCTTACTTCAGAGACACTTGAACATAGAGCAAATAGAGCATGTAGATTTATAGACAATGTCTATTTTAGACTTGATGAAAATAGATACCAGAAGAAAAGACAGTGGATGACAAAAATTTTGTCTCCTGCCTTGGTAGCAAATTCCATAAAAAGTAAAAAATGAAATGTTGTTTATATTTTTTCCATTAATGAAATTTTTATTTTTTTATTAAAATGACTTAGTTCCTTGATAGTTTTTATCTAACATTACCTTTCCTTCCTCACATAAACATAGTAAATAAAAAAGTCTTCCTGATTATTTAGAAAGTCAACAAGTAGTTGATTTTCTTCAAAGGTGGCTTGAACTGTTTTTATTGTATAGTGTTTCATTGAGACCAGCCCTTCACTAATTATAAAAGTACGTTTTTAAGACAAGCAAGTCATTCATTTTATACTCTGTGGAACTCTTACAGCCACTATTTATAAATAACAAATGATAATACGTTGAAAAGCAAAATAAGTGAAAGCCTTTTATATTTATAACCTCGACTGGCTGAAAGATCTTCTGTAATATTTCTTTTTCAGTACATTTCATAGTCATTCAGCAACATCCATTTTCTGTGCTTTTTTCCCCTCCCCATTTTGTGTATTTTATTTTTGTACACAATCAGAGCCCCATATTAAAAATTCAATAGATATATTCAAAATTGACGACTCTGCCTCTACTTTCCTATACCTATGCATTCATTTTTTCTCTGCCAGTTCACTTTACCAAACCTGTCAAAGAGGTTTCTCTACTCCCCCTCCTTCTCCCTGGTCTGCTAATACACCTGCTCTGGCCAGGACTCAGCTACTTATTGTTTCAACTAAATTATTTCAAATGTTCTGATATTCATTGTTAATACTGAGTAACTCAGTGTTGGCCACAAGTGGAAATTGTTTCTAAGCTGTCAGATTTTAAGTGTACTATATTCAGATCCCAAATCTGCATTTTTGAGCTCCCTAGTAACTTCGTTCCTCTTCCCTAAATTTCTTTTTCCTCCTAGCTTGTTTTCCTCTGACAGCCACTCTTTTTCTATACTATCACTGACTTCTGCATTTTAGAAACTTTAAGTTTCTGCACCTACACCTGTAAACAGTTCTGCAATAAAATGAACTTGGAAGCATAGGCCCAACCCAGATCTTAAAAAATTCAGAGAAAAATGAATTTTCATATACATCAGAAATATTCATATTTTTATTTTTAAATACATACTAAAAGCTTTTCAGTATCTACATTTGCATATGTGACTGTTGAACCAGACATTGAGCAACCTATGTTTTGGACTGGCTGTGTTTGGAAAAACTCTAGTAAGCATCTGTCTATGGAAGATAGTTGGGTTTATACAGGAATGACAAGTGGTCATTTGTCAACAGAAATGAAGTAGGTATAAAGACAGCGTAACTTCTTAAAAATGTGTGTGAGGTTCTATCCTAGCTGCTATTCGTTTAAGGATGAGTGTTCTGGGGCCTTTCTACAAGCATACCTCGAGAGATACTACAGGTTTCCTTCTAGACCATTGCAACAAAGTGAAGCAAATGGATTTTTTGGTTTTTCAGTGCGTTATAAATGTTACGTTTACACTGTAGTCTCTTAAATGTGTGACAGTATTACATCTTTAAAAAACACTGTACATACCTTAATTTAAAAATACTCTATTGCTAAAAAAAAAATGCTAACCATCATCTGGACTTTCGGCAAATTGCAGTCTTTTTGCCTCAATGTTGATGGCTGCTGACTGATTAGGGTGGTGGCTGTTGACGGTTGGGGTGGCTGTGGCAGTTTCTTAAAGAAAGACAGCAGTGAAGTTTGCCGCATGAATTAACTCTTCCTTTCCTGAGAGATTTCTCTGTAGCATGTGATGCCATTTGACAGCACTTTACCCACACTAGAATTTCTTTCAAAATTGGAGTCAATCTGCTCAAACCCTGCTGATACTTAATAAACTAGGTTATGTAATATTCCAAATCTTTTGTTATCATTTCAACAGTCTTCACAGCATCTTTACCTGGAGTAGATTCCATCTCAAGAAACCACTTTTCTTTGCTCATCCAGGAGAAGTTACTTCCTCCCCTGAACTTTAAACCCCTCAAAGTGGTTTCATCCATGAGGATTGGTATCAACTTCTTCCAAACTACTGTTATGTTGGTATTTTAACTTCTTTCCATGAATCGTGAATATCCTTAATGGCATCTAGAATGCCAAATCCTTCCCAGAAGCTTTTAACTTACTTTCCCAGATCTATCAGAAGAATCACTATCTATGGTGGCTATAGCCTTATTATTTCTTAAATAATAAGACTTGATCAAATTACTTTTTGATCCATGGGCTACAGAACAGATGTTGTATTATCAGGCATGAAAACATTAATCTCATTGTATATCTCGATCAGAGCTCTTGGGTGACAGGGTACACTGTCAATGAGCAGTAATATTTTGAGAGGATTTTTTTTTCTCTGAATTTTCAGTAGGTCTCAATAGTAGGCTTAAAATATTCGGTAAACCATGTTGTAAACAAATGTACTGTCATCAAGGCTTTGTTGTTCCATTTATATAGTATAGGCAAAGTAAATTTAGCATGATTCTTAAAGGCACTAGGATTTTCTGAGTGGTAAATGAGCTTTGGCTTCAACTTAAAGTCATCAGCTACATTAGCCCCTAAAAAGAAAGTCAGCCTTTGAAGCTTTGATGCCAGGCATTGACTTCTCTCCGGTTATAAAAGTCCTAATGGCATCTTCTTCCAATGTAAGGCTGTTTTGTCTACATTGAAAACTGTTGTTTAGGGTAACCACCTTCACTAATTACTTAGCCAGGTATTCTAAAGAACTTGCAGCAGCTTCTACATCAGCACTTGCTGCTTCTCTTTGCACTTACATGTCAAGGAGATGCCTTCTCTCCTTAAACCTCATCAACCAGCCTCTCTTAGCTTTGGGATTTTCTTCTGCAGCTCCCTCACCTCTCTCAGCCTTCGTAGAATTAGAGAGTTAAGGCCTTAATCTGGATCATGCTTTGGCATTAGGGAATGTTGTGGTTGGTTTGATCTTCTATCTGGACCACTTAAACTTTCTTCATATCAACAATAAGGCTGTTTTACTTCCTTATCATTTGTGTGTTTGCTGGAGGAGCACTTTTAATTTCCTTCAAGAACTTCTCCTCAGCCTTCACAACTTGGCTAACTGTTTGGCACAAAAGGCCTAGCTTCCAGCCTATCTCGGCTTTCAACATGCCTTCCTCACTAAGCTTAATCGTGTCTAGCTTTTGATTTAAAGTGAGAGACGTGTGACTCTTCCTTTAACTTAAACACTTTGAGGCCATTGTAGGGTTATTATTGGCCTCATTTCAATATTATTGTGTCTTGGGGAATAGGGAGGCCAGAGGAGAAGGAGAGAGATGGGGAACATCTGGTAGGTGGAACAGTCAGAACATGCACAACATTTGTCAATTAAGTTTGCCATGTTGTATGGGTGTGGCTTGTAGTACCCCAAAACAATGACAATAGTAACATCAATGATAATTGATCACAGATCTCCATTACAAATACAGTAATAATGAAGAAGTTTGAAATGTGAGAATTACCAAAATATGACACAGTCTTGAAGTGAGCAGTGCTGTTGGGAAAATAGCACTGATAGACGTGCTCGACACAGGGTTACCATAGACCTTCAATTTGTAAAAATGCAGTATCTGCAAAGTACAGTAAAATGAGATCTGCCTGTACTCAGGGGTCTGGTTATACTGTAAGAGGTTATCCCAGATTTCATGTGACCTATATAAAATGGAATACAGTTAAAGAAAGAGAATCCCACAAAAAACAGATGGGGATTCTGAGTAGATCACAGGGTTTACGATCAGGGTGATATTTGAGAGGTGGGTCTTCGACAACAGTGGGGCCCCAGAAAATTAATGGAAGGGATAGTGTAAGCAAAAATGAGGAGTTTCAAGAAAGTATAGTGCCTTCACTGAAAGGTAAGTTGTCACATTCTGCTCTAAGGCAAGAGTGTGTATAAGAGAAGTGAGACTTAGAAGCTACATCTGGGCAGTTCATGAATGTCACATGAAGAATTTATACTTAAATCATTTAGCAAGTCTAGTTTGGAGGTAAAGATTGTAATGTGATCAAGAGGTATACTTTAGGAAAAGCATCCCGGCCTCAAAATGTGAGTGCAGAGAAGGGAGGAGTGGGTAGATGAATAAGAAACGATTACAGTAATCCACTTAGGAAGGAATGTGGGCCATCTCTAAGCTTGTGAGGACAAGGTATGTGACTGGAGAGCTGAGTTAACCGAGGAACTGGTCAAAGGAACTTATCTTTTCACACCTGGATTTGATAGAGAATAGTGGGAAAAGAGAAAGCAGGAGAGGCCACAGTGATGTGGCTTGGGTGGAGATGAATGGATAGGATTGCCTTCTGTGCAAGGCATTACCATACATTTCTAGACTCAGAATCCTGGCGTAAATCCTGGCTCCAGACGCTACTAGCTTTATGACCCCAGGCAAATTACCCAACTTTGATGCACCTCAGTTTTCCCACCTATAAAGTGGGTTTGATAATAATACCTCAAACCTCATTTAAGTGTAGGTGAACATAATACATATATATTACCTAGAGTCTTTCTTGGCTCAGTGCAAAGTGTAGGCATTATTATTTTCCTTAATTCTCAGATGTCTTGCTGAGCTATTTTCATCCTCTTTAATATATGAGGAAACAAAGGCACGGAGACTGTGTTATTTAAAGCAATCCTTTCGCTTGAAAATAGCATTTCAATAAAAAACAGGCCTCTGTGCCTTTGTGTGTTTCGGATTGTGTTTTGGTTGTTTTGTTTTGTTTTCAGAATTCAAATAATTTTTTGAACAACTGGCTAGTTACTTTGGTCTATAGGTGGAATCCCTAAAGAAATCCTCAGAGTTGAAGTTCTCCTCATAGAAAGGGATGGAGTAAATGCAAGACAGAAATGAGAAATCACAGATTGATGGGAAGACCAGATGAGGATTCAGGAGTTGATAGGGATAGAATTATTTGCAGAAGCTAAAGTGAAGGAGGAAGTATATATATACACACATATTTATATTCATAGTGGTTTATTTTTCCTGTGTCCAATATTAAACTGATTTAATTAATTTGTTCACTCCATATACAGAACACCAACCAAATGAAAGACAGTTGCATTTTCCTTTCTAGTTCTTTGTACAATAGGATTTAATTTTGATCCAGAAAATGTCCAACATAAATAAATGCAGTGTCATTGCCAAAAGCATTTTCTAAGAACAATCGATAATTATCTGATATTTGCCAAAAAAAAAAAAAACAAAAAACAAACAACAACAACAACAGCAACAAAAACAAACCCGGTGAGGACCAAATTTTAAATATATATATTTTGCTAAAACCATCATTCTCAACTTTTTCTTACCTCCAGCACGCTAATAATGCAGCTGTTTCCCCTGCATGAGTGGTCTTAGGGAAAGACTCCATGTCTCTGTTGGACACCTGCTCGATGGTTAGGTGGGGAGTTCAGTTCAAGGAACAATGTTACTCAGGTGCGGCTGGTATGAAGAGAGTGCCAGTTGATGGGAATCTACTCATCTTCCGAGGTTGTTCTGTTTCCTGAGTATTTGCCAGGAGAAAAAGATGGTATTGGGAGAAAAGTACTAGACCAGGTCAGGGGAGCCAAGTGGTTTATCCCAAGTCAGCCACATATTTTAGCTTCCTGATTTTGGGTTAGATACTTTTTTAAATTGTCTCATCTGTACAGTAATAAAGGTAGCACTAGATGACGTCTAAATTTCTTCCCAACTCCTACATTCACAGTGTTAATGAATTAATTCACTACTGATTGACCTGGGCAGTGGGAATATAAAGTGCAGTGATCCTGTGATAAAGAGACCTACATGACAGAGAAGTGTGAGCAAGTCAGTGAAGAAGCAGATTATTCTTGCTGGGAATGGGGAGCAGGAGAAAGACGGTGGCATAGGAAATGTTTCATAGAGAGCTACGTTTAAGTTGGGTCTCGAAGGACGAGAATGACAGCGGCAAATGGAGAGCAGTTCAGAATCAGGCATGATTTTTTTATACTCAGGGTCATTTATGGCAAGTAGGTCTTTGTAGCTGGAGCTTTAGAGGTCTTGGCAGGAGATGATGTTGGAAAGGTAGGTTGGGCTTATATTGAGGGGACTTCAAATGCTAAGTATGGGAGTTTATTATTTATTCTGTGCATGGTAGGGAACCAGTGCAAGTTTGGTAGGAGGGGGAGTGAGATAGTCCTAGTCTCAGTTTTCAGAAATCTGATGAGAATGCAGGAAGAGTGGTGACTGGGGAGACTTGCTATTTGTTCTCTTTTTTTTTTTTTTTTAAGATTTTATTTACTTATTTGACAGATGGAGATCACAGAGAGGCAGGCAGAGAGAGAGGAGGAAGCAGGCTCCCTGCTGAGCAGAGAGCCTGATGCGGGGCTCGGGCTGGATCCCAGGACCCTGGGATCATGACCTGAGCGGAAGGCAGAGGCTTTAACCCACTGAGCCACCCAGGCGCCCGCTATTTGTTCTCTTAATGACTGTCTTTGTCAGTTAACTTATACCCAGGTACCACTTAGCATTTGTATCGGTCCTTCAGGATTGTGTCCCTTTCTATAACCAGCACTGTAACTTCCCAAACTCAAGAAAATACTGTTTGTCCTCCTTTTCTTTGAGGTGACACCAAGAGCTTATCTCCCCTAAATGCATATTGTCTTCCCCCATGCCCAACCATATTGGCAATGCCATTAGCAAGGTTTAAAAAAAGGAGGGAGTCAACAAATCCCAATATTAAAAGGAAAAGAAAGTTGATGGCTTAAGAATTCACTTTCCTCAGTTCTGTCTCCACAGATAGCCTAAACAGTTAAAAATGAAAGTCGGGGAAAATTTTAACCCCTTAGTGGTTGTCACAGTGATGTCAGTCTGAACTGGGATCTCTTTGGTTTAACACATTAAAAAGGAAAGAACATTGTATAGCACTTTCATTTTTGCCTGCAGCACTTGTTGGTTGAAGCTGTGTTGATTGAATGCAGGGCAGATGGCTAAAATCAGTCTTTGGGGCTCGAAGGGAGCCCTAGGGATTATGCTTAGAATCCATGAGGCCTGTCAACTCTGGCTTTCATGTTTTCCTTTCTTTTTGCGGCAGCTTTTTCTTCCAGCCTGCTCAGCAAGCACACCAAGAGGTACAGTGCGTGCGTGTGTGCGTGCGTGTGCGCGTGCATGCATGCTTCCACCAGATAGCTTTATCATCAGTGCCGTGAGCCCTCCCTTGCAAACTCACAGCTGTCATAGGGGGATTTGATGCAAACTTTCTCCACGCCCAAGTCCCTGAGAATTGAAAGCCATCCTGCAGATAGATTGGTGTGGCCCAGTGACTTCTGCTTGCCAGTTACCAGCCACCTTGACTTCATTTAAATGGAGACATTCTGAATGTTTCCCGTTTCAAAATGCTTTAGTGTACTCATTAAATGGCAAGCATCTCAGGGGACCAGATGTTTCTGCCTGTTCTCACACAAATGTTTATTTACCCAATAATCTGCAGAATCATAGATTTCCAGATTATTTGCAATTGACTCAGTCTTTTTTTTTTTTTTTTAAGATGCTCGTATTGTCCGATGTTCCCTGTAAACTATCAGCAGATGGTAGTCACCCTGATAGAGCAATGGACTAAACTAATTTCATTGATTTAAACATTGTTAAACAATTTCAAATGCAGCTTTGGAAACAGTGTTCTGAACCTGTTTAATAATGTTTAAAAATGCATCAGTGAAATCGGCTTAGCCTATGGCCTTTATTACATTATGTGTTCTCAATTACATGGATTCTGTGTTTTATGTGTGGACTGGTTCTAAGTAACCTAAATAAATAGTAAATAAATAATGATCCCAGCTGAAGAGCGTGGCTTATCCCTAACCCACTGAATTTGTTTTAGAATTGGTAAATCTTGAGAAATACTTCAAGAATGCCCTATCAGCTATGAAATCCTAGGAAGTGCCTTCAGGAGGTTGAACTGGTGTTGGTAGCCCAATATGCACCCTCACCCTCATTGCTCTTCCCCTTCCTCTCACCCTCAGTGCCATTGTTGTGATACCACTACTGAATTCCACACCATCCGCCTTGAAATACAACCTAAAACATTAAATATGTTTTTACTAATTGTGATCTGCTAAAATCACAATTGAAGTTCTCTGTCGAAGCATTTTTTTTTTCATTTCAGAAACAGTATTTAAGTGATGACATGCAGTAATTTGTTCATTCTTCTGTCAGTATAATTTACAAGGCAGTGGCAGATAAACATAGCAATACAAGATTCATTTACAGTGACACAATGGCAGATACACAGAGCAGAACCCTGCCTATGAGATAAAGTGGACTGAGTGACTTATGCAGTAATTAGGGGATAATTGTCATTAACCTCACAAACAGTAGTTTACCCATATTGTTTAAAAGGCTCCAGGATGCGTAATGACAAGGTAATCTGTCAAAGCGCTAGGGGGAAATATTAATAAGATTTGTGCAAGCCTGGATAGAAAATATGCAGAAAGCGGCCACATTAAGCTAATTGGTGGATGAATATACACTTGTAAAAGTGCTTCTAATGGCACGTTTGCTGCTCTCCAAATGACTACCGTTAATGTGGAGAAGTGGGCTGCTTAGAAAGTCAGGACTGCTGGGACAAGAGAGTATTAAGGCATGCAGACGCAGTTATTACCTTGCTTTATAATGCATGCTTCCTCCTCTTATGCTCCTTTATTTTGAATTTCTGAGTTTTTGTTATAGTAACATATATTGATTATTAACTCTGATTATTCTGTTTTTGATCTGTATTTGTTCAGGCAGCCACCAGCCCCAGAACACCTCGACTTTGTGGCCAAATAAAATGTATAATCTACTTCGATAGCTGCTTATAAATATACAGAAACTGTTAATGCATACGTGGATTTATAATTACACATACACGTGTGGGGAGGTGCCTTTTATAGGAACGCATTTAATCTGAGCAATCAAAGGAAAGTATATCCATCAACAGTCTTGTGTATGTGTTACAAGTAATAATGTGTTGTTCCCTGATGAATGCTAAAGCAGGAAATTAATCTTTGTGTTCTACTGCATTCTTATACCCAGAGAAGAACAAAGTTAAATCTCCCAATACATCTTTCTGTTCAATCACACACTCTGTCCTCCGTGTGTTTTATGGAATACTCAATCCTTGCTGTTTTATGGAATACTGCTTAGTGAGTGTTCTGTCCCTTTCCACCCCTGCTCCCTCATATCCTAATGAATATGTTAAAGTTCCTTAGGGCTGTTCAGTCATCTCCAGTTGTGGAGTAATTCAAAGTATAAGATGTGAAATAGAATCAACCTTTCAAGCTTTGGAAGCTCTGATCTCATACCGGTATTGGGTTATCTTGGTTGCACAGATAAAATGGCAAAGCTCAGAGCTTGTGGCCCTGAATTTGTCCCAAGGTTTTGGCCCCTCCCTGATGTGTAAAATCACTTCCATTGTGAAAAAAAAATTTTTGCCCCTATGTTTTTGCTGTTTTTCAGACATTATAGGAAAGCACACGAGGAAATGCCAGGGTCTCTACCATTTATATTTAGGTATGTAAAGCCCCAGCACAGACCCCTAGATATACATGGAGGCTTTCTACAAACCCAGTAGCAGAACTTTGGTTATAGAAATAGAGGTAAATGAGAAAATGCCATCCTCAAAGCAAAAATGTTAGAAAGGGCTCTGGTAAGTTTTGTTTATTTCAAAGCATGCAGATTTATAGCTGTCCTAGGAATCGGGCTTTATCGTATGTCTGCAGGGAGAAGAAAACAAGACCACTTTCAGGGATCATCCTTCTCCTTCCCCCTGTTTCTGGTGTCATCTCTGAAGATTTCAGACTGCTCCTTTGCTGTCCTGAATGATAAAATGACTTACCTCTAGCATCTCAGGGGTGATCATCCTCAAGTGAATAACTTGTGTCTATCTAAATGGTTTAATTGGAGGGAGGGTCTTATATGCAGATATTGCTTTTCCTTAGAACTGCAGACATTGCTGGGAGACCACAGATAGTTACTTATAGCTTTATGGGGGTACAGCATTTACTTTGGAATCATTGATCTCAGGTTGCAGAATTCTCACAAATCCTAACTGATGGGATTTCTAGGGATTCCCATGGCCTCTTAGGGACTTTTTGAGCGGTTTCCCTAGTTTTCAGGCAAAGTTTCCACTTGAACTGATCACTGAATTGGCTAGGGGTAAAAATTAACCCAGAAAAATGAGTACCTCTAATTATGTCACTGGTAAGCAGCCCCAGATAGAAGCATCAAGAGAAGCATCTAGAACATATATATCCTAAAAATAATTTGTCAAAAGTTGGTTAAAAGATAAATAAATAAATCTTTAAAAAAAAAAAAAAAAAAAAAAGGGATGCCTGGGTGGCTCAGTTGGTTAAGCAGCTGCCTTCGGCTCAGGTCATGATCCCAGCATCCTGGGATCGAGTCCCACATCGGGCTCCTTGCTCAGCAGGGAGCCTGCTTCTCCCTCTGCCTGCCACTCTGTCTGCTTGTGCTCACTCTCGCTCCTCTCTCTCTCTCTGATAAATAAATAAATCTTTAAAAAAAAAAAAAAAAAAAAAAAAAAAAAGTTGGTTAAAAGAAAAAATATTAAACTAGAGTTCAAAATAATTTTAATTAAAATTATTTGTGTGTCCAGATTCTTGGCATAGATGGTGGAGTCATGGAATTTGAGAGCCAAATAATGGAATTTTGGGGTAGCAAGGCTTAGAAAGTTTAGTAAGACTTCCTTATACAGGAGAATGCCGAAGCTGGTTATTGGTGATCTAACAGTCAACACAGCTGGTCGTTGGCAAAACCAAGACTAAAATTTAGGTGTCATTCACTCACATTCCTTATTTCCCTCTAAGGTTGACTATGTATAATAAGTCATGTTAAACGAATCAAAAATCTGAAACTTTAATATACACATTCTGATTTCACCTACAGGTACGGATTTAGATATTCACTGGTAATTTTATGTTGGAGTTTTGTATGCTAGGAGTATCAGCTGGGTTTAAGATTCTCTTATTTTGAAACTTAAATGATTCCTAAGATACCATTATTAAAAATTAAAATATATCATGTCTTTTGAAGTTTCTCAAGTTTGATTCACAATGAAGCTAGGTAATTTGAAAAATACTTCTTGAATCTTTGAAGTGCAATTCTAGACATTACAGAAAGTTATTTACTCCTCTGAATTTTTTTTTTTTCTATGGCAAAGCAAGGCACCTGCTTTATTTATTTGCAAACAGATGCCCATAGAGGAAATGTGTATGGCTTGTTTTAAGCTAGACAAGCTAAAATTCCTGGGTACAAAGAAGAAATCCTGACAGGCCTTTAATAGAGCTTAGCTGGAGCTTCTATGATTAAATGTGTTGTAACCCCAGAGTGATCTATCATAATCACAGTTTTTAAAATAAAAATGCTATACAGACTGTTACTAAGGGGAAAAAA
Organism: Martes martes; assembly: GCF_963455335.1. NCBI lineage: Eukaryota > Metazoa > Chordata > Mammalia > Carnivora > Mustelidae > Martes > Martes martes. The sequence continues at coordinate 44,594,056 of NC_137900.1, read as the reverse complement.
GTGATAGTCTTCTGTGAATTATATATTCTTATCTGGCCCATAAAGAAGAATATTTTATAGCAAAGTAAATTTTTTATCAAAAGTCAAACAATATGTTTTAAAATTATAAGAACCATTTAAAACCAGTGCCCTGGCATTTTGATAATGTTATTTTGGTTAGAGAGGTGATCAGTTTGGGAGGATGTATTGTTCAACTTTTCAGTAATTTTTTCTCTTAAAAGATATCTTTTTCAGTGAAAAATATTTTCAGATGTAGATCAGAAAAAGGGTAGAGATTGATATATTGAAAAATGTCAACACTAGTACCTAAAATTACAGAAAATTGCCATGTTGCTTTTTTTTTTCTGCTCCCAACTCCAGTCAAGGGTCATGCTCATCAAACTTCCAGTTCCATCCAAGGAGGCATTCCTTGACTTTGTCCTTTTTTTTTTTGCAATTAATTCGATATGCCTCATTTCACTGTACCACCATTCTCTATAATCCAGCATTTTTGAATGTTATAATACTGATTTATAATGAGTTTCAAGTACAATAAGAAGAGTAAGCTGGGGCACCTGGGTGGCTCAGTGGATTAAAGCCTCTGCCTTTGGCTCAGGTCATGATCTCAGGGTCCTGGCATCAAGCCCCGCATCAGGCTCTCTGCTCAGCAGGGAGCCTGCTTCCTCCTCTCTCTCTCTCTCTCTCTGCCTGCCTGTCTGCCTACTTGTGATCTGTCTGTCGAGTAAATAAAATCTTTAAAAAAAAAAAAAAGAGTAAGACAAAAATGGTAGTCATATCTCCATATAAATGTGCATATTTTGGTATATGTAAACTTGTATAATAAGTAACTCTTTTAAAGTCAGTCCCTATGTGCAAACAGTATTTATGGAGAGGAAACTTAAGTGTTAGCATGTCTGCTGAGAAGGACCAATAAGGTTTTCCTTTTGACAGAAAATTTGTAATGCAAAGTTTTCTGAGAGCTCTAGCATTCTAACCAATGGTGGATATTCTTGTAGCATTCATTTCTCCTTAGGGGGGAAAGAAGGAATCAGAAAGATATCTCAAGTCAAGGTTTTTATAATCTGGACATACTGAATTGATCACCAGCTACTGTAATCACAACAAGCCAAAATATACCTAGCTCTAATGTTTGCATGCTCATTTCATGACAATGATGGTCTTTTTTTAGATTGATGAGGAAAGCATATTTGTTTTCCAAAGGGAATGTTCATGTGGATAAACATTAACAAATAAAGTACAGTCTTGATTGTTATTAGTTGGAAGTTTTTCTTTTCTGTTTATGCCGGCCCCTGTTGATTCTTTCTCTTGGGACACCTCTGTCCTAGAGAGGAGCAAAGGAAGCAAGGATGTGACTGGTCAGCTTTATATTTTGAAGATAAAGTGATGCTCTTGAGAAATTCTGCAAAATACCTATTTCCAAATCATAGAAGTTGAGTAGGGTTTTCATTACCCAAAACAAATGTTGATTTTTTTTTTTAATCAGGTCTAATTTGAACCATTTGGTACAATGCTGGTGTAAATGAGTATGTTTCATTCTGCCTACAGATATTACAATTGTTTCAGCTGGCCTAGAATCTTTAGCCTAAACTAGTGGAAAAGCATAATCACATGAAAGAGCTCTGTGTGAATAAAGAGTGTTATAATTTTCTTTACTTACACAACCAAACTTCTCCAATGTATATTGTACATGCTAATGGTGTATCTTTCTCAGTCAGTGCCCTCCAAGAAATAGCTGTTTAAATGTAAATTTGCTAAAACAAATAATCATGCCAAGTTCTTTTCCCACATAATTTCAAGTGTTTCTCAGAAATTATCACAATATTGCTTTAAAAATTTTCCTAAGTACTTCCCAGAATCTATTACTTTCAATAATTTTTTTCTTTTACCATTTTTACTCCTCTCCCCTTCTTGCCTGCTTCCATACACACACATTGCAAGCACATAGACACACAAAACTTTGGCCCATGCACACTTAAGATTGCCAAGTCATATAAATTATAGAGCTGGATAAAATTTAACAAAAAGAGGGGGGATTGGCTGTGATGTAAGTGGAGAGCACCCAGACCAGTTAAACTTTTTGGCTGAAGAGAAAAGTTTTTAACAGTGGCTTGACTTCAGAAAGACAATTTAAATGGGAATATCTGCATGGTACCTGTGGACCTAACTGAGTTCTAAAACAGGTAACTAGTGGGAGAATGGGACAAAAGAGGACTGAAAGTTTCATGACTTCTATAATTTTTTTTCTTGAACCACATGTAATATTCAAAGGCTTCCCTTCCACAGAGTATCTCCTTCAAACTCCTACTACTTCCAGTCCTCAGAGCCTGCCCTCTGCACCCATGAGTGGCACCCATCCATGATCTCTCCATTCTCAGACCCCATCGAGGAAGTTGATGGAGTGCCCCTGTTCATATCACCTGAGATAATGGTCTGAGCCCATCGCTTGCTCCTGAGGTGACCCAGCAGTTAGATGATCTATTTCCTAATTTCTGGGTCATATCCTGACACATGTCCACCTAACCAGGTGTCCAGCACAAAGTCAGGGAGAGGCAAGCTAAGGTGAATTAGCTTACAGTTCCTCATCAACATCATCTGAAGTGTTCGTGAAAGTACGTGTGCATAGTATATGTCTGCCTCCCATCAGTATTAGCTGTGTAGGGAAGCAGTCTCTGGTTTTTATGACTACATACCCTCTTAGAAAAATGTATGAGCTTGTACCCTAATATATGTAAAGCCGTTTCTAAATTAGTAACATTTTACTGTAAAGCCACATATAAAAATATTAGCAAAAATTATAGGTAAAAAAAAAAAAAGGAAACTTACGTTTACTCCCTATGTCACAGTGGTTGTGGTACATATCCTAGTGATGGGAGAGACGTGTGTGTTTGTTATTCTGGTCACAAAACAATGCAGGAAACAAGAAGTAAGACAGTCTCTAAAAAGGGGAATTTGTGAATGTTGAGTTCTGAGTGTGACTTCATGCATTTGCCTGATTTAATGTTTTAGGTCAACTTCATTGAGGTATATTTTTGCATAAAATGAAATGTACCAATTTTAAGTGTATGTATCCATGTAAACATCAATACATGTCATGTATGTGTATCATCTAAACATCTGTATCGTGTCATGATATAGAACATTTCTGCCACCCCAAAAAGTTCCCCAGTGCTGTTTGCAGTCAGCCTCTCTCCCCTCACCCCTGGCATCCGCTGATCTCCCTTCTGTTTCTATAGTCTTACCCTTCCCAAAATTTCCATGATTGAAATGGTAATAGGTAATCTTTTGAGTCCGATTTCTTTCATTTTTAACAGTAATGCTGTTGAGCGTCCTCCATGTTTTTTCCTGTGTTTGACTAGCTTAGCAGTATTCTGTCACATAGGTCTCTCATTCTTTGTTTACCCTTAAGACTTAAACATCTAGAAAACCAGGTAAAATTTATGATCTGTAACATTCTTTCATCAATTTTTAACTCTACAATTACTATTAAATTTTACCTGATAGAGTTCCAAGCTACATAGTCTTGAAATTTGGTAATTCCCTACCTTCTACCCAGCCCTATTCTTCTTGCCTTGATATTTGAATTAATCGTGAAGGATAAAAAGTAAAAAAATTCCAAAGGGAAAGTGGTCATGAAAATAAGTTGCCAATATGGTTATGTTGGAATAATTTCTTAAGATAGCACACTTCAAATCTAGACTTGAAATTAAAAAAGTACATCTTGTAAACCTCTGATTTTGTTCCACATGGTCAGCATTCTCTATAGCTCAGTATCATTTAAAGGATTTAAAATTATATCAGAGGAAATATTTTTAGCTAATAATTTTAGGAATTTTAAAAATATATGTCTTAAATTTGGCTTACAAGAAGTTCATGTAATAAGAATAGAAAATTAAACTATTCTCTGCCTTTTTTAGAATTAAACTATTTATTTCTTAATGATTTGAAGAAGCCTAGAGCAAGTAAGTCCTAGATCTCTGCTGTGTTCACTGTTCTTCCCTCATTTACATGCATGGACAGAAAAAAAGGCATTGTTTTCCCTCTGTGCTGTGGCACGGTGGGGCCTGCCATGGACACACATAGGTTCCTCTTGGGCTAAGGAGTCCGTGGGCTTGAGGTCACGAGACAATCTAATTATTCCAAAATTTCTTATGTGGTCTTTCTTCCATCTCTTTACATCCTTTCCTTCTCTACTGTTCCTTTCCCTTAGGTAAGAAAAACCAACCTTACTTTGATCTTAAAACTATGGAACATATACTGTGTTTTAACGTGAAGAAAGGGCTTAAGTAAAACTATTGACAAATAGTTTTATACAGTTATAAAACCAGGACAGTTGATTCTACTACAACAAAAATTTTTTAAAAGCACTCTGCAGAGCCACACAGAACCAGGTGCCAGATTTCTACTGAGTGATAATCACCAGTTTCGGCAAAATAATAAAACGAAGTCTTTTCATTTAAAATAGTTATATGCAAATATTTTAAGTGTTTTATACTTCTTCTGAACCCAGTAAAACTGGTTTATAAGTTAGGATTATTTGGACTTACTCATCTTTTAATTAATAGTATAGCTGGTTATTTCACAAGAAATCAATACTTATAATAATACCTTGCATTTCACTTACCTGGGTAAATCTTATTATCCTCATTTTGTAAATAACAATTCCCAATGTAAAAGTTTAAAGGTCACTGAACTCTGGTTATAAATGGGAAAGCCTTAAGGAGCTGACTTACCGACTGTAAGATGGAATGGGAAGGACAGGAGTTGAGTCCTGTTACTCTGCTGTGATTCATTACTCCTGCACAAGACCCATGTCCCATTATGGGTTGGTCACCAGTCAGGACATTGATATTGGTCTACCAGACTGAATTTTTGTTTTATTAATGTTTATTCTGTGATAAAGCCTCATTCTTTTTATGGCTCTTACTCACTCTGGTAAAGTTTATTTGACATGGCATGGGGGCCAAGATTTTCGATCTGTACTTCTCAAATTATCTGTGAGGAAGGACTAGTTCCCCACCCCGCAACTCTCCCCATCACTTTTGAGCCACTACTTAAGTTAAATAAAATAGAAATTCATTTAAAAAAAAACATCATGCTTTTCATTGCTGCAGTAGTCATCACATTGTCTTGAAGTCTTCTTAATGATTACTCTCAATTATTTGCAGACTGGTCCTTCTTAATAGCATATAGACCCCTTGTGGAGATTCTTGCTTTAACACAGGAGTCCCAAGCCACTGTTTTGAGAATCACTGCACCAGAGCATGCTTATCTCTGTCACTGAGATCTTCAGGAAGAACGAACCCAGGCCTGCCTTTTTTTGGTGACTTCCAAATCCCATTCAACCAGTTTATCCATGGCTGTGCTAAAACCGATAGCCATTCCTCCATTGAGCTTGCAGACCCATGATGTTATATAAGAACGTCAACTTGCTTCTTTCGGCAGTTGCTTTGTTCGTGAGCATGATGATAGTAGATACCTTTGATCAAATACAAATGGTGGCTTCTTTGGAAAGAACTTCTGTGATGCTTCATATTGCCTGGATGCAGAGGGTGCCCTGTCAGGGGAACCCCAGTGTGAGTGGGCAATGTGGATGTTTGTCCTGTTCCCAAGCACATTTGTTTACAAAGATGTTATGTTGTCCTTCTATGTAACTGTAAATCGCTGTTTCCATTATCACTATAAATGAAGCTTCTCTTTAATGATTCAGGCTACCAGCAAAGTTCTAAATCTTGCTTACCTGGACCTCTTCTACCAGAAGTAAGTGGTTTAACGTAACAGTTCCATTTTATCAGAGACAGCTACTCAGGACTAAAAGAGGTCTGAAAAGCAGTGGTTTTAGAAATAGCGGCAGGCGTTGTGGCAGGCCAGGAGAAAAGAGAAACCATATGGGACTGCTGTGTTCTGTTGGGGGAGACAAGATAGGAGGGTGATGGAAAGGAGATGCCTCAGGTGGGTTTGATCAGTTACTATGGTTTCTAAGGGCTGTTTTAATACCAGCGGCCGCCAGCTGTATAAGTACATTCTTGACATGCAGACTCAGGTGCAGACTACCTGGGAAGGAATAACTGTGCTGCTCAGGTCACACTACAGCCCGAGAAACGATCCACAGTAAAAGCTTTCATTAAAGAACAATTAAGAGAATACATTTGATGGTAAAAGAAAAGTAGTGTAGAAGCGGATGTTACAGTGCTCCAGAGACCAGCCTTGTGCAGGAGAAGTCCTACTCCTTATTGTCACAGACTCAATGTGCCCACTTGGGAAATGGCGTTATGGATGACAGTCATTACTACGCTCCATGAACTTAGAGTCGGAATTTCTGGATTCGAGTCTGAGACCCCAAGTTAGCATCTTGGCAACCTCAACCAGCCATCCCCCTTTCCTTCACCCTGGGCCCCTCATCTGTTACACATTTGCTGAGCTCTGGAAGCTATTATGAGGTTCAAATGAGATAATCTATACAAAATCACAATTTATTTCTCTATTTACCTACAACACCAACACTCCCCCTTGCTTTTCCCTATTCAAAAAAAAAAAAAAAAGGATGTAAGGGAGACTGATTGCTTTGAGTGATACTTTTTAAAAACTGGCTGTTGCAGGACTCCAGAATCACCCAGAGTCCTCATATGTACATATCATTATATAAGTATTGTGAGCAGATAGCTGCATGAGGGTATTTGATCTGAGCTCATGTTATCTACAACATGAAAGAGGGACAATTTTCGCAGGAATGGACACCCACGTGCACATGCCCAGGCGTGTACTTTATGTAAAATGATAGAGTGCTGGAGTGGGTCTTATCAGGAATGGGACATTCTTTTTTGTAAAGCGATTTAAATAAGTGATAAGTATCTCCTTACAGCCAAACGAGTGGTCGTGGTTCAGACCAGACAATTGTGGTCCAGAGAGAATCTGATATCACAAAGCTGAATAGAACGATCCATGAGATAGAATTTTTCATCACAAGAGTAGTATAGTTTCCTTTATCCTGAATGACGCGTTCTACGTTAGCACAGTTGATGAAACTAAGAACTTAAGATTGGTACCTTACCATTAACTGATCTAGAGACTTTATTCAGATTTTGCCAGTTTTCCCACTAAGGGTCTTTTTCTGGTCTGGTATCTCTAGAGTCTCACATTACATTTATTTGTCCTGTTTTCTTGGTCCCCTCTAATCTGTAACCATTCTCTGGTCCTTATTAAAAAATCTTTACTGATGTTTATACTTTGAAGAGTACTAGCAACTGTTTTGTAGACTGCCCTTCGATTTTGCTTTATCTGATGTTTTCTCATGATTTAGATTGAGGTTATACTTTTTTTTTTTTTTTTTTTTTTACAAGAAAAGGATGGCGTGCCCTTCTCAGTATATATCAGGAGGTACATGATGATACTTACCGCTGGTGATGTTGACTTTGGTTACTTGGGTAAGGTGGTGTCTGCTGGGTTTCTCCATTTAACATTATGGTTTTTCTCTTTGTAATTAATAAGTGTCTAATATTGTTTTTTTTTAAGAAGATTATATGCTTCCTTAAATTGATAGGCAGGTTGAGGCAAGTACAGGTTGTGGAAGTGTCCCGACCTGGTTAGGAAGAAGCTGTGCTCTAGAAAATGATGGAGTCATTATTTAAGCATTTGAATACATTTCTCCCAGCCCATGCTGAAGTGGATTGCCTGGCATTACATTGCAGGATTTTTAAGTCCTACCTCCAGGCAAATCTCATAGTTACTAGCAAAAATGAAAGTGTGAAATGCTTTTTAATGTATATTTAACAACACATAGTCTGGTGATTACTGATGTGTATTCTCTGTGGACTCCCTTTGCTATCAGAGGAGGAGGTTAAGAGAAAACATTTTTACACATTTATTCTATCTAAATCCATCACATGTTTACTTTCTAAATATCTATAACTGTCACTTATAACAAGATCATAAAAAGTCAAATACTTAAAGTCTAACTCAAACTTTGAAGCCTAGGATTACAATCCATTTTCAGGAAAAGTACAATCACTGTTTTTCCTTAATGCTACCTTATGAGATTGTCTATTAGTAAATGACACTAAAATACAGCCATTAAAGAGAGGAAAAATACCATTTAGTAATGGAGGTATAGACAGCAAAGCTCCTTTTTTCATCATTTTGATTCAGAAAGTTATATAATAGCTCCTATTTAAAGGAATTTTCATCACTGAAGCCAGGATTGTCTGCGTGTGTCAAGGAGGTAAATTTCACAATGTACTTAATCCATTCCTATGGTATCACTATTTAATACAGATTCAGGTACCGTTTTTTACATTTTTACTGGGTTGCACAGCAAGAGTTCACGTCTTATACTAATGTGTGCTAAGTAGTTGCATTCTGTATAGACCGTTGTTAAAATAGCAGTAGTGAAGGCATGTTAGATCACAGAGCCCCAGTGGTCTACATTTTGTTTGCTTTGACGTTAAACTCAAATCTGTTTCTCTAACTGTGACTCTAATTACTGCAATTGCATGGCAGAAAAGTTTGCTTTGTAGGTTGACTTTTATGAACAGTGCTTGTGTGTTTTCTGCTGTTGCTCTCAGTGTTTCATGAGCAGGCAGAGCACTTCAGTTGCATTGAATAATTTTGCACAATCAATAAGTTTTTGTGTTTATCTTTGTTGTTTCTTTGATGTGGCCTCTAGGATGCTGCCGGCAAGGTACTGGACCGCTGGGCCATCATGTCTCGAGAAGAGGAAATCATCACCCTTCAGCAGTTTCTGCGGTTTGGAGAAACCAAGTCCATTGTGGAGCTGATGGCAATTCAGGAGAAAGAAGGGCAGGCCGTAGCTGTACCATCTTCAAAGACAGACTCAGACATAAGGACTTTCATTGAGAGCAATAATCGCACCCGGAGTCCCAGCCTCCTTGCTCACCTAGAGAACAGCAACCCTTCCAGCATTCATCACTTTGAAAACATCCCCAACAGCCTTGCATTTCTGCTTCCATTCCAGTACATAAACCCAGTCTCGGCCCCACTGCTAGGATTGCCTCCAAACGGGTTACTGTTAGAGCAACCGGGACTAAGGCTGCGGGAACCAAGCCTTTCAACCCAGAATGAATACAACGAGAGCAGTGAATCTGAAGTATCTCCCACACCTTATAAGAATGATCAGACACCCAATAGAAATGCCCTGACCAGCATCACTAACGTGGAGCCCAAAACCGAGCCAGCCTGCGTATCTCCCATTCAGAATTCTGCCCCAGTCAGTGATCTGACCAAAACTGAACACCCAAAAAGCTCCTTCCGGATTCACCGGATGAGAAGGATGGGTTCAGCCTCTAGGAAAGGAAGAGTGTTCTGTAATGCATGTGGGAAGACATTCTATGACAAAGGTACTCTCAAAATTCATTATAATGCTGTTCACCTGAAGATCAAACACCGGTGCACCATCGAAGGTTGCAACATGGTCTTTAGCTCCCTCCGAAGCCGGAATCGCCACAGTGCAAACCCTAATCCTCGCCTTCACATGCCCATGCTACGAAATAACCGAGACAAAGATTTAATTCGGGCCACATCAGGAGCTGCCACCCCCGTCATAGCAAGTACAAAATCAAATCTCACACTCACAAGCCCTGGCCGGCCCCCAATGGGTTTTACCACTCCCCCACTAGACCCCGTCTTACAGAATCCTCTGCCTAGCCAGCTGGTGTTTTCTGGGCTAAAGACTGTACAGCCAGTTCCTCCATTTTATAGAAGTTTACTCACTCCGGGGGAAATGGTGAGTCCTCCAACCTCCCTCCCGACCAGTCCCATCATTCCAGCCACTGGTACCTTAGAGCAGCACCCCCCAGCACCCTCTGAGCCCACAGCACCAGTAGTGATGATGGCCACTCACGAGCCCAGTGCCGACCTGGCGCCCAAGAAGAAGCCCAGGAAGTCCAGCATGCCTGTGAAGATTGAGAAGGAGATCATTGATACCGCTGATGAGTTTGATGATGAAGATGATGACCCCAATGATGGTGGAGCTGTGGTCAACGATGTGAGCCATGACAATCATTGCCACTCCCAAGAGGAGATGAGTCCAGGCATGTCTGTGAAGGACTTTTCTAAACATAGCAGGACCCGGTGCATTTCAAGGACTGAAATAAGAAGGGCTGACAGCATGACTTCCGAGGACCAAGAACCTGAGCGGGACTATGAGAATGAGTCTGAGTCTTCAGAGCCCAAACTAGGTGAGGAGTCCATGGAAGGGGATGAGCACATTCACAGTGAAGTGAGTGAAAAAGTCCTGATGAGCAGTGAGAGGCCTGATGAGAACCACAGTGAGCCCTCTCACCAGGATGTCATCAAGGTGAAGGAAGAATTCACAGATCCCACTTACGACATGTTTTACATGAGCCAGTATGGACTGTACAACGGTGGGGGAGCCAGCATGGCAGCCCTGCATGAAAGTTTTACATCGTCTCTGAATTATGGCAGCCCTCAGAAGTTCTCCCCAGAAGGGGACCTGTGTTCTAGCCCAGACCCCAAAATCTGTTACGTGTGCAAGAAGAGTTTCAAAAGCTCCTACAGTGTGAAGCTTCACTACAGGAATGTTCACTTAAAAGAGATGCATGTCTGCACGGTGGCTGGCTGCAATGCTGCCTTCCCCTCTCGCCGAAGCAGAGACAGGTCAGTAAATCTCCATTGGCTGCTCCTGCTGGGGGTGGAGGGTGCCAGTCATGCTGGACTTAGCATTAAAAAAATCCAACTGAGATGTTTTTGATGCACTGTAAAGATTGTCTGCAGTGACCATGAGATAACCAAGCTGCCATGCTCATGAAGGATTGTTGCAGTTGGTGCTTGTTATGACTAAGCATGCGGAATCATGTGCCATCTTACCCAGTAATGCACGCCATTTTTCTCTGTGCTCTGTGTATGTGTGTGTGTATGTTTCCCCATGCATCTAGGTGTGAATAAGTTAACTATGTACACAGTTCCCTGCTTCCTCATGAAGCTTCACGTAGAAGCCGCAGCTTCTGTTATATATATTTCTGCTTTGCCTTGTGGCTTTTTAATTAAATAAATATATTATCTATCTTCATACACACATATTTATCCAATATAGAAACAGAAATTTACGGATGGAAAGAACCATAGGTCCAGGACATCGAGACAGCCTGCATCTCCGTAGGTATAACCAGAAATGTTATCATTCTTACATGAGTATCTAGTGTGTCCTTGAATTCTTGTAAGAGTCATGAAAATATCGGAAGAAAGTGGGACCAAAATAATTATTTAATGTGGGGAAATGGTATGGTGGTATGGGTTTCTTTATTTTAACTTCATGGTATCGTTGAGCACATCTCTAAAATACAGTCTGTCGTGGGAATTACGCACAGAAGGGGAGGCATGCATATACTTTTAGGATCAGTTAGAATATATTATGTCCAGCCTTGAGATGACATCAGACCTTGGCTATGTGGCTACAGCTCTGAAACAGTTGGGTTTAAACAGAAGCAGCTGGTCTTAAACCTCCAATGTTCTTTTTCAAGCCTAAAGAAAATGTAATATAAATGGAATGTGTCAAGGTGGTCAGTGGTGGGTAACACAGTCATCCTACACTCGAGATAAGCTTGCAGGCAGATCATTTACATAATACACCAGCCCAAACCAGAGTCACACACCAGTTAATTCTTTCTCTTCTGTCCAATGTGGCTTTTTGGTTTTACGCTGCCTTTTAAAATATTTTTAGAAAAAATTTCATTACATGGTAAAAATCAGTATAGTAGAAGAAACTGAATTAACTGGAAAGTTTCCAAATAGCCATCCCCCAAATTCTCACACTTAATCATTTGGGTAGAATCCTTTGACAAAGTAACAGAAAACAAAAGTACCACTGAAAAGTGACGACCTGCTTCTAGAATATTCGGTTTCGTTCTACGCATTTAAAAGATAAATCTTTTTAAAAATAAAAGTTAAAAAAATATTTTCCATAGTACTGAAATGCAAGAGGCCCAATCCATTTAAAAGCAAAATTTCTGAGAAAAGTAAGTGGCTCTCTTTATACTCAACATGCTCAAAACATGCTTTGAAGAGAAGTCTGTATTCTCTAAGATTTCACCTTCCCCAGCCTTCTCTCCCACACCCCTTTGCCATGTTCTGTAAAAACAGTTTACAGTCACAAAGTCCTTTTCAGCTCTGAGTTACCAGTTCACAGTACCAGAATACAGCAGATAAGATAGCTATAATTTGAATAATAAAATATACTACTCGACACAACCTCCCACCCCCAAGTTTGTGAGCAATACACATTCTTTTATATTTGAAATAGTGCACTTGTGATAATGAGGTTAATGCATTGGATTTTTTTTTTAACAAAAATAAAAGACTCATGAAAACCTGCATAAAATATTTATGGAAATGGAGTGTTTGAAGACAAGCCAAAATTTAAGCTTATTTGCATGAATTCCTATCACAGTTTTAGTTGGTTTGCTGAAAATACTGCAAGTCATAACACGGGCATAAATGGCTTTGGGACCAAAGGCTACAACACCCAAAGCATGGTGCTTTCATTTATGTCAAACCACTAGAAAACACAAGCACTTGTGTTTTTATGTCCTAATGCATAAGGAAGTGCTGCTGAAAGGGTGGTTTGTCTAAGGAAAAACATTTATAAATAGCAGGAGAATATTTCAATCTCCATTTTTCTTCTAAGGATTAGGAGCTTGGCAGATGACTAGCCATATGGAGATTTAGAAGAAGTGTCTAGGGTAGGGTAACTGGATGTTCTAGAGAAGCAGAGTACAGATACTCTCCCATGTGTCTTCAGTCACACAGGAGACAGCAAACCTCAGAAGACAGGTGATACATTTCGTTTGGGTGAAATCGCACGTCACAGCTAATCTTTATAATTCTGGAGTTTGTGTAATACATGATAAATGAAGAAAAAGCAGACCATGCAAAGGAAGCTTTTGGACTCTCACTTGAAGTTTTGCTTTTCAAGAATGCTCACATTTTTGGATCCCAAGTTAAAAACTTCTCAAAAACTAAGATACTTTAATTTTGACATTTTTTCCCTTTAAAAAAGTGTTCATCCTTGTTGAGTCCATGACTCAAACCACCACACAACCAGAAACAGCGATGCTGCTAGGGAAACTACCTCTTCCTGCATCTCTGCAGAGTGAGCTCACACATAACCAACGTCCCATTTCAGCCAGTCTCCATCACTTCTGCCACTCCTTAATCTCTTGTTTCACAGAGCCTCTTGGACCATATCTCCGATCTACCACTTGGACTCAACCTTCCCCCTTTCTCTTCAATTTTGCTGTATTAGTCACGAGAGCCCCAGAATCTGGGTCCCTGCTTTTTTCTTCTTCAGTTCACGATGAAGCTAAGACAGATTTTCTTACCTTTCTCTGAGCCAACAGACGTTCCCAAACAGAAACCCTTCTTTGCCTTTAATCCTACTGTCCTCAGGCCTATTTCGTTCCTTTCCCCAGAGTCTTGATTCATCCATCCTTGACTCCACAATGTCTTCCTTGTGCAAATAAAGCATTAGAGGGGATTTTGACTGGGGGTTGAAGTGTGCAAAGCTACAGGATGTGTAGTGATAAAACTAACAGAATAACTCTCTTCCTTCTGTTTATAAAAGCAGTCTTCTTGTCTTTGGTCTTAGAACATCTTACAGGAGTGATACCCAGGTCTTCTTAGCTTTTCCAAAATGGCTATACACGAGGGAATTGCGTTTTTGGTCTTCAAATAGACATGTTAGTAAGATATAAATAGATATTAAATAGTGTGTTTTCCATTTTGCAATGAGAGATGTCCAGGTCTTTGCTCATGGTCTTTCTAGATTTTATAAGATCAAGTTGAAGGCTTTTTGAAAAGCAAAAATGTTCTTTGTCTAAGGTCATACAAAGGGAGAAGCCTGGCGGCGGGGGAGAGGGGGTTCCAGGCATGGTTTGTTAGGGCTGAAGATTCTAAGCACAGTGTTGAAGGTATCCTTTTTTTATACAGTTGTGACTGAGTGTAAGTGTAATAAATTCAAGAGCAAAGAAGACCATTCCACACTAATGATAGAGAACTGTGTACACAAAGATCAATTCATCTAGTCACTAGGTGGCTATTGGAATCATTTTCATTCTGAGTTATAGAAGTGAAATGTATATTATTGTCTCTGTGAAGAACTATGGCACGATAAGGTGATTACTAAAGTGTTTAACTATAAACTGATAATGTGGTGTAGTGTTAGACCTGAGGCTCCCCTAAACATCCTTCCTTCCTTCCTTCCTTCCTTGTTTATCCCTTGACTTTTCTGCTACTAAGATACTGTTCTTTAAAGGATCAGGAAGCTGACTCTCCGTTTTGAAGTATGCACGTGAAAAACTCCCTGGGAAGAAGAAACTATAACTGGCTTAAAGCAAACCTAGTCTTCATAAAGGAAATTTTCTCGGAGACATGTCGTAGTCAGAATTAGCTGGGCCTAGTTTACCTTTGGTCATTTCTCATCATCTGTCTTGAATTTCCATCCCGGGGATCATGGATCCCCTGTATATAAGGGAAGCCCATTTATAAGTAACATTTGGTTGGTATCAAAACAACAGTTACAACAACAACAACAATAACAAACAAATGCCCTTTGGTCCTCTTCCTAGAATTTCTTATCATTTGCTAATACCTTAAAATCTATTCATACCTGTTTTAGTGATTGGCAATGTTAAAACTCCCTCAAGTAAAATGAAGACTTTGCACACAGAAACAAGGTGATCTGCCCAGAAAGAACTATGTGTCCCTTTGTTTTCAGTCTTCCACGGTCTTTACCATCTTCATTGCTCCCTTCTGAGAATAGCAGCCACTGATGACCAAAGTTTGTCTTAAATTTTATTAGAAAGGTAAGCATGTATGTTTAATCTTCAAGGTGTAGGAAAGATGATGCAGCCCCATGAATAAATTTAAAAACAAAATAATATTTGCTTAGGGTGATTTATAAATAAATATGAGGCAACCATTGGTGCCAAGTGTGAACCTTCTCTTTGATTGCTAGTTAAATCAGTCCAGATTTAAACATGTAAACTTCTTGATTTGTATGGAGGAAGACATCTGTATTTGGTTTATTAAAACGTGCTGATGTCTCCAGAACTAAATTTGTTCCTATATAGGCCTCTGGGTAGCTGTAGCTAAAAAGCAGAGATGTATAGTTTTTGCCTGTCTGATTACCTGACTTCCAGCCCTGTACAGGTGTGCAGGAATAAATTAACATGAGCTACCTCTGATGAGCCACTGCATACATTAACGACAGAGGTGAAGATGCGAAAACGCGCTACCTGCCTCCTGTTACCACCTTCTCAGCAGCAACATCCATTTTTTTCATCATTCTCTGTGTTTGGAAACTTAGAACTTTTCTAAAGAGAGATTTTCAATAAATGCACATGATTTCACTACCTTCAAGAAATGAGCCACTTAGCACCAGTTTGAGGTAACTATTAGTATATTTGCCTTCATATAATTAGCCGTCAAATACAGCGTGTTAATTTTCTTCAAGTACAAGAAGAGAACATTTTAAGGCATTTCATTTCCTGTAAGTTTGCCAATCAAAGTGAAACTCTCCTTTTCCAAAAATCTTTTATAAAGTGAAGTTGTGCAGGTCTTCTGACACTTAAATGTTGAGGAAGAGATTTCCCCTCCTTTATGCTATTTGGTTTCACAATAGAAGCCAGCAGATCAATAGGTCTTTTGTACTTATCTCCATTACTTTCCATCAAAGGGAAACAAACAAAATAAATCCCCCTTCTGAGTAATTGCTAGTTGTGCCCTCCTCAAGCAAAACTTTGGTAGTAAGATAAACTTCGGTGTCATTCCTGTCTCTGGGGTTCTTTTTATATACTGGGAGAAGAGCAATGAGCAAAACGGTCTCCTTGTATCATGGGGAGAGACTCTGACAAGCCTAAAGTGAGCCTCGGATCTTCCTAATGATCTCCTGCTGGCCCAGCTGGATGTAAGACAAGCTCATTTAAGCCTCTGCTGACCTTTCACTCCTCCACTCCTAGAACCACACCAGTCACTTCCACCGTCTTCCAGACTGAGTACCAAACAGACAACACAGCTGAATGGTGAATGAGTGACAAAGAGATGCTTACACATTTCTGTTGATGAGAGTTACATTAAATCTCTTATCAATACATAACCTCCTTAGCACAAACATGCTTCCTATGCACTACTTATTCTTACCCTCTCTTTGAAAGGAACAGGCTGTTACTCTTGCCAGCATTATCTTGAAAATTCAGGTAAAAGTTGCACTTAGAACAGAATGCACATACTGAGTTTACAGGCAGTATTTTTCATGATTGGCAACACCTTGGAAGGGTCATCTTCCTGATCTCCACCTCTCTGGGGCCTGCCACCATCTACCTGACACCCTGATAGATTTCACTGGTCTGGTCACAATTATTCTTCTATAAGTATCTACAAGATACTTGTTCCTGTAGATAATCTTTTCTTTTTAAAAAACGGAGGCCAGTCACACTGAAAGTGGGTTGTAAGACTGCACACATACATTAGCAGTCGATGGTATCAGTGTTGTCCGGAGTGGTTCTCTCTCAGGTGAAAGGCTTCTTACCAGCTCTCTTGCTGTGAGTGATCATTTGTTGTTGTGCTAAGAGGAAGGGAGACTTTCCTCTCTCTGCTGAAATTTCTTAGTGAAGGTCGGGCTAGAAAGCATTTCTTTTTCTTTTTTCTAAAGCCTCAGAAATAATTTAATGTTTTTGCTCTAAGACTCCCACAAGCTTCAAATAAATGAATGTGGCAGAATATGAAAGGAGTTTACACTTGCCAAAAAATTACAATGTCATAAAAAAGGGATTTGGTAACTTCAGTTCTTGAGTGCCAAGGGGTGTGTGTGTGTGTGTGTGTGTGTGTACATACATGTACATGCATGTGTGAGAAAGAAGCGAGCTATGAAAGAAGAGGAAAGACTACTTTGTAGGAAAGGACAATTTTTCTTCAGTTACTTAACATAAAACTACACTTTTAAAAAATACCTCGATTTTATGTCCCAATGCAAGCTGCTTGAATTAAAACAGAAGTTGTAAATTCCTGGTAAAAAGCTGTTATGCCTGAAGTGTTAGTGATCTTAACTCTAGTACTTTATGGAGTTTATTACTTCTTTTATTAACTAGGGGGAAAAATGTTACCCACTTCTAGTTCAATTCTTTTTCTTGCTTGCTCTAATTATTTTGACTTTACCTTGGGAAAAAAAAAAAAAAAGCCAAGTGTTTCCAGCTGAACATATATAAGTGATGCTTCACTTTTGTTAGAGCATATATCAATCTGAATTATTACCAGCTATTCAAAAAATATGCTAACGTCCTAATCTAAATGCATCCACATAATGTATATGTGTGTTTATACGTAAACATCCACATAAATAAGAATATCAAAAGACAGATCATCCTTAATTGCCAGAACAGACATGTTCATCTTGGAAAGTAATGTATGAAGTTACTTTATCACATTGATGGGAAATAACTGGATTTTGTAAGTAAAAGGAGACAGATTGGGACAAGGAGCATGACGGATGCTCAGAAGGCAGCCTCTTCGGTCCGATGGCCAGCTGAGGGGGGCCGCTCTGACTCTGCTGCCTTTTTAGCCCGCTCTGTCACTGAGGGGGCACTGGTGGGTCAGTTCGCTCACTAGTAATTGTGTTTTACAGACTTCTAAAGCAATTGGCTCAGTCAGTCCCAATTCAATAAAAGTGGAGAGCAAGAGAGAGAGCACTTTTGTTCTATTTTTTACTTGAAATTATTTCATTCAGCAGTCTGTCTTTTTTATTACCAGGACTTGACATTAGCACTCCAAGCTATATTAGCATCCATTTCAGCAGTTCAGTAATGGTATTAAAAAAACACTTAACTTCAACGGTGAATGGTTGTATGACAGTACCATAAAAAATCCACATTAAAAAAAAAACTCATGTATTTGTCCCAGCAAATTATTTTTCACTTGTTTAACCACTTCAAAACTATGTTCTTGTGATGGTTTTTCATGAGGACTGTCTTATTCTCAGAAGCAGCCAATGGCGCTGCTCTGTTGATTAGGGAACTGGGGAAAGAGGATAGGAAAATCGGTAGGGAGAGGGTATGTAAAGATGCTATTTACCCTGTAGTTAGATTACCTTCCATTCATCAGCAGAGATAGAATTGGCAACCTCAGAGCACCCAAGGTGAAATTCTTGGATCCTCATACATAGCTGGGATTTGATTTTGAACCCAACACTCTCCAAACTTGGGAGCAAAGCCTAACTACTTTGGCACTGCAGTGTGCTCATAAATGACTACATTAGATTCTAAATTTTGATTAAACATTCAGTAATTAATCAATGGTAGACATGAAGCAGTTGGCAAGGTCCAGAGCTGCAAAATGTTTAAGACATAAAACATTACGAAGTAATTAGAATATGCTCCTTCAAGAGAAGGATTGCCTTCAATAAAGAGGTAAATGATAGCATCCTGTTTATTGTGGACGTAGGCAGGCAGAGCAATATGATAAACTGCTGGAGATACACATATCAGTAATCATCCACATTATTAGTGCCATTAATCATAATTCCAAAAATATGACAGCAGCAGCCAACTTTTTGACCAATTTTGCTTCTGCCTGTTGGCCATTATAACTTTGCTAATAGACTGCAGAGCTCCTTTGCGTGGCCATTTGCATTGAGAATAGAAGGTTAATTATATTTGAGCTGCTGATTTTTTCTCTCCTTGGAAAAGGCTTAGCACTTTGACAATCCCAGGAGTTCACTGTTGTTAAACCAGTAAAAGTACTTTATTGAAATTTTCTTTGTTGGTCAGGAATGAGGAGATGTTTCAAATGAGATATAAGCGCCAGGGATAGCCGCTAATGTCTCTTGCTCCAAAGTGATCCTTGGGCAGCAAGATGAACTCAGTGGTTTCTTTAGATCACTTTGTTCTCTCATTTCTCTTTTGCAGGTGGGTAAAGATTTCAGCACTATATGGAAATCCCACAAGATTAGTGGTAGTCTCGGTATGTAGGACTGAGAAGTTGGGGGGAACAGCTCATAATATTGAGAGAAATCAGCAAATATTTTAATATAAAATTCTGCTTCCCCTATGTTCATGTGAATAGAAAGTAAAAATAATTTCACAAAAATTAAGTGTTTCTAAAAATTGAGATGTTTAATGGCATAGGTACATTGCTGGTGAGTTAACTGAAGTTTTCACTGGTACGTTTGACATTATTTATCCAAGAACACAAATTAGATTTTGCGCATTCTTTTTGTTCATGTATCTTTTTTCTTTTTTTTAAAGATTTTATTTATTTATTTGACAGAGAGAGATCACAAGTAGGCAGAGAGGCAGGCAGAGAGAGAGGAGGAGCAGGCTCCCTGCTAAGCAGAGAGCCTGATGCGGGGCTTGATCCCAGGACCCTGGGATCATGACCTGAGCCGAAGGCAGAGTGTTTAAACCAGGCGCCCTTTTTCCTGTATCTTAAGTAGTTTCATTTTTAACACAGAATTCCAGATAAGGCCATAGCTAAATGACAATACTGGTGGTCTATAACATTGGGAATCTCTAAGAGTCCCAATCTTAACTTTTTAAAAGATCTTAAATTAACCATTTTAATGATGTAAAACATTTTGAATATTTGGTCTTAGGAAGTATTTCCTTTGAAAAAGATCTCGGAAAGAAATAGAGGTTTCACATTGTACATATTAAAAAAGAATGCTGGGGCGCCTGGGTGGCTCAGTGGGTTAAAGCCTCTGCCTTCGGCTCAGGTCATGATCCCAGGGTCCTGGGATCCAGCCCCGCATCGGGCTCTCTGCTCAGCAGGGAGCCTGCTTCCTCCTCTCTTTCTGCCTGCCTCTCTGCCTACTTGTGATCTCTCTCTGTCAAATAAATAAATAAAATCTTAAAAAAAAAAAAAGAATGCTTATTTTTTAAATGGCAGAAGATTTTCAAGAGAAAAATGTGTTCCTATTATTTTAGACATAGGTCTTCTACGCTCTTTATTAAAGTCAGACCATTAACACAAGGGTTGGAAGATTTGAGGTTTAGTTCATCCAGGGTGCATGTGTGTGTGTGTGTGTGTGTGTGTGTGTGTGTGTATACATATATATATATGTTAGAGCTCAGATTTGTTTCATTCCTTAAAAGACGTCAGTGTTCATGGCCTTTTTTCTTCCCACCAATAGTAGTAAACTGAGCACCATATGAGCTGCCTGATTGAGAACATTTCTGAATGCTGTGAAAACATAACCCTCTTCACAGTGTAGCACTCCTCTCACATTACAATGCAACAGGTACCTATTGAATTCAATCAGCACCCTGGAGAAGCCTTGATGTGTCAGATGCAACTCAAAAGTAAAATGGTTAGGGAACAGGGCTGTTGATATCAATTCTACACTTAACCTGAGTATCCAGCATTTTCCATCTACCAATCTGCCTTCCCAAATGCCATTACTACATTAACATTTTTTATGCATTCCACAGCAATGACAAATTGTTTTCTAACTGTAGCGCCAGATTTAGTATGCGAAAGACACGTTTGCCTCTGCCAACAAACCAATAATTCTCACTAACATCTTCAGAGTTACAACATTTATAAAGTTGCAAAGTGGAGTAAACAAACCATCTGTTTGGCTTTTCCATATATGTCATGCTTTCTTATTAGCATATTACGATTCATTTAGTAAACAAATTTGGTGATTTCGTTCACGTCAAAGTTAGGTCGGAAGCTTGAAGATGATTAACATTGCTGGGACATGCACATTAATACATTGCTTCCTCGGCAAAGTTAAATGGCTTCTCAGGAGAATCGCCCCTTGTTGACAAGATGAGACTGTCAATTTTGTTTGCCTGCCACATTAGGGGCCATGAGGGGATGGCAGGCTCTGAGAGAGGGGAGTCATGTAGGCAGCATAATTCACTGTGAATTGAGAAAAGAAGTCTAATTCTGATAAATGGTCGACCCCAATACATCCTACCTGTTATTACAACAGACGTGCCGTATCTGTGCAGTAAATTAGCTAAACCCCTAAAGAGTTTGGTGGGAGCTTATCTTCAAGTGAATAATTTGAATGTAGAGGGAACTGTCTGCGTGACCAGTATGGATGATTTGTTTCATATTGAAAGAGATTGAAGTGACTGAATTTCATAGTTTTAATTTGCAAAGATTCACTTAGCTTTTATTTCTTATATTTAATATGTACTACTTTTGTTTTGTTTTTTTTCTTGAGCATTCACTAAAACTGTACATTCAGGGTTTTTGTGTGTGTGTGTGTGTGTGTGTGTGTGTGTGTGTGTGAGCTAGAGATGGTTTTCAGCTCTTCTGGAGAGGGTCTTTAGATAATTGCCTATAGAACAACTACTAGTTTTGCAGAAATGTGTACTATCAAAAATGTGATTTAACTCACAGAGCTGTAAGCCTCCTACCATTAATACAAAAATTGTGAGGAGTTAAATGCAACAGATAATGTCAGAACAATCCAGATAAGAAGTGAATTAATGAGGGACAGAGGTTTTAATTTTTCATTTCTGTGGATTTGAATAGATGATGTACCTTTCTGTTCAAGAGTGTTGTTGATTCAGTATCCCACAGTACATTGACATCTGGCATCTAGATTTTTCCAGAATGGTTATAAATTTATTTCTCTATCATATATGCATATGTATATAAATACACACACACACACACACACACACACACACACCCCATTTTTTGGTATCTGTTATGTATACATCATGATCATTCTGGACAGTGTAATTTGAGGGGCGTTCGTGTGTGTGTGTGTTGAGTGGCAAAGATAAGCCAGAAAATAAAGACAAAAATTAATCCAATATGGAGCCTCAATTCTATTTTGCCTGAGATAATTATAATTATTTATCAAGTATTTTGTTTCACTGAGTTTAGAATGGTTCAAAACTGATAAAGAATTACGATTTAGATGTTGAACTTCTCATGTAACCTATGGTCCGATTCACCATTCACCATTTTGACTACTACATTCTGATTTTCTAATTCGAACATGAAATTTTTCCTTAAAAAAAAAGTTCCTTCCCTATATATCAAAGTCAAAGTTAAAACCTTGAAACACTTTTTCTTTTAAATGTTTTTAACTTTAATTTTTTTTTTAAATATTATTTATTTATTTATTTATTTGACAGACCAAGATCACAAGTAGGCAGAGAGGCAGGCAGAGAGAGAGGAGGAAACAGGCTTCCCGCTGAGCAGAGAGGCCGATGCGGGGCTGGATCCCAGGACGCTGGGATCATGACCTGAGCCGAAGGCAGAGGCTTTAACCCACTGAGCCACCCAGGCGCCCCTTAACTTTAATTTTTACTAGTCAAACATTGTATTAGTTGAACTGGGCATTAGAACAAGAGAGACATGGAAAAGGAAGTGCCAGCAAGACTTCTTTTTCTCTCTTACTTTCTCTCACTTTGTATTTATGTATTTACTTAGCTGTGTTTGATTAATTTGATGTCTTCTGTGGATGCATAGTAAAGTTTTCTTTTTTTTTTTAAATTGAGATATAATTGACATAAGTAAAATTTGTATTAAAGAAACAGAAAAAGAATGGTGGTCCACTTTAGTCCAGTAAGAGTAACTTCCACTCAGCAGTTCAAAGTGTTAAGTTTGGTTTCGTGACTTCTCCTACCCAAGGTGTCATTACTTTTTGCTCTTAAGGATAATCTTAGTTTTCAAAAGGCATTTTGTAAACTCACAGTGTGGAGGGAGTAGGAAAGAGTACAGAGTCTCAGAGAAAGTAGTTGTAATTCCAAGCATGCCCAAGTTACAGGACTATGTCGTGCCTTAATCTATATAGTGTTTCTGTGTACACACTAGGGTATTAATAGGGCCAGAATTACCCTTTGCTGTATTACCACTGCCTTTTCTTAAATATTCTGTTATATGGTTCCAATCTTGGGATCGTTGTTTTCTCTTCTACAGTGTATTTTGGGAGAAGCTTCTTTACGACTCATGCATATTATTGATAGAAGGCAAATAAACATACTTTCAAGTATCTCCTATGTGCAAAGTATTCTACTTTACTGCAGGAGGCTGGAGGTTCAATGAGATTTAGTTTGTAGTCTTGAAAGTGACCATCTTGGGGCTACATTTTGGACTCCTCCCTTAGTGAGTAGTACTGTCTGTACTCATTAACACCAGATCCCTATTAAGACCAGATCCTTACCCTTTCTGCCTAGGAACTCATCTTCTCTCTCCATCCCAGTCATTTTTTCTTCCATGAGAGGAATATACATCTGCGTATTGGCATTTCCTACCTAATCAAAGCAAGTAGAAAGAGCTTTCGTGACGTGTATGATCTTGTATCATATAATAAGTTTGAATATAATCTGGATTTTTGCTAATGATTATTTCTCTCTCTCTCTTTTGGAGATAAATATTCATAGTAAGTCCATTTCTAGGAAAACCATCTGTCTCTAGAGAACTCAAAATCGGGTTCCTTCATAGACCGCTCCTTCCACTTACTACATACATCTGCAACACTACTTCCTCTGCAAGGGCTCTTTCTCCGATTTCCAGCACTCTCTGGCCTTCCTCCCATTTTAGAGTCCTCTTCTCTCCATCTGACGGACAGTAGGAGTGAGTTCTTTCTGTGTCTTTTCCATCTTCCCTTTCTTTTTACCTCTTTAATTTTGCTGATCCAAATGAACTTATAAATTGCTATTAACCCTAGGTCTTTATATCTCCTCATGAGGACAGTGTTTTATGACAACTAATGGTTTGGATCGACTGATTCCAGAGTCCAGCAATTGGTCTTTGTTAAGATCAAGTGCTGCCTTCTGTCTACTCTGTAGAGGCTGAACCTAACCTCTTGAGGAACAGGATCAGTACTCTCTAAAGACTCTCTTCTTTCTCTCCTCCTCTCACTTTTCCTCTTACCTCCCAAACATTACTGTGTGAGTTTGTTAGAAAATCTCCCAAGCCTGCTATCACAAGGGTGAATGAGCAGACTTTCCACAGCCTGTTCTTCCCATCCCCACTTCAAGTGTTTTGCATATGGTATTTAGGAGGATTATTAAACAAAAATGAAATAGATTAAGAAATGAGCATAAAAGAATCAATTCTCTGGAACTGTGGTTGCATAATGGAAATCGACTACCATGAATGAACCCTTGTACTGAAGTTATGAACAGCAGAACTAATGCACTGCCATGAGTTCATCTTTATTATTGCATTACACCTGAATCAATTGATAAAATAGCCTTTTTTTTTTAAAGCAAGGGATGGCACTTAATTGAATAAAAGTCAATGTAATTATATTAGCAGAGGCCAACAGTACTGCTGACAGCGGAAAAGGGACACTGTTGAACAGAGTGCCAGAGCTGGTCTACACATTTCTGCACATCGTTTGGTTGACAGATATTGAGGGCTGGTACATCATCTAATTAGATTACAGATTTCTGTTGCTGTAAGTGAGAAATGAAGAGAAA
Source organism: Martes martes (assembly GCF_963455335.1). Taxonomy (NCBI): domain Eukaryota; kingdom Metazoa; phylum Chordata; class Mammalia; order Carnivora; family Mustelidae; genus Martes; species Martes martes. The sequence continues at coordinate 44,569,640 of NC_137900.1, read as the reverse complement.
CATCTCTTCCTGGTAACATATCAGTAGAGATGTGTAATTTCACAAGTCATCTTAGGAAAGAAGTGTCCATCTGGGTGATCCGTGTGTCCTCTTGTCAATGTTAATTTATTCTTCCTTATTCAGTGTGTCTGGATGTGACTGCTGTGTGTCTGGCTGCTGTTTTCTCAGCAGTGAATCTAGGAAGTGGTAACTGCAGATGTGTGAGAAGCAACGGAGTTCTAGATTACAGTCATCACAAAATGTGTGCTTGTGAAATTAAGAAAGTGGGGAGGGTGTTAAAAATAATAAACAGAGGGGTAGGCTTTTGTGGGCTACTTACGGTTGGCAGTTTGTTTTATCAATAGAGTCATAGGACTCAGTGTAACTCTGTTTCCACATCTTTATAATAAGTGTGGGGGCGTCACACCCGCACGTCAGGGTGGAGACCGCACAGTAGGTGTTTCCTACACTCTGCTTAGCAACCTGCACTTGGAGTCATCTGCCATCTGACACCCAGGACACGGGGAGCAACAGTGTTAGAGCAGGGACCGTGGGGACAGCTTCTGTTTATCACTCGCATACTCCCCCCCCTCCCCGCCCCGCATGCATCTGTGTAGAACTCATTTATGGATGATAATGATGCTGTGAATTTGGTTTATCTTAATTCAATTCATGATTTTTGGATTATACAGCTGATCTGAAAATCATCAAGACAGCATATGAGATGATCGCTTAATGACAGAAAATGATTTTGTGATCAGAACATTTTAAATCCCTATTTTATTGTTTAAGTTTTTTTTTAAACCAGATGTCTAGAATGTGAATTTGTTTTCTCTCTCTCTCTCTCTCTCTCTCTCTCTCTTTCTCTCTCTCTGTCTCTCATTCTTGCTTTCTTTTGTGATCGATTTAGCAAAAGATTAGAAAGCTGATCTTATTATCACAAGGTAAGCTCAGCCTTCCTAAGTGCAGTGTGGAGAGGGCTGCTCCCCTCTACCCCTTAACACCTGGAGTGCTATATATTGTCTTGCGTGGAAAGGTGGAGAAGTCTTTTCCTACCTTTCTTGTCTCTGAGGCACATACCTCTCAACCATCTCTAAGGAATTTGCCATGCTTGTCACCAAATGGAGTGACTCATTTTGGTCTTGCATATGTTTTAATTATAATCAGGAGGTCTGTTGAATGTTATACTGGCCATTCTAGGTCATTTCTATTATCACAGTTACTTCTTCAAGATGTACAGCTTCTGCCATTATCGAGAAGCTTTTATGTATCTGTGTATTTATTTATTGGTTTATTTTTTGGAAGGGTAGCCTCCAATTTAGGTGCTTGTCAAATATGTGAGCCTTTGCAGGTGGAGAGAGGTATATGCCCAAGGGCACTTTAAAAATAAATGGGGGATGTAAATACAAAGGCAATGTTTTCAGATAGATAATAATATATCAGGCTTTGTAAATCATGACATCCCTATGGATGCTGAGGGACAAATCCTATCTTTGTTTCTTTTTTCGTTTTTACACAAGCAAAGCACTTAGTAGAGTAAAAGTTTTGCTTGTCCAAGAAGTACAGATTCCAGTTGTTAAAATAGGGGGAACGTATATTGTGCTTGATTTTGGGGGTATTTATTGTGTGTATCCTTTTCTTTTTTGTCCTTTTGGGTTTTTTCTATTGTTTAGTGTGATTTTTTTTTTTAAGGGTGGTTGGGTTTTGTTTTAAAAAACAATTTCTATTTTTCAGGCTTTGTTTTAAAGGATTACATTTTAAAGGTTGAATTACTCGATGAAAGCATTTTCAACAGTAAAATGCAGCAGCTTCTGAAAATGAAGCACAGTTTACTAGTAGATTAGTTGAGATCCCAAATTATTCTGAGGAAAGGGATGTATGATACAGCCTGCAACCCTATTTCAAATTGCTAATCTATAAAACTAAATTTTTTCCTTCCTAAAACATGAAATATAGACAGGTGAGGGGGAAGATGTCATTATATTTTAAAGTTAAACTGAAATTATCTAGACCATTTACTTTTTTAAAAAATTGATCTTTTTTATACCTCTAAATGAAGCACTGTAGGCAAAAGAGGCTTGGTTTTTGGTTTTTGGTTTTTTTTTTTTTTTCAGGTGTAAATTCAATTACTCAGTTTAGATAAGCAACATGTTTCCATTCTTTTGCCCTATTTAATATATATTCTGAAATCTCTGCTGTGAGATTCTCTGCAGCTGGTGCTGCTACCCAGTAAAGCTAAGAGTATCATGGAGAAAAAGGTGCATGGGTTTGCATTCATCCTACCATCGAGGAATTGTACTCTTCTAAGAATTACGTTAATGAAAGGCTCCCCTTATTGCACTCCCCACCACCACTTATCCCCAAATCCTGAGAATGTAGGGAAATGTTTGCTTTTATAATGGTGTAATTAGCAATGAATGTGCTTATTTGATGCCTGGTGGAAGCTGAATCAATTTTAAAATGTTCTTCTTTTTCTCACCCCTCCCCACTCCCTGTACACCTCCCCCCCTTCCCTCTTGTTTTCCTAGACACAGTGCCAACATAAACCTGCATCGCAAACTGTTGACCAAAGAACTCGATGACATGGGCCTGGACTCAGCGCAGCCCTCCCTTAGCAAGGACCTCCGGGATGAATTTTTGATGAAGATCTATGGTGCCCAGCACCCCTTGGGGCTCGATGTCAGGGAAGATGCCTCCTCTCCCGCAGGGACTGAAGACTCCCACCTGAATGGGTACGGGAGAGGCATGGCAGAGGACTACATGGTCCTTGACCTGAGCACCACCTCCAGCCTGCAGTCCAGCAGCAGCATCCATTCCTCCCGAGAATCTGATGCGGGCAGCGACGAGGGGATTCTTCTCGACGACATTGACGGGGCGAGTGACAGTGGGGAGTCCGCACATAAGGCCGAGGCCCCTGCCCTCCCCGGCAGTTTAGGGGCCGAAGTTCCAGGATCCCTGATGTTCAACAGCTTGTCCGGGAGCAATGGTGGGATCATGTGCAACATTTGCCACAAAATGTACAGCAACAAGGGGACTTTGAGAGTGCACTACAAAACTGTGCATTTGCGAGAAATGCACAAGTGCAAAGTCCCCGGTTGCAATATGATGTTTTCCTCTGTGCGAAGCCGAAACCGGCACAGTCAGAACCCTAATCTCCACAAAAACATTCCCTTCACTTCAGTAGATTAGGCTTAGGCTCAGAACGGACACTACAGATGCCAGCTCTCACCAGATGGCCTACATATTTGAACTGCCATAGTCAGTGTGTGCTTGTGTACTTGGGTGTGTGTGTATGTGTGCATGTGTGTGTGTGTGTACACATGTACACCTCTGTGTCTACATACACACACGCGCATCTTCAGATATAAAAAGATGAACACTAGGTGCTTTTGAAATTGTTTTCTTTTTCCTTTATAGTTTTGGGAAAGGGGTGGGAACTTTAATTTGGGAGTGAAAACAGAGTACCCTTAAAACACACACACACACACACACACACACAAAGTATGCAACTAGCCCAGATTCTGAAAGAATAAGAATTCTCGGTCCTCTCCAGAGGGACAATTTGTTGTACCCATGACTGTTGCCTGCAAAGAAATAAATAAATAAAAGGGGAAAAAAAAAGAAAAAAGAAACAAAAAAGGAACTTCTTACAGTTGTCTTTTGTGAACTTTAAGGTTTTGAGAGAATCTTCAATTAAAGCATGGCAGATTCACCTGTAAATATTTAGCCTTGAGAGGCCAATGATGTAAAGCAATTGTATTGATGGTTGTTTAACTCTTTTGTTTAATTTTTACAGTTACATCCAGCTGTTAGATATGCAGGAGAAAAATAGTTTGCTGGCTAGCTCTATTCATTTATGTTAGCATTAATGCACATTTTTTTTTTTAAAGAAAAACCATGGTCTTGTTTTTACTACCTGCTAGATATAGTGATAAAAAGGTGCTGGCATGCTTTACAGCACAGATCTGATTTTTTAAAATGTCCTGTACTAGTACATAAATCCAGTCATGCACTTTTTTTCATACACTACAAGGGGATGTGTAATATCCATGCTTCTTTTTTTATCCTTAAACTATTGCCATACTTCAAGTAAGTGTCTTTTTAAAAAAATTCACTTGTATAAAAATGGTCTGGTCAGTATAGGGCACAAATGCCAAACAAAAGTATTAGTGTTAACACAAAACTGCCAACTTTGCACAAGTTTCCAGAAAAGAAAATACAATTAGTCACTCAACATAACCACAGGCCAATTTGTCGGCCACCAGAAAACCGCTTTAAAAAAAGAACACTTGGTGATTCTTTCAAGTGCCGAATGTTATTAGAATCAACATTGCATCCTTCTTGCTTATATGTTAAGTTACATAAAAGGAAAACAAAATTATGTGGTGTGAAACAGCCAAGGCATTTACTCTTCAGAGGCAGGATAATATTTCAGGATACAAAAGCCCAAATTACTCACTATGGAACAAAGCTGAAAATAGTCAAAGTGTTGAACACTCCTTTCCAAGGACCTAACCCTTCTCCTTTAAAAAGAAAGAAGTAAGTCTGCACTGGGTTGGTCTGTTGTATGGCTGTCTAATTTTTTGCAAGTTAGGCAGTCGTCCTATGATTCAGGCCCGTTTGATAGACAAAATCAAAAGACATTTCACAGCGGCAGTTACTCGGAAGCTTTGAAAACATGTGCTGAACTTGAATTGAGCAACACTCCTTTCTGAAAAGCCAGACGAAGGGGGGTTTAAAATAGGATCTCTCACTGTTGAGTGTTTTGTGTTTCCCCACATGATTTGTCAGAGAGAAATGAAAGCAAGCCTGAAACCCAGCAATTGAGAGTGAGAAAGAGGGGGAGACAATTCTCCAAACCTTTTTTGTTTTGTTTTGTTTTGTTTCCGATGTTTACACATGTTGCCTGAGCTGGTTAACCACATGGGCAGCCCTCAGCTACCACAACATACTGACTAAATGATGATATTTACTCAAGTTCAGTCTGCAGCCAAAACCATTAGGACGTGCATTGCAGACTGTGTTTTGTTGTTTTTTTTTTTTTTTAAGTGGAGGGGGGAAAGACAGATAAACAAGGAATATTTTGTCTAACAGTACACAATAATTTAAAGAGAATGTATTTCTTTTCTGCATTTAATGGCCTCAAACATTTCTCTCATCAGTCTCAAGGTTAGAAATACCCCCCTTTGTTTGAACTTTGCATGTTGTTTCCATTTTCATGTTTTGTAATTATTTTTTCTATGTTCACATCAGCATTCACTTCCGTTAAATTTGCCAAAGGAAACTGTTAATATGTTTCTGTTGTTGTTATTATTCCTGTAGGATTTATTGTACCTCACAGTATTTATTGTTTCCAAAAATAAGCATCATTAGTTGAGGATTCAGTATTTTTATTTGTAAAAATTTCAGAAACAATAGATTCTTGAAGATAAGCTAGACTTGTCTAGAAGCTTCATCTTTTCATCTCCTTCAGAGGACACTATGGGGTTCGTTTAATTCGTTTGTTCTCCAGTGAGGAAAGACCAAAAGTATTCACAGTACAAAAGAAACCATATCAAACACTATGTCTGTTAAATGACAAATGTTTACGGTAAAAAGCTGAGGAATTAGTAATAACCATTTTTGTTTTCTTGTACCTTTGAATTTCCCAAAGTCCTAATTGCTTTATTTTGGTGTTGTGTTAAATTGAATAGACAGAGATGTTTTCCTTTGTTTTATACCATATAAGACTATGTACAGTATGTTTGTGAAAAATTGAACTAGAATAATGAAAGTTTGTTTGCAAACATTTTCGTCCTCTTAGCGTTCTCTGTGTTGCGCTGTTGCCCCACTACCAAATGATTCGAGTCAAAAGGGTGGAAAAAATATTTTTTAGTACCCCCAGAAGAGATTAGGGAGACACTAGCTTTTGGATTGTGATAGACTGAATTACACCTAGTTTTATGAAAATTAACACATTTTTATTTCAGTGATATTTAAAAGTTATACTCTTGGCTGATCTATTAGAACTCGTCTTGTACAGAATCAATGTTTAGTCTGTTTAATTTAATGTCAACTAAAAGGTCAAATAGCCCTCGTGAGTGAATTCCATAGCTGTCAGTAGGTCACATCAGCAAATGAACTGGGCTTAGAACAAATGTTTGTTACTTGCCACAAACTGGGCTAATGTGAATAGCCAGTTAGAACAGCCCGGAAGTAATGAGATTCTCAAAGTAGAATTCCCCTTGCTTGGAAACGTGAATGTGTTCGCTGAGATTTGTCAGAGAAAATGGCCATGAGTCCTGGACAACTGGCTCTTGTTTTTAAGTGTCTCCCCTATTTGCTACTGCTTTTGTGCCTCAAGTGCCCAAATGTTATGGTGGCCTTCTAAATGGGTGAAAAACACTTTCTAGTATAAAGCCTATTTGCTTAAAAAGGGACCGGGGGAGTGGATGGAAGCAAAGCAGCACCTGGACTTAACATGTAACATTATGGATTGCACAGGGCTTCCTGTTCCAGAGTGTTGCTTGTTCTTGGGTGTGTGCCTGAGCGCAATGTTTTGACTTAACTGTACATCTAGTTAGGACGGTGATCCCAAGGCTTACTTGCAAACGGGAAGGGAAAAGAGATCAGCATTGTAATCACTGGGCCCTTCGTCTTTGTCCGTTTTCTACTCGTTTGTTTTTTTGTAGGAGTTTTCTATGGTGAAACGGTTTCTCTCGAGCTGCATCCATTCTGTGCTGGCTGAAAAGGAAGGGCGATGCAGATTTTCATCTAAGCAGCTTTCCCCCATTTGATTGATTTTAACCACGGTTTTGTCACAGGTAGAAAATGAGGTAGTATTATTAATGTGCATGTTCACTAGCTGATGTCGAAACTTACTGTTTTGATCATTTTAAACTATGTTTTTGTACATATCAGAAAGGCTAAGTCTGCTTTAGGGAACGTCTGCACGCTGCGGAGGCGACGGCAAAGAGCAAGAGGAGGGGTAGATGATGCGTAATTTGGTTTTAAAAATGGGATTAAGAAGCTCGACCCTCTTTGTTCTGCTATTAATTGTATGGAGATAAGTCAGCGCAGTGTAATGCTTCTCAGGATCCTAGTCTAGCTATCCAGTGCAGCCTGAGGCCTTTTAAAGGTTTGGAGGTATTAATGTTTTCTTTCTCAATGTGAATAACATCTTTTTTGAAAACGTTTTTAGCACAATGGTGCCACTGTCCTTGTAGTGTGATTTCTTTGGTCATGAATTTCCAGGCCCTTCCAGTAAGAGGAGAAAGACACTTCCCTGGTTAACAGCCCTGTTACCGTATACATTGCTCTTAAAAACAAACAAACAAAAACTTTGAATATACTAAGAATAGGCTGTTATTCCAGAAGTGTTCTCCCCATTTTACTCAGGAGAAACCAAGCACTAGATTCCAACCAAATAAAAAGTGACCTTTTGTTCCCCTTCCTAGGTACACACCCCAGATGTGTACTAAGCAAATGAGAATGGAGGCCTTTGGCAATTAAAACGTAAAGAAGCCGGGAACCAGCTTGGGGTGGACATGCTGCTAACTGCTAACAGTTGACCTGAGCAGTCCTAACTTGTGCTCGGTCTGTTAGCGTTGGATTGGATTGACTAACAGAGTAAATAAAACTCAGCTGTAATAAGACACACCACATCTGCTATCAAAGAAACAAACCATCCAAAAGAAATTTTCTTTTATCCCCCGTACACACTCCTTAACTTCTAAACAATTACAATAAATTTTATTCATTAAAAACTCAGAATATTTAAGTTAGAGGATCTCGCTTCTCCCTCCCATGCTTTGTCTTTTAATAGGTATGGCCTAAGTGTGGTAAGGAGGGCGCCGATAAAAGGCAGGTGCCAAAAAGACTGAAGGGAATGAGTTTTTCCAAAAGCAGAGTAAGGGGTACCAAGTAGGGGATTGGTACCTGCCCTGGTTTGGGTAGCGAGAAAGGAAAATGGTGAATGAACCCGAAGTGTTTGTGCAAAAGGAAGGTCTGGTACACTTGTGCCTAGCAGTGGTGAAGAGCATATGATGCACCGCCCCACAGAGCTCCCTATGACCAGGTGCACCGCAGCACCCCAGCCTGAGTAACAGGGAAAAGCAAAGACAGCTGCGTGGAAATACAGGTTCCTTATGGGTCAGAATAGCCAACAAGGGCAACTGTGGGGACTTTTTCTTTGCCTTTGGTTTTGTTTTGCGGGTGGGAAGTGATGGTGGAGTCCCTTAGGGAAGCAAAGAGGTGTGTTGGGTCACCTTGGCTCTAGAATAGGCTGGTGGTCAAACTGGGTTCTGAAATGTATTTTCTGCATCATGACTTTTGCTTGCCCCTATAGCCGTGATTGTAATGTCACTTGGCTAAAGACTTCTTGGTCAAAATGTGAGCTCATTTACCTCCCTGTGAAGCATAAAAGTAACTCTTCTGTTTTCATGTTTTCCTGCAAAGCGAAAGCATGTGGCAGTCTTCCTCGTGTTAGAATTAAGATCGTATCTGATGTGTCTCGGACTCATTTCCCTGTTCCCTGTAGTTGGAGAGTTGCTCCCCATAAATGGTAACTTGGAATTAGTGTTTATAAATCCAGCTGTAAGACCAACGGGTGAATTAGTCTACAATCACTCCAGCCCAAACACCCACCCTTCCGTGTATCCTTCCGTCATCCCCATTCTTTCCACATCTCTCCCAAGATGATGCTTGCGGTCATGTGGCAATAACTGGACATCAGATACTGTCTTTTGGCATCCACTGAAAACTCCAAATGCCTAATGATGGGGTTTTTAAAAATGAGCATTTTTTACAAGTACACTGAATTGGATCAGCATTATCATTCATTATAATGCTAGATATATTTTTGAAACAACATCCTATAGTTATTATAAAACTACCCTTATTCTTTTCTAAAGTGTTATTGTAAATTCATTTGACCTTTACTGCAAAAAAAAAAAAATCTTTTTTATATAGAGTATCAAGACAAGGCTCAGTTTGTAACAAATAGTGGACCATTACAAAAGAGGAAAGGAAAAAGCTGGGGCCGAGCAGTGAGAAGCTTCAGTTCAATTTCACCTCATATCTTTCTAATAACTTACTTGTCACTTTATTACCTTCCAGTAATGTGAATGCTGCTGACAAGACTGTCACACTAACAGCAGACAACACCCTCTCCGCCTCAGCCCCGGCTCTCCTGGCTACTTATTGCCCTGGCCCTGAAGGGACACAAACTAATAGTGTGCTTTCCAGTTCAGCACTTGGCCATCAAATATAAAAGGATGCGTAATTGCCTGTTTATCCCTTGTGAGGGGGAAATGGAGTACAAGGGCTCGGCTTTCCCACTGAGTTCCCTGATGTACACACACATTCACAATTCTCCCTCTCTGTCTTTCTCCTTCCCTCTCTGTCTCTCCCTCTCTCCCTCCCCTCTTCCTCTTCCTTCTTGCTTCTCTCCCTCTCCTCCCAACACACAAGTGCATTCCCGCGCGCGCACACACACACACACACACCTACTAAGATGCCCTCTCCAGCTATTAAATGGACAGTAACAAGATGACTCCTTAAAGGGTCAGTAGAGAGACCCTGTGACAGCATTCTTTGCGTCTTTAGAAACTAAGTATTGCAATTCCATGCCCACTCATTTTAGAAGTACTGGATGTGGCCCCCAGAATTGGAACAAAATTTCCCACAACTCAGTGGCATAATGAGATCACCCCATATTCTGGAAGGAAAGCATTATAATATTTTCCTTGCCCTTTGCAAAGTGCATATGTTGGAGACAAGTTGTTTGTGCATGGTGGTAAAGAGTTGTTGTTTTCGCTTTGGTCTAAATGCACACAGGTACCTTGAAATGACCACCTCTGCATCCACAGTGTAACGTGACAGCTTCACCGTCGTTTTGTGAAACTGCACTGACAATCCCAAAAAAGCGGGGGGTGGGAGAGGTGATAGGGCTTCTTACTTTAATCACCAAAACAGGAACTACCCTAAACGTAAGAGGTAAATTCTCCACTTGGGGAGGATTTTGATAACTACAAGTGTAGTGAGCTTTACAGAGACAAGTGACGAGGGGGACAGAAGGGACAAAGGAGGAACACATGGAAATGTTGTATTCCAAAATACCTTGAGCCCAAATCACGTGTAAGTAGTGGCTGCTGTTCTTGTATAGTGGACTGTTTTGAACTGCTAAACGGTGGTTGGAAAGTGGCTAGTTAGTGACTGAGTGAAGCCCAAGATCGATCTGTAGGTCCTCACGGAACCAGGGGACTCTGTGCCCCCTCCCCGCCCTCTGGCTGCGGGTCTGACAGAAGTTGTTGACCCCCGCTGAGAACAGTCACATGGCAAATACATTTGTCAACCGAATGAGATGCGTGCAGGTGTCATCTTTGATGTGTACTTTTGGAGGGAGAAAAGCAGGAGACTTAGAGATAGAAAGCTTAACAGGTTTTTGTTGACAACTTTGTGTGAAATCATTTCATTAGCCAGTCTGAGGACTGGGGAGAGAAGCACTTTGAGCAAGGATTCTTGGGGTCAGAGAAAAGGCGGTTGGCTTCATGTTGTTTAAGTTCCCCTAGTATGTATATATTACAATCATTTATCAAACATCTTAATAGAATCTTAAATGAATTAAAAACTCAGTTGCCAAAATTGCACAGAATTCTGCTAGCTAATATTAGCTTTCCTCCTTGAATTAACAGGGATGCTTGAGGACATTTCCAATGTTTTTTTTTTAATGCTTTTTTCCTTAAGTTTCATTTAAAAAGAAAAAGAATCTTTGAAAGGAAGGAAGAGCAGAAAAAGGTATTTTAACAAAAAAATGGAGAGAAGTAGATAGTATAAAAATATATTTCTTGAAGAGAGAGAGTATCTAAGTGCTATACCAAGACTTTATAAGGCTTCTGTTGCCAAAAGTGATGTTGAAATAATGCACAACGAAGACGGCGAATCAATCCATTATTAACTGGCCCTGCCCACTTCCGCTGCGGGACCCGAGGACTAAAAGGGGACTCTAGGGAGCCCCTGGATATGTGGGAAAGCCCCTCTCACCTGGCCCTGCAAGTGTTTTCCAAAAGAGGGGGAGAAAACCCCAGGCCTCTCGGTAGTCCCAGCGCAAGATGAGCTGACCCTGCGGGGTCTCCGTGGGAGCCCAGCTGCCTGCCTTTCCTGCGCTGGGAGACGAAGGCTCCTCCGCCCCGCCCGAGAATCAGTGCGGTAGCGGAGAAGCATTGATTCACGAAGTATAATGCGCTGAGTTAATAGGTTCACTTGAGATGTATAAACCAAGGTTGATTTTTTTTTTTCATCTAGTACTCAATTTGGAGCGTTTTTGCATGTCTCTGTACAGAGTAATCCATTCCTTTCATTGCCTATCTTAATCTCCCCTGACTTTTCCATTATCTTTCCACTCCCGCCCTTTGCTCTCCTTCCGATCTCACCTACCCCCGTAAAAAAATCTTTTCTGAAGCAAGAAGGTAGAACACTCCCTCCCTCATCCCGATTTTGATCACTTTGGAAACATGTGTGTGTTCTACCCTGTCCAGGGTTTACATAACATGAATTAAGTGAATGAGATGTTCTAGTATTATGTATTAACCTGATATGACTAAGATTTATAATATATGGTGCACTCGCTTTCCCGTGCAAACTTTGGTTCAGCTGCCCTGCAGAGAAATGTTACCATTTTCCTAACAGTGCCAGTAAAAAAAAAAAGTTCAGGAGAGGTTAACTGTAGGTACATGGAGGTCAGAGAGTCAAGGAAGGTCAAGGAACCAGGGGGAGACATCGGTCTGAGCCCACCTGGGCCCTTCCTCGAAGCTGGAGGCAAGTTGAGGCTCTGGGAAGGAAAGCTCTCTGTTCTCCCCTGCGGATCAAGGGCTAGTCCTTCAAGAACTAGCAAGATTCCTCACACAGTTGGGAGAACACATAACTTTCTACTTCACCCCAAGCCCACCAGTGTGTCTCGATAACAAAAACATTTGGCTTGACCTACATATTTGACAGCAAAAGTGGCCAAAGGGAATCGAAATATCTTGAGGAAAAGGAATTTTCACCAAGATAGGTCCTCTCCCTGCCCCAGAGTTTGGGGGTCATTGCTTTCCTCATTTACGTTGTTCTCATCTGCATCGAAACTAGTCTCTTCTGCTAAAGCCTGTCACAGAGCCAAAGTCTGTGCTCCACACAGCAGCTGCACCAAGGGACAGGGATGGCTCGCACCCCCCGATGTAATACTCGTGACGTCGGTAGTTTCAGAAATACTGTATGTACCTTGAATGAGGGTTTTGTTTCTGTTTTGTTTTGTTTTGCTTTGTTTTGATTAGTAGTCTGAGGGAATGAAAAGTTTTTTATTTGCTATTTCCTTTGTTGTATTTTCTGTACTATAACTGTCTACCGTATGTCTTTTGCATAAAATGCATAAGGGTTTGGGGATGTAAATGGAATTTTATTCATATTTTGTCCAAATACCTCTTGTAATTTGTATCAGAATTCTTGTACAATTTTTATATTAAAGATTTATCAGTCACTGACCTCTTCTTACCTTCTTGATTTAAAGAAACCTCAGCAAACTCCAACAGACCTTTACAAAATACATTTAGTAACACTTCAGCTCACATGGTAATTCAGGCTATTGAAGCACACTTGTTGTATAACTCAGAGTCAATCTCCGGTTTGGACTGAATCCTGGTATTATTGAATACTCTTCTTAGGAAGATCAAACCCGTCTCTTGCTCAGATGGCGAAGCTGACTCAGAGCTACGAAGATTCTAGCCAGTCCTAACAGAGCCCAGCAAACATTGCCCAGAGTCTTCCTCGCCAAAGCGATCCTTGGAGGGATGACTTTTCTGTGTCTCCCCAGAATTCCTGTTCCCCCAAAGCCCTTTGCCCAGGCTCTTTTTAGGAAAGAAAGACCAAAGGAAGAACTTCGGTATCTTTGCCACTTAGCTTTCTACAAATACATTGTCTTCCCTCCCCCACCCTTTGAAATTCGTGGACTGCAGCCAACAAGATGATGACTATATATATATATATATATATATTTTTTTTTCCCAGACTAAATGCTTGTGTTTCAGTTTATAGTCCCTGGGCAGTGGTTTTCTGCAGATTGTGCTTGTTATAATCTAGAAATAAAACTAGCAGAAGGACCGATGTCCTAATCAGTGACATTTCCTCCTCCTGTCATCCTGCCTGAGGGACAACGGGAAAAAGCACGTCGAAGGTGCTTTCGACTTAGCATCATTAACTATCACCCCAACCTCTTACACTCTTCTTCAGCTAAAAATGTGGCTAACCCAGACTACTGTTCCTTGGAGTCTCCTTTCCAAGCTGGCATTTTTCTGTTCTCCCTCCCTAGCGCTGGACTTGCCCCTCTCCCTGACTTGTTTCACCCACTACAGCAAGTTCGTCTGGCCCATCACCAGGGACATGAACTACCCCAACTCTATAGCACCCCTGGCCCTGGGCCTCCAGCCAGCAAGGAGCTGGTAAGGCTGTTCTCAGGCCCACAGCGAGGAACCGTCCAGCCAGCCTCAGACACTGCAGACTGAGGGGCCCTCCCAAGGCAGCAGGGGATGCCAGCCACCGAGCCTTAATGGGGGTCTCCCTCCTCGATTTCCCCTGAGCATCCCTGGGTGGGTTGGGGGGGTAAGGGCAAAAAAGCGCTAGGTTAAACAACTTTGGAGAAGTCAACCTCCATTGACGCATGTGGTTATTAAATGTCACGGATGTATTAACGCGCTCCTGCAGGGAATCCAAGCGTAATTAGGATCTTTTCATCTGTCACAACACGTCTGTAATTGGCAAGAATTCTCCTTCTTCTTTAAAAAAAAAAAAAAAAAAAAAAAAAAGTTGTTTTAAACGTTCCTAAACGGTGGAAATCATTCTGTTTAGCAAAGAGGCACCCATGAAGACAGTTTTGGGCACCAAGCTCATCAAAACTGCCTGGGTCACGGCCAGGGGCTGTCCCGAGCCCCCGGAAGGCTGGCCGTCTACTGGTTTGCCCCGTGTCAGTTGACAATATGACAGTAGATGAAGTGCTACGAATTTAATAAAGCTGCTCTGAGGACAGGGCCGATCTATCAGTGAAGACCGGAGAGGACCGCCTCGGTGGGGGCTGGGGAGGTGCGGCGGCGAATATTGAACCGCCCGAAGTAATACTGGGGGGAAAATCTATCGACCCCCAGCGAGGTGCAGTTATTTTTAGTCACCTGACTCTCAGGCACCCAATCATTACCCATATTCATCAGAGACATATAATGAACAGAGGTATTGATTAACACGGCTGGCTGGAGAGATTTCCCAACAGTGCCCGTTCACACTGATAGGTCTCCAATGGGAATACAGGCCACGAAGCCCTGGAACATAACTTATCGTGTTCTAGGTCCTTCCATTGATTTTATTTGGGGGGCATGGGGAGGGAGGAACAGCCTTGCACACAGTGGTGTTCCCTTGACCTTTCTTTGAAACCTTCCTTGGTTTGGGGCGGGGGGGTGGGGGGGGAGGAAGAGGAAAGGAAGAGGGAGAAAACCAACTCACTTCCAGAGTCCACAAGGACGCAGCCCGGCTCTGTTTTCCGCCTCTGCCCAGGCTGGCTCTGGCTCCCCTTCCTCCCCTTTGATTGCCGTGCGCATGCGTTAGCCTGATTTACAGACGGGCGCTCGAAGCTGGGCCCCGCCAGTCCGAGCTCAGAGCCATCAGGCATACGAAGCCTCTCCTCCCCTAAAGATCAACATATGGCTTCGGGAAATTATCGTGTTCGGCTAATTGCACCAAGTTGGCATGGTCGGAACATAATGAGTCCCGGTTTCAGCATGCTGACCCCAAACCCAGTGATGCCAGCGCATCGTAACTTTCCAAGCATTTTGCCTCATGGCAGGAATCCTCATTGAGCTGCTGTTTGCAAAAGGCATTTGGTTCGATTCCTAGCATGCGCCCCGGTCCCGCGCTGCCGCAGCGTTCCAATCCTACGAGAGGGTTTGCTGTGCTTTCAGGGGAGCACGCGTCCTTCCAGAGCGCTCGCCGCGACCCACGTGCCCTAACCTTCGGAAGCCACGTGCTGCCTGATGGATGGCATGCGGCTTAAAATGCTGATGTATAACTAGAAACCATAAACCCGGGGAGGGGGGGAGGGAACAAAGTAAAGGACTAAGACAAGGACAACTGTAAAAATTAAAGCTCAAATGCATCATCAGGAACCAGAAATTCAGAAAGTGCAACAGTCTGTCCTCGGCGCTGGGTATCAGCAACTCGACTTGCAGATTAATGAAATGCTATAGGAAGCCCCAGTCACCCTTAACCACCGAGCCCCGGGGAAGTTTCTCCTCTGCTTCAGTCTCTCCTTATCTGAGCCCGGGTTTTTGATGACGTTGAATTTCATTTGCCTCCAATCATCCTCATCAACCTTCCTTATTGTGACTTACCTTGGCCAGCAGACCTTTTCCTCCCGAGGGGCAGCATCTCCTTCAACTTTCTTGCTTATACACGCCACCTTCAGCCTTTTCTTTGCCCTTTTTACTTTCCTTGAACTTTCAGTTCAATTTCTGTTTTCTTGGCTGATACCATTGAAAAAAAAAACAAAAAACAAAAAACAAGTTCCGTAGACTGGACCTTGACTTCTTTCCAAATGTAAGAGCTTATAAGAAAATATATGTATATATATCAAAGTCTTCAATAATTTTGAATCCAAAGTTCTGCACATCGTGTAGGAACTTCACATCTTTGGAATCCTCCAGAAAATGAGCATAGGCAATTGAAGTTGGAGGTTATCAGGGGTTTGGGGTATGTGCTACGTAAGGTGATTTTAAATGATCAGGCCATTTCCAGGTTTTTAGACACATTCATTTTTACAAATATAAGCCCTATTAACAATTCAAAGCACTCTCATAATTCCCCATCTTTGTTCTTTCTCATGATCTCAATTTCCATTTTTCTTGTTTTTTTTTTCCCCCTCCTCTTAAGTGGAGAATTTCCTTCCAAAGTTTCGCAAAGTCATTTGCAGGCTGAAAACAAGACACTTATTTGATTATTTTCAGATGTCACCTCAGTTGGTCTTCAGCAGAAAGTAATCCCGCAAGATGTTATGCTTTCTGCTTTTTGTTCTTTCAGAAACCACAAACCTGTGTGTTTGAAAAATATGACTCTCTCCAAAGCCCCAAGCCTCACCCAAAGAGCTCACATGTGAGGCTGGTTCAGGCTCTCATGCAAACTTGTTTTTTCAAGGAAACAACAGAGTCCACTCACCTTGCATAGGTCTGTGAGCCTAAGTAGATAGGCGGGAAAGCCAGGGCACGGGTAAGACCCAGGAGCTGTGTTCCCATGTGGGAACTGTGCTGTAAACACCTTAAAGATGGGTTGTTTCTCTAGCTTGCAGCTTCTGGTACTTAGTAGGTGATCAGCGCCCATTAGCAGAATAAGTAGAGAAAGGCATTGCAGGGGCAGGGGGGGTGAAGGTTGGTAGATGTAGACTTTTGTTAAGTACTTAAGTGAAAGCCAGCCTTACTATTAGGCGAGGGAGGCGCCCATCACACACCAGGATAGAATGCATGGATCAGCTATTTGCGGGCTCTGAAAAGCAAAGAGTCTAACAGAAGCTTGGAAGAAGGAAGACCAGGATTCAAATGGCCTTACTTTGTCATTTCTCTCCCTTGAGTGTGCCTTGGCTGGCCTGAATTCATCAAAATCCAAAACCCATGAGTGGGCACCAAGGCTGGACAAAGCGATCTCCAGAAGCCCTGTGGTCAAAAAGTGGAGACGATAACAATGAATGGTCAAAGAATAGGAGACATTGCCTGTCCTTTTTCCCCCCTCTATTTTCTACGCCTGCCTCAAAGCCAGGAAATTGTGACAAGAGCAGCAGCAGCAATGGGAACCTGCAAGAACCAAAACTCTGCACCCCAATAACTGCTGCTGTCTCAAGGGTGGAGAAACCCCTTTTATTTCCATCCACCTCCCACCTTTTGGTCCTGGAGGCAAGCAGAGTCCCTGCTGAGCACCAGATTTCTGGACCAAAGACTGAAAAGGTAAAGTTGGAAAGCTCCAGAAAGATAACGGAGAGAAAAAGTATCTGAAATAGTAAAGGCTGAAAACTTCCTCAATTTGGCGAAAAGACACAAACCTACAGATTCAAAAGGCTCATTAAATCCAAACGTCATCCAGTCAAAGAAATGAACACCCAGACACAGTATAATCAAATTACTGGATTCTACAGATTAAAAAAAGAAAAAAAGAAAATCTCAAAAAAGAAAAAAAAAACCTGAGAAATATGGTGCATTACATATAAGGGAACCGTTGGGATGACTTTTTTCATCAGAAACCAAGAAAGCCAGAAGAAAGTAGAACAACATTTTAAATGTGCTGAAAGAAAAGAACTGTCATCCCAGAATTCTAAGTCCAGGAAAAATATTCTTCAGGGATGAAGGTGAATTAAAGACATTCTCAGATGAAGGAATTCTCTCTCTCGCTCTCTCTCTCTCTCTCTCTCTCTCTCTCTTTTTTTTTTTGTCCAGCATACATGTTCCAAGAGAACTAGGAAAGGAAATTCCTTCGAAAGAAGGGAAATGATACCAAAAAGAAAGTTGGATCCGAAAGAAAGAAAGAAAGAAAGACAACAGAAATGAGAAATATATGGGCAAATATAATACATTATTTTTCTGCTGTTAAGTTTTTTTGTGATTTGAAAGCAAAAATGATAGCATCGTCTAATGGTGTTTTCAATGTATGTAGATGTAATACATAAAACAACTATGACATAAGGATGCACTCATGATTCTATTCATATGACCTTGTCTGGAAGACACAACTGTGGCCATGGAGAAGAGTTAGGGGGTGGTTAGGGCGCAGGGGTGGGGGGGGCGGGGGTGCATGGCAGCGGAGAGGTAACGGGAGAGCATTTGGGAGAGAAGGAGCAGCACTGTTTCCTGTTTGCGGTGGTAGAAACACAGATCTATGTATGTACTGAGTTTTATAGAACTGTCCACAGAGAAAAAGTCAATTTTACTTGATATTAATTTGGCTCAGTGGGTTAAAGCCTCTGCCTTCGGCTCAGGTCATGATCCGAGGGTCCTGGGATGGAGCCCCGCATCGGGCTCTCTGCTTGGCGGGGAGCCTGCCTCTTCCTCTCTCTCTGCTTGTCTCTCTGCCTACTTGTGATCTCTGTCTGTCAAATTAAAAAAAAAAAAAAAGAATAGGAAGTAGAGCTAGGTCCCCGGGGATCTGATTTCAGAGGGAGTGAAAGCTGCCTCTCGCACCCTCTCACCCCTGGGTTTGAGATGATACGTCCTTTACTTGCTTGCTTTTCCAGCCATGTCCTTAAAAGAGGGCAGCATCTTTCACACCCAGATGACGAGGCTTTAAAGAAAACCCTACAGAGGAAATGCATTGACTAACACTCATCTTAAGGTTTAACCACTCTCTGGCTTATTGGTAGCAGTGTGTTTTGACAGAAGATGGCCTGGAAAGGGAGAGCAGGATGACTATGAGAGGACAACCAAGACAGTCCAGTAAGGGAGATTGGCAGGAAGGGTAAGGAGAGAACCAGACCCATGGCAGGGAAGGTCGGGAAGCTAGAAGTGCCAACGAGGGTGTGTTTGGCCACATGAAACACTGCAGAGAAATCGGGTAAGGTGTCCATTAGAAAGCATTCATTGGATTCGGTGATTGGGGAAGTCGTTCCTACTTTGGAGGAAACAGGCATGTTTTTGGTTTATGCATCCCAGTGCCGACCAGGCTCAGGGTTTCTTGCTAGTTAAAACCACTTCGCCCTCAGCCCCCTGCCATGAAGCCACGCTAGGTTGGCTTTTGCCAAACCGTGACTGGAGACTGAAGAGGGAAAGGTAGTTTGTGTACAGGCTGGCAGGTGTGCCCAAGAGGAGGCCTAATACAAAGCATAGATAGAAATTCAATATTTAAAGCATCTCTGTCCAGGACTGGGCTCTGACATATAAAGTAGATTGAGCAGTTGGATGTGAGAAGAAAAGAGCACCAAGATGAAGAGAGAGACAGAGAAAGAGAGCAAGAGAAAGACAGACAGACAGGCAGAGGCTATGAACGCCGACAGAGAGATGGATAAAGACACCAGTCCCTTCAGGGGCTCTGGGCCGCAGAAGTGCATGCATGAGGGTAGGCGTGGACCTTATTAGGAAGTTTTGTGGCGAAGGAAAGAAAGCTTGTGATGGAGGTGGTCAAGGGAGAAGCAGGTGTGTGATTCTTCCAATCACAACATGAGGTCCAACCCCAAGACTAGAAACAAATAGAGGTTCTCTGGGGCTGTCTGAGCTTCCCCCATTTGGCCTCCTCCTTCTCCCCTTGTGGGGGGATGTGAGATACTGTCTCGAAAACCAGAACACAATTTACCAAACCCTAATCTATAAACTCCCTCACTTTATAGATGAGGAAGCTGAGGTACCAAGAGTTTATTGGTTGCTCCACACATTAGTGCTAGATTGTGATTGAAATAAAGATCTTCTGGGGCACCTGGGTGGCTCAGACAGTTAAGGCCCCACTTTGGGTCAGGTCATGATCTCGGGGTCATGGGATCAAGCCCCCGCATTAAGCCCCACATCCAGCTCCGAGCTCAGCAGGAAGTCTGCTTCAGATTCTCTCTTTCCCCCACTTCCCCCTCCCCCGTGTCATGCATGTGTGCACGCTCTCTCGTAAATAAATAAATAAACAAATAAATTAATTAACTAAATCTTTTAAAAATAAATAAAGATTTTCTGACTTCTGGTCCAGGACCATTTCCATTCAGGTTGGAGGAGGGTACTAAAAGTAGTTGATGGGCTTTAACAAAATCACAAGAGTAGGAACCTGGGACCGTCCTGAACAAACCAGGACGTGCGGTTGATGCAGGGAAAATTCACCACCTTTCGGGCTACTTCCCAACTCAAGATCACCCGGGTCCCACCTGCCAGCGAAGCCCTTCCCACTTGCAGCATTTGGTGTCCAGCGTCTCTCCCATCTCCTGAGCGCACAGAATCTGAGACTGAACCGGGCCCTGCCCCTCGGCTTTTCTATCTAATATCTTTTAGGACAAACTGCCCTGATACTTTGCCAGACTTTCATCTGTGGGGGGATAATGGGAAAGAAGGTTCTGCCTACAATAACTACACTTTTGGTCCCAAAGACTTCGGCCCCATCCTGGGGAAAGGATTACACTTCTCTACCTCTTTGACATCCGGCTTTGACCGTGTTGCTTATTTTAGCCCATGAAATGGGAGCAGAAATGATGTGGCTCATGGATGGGGGCATGTCGGGAGTCAGGTTGTGCTTGGATATGTATTTTCCCTCTGCCTCAAGAATGGCACCGCTCTGGAGGGGGACAGCTGCATCAGTCTCGGTCCAAGGCGTGAAGACGACGCAGAGCAGAGCCACAGCCATAATTAACACGCAGCATTAGCAGGAATTAAACCTCGGTGAAGCCACTGAGATGGGAGAGGGTGTCATTTGTTACCACGGCATTCCTTAGCTTAATCTAACTGACACGACGCTCTCTCCAAGATTCAAGAGTGCTACGATGGAGAGTTCCCAAACATAGAAACAGACCAAAATCATAATAAGGATGCTGACTTAAAAAAAAAAATCCATCTTGATATATCCAATTCATCCAAATACATAATTTTTAAAGAATCCTCTCCCTTCTTCAAGGTCTTCCTTACCCTGTGGCTCTCCCCAGCCCTGCCCTAAGTTCCCACAGCACGATCTGAGGACAAAGTTTGTTTGGGTAGGACCCTTGGGGCCAAATCAGCAAGTTCTTCACAATCTCTGTTGTGTGTATGTTAGAGAGATTATTTATATTGATCTTACCTCCAAAAAAAAATTCTCTGAATGTTAAAATTGATCAGGAAAGACTTCCACTGGGAGAGGATGGTTTTTGAAAAACATTCTGGCAGATTTAAACAATAAGTTGTAAAGTGTGGGTGTGTATGTGTGTGGGTGTGTGTGTTTGTGTGTGTCAACTTTGTTTATAGGTGGGTTCCTTTCTAAAAAATTAGTTACATATTTGTCATTTTTAAAGATTTTGTTTATTTATTTGTCAGAGACAGAGCACAATCAGGGCAGCGGCAGGCCGAGAGAGAAGCAGGTTCCCACTGAGCAGGGAGCCTGACACAGGGCTCAATCCCAGGACCCCAGGATCATGACCTGTGCCAAAGGCAGATGCTTAACCGACTGAACCACCCAGGCGCCCCAGTTATGTGTTTAAACAAATTTAATGAAAATAAGGAATCCATTATTTTTCTAGTCATATTATCAAATAGCTATGCCCGTTTGCAACAGAATGATTTTTCCTCTTCTAAGGAAATTAGTTTCAGCCCAGTTTCCTGGCTTCCCCCAAAGTTTTAAGGTTCTAGTCCTTTCTTATCTGCTCATGACATTCCTGTCCTTAGGACTCAGTTCATAAACTGAAGAGAATTCTGACATCAAAGAGCTGTCAAAAAGCAACAAATTGCAAAGCGCATTTACCTTAGAGGCTTTGCAGAAGGGACCAGGCAGAACTGGTTGGTAGTGCCGGGGGAGTTCACCAACCCAAGGCCCGGAGGGGGTCTGGGGTCCATGTTCTCGGATGCTCAGCCCCATCCCCTTACCCTGTCATCCATTCGCTTCTCAACCTTCCACACCTAAGCCCTTGACTTACCACCTTGTCACTCTGACAGAGACCAGCAGTGTCCTCCCTCCCACCTCCTTGAATGGTCTCTTCCCCGTCCCCCTGGACAGTTGCAGTGTCTGCCTTGGACCCCATCATCCTTGAAATCTTCCTGTTCTGAGGACGCGCCAGCGCCATGACCTAGGGTGCCATATCCAGAAATCAACCTCCTCACAAATGGGGCTGAGTCCCCTTAGAATGGCCCTTCACAACGTGCTCCAAGCCACCTGTCACACCGTAGCTGCTACGAACCCTCCACTGTTTCCCAAGAGACTTCTACCCATTTTTATGGACCTAAGAGAGCAAAAGCCTCTCTAAAGACTCTCTAGAGAGGCTGGGACATTCTCTAGAACCTCTAGAATCTGAGGGATCAAAGACTCTCTCAAGACTGGGCTTCGCCTACGTAGGTGTGGAACAGTCTGGAAAATAGTGGCACACTTCATTGGCTTCAGGCCCCTGCTCCCACTGTGGTTTCTCCCTGCTAGACTTCCTCTTGTCATGCATGACCCCAAGCAAGTTATGAAATGTCTCAGTAAGGTGACATCTCACCTTGCACCTCACCTCACACTGTTTTGAGGATACACTGCCTTAGAACTAAAACCACTTACCAAGTATGTGCCTGGCACATGACACATACTTGGAAAATGTCGAGTTTTTTCCTTTGTTTCCTGACCAAGCCTATTTGTTTTCTAGCCAGTAAAGTCTTGTTCCCAGCTGTTATCTTTTTCATGTTCACGCATTGTTCATTCGCCCACTGGTTATTGATAATTTACGCAGGCCAGGCCTTGTTCTAGGTTCTGGGGACCCCTGAGTGAGGACCCCAGCTTCATCAAAGGCCTGGTCTCAGCCTGGGGCTGGGGCTCCGCTCTCCTCCAGCCACACTGGAATTAGTCAGTCCTCAGCGCGCTTCCCCAGCCGGCAGAGTCTCATTTCATTTCTCCACTGTCTTTTACTTTGGTTTCTGGTCCTTTCCTCCAACCCTCTTAGCTCGTGGCAGTGTATGATAGGAAAGAAAATATATGATAGGAAAGAAAAACAGACAAAGGGCTTAAAGATGCATGGAGGGTTTTGCAAATGTACCCCCTGGTGTTGGAAAATTACCAATGGTTGAGAAGAAACAAGGCTGAGAAATATTCACGTTTAACTAAATCAAGCCTTCCTCACCAGCCCAAGCTCTTCAACTCAGAGAGCGGGAGGGACCTGGAGGAGTTTGGAGCGGATCACCGTGCTGACCACCCTGCTCTCTGCCATATCGCTCCCAGCCAAAGTGTAGTTGTTCTAGTTACTCCCAGATCCGTTTGCTTTGACCAGATCTCCCGAATCCGCGGCGGAGGTCACGTCCTTCTTTGTGGCCCTGGTGCGGAGCTGGGTGCCTGGCATTAGCTGGGTGCTCAGTGAATTCTGGTGAGCACCAGTTCCAGGCAAAGGGTCCTCAGAGGCTGGGTCAGCAGCTTCCTAACTTTTACAGTCGTACATTCTGACAGTACTATGCACGGGGCTGGGTACACAGTGGGTGCTCAGTCCACATCTGCTGGATCAACAAAGGACTGAACAAAAGGGGCGAGTGCAAAGATGTTCAGAAGCTCCTTCTCTGCCCACAGACTGTGACCGAGCTGCGACAGGCAGGCTGCGGCTCCCGGAGCGTGGGGGACTCAGTGTCCCTGCCCTCACGGTGGCCCTGGGGTCGCGTGTGTGCGAGGCCGCTGCCCTCCCCCATCCCAGAACCGGAGGCCTCCTCTGATCGGGCTGCTTTGGAAAACTGCTTGCACCTGGCCTGGGAGAACACAATTAAAAGACGCCGTAAAAATTGACAGATCCCAGTGCGGAGGGCCGAAAATACATTACAATTCCAATCGAACTATAAATAAAGCCCCTAAATTAAATAAATCTCCCACAATTATGGATTAAAACATGTTTAGTGTTAATGGCCTTGCACATGGACCCTGACTCCCGAAATTGTTGCTGAGGCTGCATGGCTAGGGGATTGCATCATAATTAACACCAGGCCTTGGGGGTGGGGGCAGGGGCGGGCAGCCCGAGGTTCAGCCGTGGGCCTTTGGGAGGCAAGGAGGCCTTCGGGAGGGGACCGATGAGGCTTCCTGCCCCCAAGAACTCACCCCACCCTTTCTTGGCCACACTGATCCTTGGCTTAGAAGGACGGATCTGGAGATGCCCATTCCTGCTCGGGACCTGACCTTGGACATAAAGGCTTGTTCTAGGTTCCAAGCTCTGGCTCCTCCCACAGATGTCCGTGGGCACCGAAGAAATGACCCAGTGTCACAGAAGGATTGTTGCAGAACTATCTGGAGAGCTCAGTGACTGCTCACTCCTTCCCTGTTGCTTTGAAGTCCATAAATTATAATATAAATAATCAGCAATAATAGCAATAATAAGTTTCCTCTAATAAGCCTCAGATCAGTAGAACCAAGGAAGCTGGTCACGTCATGAAGGACAAGAAAAGATACAAGAGCTCAAGCTCCCCCAAATCAGTACAATTCCTCAGATTTCGGGACTCCTACAAGAGAAAATCATGGAGCCTGGAGTTTTCTTCAAGACAGATTCTTACCTCTCACAGACACCCAACAGTTGGAAAAAGACCACAACCCCACGGATCTGCCCACACCTCGCCCCCAGAGCAGGTGGTTCTGTGGCTAAGAGTGTGGGTGCTGGCTTCAGGCAGCTTGGTTCCCATGGCCCGAATCTGTCACGTACTGAGTGCTCCAAACGGGGGATAAAAATAGTCCTTACTTCTTGGCAACAGGGTTCTGGCCCACCCTAAGCAGTCGTGAGCATTCCCTGCTGTCGTGGTCATCACTGTGGAGGACAAAGCCCCGTTCCCACTCACTCCCTGAGCTCCAGCGGCAGAGGGCTTGTCCGTCCCTGGTTCCCCCCGATGAGGAGTCAGGGGAGACATGCATCTGGCAGAGGTGGGAAGAACACGGTTGAGGGCAGATACTTTCCCGGTCGGCTAACTTGCCCCCTTGAGCAGCTTGCCTGCACCCACAGAGAGATGATATGTATTCACTGGGTTCCTGGGGGGATGGAAGAAAGGGAACACCGTAGAACGGGCTTCTGAGCACCCTGCACAAGCTATTTGCACCCAGTAAAGGCTGGACCCAGCTCGCCTCCCTCCCAGCTATCCTTCAGCTGCCTTAGCAGAACCCAGGAAGGTTCTTGAACATCAGCCTACCCCAAGGGGGATGGGGGATTGGGGAGGACTGGCTGAGAGAGGCTGAGCCTCCCTGGGGAATGGCGTTCAGCAGCGAACGGGCTCCGTGCAGGGCTCTTCCCCCTGCCGCCCTCAGGGTGAGCGAGCCCCTGACCATGACTGTGTGCGGCCTCCGATCCCATTTTTCAGTCCCGATTTGGCCTCTCTGACCCTGCTATTATCAGACTGAGATTTTAAAGACAGATCTTACCACGTTACCATCCTGCTTAGAGAAGTTTCAACAGGTCCCCCTTTGGATAAAGTGTAAAACTCCTTAAGAGTCTTTACAAAATGGTCTATTGGTTTGTTTGGTTTGGTTTTGTTTCCTATTTCTATACCTTGCACTTTGAGTTAAGTTCTCAGGCTCTCTCTGGCTCAGTTTTGCTCCGGTAGGCTTAGTACACGTTCTTACCCTGTGTTTAGGACTTCCTTCCTGCTGCTCCTGGCAAGCCTCACCTGGCCGGCTCCTGGTCCTGGCTTCTGTATCCCGTCCTGCGTGAGGTCTTCCCTGATCCCTCTTGCTTGAGCTTGGAGCCCCTCCTGGCTGCCTCCTCAGCAGCCTGCTCAGCCCCCACCAACACCCTGCGTATCCACGCGGGATCCCCCAGCTCCATGTCTGCGACCCCGCGGGACGACAAGTGTCAAGAGAGCCCCTTTCCTTCATTCACCACTGTATTCTTGCTAGAACACAGTGCCAGGCTAGTTACACAGGAGATGAGAGACAGAGAGAGAGAAGAAAGAAAGAAAGAGAGAGAGAAAGGAAGAAAGAAAGAAAGAAAGAGGAAGAAAGGAGGAGGAAGGTGAAGGGAAGGAAGGAAGGAGAGAGAGAGAGAAAGAAAGAAAGAAAAAGAAAGAGAGAGAGGAAGGAAGGAAGGAAGAGGGAGCTCATTTTTGCACTGCTTGTCTGTGTTGTTTCTTGGCATCTCCACAAGGACAACTGAGCATATGTCTTCCCTAGTGAGTCAAGAACCAGCTCTGAAAGTACCACAGTGAGAAGGGCCTCCTTGGAATTGGCAAGCACCCATGAAACTTGGTCTGGAAGGTTTCTGGTCTCATCCATCCTCCCACCGGCAGATACAGATACAGATGTAGAGATACAGCTGAATTGCAAGGACTTGACCCCTGTGACTATGCACGGGCTGGCTATACAATTCTGAACACTGGGGGACCACTGGATTCTCAGGCATGGGGGAAAGCTGCGGTCCACAGGCAGAATTTCTTCTTCAGGGACGCCTTCCTTCAACTGATTGAACCAGGCCCACCCTGGCAATTTAGGATAATTTGCTTACTTCAAGTAAAGTGATCATAGCTTTTAATCATATCTACAAAATAATCTTACAGGGACATCTCAATTAGTGTTTGAATCACCAAGGACTACAGCCTAGCCAAGCCCACACATAAAACTCATTCACCAGGTCTTGAAAATCTAGGTCTCTTTCCTCCTGCCCCAGGCTGATCTTTGTGCCCTGCGCATTTGCTCCCTGTTGAGGCAGAGAAGACTAGCCTGTACTGCTCTGGGGCCTTCTCCAAAGGATATTCCCAGATAGGATTATCTCCAGAAGGATGGCTTTTTTCTTGTAATGATCTGCAAAGAATCTGGAAATCATGGGTATGTTATGTGAGAAACCCGTCTTCAACCTCCCAGAAAGAGGGGTACAGGAAGCACTTGCCTGGGGGCCACAGCCAGAAGGGAGTCGGGGGCAGGGCTTGTCTGTGCTCAGATGCACCAGGATGGCTGGTCGGGGGCTTGGGGCTGGCCTCCATTCTGATCCGTCAGTGCTGGGCATGTTGGTTGTTAAATATTTTGCCTATCAACACGAGGCCGAGGTTAGGCTCCCCTGGGCCAGCGTGGTTTAAGGAGAGTAGCCATTTAAAATAGACCTGACAGCTCAGTTAGTCAAAAAGGGCCGTTGATACTCGAGTATCCCCAAGACACATTCTCTTCTGTCAATCCCAACATGGAGGTGGGGAACCGGTCACACCCTGGGGTGGCAAAGATGGCGCCATCCAGTGAATGCTCTAGGAATCCTTCTGGAATCCTGGCAGCAGAGAGCCCCCTCCCAGTGGCTTAGAGTTCTAGAAAGACCGTAAAAGGACTCTCAGACCATTGCTCGCAGGAGTGGGAACTGGACTCCGAGGCGTGATAGAAAACTCCACACGTCAGAGCTGGGCGAGAGCCCTCGGGTTACTGGCTCGGAGCTTCCAGGACAAGGATCAACATGAGCCCTGGGTATTTCCCGAAATGTGTTCCAGAAACTGGCGATCAGAGCCCTCTCCCGTCCCTCAACACCCACCCCCCGCCCCCATCAAATGTCTGGAAATACTGAGACGAGAAACGAAAGGAAGGAGGAATCTTCCCTGGAGAGCTTCTCCCTGTTGATGGTCATTGTCATCAGTACAGTGTAATTGTCTGCTATGGCGACTGCTTCCAGTTAGAGGAAATGATTTCTGATTGGCCTCCTGAAATTTTCTACTGAAAAAAAAAGTACAGGTTTGGAAATAAGACAAAATAAATCCATTTCCTCCTGCTCGGTTACGACGGCACTTGCGGGAGGAAGGATTCTCCCTCCGAGCGCCCCGTGCCTGGGGTGGCACGTTTATTCTCCACCAGCAGCGAAGAAGGACGCCCTCGGGCAGCTTCTGCTCTGGAGGAGCTTTTCTGCTGGACTGTTAGGATCGACGGCCTAAACAACGTACGGCCTGTCTGAGTCACTGTCTCCAATCCTACGGGCTCATCATAGGATGGTAAGAGGTGCCTTTGTCTCTTATTATTAGAAAAAAATGAAAGCCATCTAAGCAACAAACAGGGTTGGTTAAATGACTTCAGGGATTTTTCAATTGAAAGTGAAGTTTTTCAAGTTCACCAAGAAGAGGATGTACAGAAAAGCAGGCAAGCCAACTTTGAAAAAGGAGCAATGCCTTGATTTAACGATTATCAAAGCATATTATATTACCATAATGATTAAAGCAGTGTGATAGTTCCTCATCTCTCTCTCTCTCTCTCTCTCTCTCACACACACACACACACACACATTTACTTGACTTACTCAGCTAACTCTTTAGTAAGTGCTGTTGCGTATTTTCTGATGTAGGTACCGCATTCGGACCATCCTAGCTGCCGCCAATACAACACAGACTTACTTATCGTTTGCAGTCGGCCCTCCATTCCCAAACCCCGACAGGGATGTAAGCTTCATGAGGACAGCAGTTGGGTCTGCCTTGTTCTCAGTTAATGGGATCCTGAGTTTGTCCGGGATGGTAATATGCTGAGTCCCACGTGATCAGTCATGATTTTCTTAGTCAATTTTTTGTTGTTAAAGGGCCTGATAGAAACCACTGGAGGTTCTGTGGCCATACTTTGTTATGACTGCTCGTTTCCTGCCACGATGCTGCAAACACAGCTGTGGACAATACATGAGTGACTGGGCATAGCTTTGTTAAACAACAACAGCAAAACAAACAAAACCCAAGCACTTTAGTAACAAAAAAGTCAGTGGGGACAGATTTGTCCCAATGGTCATCATTTACTGAGTTTGATTATAAGCCTAACATTTGGATTTCGGGACCTCTTCACACCCTTCAGAATTATTGAGGACACTGAAAACCTTCTGCATACATGTGTAAACCCATCAATGTTTTGCATGTAAAATTTAAAACTGAGAATTTAAAAATCAGTCATTATTTCATTTAAAAATAACCATAATAAGCCCATTACGTGTTAGTATGAAATAACTATGTTTTCCCAAACAGAAAACTGGCGCAATGCAACTTTACATTTTTGTAAACCTTTTTAACATCTGGCTTAATAAAAGACAGCTGGATTCTCGTATCTGCTTCTGTATTCAGTCTGGTGTGATATGTTGTCTGAGTTGAAAATTCAATCTCATACAGAGATGGTGTTGGAAAGGGAGGCCTCAGAGAACGTCTGAAAAGGAGACCCTCAAGGCACTTTGAGAACCACTGGCCCATGTTGATCGGGCGTCTGTTCTTCCCCAGTGCTGGATGCTCAGTGTCCCAGGCTCCCTCACAGCTGTGGTGACCGTGTGACTGGGTTGCAGCTGGCCTTGTGCCAGCTAGTGAACTTGGGCGATTTGGTTAACTTCCTTGTGCTTCATTTGCAAACAAAAAGAAAAAGGGAGAGAGAGAGAGAGATTTAATAAATTTCACATGTAAAGCACCTACCTAATGGCTGATAATAGTAAGCAAGTGAGTGATACAATTATCTTTATGATGATGGTAATGATGATGATGATGATGGTTATAGTCAATTAGATCTCAGGAATGTCTGCTTGGGGCAGCACTAGGTAGTGCTTACTTCATAGCAAATGGGGCACACCTCAGAGTGTGGACACAGCCCCTACGCAGCTCCCCAAGGCAACACTTTATTCCAGGCTGTGAACAATAGGGAATAACAGAGGGTCACAGCCAAGAGCAGGAAACAGGATGAAGTTGCTATCTGACCTTGCTGCTCTTGAAATCTGTTGGCCAACTGTGGTCCCACCGCTCTGAATGGCCTCCGTGTTGCTGGCGTCCATTTTATCTACCAAATCCTCTGTGATAAGAGGAACTCTAAAGATGTCCCCCCAAGGTGCCTGTCTCCTGAGTATTCAATCAAACACTTCCCTAGGTACTCCTGTGAAGGGGAATTAAGGATGTAACTAAGTTTACTAATCAACTAACCTTAACATAGAGAGAGTAGCCTGGATTATCCAGGTGGCTCAGTCTTGAGCTCATAAAAGCAGAGAAATTTCTGGAGTCAGAGAGATGTGGTGGAAGAAGACAGCAGAGGTTAGATAAGGAAGAAGAGAGATCAGTGGGATGTGACACATGAGTAGAGCTTAGCTGCTGGTGGCTTTGAAGATGGAGGAAATAGGGCAAGAGTCAAGAAATGCGGGTATCCTCTAAAAGCTGAGAATGAGCCTTGGATGAAGGCTAGCCAAGGAATGGGCACTTCATACCTACAACGTCATCGACCTGAATCCTGCCAACAACATGAGGAAGCCTGGAAGCGGATTTTCACCCAGAGCTTCTGGTGAGCCGGACAGCCCTGCTGACTTCTTGGTTTTAGCCCAGTGGGAGCTTGTCAGACTTCTGACCCACAGAATTTCCAGATAATAAGTTTGTACTGGTTTAAGCCACCAAGTTTGTGGTAATTTCTGAAGTAGTAGTGTATTCTCTCTTCCCACTTTGGGTTTG
The DNA here is from genome assembly GCF_963455335.1 of Martes martes. Lineage (NCBI taxonomy): Eukaryota > Metazoa > Chordata > Mammalia > Carnivora > Mustelidae > Martes > Martes martes. The sequence continues at coordinate 44,539,650 of NC_137900.1, read as the reverse complement.
GTCCATGCTGTGGCCTCCCCTACAGTTCCCTGAAGAACAATCTATCTGCCTCGTGGACGCCCTTTGTTTATTATTCGGTACAGAATGGCTTCTCTCTGTATCAGCTTAATGCTAACAGAACCCATGACAGACTCAAATAAGCCACGACGTGGCCTTTCCACAAAAATCTCATTGATGATGAATTCTCTCACCCCCTAGAAGACAGAAATGGTTGAATTAAATATATTGCATGTCTCCTGTCACATTTTTTCCTCTCCAAATCGTAATGGGATTGTGGACGGGCATAGTGTCCTTTCCTTTATCATTCAGATAAAGAGATTCAAAAGCTCTATGAAGATACTGGAGTTATGCCCTCTTTGGGGCAAGATCCTGTTCCTTCTCTTTGTTTTGAGGGAGAGCGAGAGGGGACACAACTTGAACCGAGCTGAGTGGTTTTGATACCTCTGCTGAGTCAAGTAGGTAGAAACATCCGGGTAATGCTCAGGACTCGTGTATATATATGTTGTTTTCTTCGCATTATAGAAAAGCAAGCAACTGTGACCTTCTCATCCATCTTAATTTAGTTGCCTTCAATCAACAATTATCAGAGAACTTTCTTGTTTTTCTCACTTGGATCACTGAATCTTGATCATGGATATTGACCTTAAGAAGAACACAAATGAAACCAGACCAACTGGGTTTAAGTCTGAAAAGTCAACCTTAAGGGAAGTATGTTCATGAGATCAACACCTTGGCTCTCCAGAGTTTGGCCTTAATTTTAAGCTTGTCTCAGAATCTAACAGGACCTGTGCTTTTTCACACCTGTATGGCCTTCAATTGTTTATCCAGGTAATGAGAGTTTTGTCCTTGTCTTCTAGCTTCTGTCCTAGGGCGGAGCTTCCCAGCAAGGCAGGGGTTGTTCTAGAACCTACAGAACCCCTATGTTTGATAGGGATTAAGTGGAATGGTCACATATTTTCTTTTTCTCTCCCGCCCATCTTCCCTCACAGAATCAAGGCAAAAACCTAGGTTGGTGCAAGCAAGAAGAGAAGTGAGGCTCTTGCCGCTGTACAATGTAGTGTGTGTGTGTGTGTGTGTGTGTGTGTGTGTGTGTGTATTTCTGCATACTGCCAAAGAGCTCAGGACTCTCCTCCTCTGAAATCTTGATAGCAATTAGAGCCTGAGCCACATATTAGTTTGAGTTGTTGTTTCTCTTTCTACAGGTGCAACTTACTTCCATAGCAAAATTGAAATCTCCTTGCACCCAGGAAGCACATCTTTAAGAAGAAACTGGTAGAAAACTGCTGTATTGTTTTTGTCATAGGTGTGCAATGCTTGGAGTGTGTTCGTGCCATGAAAGAGTTAGCCTGTCCTCTATGGAACATTCCTGTTCTAGTCACTCGCTGCTTCTTTGTTGTTAGCGTACTGTGATGAAGACCCTTGTACATCAAATTTTGATGTTTTTTACCTATATCCCTTTTTAATGTTTATAATATGATTATAAAAATACGTTTTGACTTCGATTTCTTTGTTTAGTGCAGGGTGAGTGTGCGATGCTTCCTTTGGCACATACCAACATCCATGGACTAGGTCTGTTTAAAGATCTATTGCACAGTCTGTTCACTGTTTCTTGTCTAAGTTTCTCTCTTGAGATGTTCTGATATCTGACAGCAGAACTCCTCCCTTACCTGTAAAAAGTTGATTATCTTTACCTATGCATTCTTCTAGATGGGTCTGAGAAGTCCACTCGTGTTTTTGTTGAAATTGCAGCTGGCCTGGTTGCTGATTTGGAAGCATTAACTGCTCTGGAGCAGTCCGCTGATCTCCCACCCGAAACAAGATTTCCTTCTCTATTTAAGTTTTCTGTCATAAATTGTAGTGAAGATCTGTTGTTTTCTTCCTGTGGTTTCTTTATATTTATTGCTAGAATTTTCTTAGTTACTTTTTTGCTTGGGTTACAATGTTGAATAGAATCTTCTTTTCCCTTATACTGCTTATATTTGAATCTCTTTCGTGTTATGCTGAAATATTTTTAAAATATGTTCATTTGGCTCCTTTTCTTTATTGATTCTGGGAGATTTTCAATTGATTTTCTTACATGGTCTGGTTTTATAATTTTGATATTTATGAATAATAATCATTCACTTTGTTTCTCAAGACTTATTTATTTCTTTTTTGGGGGGTGTACAGAGAGAGAGAGAGAGAGAACCTCAAGCAGACTCCCCACTGAGTGGAGAGCCCAACAGGGGCTCCACGCGGGACTCAATCTTATGACGCTGAGATCATGACCTGAGCTGAAATCAAGACATGGTAGCTTAACCAATTGAGCCACCCAGGCACCCCTCTTTGTTTCAAATAATTATACTCTTATTCTGTTCCATACCTTTCTTGTTGGTCAAAGTTTGTACAATGTTAAATAATAATCACATGACCCAAGATGTATGTTGTGACATTATTCATACAAGGGGAAAGTCAATACCTAATACCTCCTAAAAGTTTCCTTCAGATGCAAAATTCACTTAAGGTCATATTCATTTTTAGGATTATTGTTGAATTGAGGAAATCTCATTTTAAGTCTATTCCATATATTAACTGTAAGATGGTTTTTTCTCTTATCCTTATTTTATTGAAGTTGCCTACGGTCTTTTCTTGGGAGACAAGTGGCTTTGCATGTGGAGGGCGTCTGTGAATGTTTATTGGATCGCAGATGCCTCATACTTGCCATGCTCCTCACTTTAACACTGGATTCCAGGCCAATGAACAGTTGCTCCAATCCAGAAAAGCAAAATACTAACTCACTCAAAATTTTCAGACCAAGGGTTCCAGAGAGCCCCAAGATGGATCGAAGGAAAACCATTTCACAGTGGGGTGAAGAGCCATGAAGTCCAGGCTCATTTTCCTTCGCTGTAAGACGTGGGAGATTTTCCACATGCTGGCTTCTGCTTCTGTGTATTAGAAAACTTATTTTCCTTTTACCCACATCCTCCTGGCCCTCAGCATTCTGGGACATGTTCATGTCTTAATAGGACCTCTTGCCCTTCCTCTGTGCCTCAGGAGTGGCAGAGTGGGTAGTAGAAATATTCCTGGAAGGCATTTCTATCCCAGGACGGCCAGAAGCAACATCACTGTCCATGGCAGTGACCGAGAACCTCATACATACATCGTGTTGATACGCCCAAACTAATGCATCCGCAGCTCAACTCCCCATTAGCCCAACCCCCCAGTGCACACATCTACTCCAACCCTACCCCAGAGGCAAAGGAGAGTGGACATGGGTGCTATGGGAGGCACCATTCACATTGTGGGCCTCATGGAGGTACAGATTTATTACCCCAATTTTCTGGCACATGGCATTCAAGTGTATCATTCTAACTGAATTAGAGTTGTTTGAAGAATTTTGACTGAGGGAAGTAATCTTGAGGAGGGGAGAATGTGTGTTCCTCTTTCACACAAAGGCTCTGTAGGGGCCAGGGACTGCCCTGGTTAGGGGGTTCTGTATGTTTTCAGCCTACTGAAGTTCTGCCTTGGGCTGATTTGTAGTCCCTACTCCACACCAGTTGGTGGGGACTGGTCACGGTTCCATCTCATGGTTTAAGAAGGAGCCAATGCCCAAGACCCTCTAGCCCCAAAGGTCCTTTCAAGTTGTTTGTTCCTTTCCCTCACCCCCATGTGCCCTGACTCCATCCAGTTCTATGGGAGTCTGGAAGGCCAGTGATTTGGGTTTGGGGGGCAGAAGGATGTGCTGTGGAAACCTGACTCACCTTTGTATGGCCACACGTCTACTGGCAAGGACTTAACCTTCTGTTCTGCTTTTCTCTAAAATGAAGGTAAATAATATTTACTTCAGAGTAGTTGGAGGATTTACATTTTTTTTCCCCGTAAAGTGCTTAACACAATTCCTGACCCAAAAGAACTCTCAACAAATGGTGTTATCATTATTTCTGTCATTTGCTCCTGCTTTCCAAATGCTGGCTCTTGGGATTCCTTTGCCTTTCCCATCCCCCTGGTCAGTGATCTCTCCCCAGTCTGAGGCTCTTCTTTCTAGAGCATTGATTGCACCTTATTTCATGCGCTCTCTCCCCCAATGGATTTTAAGTTCCCTGGAGACATTGTTCCATAAGCCTTTGTTTCCCCCAAAGGACCCAACAAGTTCTTTTCAGGTGTCAGAATGTTATTGCTTTTGGTCAAAGCTATTGCGGAACTGACAATCACTGGGTCTTCAAAATACAGCAGAAGATGAATGTACAACAAAATCAATGTAGATATTTGAGGGAAAATAAAAACAAAGCGTTAGTATTTGTTTCATGAGGTAAATCACCAGGCAAATGCACTTGTGTGTGTGTGTGTGTGTGTGTGTGTTTAAGAGGCTTTATCTGGGTTTTGTCAAGGGATGTGTGCAAATAGAGAAGTTTGAATCATCCCATGCAGTTGGAAATTTAATTTTTCCTTCTGTGTTCAAGAGCTTAGACTTGTTGGACTCCCATAAACGTCTGCCATAATGGTTGCTAAATGGTGGGGGCATGTGGGGGTGGGGGTGGAGGTGGGCGATATTCACCCATGTTAGCTCAGGTTGCTCATGGGTACTATCAAGTACACGGGGGTATGGGTATGATTTGGGTGTCACTTGCCAGAACGTCCCCATCACATACAATCATTTATGTTCACCCGGGATGTGGCTGCTGTTCCGGGCTCTCCTCTCCTCTTCACTTCCTGTGTGTTCCACATACCAGCCTCTGTGGACATCCTGCCATTTTCCTCACAGTCTCTTCCTGCCATTCTCCACCCTCCTATCATGAGAAGCTTTTCATCTCCCCCTCCCACCCAACGCACCCAACTGTTACAAGTGTCTCGTGTTCATATTCCACCCAACCACCTCCAGGTGGGATGAACTGCTGTCCCAAGTGATCTCACAGCACTTTGTTCAAAGCTTCACCACCTCATTGGCCGAGCTCCTCAGTCTTCTCTGCCACACCCTCCATACCCTTCTGTCCTCTGGATGCTGGAGTCCTTGGTCCCATGCTTCTCTGCTCTCTCTGCACTCTCTCCCTCAGCGATCCCATCCAGAATTATGACATAGACAACTTCAAATTTATCTCTGTGGTTCTTGCCGAACCCCGGGTTTGACTACACAGCCACCCCCTCTAATCTTCACTTGGATGCTAATAGGTACCTCACACACAAAGCGCACCAAACGATCTCTTGATTTCACCCAGTTAAACCTGCTTCCCGGTGCAGGAAAAGAAACCAGCTTCAGTCAGTCACTCAAGCTAAAAACACTGGCCTCCTCATTCTGATGTAGCCCTTTCACATCTCCCGTCCACTCCATAAGCAAAGCTTTGGCTCTTCCTTCAAATGTTTCCATGATCCCATTTCTTATCATTTTTTTCTGCTTCTGAGTCCAACTTGTATCCCTGAATCCATTCTTGCAGACTATTCTCACAACACAGTGGATCTTGATAAAATGAAAATTTGTGTATGTCAGTCCCCACTCGGGCCCCTCTAATGACGTCCTGCCATATCCAAAAAGAAATGCACAGTCCTTCCTGCCTAGGAGATGCAACAGGCTCTGGCTTCTGGCCCCCTCCTGATGTCATCTCCGGCCGGCCTCTCCTTGCCTTGGGCCTGGCCACACTGGCCTCCTGACTCTTCTTTGTACTCACCAAGAACACACCTGTCTCAACACCTTTGCACTTTTTAAATTAATTTTTTCATTTTTAAAATTTTTAAAAGATTTTATTTATTTTACAAAGAAAAACACACCTAGAGAGGGAACACAAGCAGACGGAATGGGAGAGGAAGAAGCAGGCTTCCCACCAAGCGGGGAGCCCGATATGGGGCTTGATCCCAGGATTCTGGGATCATGACCTGACCTGAAGGCAGACACTTAACGACTGAGCCATCCCGGCCCCCCAAGACCTATGCATTTTGTTTTCTCTGCCTACTTTCACATTTTTGCTCAAATGTGCCTCCTCCATGAGACCCTCGCCGACCATTCCTTTCAAAGCAGCAGCTCCCCATCTGTATCCAGCACTATCTCTGACCCCTGTCCTACTTTTCTTTATAGCATTTTCCTGAAACGATGTGTTCCCTTGAGGAACTGCTTGTTCTCTGCCGCTCCCACAGGAATGGAAGCTCCCTCGGGGCAGGGTCGTCGTCTATTTTAGTCACTGCTGTGGTCCCGCTCCTCGAACAGCACCAAGCACATAGTAGGTCCTCAGTACATTAGGTTTGTGTAGGAATGAATGAATGAGCCTGTATCTCAGCCTGTCTCATATCATTGCCTTTCTTTCTTTCTTTCTTTCTTTCTTCCTTTCCTTCTTTCTTTTTTTTTTTTTTTCACTAGCCTGTGTCTTTCCTTTACTCCATCATCAATTTGGGGAACAGAGGCCATTTCTTATTCCCTTGAATTACCCATCTGTTCACTTGGACCTTGGTCTGTGCTTGTGGACCTGAGGTGAAAAGGCCTGTCCGAGCTCATGAGAGGCAGGATTATCTGGGCAAGCACGTTCCTGTGACTACTTGAATTCTCTCAATGGCTTCGTACCCATGACTGTCCCCTTAAGAAGACGATGGCACATCTGTGGAGGGTTTAAGAGGAAGATGGCACATCTTTGGAGGAACCTGGCTCTGGAAGGTTGTCTCAGCAGCGGCCGAGCCCATATGAAGGCCCCTCCAATGCTTTCACCTCACCCGACTGACCAGGGATTCCCTCCAATGACCAACGAGACACATGAGAAAAGACGAGCATATCCTTTCATACGAGTGAAATGTCTGCAGCATCTTCGCCTCTGCTCCAGCTGTGGGTGATCCTGGGTGACAGGACAAGAGGAGAGACATCAGTGAAGCCACCCATGAGGTGACTTGTGGCCATGCCTGGGTGCCAGGTGACCCTGGGAGACAGGACAGTTGAAACCAGTGACCAGGGGTGGCCCCTTCCCGGGGAGGGCTGCCACATGGAGACTCCCCCAGCCATAGACCTCCCTCCCTGTCAGCAGAGTGGCCCGAGTCCCCAATTTCTTCTCTAGTTAACCCCAGTTACCGTTTCATTTTTCCCTGCCGACTGTGCTCCACCAACTAAACACAAAGCTATAAATCTTAGTCAGGACATCTGGGTGTGCAGCGCCTAAGCAACCCTGACGCTGATTCCTTAAGAAAACTCATTTCTTGTAATGTGAGCCCTGCTGAGGATGGCCATGTCAACTTATTAGACTTTTTACTTGGCCGTATTGATTCTGCTCTACCCCGATGCGGCCCGTAATGCTGGCTAATGTTATTGACGAGCCATCAGTCTTGTGGAGAAGTGTGGGTCTTGCAGCTCTTTCTGAACCACAAAAACCTCTTGGTGGACAGTGATGGAGAGAAGGAGGAGGCCACGAGTGGGGCTCTCAGGCCAGCCCCGTGCAGGCCGGGGTACTTTAACGAAAAGACATACTTTCAGTGGCGAGAGACAGAGGCAGCTCTCCAGAAGCCATTTATTTATGAAATAATTATGAACGCACAGTTGAATCATGGATTTTCATTACCGTGTGTGTCCAACACTCTTTCTTGATTCATATTTTGTTGTAAATGGAGTGCTGTTGGTTACGGGGCGGGGGCGACGGGAGGAGGGCGGCAAGGGGACACCTTCAGGCAGGAGGCCTGTGAAATATTTTCTCTCTCCCACCCAAAGCACTGGTTGTCCTCCTCCTCCTACTATGTGTGTCCAAGCTGGGCCAGTGCTGTCTCCAGAGGGAGTTCAGTTTTGATCTATTCTCACAAGGGGCCAAGTTTTTGACCCCACAAGTCTGCTTCACTTGAAGAAGCTCAGCTCTCGAGGGCCGGCAGGGGCAGGGCCTACGGACCTCGCATGCTCGTGTGGAAGGGGAGCTTTGCTGGGGGACTACAAACAAGTCTGAGTGCAAATGATGCCCACATCCCAAGCTCCTTACATATCAGACCCTGACTCTTACCTGGGGAAATTTCCTACCCTTTCTATAGGCTTCTGTTTTATTTTTAATTTTCTTTATTTAATTTAAAAAACTTATTTATTTGAGAGAGGAGGGAGGGGGAGAGAGAGAATCTGAAGCAGACTCCCTGCTGAGCACTGAGCCCGATGTGGGGTTTGGTCCCATGACCATGAGATCATGACCTCAGCTGAAACCAAGAGTCAGACTTAACTGACTGAGCCACCCAGGTGCCCCTATAGGCTTCTGTTTTTTAAAACACATTAGGCTGGGTGGCTTAAAACCAGACATTTATTTCTCACAGTTCTAGTGGCTGGGAAGTTCAAGGTCAAGGTGCCAGCACCTTCAGAGTTTGGTAAGGGCCCTTTTCCTGGCTGGTGGGCAGTAGACTTCTTGCTGTGCCCTCATGTGTCATGGTCTCTTCCTCTCCTTATTAGGGTACTGATCTCATCACAGGACTCCACCTTAAAATAAGAAAAGAAGAATAAAAAGAGACTCCCCACCTCACCAACCCCTGGCTCCTTCAAAGCAAAGAGACTACATTTGACTCTTCAGCTCATCATTTTCCCCCACCTCTCATGGTTGCTCTGGCTGAAAGGGAAGCTTCAGTATGTCTCATGCTGTGTGTGTCTATATCTCTATATGATCCAATACCAAGTCCAGTATATTGATGGTGAAAAATATAAATGAAGGGCTGATACCCAGTTTTCACTCTTTGTGTTGGTATTAGGGAAACAGAGTGACCAATTGGATCAATCCTGGGACAGCTTGAGTGGAGAATTTCTAGAGTCTTAAGGTGAGCGAGGTTGGCTGTGGGACTTATTTCTAGCAGGGCTGCTGGACAAGCAAATGATCCAGCAGCATGTTCTAGCAGTTTCTGTGCTCTTTAATGGGTGCAAGCCTTCCACAGCCCCCTCCATGTGGCCCTCCCAGCACGTTCTTCTTTGCCTCACACCACGGCTCTTCATGTGTTGTCTTCCTACTATGCTGTGAGCCCCTGGGAAGGCAGGACAGAATCCTGGCAAATTTGAGTCTTGGTACAGAAAAGGCACTTCATAAATGTTTGCAAATGAATGAAATATGTTTAGACTTTTATTCTCCAGAGGCTATATATAACCTCCAACTGTTTGCAGCTCAGCTCTTCTGAAACATCTAGTTGTTCTAAACCATCCTTGGGCACAGAATATGCATCCCCTGCTGATTTTTAAAGTTCTTATAAAACAGTGGAACTCCTTCCTCCCCAACAAGACCCAAACAGAACCCCTGAAGTATGAAACAGATCCAACTGGAGCTCACTTGGAGGAAAAGAAATGGGACGGTAGTAAGAAGAGGGATCAGGAAGAAGCCAAATTTTCCTAAGGCTCTGCTCACTTTCACGTGTCTGAAGGCAGAGGGGGCAGGGGGCAGTGAATATGGGAAACTAAAGAAGTGTGGGATGGTTACCCCATCCCTGAACCTCCTTGTTCCACACACTCACACACACACACACACACACACACACACCATCCCATGAAGGGAAAAGAAAAAACCCGAAGCATTTGATTTCGACACTTCACAGTCCTCGCCTGTTTGTCCTTTCTTTCCTCCACAGACCAGAGGAGTGTCACAGATGTCATTTCTCTGTCATCTCCCGCACGCTGGTCTTCTGACTCAAACCTTCCTGCATCCGTTATCAATTAGCTGGGTGAACTTGGGCAAGTTACTTGCCCTTTCATTTCTCATTTCCTTCCCCTCTGAAGTGGGCATGATAATACTCCTTGTTTCAGAGGTTCATTGGAAGGATCAGATGATTGAATGGATGTAGATGTTGGGAATTGCGCCCAGCGCAAAACAATCCTGTTCGGTGGTATTTCAATCCTGCAGCAGCTCAACAAGGGAGGTATTTATTTTAGGTGAGGAAACTGAGATTTGGGGACAAATAATTTACCCGGATCCTCTCAGCTACCAAGTCTCGGAGCAGGGCTTGTGTCCAGCCACACAGCCTCCAGTCTGCTGACACTTCGGAGTCTTTGGAATCTTCTCAAGCACATGGCACCTGCTGAGCCCCTTGCCTGGGGTCTGCAGTCTCCTCTGAAGTCACCGCCACTTGTGTTTTCACTCTCCATGAATGTTTGTTCCCTCCAGGCTGAGTCTCACTGTTTATCTCTGTGAGGTCAAGTACGAGCCAGGCATCGGGCTTTCTGGGTAGCTCCCAGGTCACCACCTTGATCACTGAGGTTGGGTTGGGCCATGTGGTGTTTGGTGGCCTTGGGGGACATGCTGCATCCTTTGGAAAAGGGATTTCAAAAATAGATAGAGTCAATATATACCATTAATAGGAACCGCAAAGGTTGCTGCATTCTTCAAGGTAATGACCTCCCAGAGGGCGAGAAGCGTGACTGCTTAAATCACCTCCTATGGACTCATGGGCACATTTGTCTTTAATCAGTCTTTTTTTTTTTTTTTAAGCTAATAGCAGCAAAACTAAGACCTTTCCAACTTTCATTTTTTGCTTTTGAAAGTATGCCCTATGCCCCCCCCCCCACCAAGTATGATATTCAGAAAAGTATGATATTTTTATTTTGCATTGAGAACTTTGGAATCACTGGGGAAATAATCAGGGCATTGTGGTTGGGGGGGGGGCGTCGCTGGCCCTGGAGATGACCAGGGCCATGTGTGTGTTAACACACACAAATGTCCGTTCAATGCTGGCAAAATCAAGGCAGTTCCTGCTGTTAGAACATTCGGCAAAGCAGTAGAGCTCCCTAGTTTGGGCAAATGGGACCTGAATTCCTGAAGCCACTCAGGAACCACCCAAGGCAGAGTTTATGCCTAACTGGGGCACATCTGGGGCAGTCTGAGAAGGGAGAGGTTGGAATGTGATCCTCTAGGGGTAATCGGTGGAGCGGCAGTGATGGGAAAGGGAAAGAGACCCCCAGGGAGGATCCCGTACATGTCAGAGACCTGGAAATCAGAGAGGGGATCCAGACGGCCAGCCCCATTTCCTCTAACACCAGTATCACCGAGAGGTCCAGACGCTACCAGGGAAAGCCAACTGGGCTGGTGCCAAATGCTGAAGTTTGGAACTTCTTGGTTTGAGTCTGTCTGATGCCAAGTAGAGAGCATTCTGGGGGCGGCTCCAGATGGGAGGTTTGGGTACGTGATCACAGCAGGAGAGTCCTGAGCTGTGGAAAGAGCCAACGAAGGACACAGAGAGCCTTCTTAGGGGATTCAGGGGTGGGGTGTGAGGCACCAGGGGACCCAAAGGAGGACGGGTTTTGCAGGGCAGTGTGTGTTCAGTGGGGACACATACCCCTGAGAGCCCTGGAGGGTTAAGGATTAGGAAATAATCATTGGGTTGGAGGGTAGGGTTTTTCAGAGGACCTCTGAGAGCATTTTCAGTAGAGCCCTGGGCTGGAAACTAGTTAGAAAGAAGGGTTTAGGGAGGAAATGGGAAAGAGGAAAGTCATCCCTGAAGGAAATAACCACTTCTAGGTACAAGGGTTGAAACGGAAGCAGACTTAATGACCCAGGATGCAGGCCCCAAGGGTTGGTGCGGTCAAGGGCAACCTCTTCATCGAGCACCAACTCCACGAACTCCATGTTTGCATGTGAGGCAAGTCTTCCAGAGGACCATGAGGATGAGGGAGGGAAGACCGGGGGTGTGCAAAGGTGAGCCACAAAGAAAATCCCCTCAAGAGTTCAGACAGATGAGCTGAAGGGGATGACCTCAGCAAAGAGGAAGGAGACGTGTGGATTATAGGGGAGTGTGAGGTTGACTGCCAGAGGAAAGGCAGGAGAGGAGGCCGGAGGATGACACTTCCTGTATCACATGACCATGGCTTTCTCTCAAGTAGGAGGTCAAGTCATTGCTGGCAGGAAATTCTAAAGGGGGGGAGGGTGACCACTAGGAGTGCAAGAGAGGGTGCTTCCAGGGATTCCCCCCAAAAATGTCCACCACTTGCCTGCCTGGGGAGTCTGAGCCCTTTCCTGAAGCTTTTATGGGCCCCCTTAAAAGGAGAGGTTGGAAGCAGAAGCCAAAGTAGTATTTCTCAACATAGCTGAGGGAGTCAAAGCAGGGATCAGCGAGGGTCTTCCAGGAGGAGAGGAGGTGTCCTGCTAAAATGGAGACATTTTCAGAGAGGGAAGCCCTGGCACCAACACAGACTCACTCTAGGCACAGAGCCAAACAGCATCATAGGAGGGGATGCTGAAAAGGTGGAAGCAAGTAGGGGCAGAGAACCCTGAGCTTCTTCAGATCAGTGAACTGAAGCTTTTGTCTAACAAAGCCCCGTGTCTAGTACCCACGCACCCCCACGCACCAACCCTGGGAGCCTATGGCAGAGGCAAGGTAAGGTAGTTGCTACGAATGGAAGGCAGATGTGTAGTAATAATAATAATAATAATAATAATAATAATAATAAAACAACCAACACTTCTTTAGTGCACTGCTTTACGTCCTTCACATAAAACTTACTGACTTTATTTTATATAAACTTTACATTAAACTCATTGAGTGATCCAGTGAAGTAAGTCCCGTTACTATCTCCATCCTTCAGATAAGAAACAGAGGCACCAAGACCTTCAGTCACTGGCTCGATGACCCGTAATCCTCCAAGGTCTAAGGTCTGGACCCAGATAGTGTGACCTCTCATGGGCAGCACTCAGAATATTCTTATCTTAAAGCTCCTGCTGAGTGCCCACGTGTACAGGGCGCTATGCTCAGTGGTGGAAACCAAAGGAAAAGGATGAGTTGGGTCTAGCTTTGGGTAGCTATCAGGTTCTAACAGGTCAGGGCTACTACTATGAAATGGTAACTAATGACTTTCCCAGGATTTCCTATTTTCGGTTCACGGCATACACTCCTACCCTGATTTCTTCAATAAAGGAATGTACAAATGAAGACATGGATTTAAATAAGTGGATAATTACCCACCATTCCTGGCCTGTTAAATGTGTAGGATTCATCAGTTTCCTGAAACAAAGCGGAACCATCCAGAAGTTTCCACTTGTAAAATTGGATTGAACTGTGCTCCTCCTGGTCCGTCTGCCTTTTTGGAGCTGCCACTTTCCATCATTGTCTCTGGGCTCACAGCACAACCCAGGTTAATGCCCGTGGTGGGTGGTCCAGGTGGGCAGGACTCCGAAGTGCCTCTGCTCAGTTTGCCCCAAGTTCAGGTCTAACACTAAGTCCTCTTGATTCCTCCCTAGACAAATCTCCTGGCGCACTGATTCCTTCGCTGTATGCTCGCTCCTCCCTGCCCTGGTTTTGGCCTTGACATCGCCTGTGCTACTGTAATAGTCTCTGAGCAGACAAACATGGGGCTTTTTGAGTCAGAAGGATCTGCATTTGATCTTGAATCTACCACTTGTTTGCAGTTTCATACTCAGGCAAGTGTCTGGATCTCTTTGACTTCCATTCCCTTACCTGCACGCTTTGGAAAACAATACTTTGCCTGACAAATATAAGAGAATGATCACCTCAAGTGCCTACTACAGGTTCACCCTTGATCTGTTATAATTTATGGGCATTATTTTAGACCTTCCACTCCCAAGCCAGCCTACAATGGAAGATTAATCTTCACCAAATCCAATTTTGATCATGTCATTCCCTATCCTTCTGCAAAAGCCACAGTTGCCAAAGGACAAAGTCTGTTTGTAAGGGGAGTTACCTTGTTTTTCCTTTCTGGATGCCAGAATCTTGACTCCAAGAGTCCTACTCAGCCCACTCTCTCTATAAAAATGCCTGGAGAGGTTCTCCAATTTACAAAGACAATACAAGGGTTTGTTAGTCATGCTTGAACCCACTCAATGGAGTGAGACCAATATAAGTTTCAGTGTATGGTCAGGTTATACATACTTCTGAGATGGGATAAGAATTTCTAGAAAGGTCAACAGAATTTTCTCCCTGTAATAATTCCTCTGGCCCTTTGCCCACTTCAATTAAGCTAGTCTTTCTGGACTCATTCCCTCGGGAAAGAATGTGATAGGAGAAAGCAGAGAGAAGGGGGACCTCTTTTTGTCTTTGAGTTCCAAAGGCTGAGCCCCTCTAGGGAAAGAAGAAATGAGTTGACAAAAGATAAAGGAGAAGGTCACGATTAAGAACAATATTTTCTGGTATCTACCCCACTAGAAAATGCAATGGAATTAGGGAAAAGAGGAAAGGGTAGGGACTGGGGAGGGCAGAGCTGTACCTCACCCGACTCGGGGGGTCAGTCTGTGCATGGTCCCCACCAGCACTCTGTTGGCTCTACTTTCTGCCATCTACTGAGCACTTCCTTTCACAGACTCTGGAATGTTTCTGACCAACCCATGAGAAGTAGGCTCTTCTTCCCTCTGAGACTTTGCTTCAGCCCGTTGGACTGACTCTGTGGGAACCGCCCTGGAGATCTACTTGGCCAACAGTGGTTTGGAAAGACCCTATTATAATCGTGTATTACAGACCAAATCACACACAGCAGGGCCCTGGTTCATATTAACTAAGCATGTCTCTATTCTAGTCAGACATGACTTCAGACGTGACATGACTTCAAAGGAGGAAGCCATAATAAAGAGGTAGAAGGGAGTGGGATTCTTTTTCAGGTGGAGACCCTGCTTGGGCTTGGTGCTTCTTGATATTGATGCCACATGGCTAATAATACAGAGGATAAATTTCTGATATGGTAGAAGGAGGTTCTTGTTCCTTCCCTCCTGACCTGGGGTCCTCTCACCTAGGTTGGGACTTCTAGAGGGAGGGGAGGGTGGGTAGGAACACAGCCAGATCCAGTTGCCTGGGAGAGGCTTTCAGTGGGTTCAGACACCCTGTGAAGACTTTTGTCAGTGGCCCCCAGGACACCATACTTTCCTGTGTGGTCCCCTCCCCTATGGACTCTGGGCTTGGCCACATGCTTATTTGGCCAATGAGACATTAGCAAGCATGATGTGAGTGGACACTCTTTAAAGGGCTTGGGCAATGATCCCCTTTGGACCTTTCTCTGTGAACCCAGCTACTTTTGGTAAGGAAGACAATGCAGATACTGGAGGAAGAAAGGCCCAATGGAGGAAAATCAAAGCATACCAGCTTTCAGCCACAATGACAAGCCACGTGGATAACACCTCTGTGGACATTTCCCCACCCGAGAGTAGCAGCCTGAGAGACTACAACAG
The DNA here is from genome assembly GCF_963455335.1 of Martes martes. Taxonomy (NCBI): domain Eukaryota; kingdom Metazoa; phylum Chordata; class Mammalia; order Carnivora; family Mustelidae; genus Martes; species Martes martes. The sequence continues at coordinate 44,524,603 of NC_137900.1, read as the reverse complement.
ATACACATGGGACAGAGTTGAGTTATCCTGTCTGAGCCCTCTTCTTTGAGTTGTCGAATCATGAGCAGATAATGGTTGTTGTCACCTCAAGCCACTAAGTTTGGGATAGTTTGTTGTACAGCAAAAAGTAACAGAAATATCTTCCTTCTGGGGTTGCTTTCCCGTCTAATTGCAGGGATTTCCCACAAGGCAGGGAACTTATCCATTGGATCACCTATAGCCTCAGCCCCTAATAGCCCCTAACAGCCTATAATAAGTGTCCGGTAAATATTTGTGGAATTCGTGGCACAAAACACACAAGCACACAGCTTTTTACACTGCATTACGATTCTCTTTATCCCATCCTTCCCAAACCACGAGTTTCTGAGCCTTGAAGCTTCTATTTATTGTAAATGAACAGTGGGCAAATTTCTAAGAGATCTATACGTGTAACTGTTAATGGGCATTTGGCTATTATTGTCTGTGGACTTTTGTTCACTTAAAACCAAGAACAATGGATGATAAGTGGCCCTACATTCCAAGGATGAGTGGTAGACACATTTGCAGCACATGCTAAGATGCCAACAGTCTTTCCTGATGCCCTATTCCATTCTTTGCCTCCAGCCCATATAAGACGAAGACAGGCACTAGAAATCTGGCTAGAAGCTGGAGCCAGACAGCCTGAGTTCGAATCCCCATCTGGCCACGTACCAACTGGGAGACTTGGGCCAAGTTATGTCACCTCTCTGTTCTTCCATTTGCCCATCTGTAAAATGGGGGTGATGACAGCATCTTCCTCACAGGGATGCTGTGAGGAGTAAGTAGGTCCCTGTTGAGAGACCAGGCAGTTCTGTGTACAGAACCCCAAGAACAGAGCCCAGCTCCCAGGAAGGGCCAGTGTCTGCTACCATCCGGGTCATCGGAGTGAATGAAGAGCTCTTTGAAGAAAATTGGCTGTTGGGGAGAGGCATACATTTCCCGGTGGGAGAACCCCAAGTTTGGGGCTCTTTGCCAGGCAGGAGCTAATATATCATTTGTCACCCCACTCTACCCTCCCGCTGAATTGTTGGACTAAAGAAATATCCTGACACTTCCTGAGCGTCTCTGGGAGGCAACAAGGGGAGAGAATTCTTTAGAAAACTTGACCTGCAACCCACAGCAGATGGAGGCACCAAGAATGGAAAAGTCCAAAGGGGAAAAGGTTGGCAGAGTGAGAAGAAAGGCCTGAGGCGGCATATGGAGCCCTCCAGGGTTTGGAAGGTGAGGATGCCGAGTTTCCCACAAGCTGAGTGGACAGCATTGGCTGTCATGCAAGGAAACGTGGGAAGAGGAGGTGAGGTCACAGAGGAGGCGCTGAGGGCCAGCCCAAGGGTCCATGGGCCATACTGAGCGAGAGGTCCTGGTGTGGGTTTCTGTAGAAAGGCACTGGAGTGCCTGAGGACGACAGGGTGGGGTTGAGACAGTTGCCATGGAGATCCCTTGACAGCACCTGCTCATTCCCTGATCTGATCTGGCTCTCCCTTTCCTTCCCGATCCCTGTGGCAGCTCTGGAGGGGTGAGGCGGTGGTGGCGGGGAGGGACTCTGAGAGTGAAGAAAATACCCCATCTCCCAGCTTCCGGCTACTGAGGCTCAGGAGGCCAGACCTGAGCAAAGACAGGGGCTTTGAACTGAATGAGAAATTGGAATTTTAGTATTAGAATGGTCTGCCCTTCATCTGCTTCCAAGGACGAGACTTTTGTCATTCCCATCCGTGACTGGCGATGCTCTGGGCTCAGCCTGAGATACCATCCGGGGGCAGAGGTGCAAAATGCATGGGCTGAGAAGGATAAGGTTGTCCCTGGAATATATTCAGTTACTTTAATGTCATCTTATTTCAACCGCATGACAGCTCTGTAAGATAAACTGCCATATTCCCACTTTCCAGAATCTTAGCAAAGCTGATGGCCTTGCCAAGGTGCCATATCTGGCAGGAGGCAAATGCCCTCACTGACACTCCTCCCAGCCCTTCCACCCCAAGAATGTGCCCTGGAGGGGACATGCTAGCCGACAGGGTGCCAGCCCGAGGGCTGAGGCTGCTGGAAAGGAAGCCAGCCTTAGCCACCTTCCCTGAAGCTCTCACAGGAACAACATTGTTTGATATCAGGAAATGTCCCCATGAGCCTAAAAGACTTGGAGAGATTGGCCAGCGTGCCTATATCTCCTTCCCCTTTCCCTCCGTCAGAACACTGGGTGAGCTAGATGGAAGAAGGTTCCAGGCTGTTGCTTTGGGGGCCAGTGATGGGGTGTTTGTAGTTTCCACACACAGGGGTGGAAGGAAGGTGGCCTCAGGGTGCATAACCCTGACTAGAAAGGGGCCAGGATTCCCAGCACCCTTGGCTTGGGTGTGTGCTATGCTTGTATTTGGCCATGGGTGTGCCTGATGTTCTGGGAATTCGTATCATTTCAAACAAAAGCTCAAAGCCACACACTGAGAAGATTGTCTCTGGAGATCTGGAAAAACTGCTCAATTTCCCAGAGCTGCCCATAGAACAACTCCTCCCTAAATTCATTTGCTGTTTGCAAAACATTTTCACAGATATCCTTTCATTAGCTCCTAACAGCCCCCAAAGTTGCTGGAAAAATATCACTATCCTTATTTTACAGGGTTCCTGGAGCTTCAATATGATTAAAATACTCGCCCAGAGTCAAACGGCCGGGGGTGAGGGCACCTGGCCCCGTTCTGGCCTCGGTCCCCCTACCTTCCCTTCCGCAGGCCAGCCCTAGCCACTCCCCAGGTCAACCCTAGCTACTCCCCAGGTCAACCCTAGCAACTCCCCAGGTCAACCCTAGCTCTCGGTGCCCAGCCTGGGCTGGGACCTGGGGTCCCACGTGCTCGGAAAGGGAAGGGAAGGGAAGTTACCTGGGAAGGTGCTGTGAGAGGTGAGTTCCCACCACACCACCATTTTATATTCCTTTCTAGTCGACCTTAGACCTTTCCAGGGAAAAGCAATTCCATTTCCAGGGATTAATGTTTAGATAATATTCAAATCTGGTCCCCAAGACAGATGTCTGAGGGGTTTGCCACAGTGTCATTCACAGAAGGGACACATTGCAAATAACTCGAATATCCAAGAAGGGGCCCAGTTACGTAAATTCAGATACAGTGAATCAATGAAATATATTCAGCTCTTCAAAACCTAGTGGGAGGGGGGCACCTGGGTGGCTCAGTGGGTTAAGGCCTCTGCCTTTGGCTCAGGTCATGGTCCCAGGGTCCTGGGATCGAGCCCCGCATCGGGCTCCCTGCTCAGCAGGGAGCCTGCTTCCTTCTCTCTCTCTGCCTGCCTCTCTGCCTACTTGTGATCTCTGTCTGTCAAATAAATGAATAAAACCTAAAAGAAAAAAAAAAAAAACCTAGTTGGAGGACTTGAGTGACATGGAATGATGTTCTTGACTCATCTTTTTTTTTTTTTAAGATTTTTTTAAATTTATTCATTTGATAGACAGAGATCACAAGTAGGCAGAGAGGCAGGCAGAGAGAGAGGAAGGGAAGCAGGTGCCCTGCTGAGCAGAGAGCCTGATGCAGGGCTCGATCCCAGGACCCTGAGATCATGACCTGAGCCGAAGGCAGAAGCTTTAACCCACTGAGCCACCCAGGCACTCCCTTGACCCATCATTAAATTAAAAAAAAAAAAAAAAGGGTTACATGAGAAATGTTTCAAGATGGTCCCATTTTGCTTTGACAAATATTTATATCTCTGCCGCCAAGGAGATGAGTACCTAGAAGGTCACACACCCAAATGGTAATGGTAGCAATGCTGGCCGGCAAGGTTATGGATGATTTTCATTTCTTCTCTTCGGTTATCTAGGTTTTCTAAGTGTTCTAGATTCAATGTGAGTTAATCTTCTTTTTTAAGATTATATTTATTTATTTGTGAGAGAGTGAGCACCAGTGGGTAGTGGGAGGGACTGACAAGCAGACACCCCACTGAGCAGGGAGCCTGATGCAGGGCTCGGTCCCGGACCCTGGGATCATGACCCGAGCCGAAGGCAGGCGCTTAACCAACTGAGCCACCCAGAACAAGAGATAGTTTTATAATATGAAAAAATGTCACTCACAAAGCAGCAAGAAAGGACTAGCTCTATTGTTTTAGTCATGTAGTGATTCAGTCACCCAGCTATTGGTATTTAATGTATTAGGTGTTAGACATTCGGAGATGAATTCAGAACAGAGTCCACAGTCCCTGTGCTCTCACACCTTCCCAGGCTCACAGGGCACCCCTTCAAAGGAAGGCGACATTTCCTGAGGATTTACACCACACCAGGCATTCTTCCTTCACACGCTGCATTCCTGAATCATCAACACCATCCTGCGGGGCAGGCAGGATGCTACCTGTTTTAAAAATGGGAGGCTGAGGTTTAGAGAGGTTAAATAACTCGATGACGTTTGTACAACCAATGAGTGGGGAAGTCAGGAGTTCGAAGACAGACCTGCCCGAAGGCTCTGCCCCCCATTTCAAGCCCTGGTGGCCTTTCACCATGACCTTGGCACTTCTATTTCACAAGAATGGATCTTGAATCCTTGAGTTTGAATGGCTTCCAGTGCCCGGCATGGTTGGAACTGGAACATGGTCTCTGGCAGCACCTGAGAAGTTAGCTAAACTGCTAGGAGCAATCCTGAAGACCTGGTTTTCCCCATCATGTAGGGGAACCTAAGCCACTGAAAAAGCACCAGACCCACACTGTACCCGCCAAGCGCTGTCAACTTTCCCACACCTGCTTCCCATGCACGCCGTGTCTGGGTCACGCAGGGACTCCTGCTGCACTGGAGCAGAGGTCTTTGGCTGGAAAAGGAATTTGCAGATTGCCATTTAAAACTGTGAAATCCAGAGGAAAGCACAAAGGAAATAAAAAACCCCAAACAAAATAAAAATCCCCCCCCTCCTGTGGGCTGAGCTCTGGGGATCAAATATTCTCTTTGTATTGTGCAGAGGGGGTGCCTGGGTGGCGAGGGCAGAAGTGTTCCGTTGGCCATGCAGAAAACGCTCCTGGGCACTCCTTTAAAAACTAAATCAACATTGTTTTAATTTGCATTCCCTGCTTCCTCACTCACAATGGAGGGGAAGGTGCGAGGCTGAGTACGAGCGTATTTCTCTTACAAGTTAACTTAATGTGCAGTATGCCGGGGATTACTCTGGGCTCACTCAATACCACTGCCCAGAGCTTTATAGAATTCTATTGATCTTTGCTAAAGCTGTTTAATTTTTTTTTTTGCTTTAATTTTCTTTCCTTATTTGCTCATTAAGCATTGGTGAGAAAGGGGTGGGGGACTGATGGCAGGGGACACTTCATGGACTTAAGGCTGCTTAGAGGGACCAGGAAGCTAGTCTGGTAAGTATGTCCTGGCAGCGTGTTAACCCAGTGGCTTGGGTTGGGGGTGGGGGGGGGGTTGCGCGGAAAGGGAAATAGAGAGTTCGGAAACACCCTTGGAAGGATATTCTCTGCCGCCAATATAGGATTCTGGGCACAACATGGAGGGGAAATAGAGTGAATCTGACAGAGATACAACCCACAAGGAGCTTACCTTCTAGCAGCAGAGAGAAGTTCGTTAATCCTCACACCTGGCACACAGGTGTGCGGGGATGATGGAATGGAATATCCATTTTTGCTGTTAGGGGAGACAAAAGAATGAAAACCTAATTTCTCCCACCCAACCCCCAAAACTTTGACTACCCTGTAATCCCCACATAGCGGTCATCAGGGACTTCAGAGGGACTTGCCCTTAAGGGGGTTTCGGGGCTAGAGTTTGGACAGAAAGCCTGGGACTTGGGAGGGGATGACTAGGGCTAATGTTGGAGGGCCAGAAATTGCCCACTCCCCGCCATCCTCCCTGGGCCAAGTGGCAGGGTTTCTAAAAGGGGAGCCCATGGGGATCCGGATTGATTATTGAGTGCCCGTGGCCTGGGGGCCTGGGTGGGAAGTGGCCTGTGGCTGCCCTTGGCCCTGTAGGTTGCACTGCCAGAGTCTGCCCACAGTAGGAAGGACCATGATGATGGTGACAGCCACCAAAGATGAAGAACCAGGCATACTTCTTCTTTCCTTGAGTCCTTCAATTCTTAGAGAGCCCAACACAGAGAAGGAGGGAAGGCCAATACTACTAATAAATGACATGAACCGAGTTTTACTGTGTCAAGGACTAAGTTCTCTAAATAAATCTCCACCAAATTCCTCTGACATAAGTCTCGTTATCATTCCCTTTTTGAAGATAATACTGGGATGGAAAGAGGTCTCTTGTCTAAGGTCTTTTTGAATGGTTAAGTAGTAGGACCAGGGTTTCATCCCTCTCCTTCTGGATCCTGGATCCCTTGCCCTCAACCACTGTGCTGAGGCCTACTCTTACAGGACCCACTGGTCCAGAGGCAAACGCCTTAGCCGTTGTAAGCAGAGCTTGCCGGGGTGATGGTGGGGGAATAGAATCAAATGTGATGTTATTTATGCCCTCATATTCTGGAATGTATTTCTATCTAGTGCAAAAGTAGTAGAAGATAGGGTGCTTCAGGAGTTTAGGACCCAACCAGCTCACTTCTGATAGAGACTTTTTCCAGGTGGGGCTGTGAATGGATTGAAAGGGCAAAAGAGAAATAAGGACTTTCTCGGGGGCAGAGGGACAGAAAATTTAGCAGATTCCTGGAACCAGTGAGCATTCCCATTGCCTGTGGCTTGGAATATAGAAGCAGTAAGAGATAAGATAGCAAAGGGATGTTGTGTCCAGGTCAGAAGGGATTAAGGGAGTTGAAATCTTTGTTAAAGGTCAAGGTTAGTAAAGGGGTTTCACCTCCTGGGCTGTATTTGATTGGCAGGGGCTGTCGGGACCATTGCGAATGAAGGATACACAGAATTAATGGAAAAGAAACATGGAGCAAGCAGCAATGTCCACCATGGAATGAGTCTCACCGATCTTTCTTGTCCTGGCATTCAACAGACTCTGAAAGACAACAGTGAGGTTGAACCCTGGTGGGAGATACCCGCTCCAAATTATTATCGAACGTCTGGTCATTCCAAGATACAGAGACTGATTCCTTTGTGTCGCCAATTACCCGCCTCCCAACCTTCCCCACCCACTTTATTAGACATGCCTGAAAATAATGAAACCAAGTCTCTTTGGGTGTAGTAGAGAGCTCTGGTTCTCTATTCTTCTCCTCTTTAGATGCTGAATCTGATCCAATGGGCAGCACCCTACATGGGACTCCAGAGCACCAAGGTCTAAGCTGGGCTCTGCCAATGACAGCTGGGGACCTTTAGGCCCAGGTCTGGGCCTTTCTGAAGTCATTGTGCATCACAGAGTTTTTGTGAGGAGAATAGGAAGCAACCTATTGGAAAATACTTAGACAATGAAAATGTGCCCTCCTGGTTAAATGGCCATATTTTATCAAATAAAAAGTGTCATTGGTTGTAAGAGTCTATCATTAAGAAAGAAAAATGCTGCCAACTACAGTACCCCATCCAGCTTCAATCACATTCTGCCATCAGGGGTGTTAAAATGCTGGAAAAACAGCATTTAGAATCAATGAAATATGGAACATTATGAGGGAGATCCAGGTCTGAGTTACTAACCTCCATTTAAACAAGTTAAAAATGTGTTTGCTTGGGTTCCAGACTAGGCTCTTCATGCATGAATCACCACGTTCAAATCAACTCACATTACCTAACACAAAAATCTGGTCTCCCATCCTTCCTTTGTAATTGAAAGTTGGAGAGATATGGTTCTTTAAGGGGAGATTGTCCCAATTTACAACAACTATGAAAACACTAGTTTGACTGTTGATTCAGCTATCACTGGCTCTAAATCACATAAGCTGCCAAACAGCCTTGATTAAACACTTGCTAGAAATATTTCAAGGTCAAGGAGCCTTGTGATTCTGAGTGTGACAGAGTAAAGCTGTGTTAGATGTCAGTGTGGGGCTGGAAAGAGTAGAATGTGAGGTCCACGCTGATGCTCACAAGCCTGGAATTCACCCTCTTTTCCATTTTATTATTTGTACAATCTTTGAGAATAAGCTATGTGAACACAAGCTATCACCTAACCAAACAGGGGAATATATATAAGACATTCTCAAGGGAGCCCGCACCTAACAATTCCACCACCAAACAGGGACAGAAATTCCAGTTTGAGACATTCCAGAAATGAACTCTGATCAGCCTAGCTCAGATCATGAGCCACTTGCAGGCAAACCATTTGTGGCCTGGGGGTGAGAGTACTATGATTTTAGACCCTTACTACAAACACATGATTTGAAAAAAGAAGAGGAACAACTTTCTAAATGGGGTGGCCTGCTATGCCAGAAGAAGGGAAGAGTTCTGGCAGACAAGAAATAGATGCATTTGAATTATCATATTTATTCTTGGAAAGACCTTTTCATTTCATGACATGAAAAAGAGAGTCCTTAGAGGTTTGGCTGACAACAAAATAATCTTATCACCATAAGAGTCAGGCCAATTTAGCCCATTAATCACTAATGGGGTATTGGAGCACAAAATCGTAGCCACCATTTTGGTGCCATTCTATAGAGGACATACCCTGGAGGCAATGCGTGTCTACCCTACAGAAATTCCCAACTTTCAAAATATTGTTATTGGAGAACATAGTCTGTTCAACTGCATGTGTACTTTGCAGAAGAGCGTGTATGGACTGTAATTCTCAGAAGGACTAGACCTGACTCCCTATCCTAACCAATGGACAAGACCTTGAATGCTTCTTTGAAAGCCCAGTTACCTGTGTGTCATTGGTCAAATTTTGGCCTCCTCTTCTCAGTGGAGACAGATAATGAAACTTATTCCCATCATCAAAGATGCTGCAGAAGATGGAATTGATTTCTTTACAGGGACCCTTAAGGAGAGCTATTTGATTGGCCTGAGCACCAGAAATGGCTATGTTGCCTCCTTGAACACCAGCTTTATTTTTGCTTTATAGACACTAGATCTCATGAACTTTCATGTTTCCCTCTTCACGGTGGCTGCTAGGTAGCTCAGAGCCAAATTCATGAAGCACCTGTAGTTCAACCTTAAATCCTTAACAGCAGATCTTCAATGTATGTGGTTGCTTCTTGACTTCATCCTACTTCCTTAAGCTTATTCTCTCTTCATCTCAAATTTTAAGACTTGCATATGGGTTACTTAATCTTGGAATACCTTTCATATCTTTGTAAGCCATCTTAATTTTTTTTAAGATTAAGGGGAGGATATAAGTGATTATTCCACCTTGGTTTCAAAGGTCTTGAGGTCTTTCAGGCAGAAACCACCTTAGTGGAATGTGTTAGTGTGTATAGCACCAGTCGTTCTGGAACCCAGCTGATGTCTCGGCACATCTTTGATATATGGTCCCTTTGCAAGGGTTTCTAAACTCACTGGCCCACCTTTTAATTACAAATCACATTGTGAATGTATTGATTTTTCCTCTTAATATATTTGGCCATGAAAACAGAATTATTTTGTGTTCCTTTCCTAGACTTGGGAGGTAAATTCCCTCCCTCATGGTAATGAAGTCCAAAAGAGAATTCATTCCCATCCCCTACAATACGGCTTTATGCTCAAAAATATCTTCGAGATTTTACAAATCTCTAAATGCTGAAATATCTGTAGTTAACAACAAATCTCAAATATTTAGCTTCAGGGATTTAAAATCCCAACAATAATGGTAACAAAGATAAAACAATTATTATCTGCAATAAATGATCCACAGAAATGTCTTTCAAAATACTTGGTGGGCGACTTTCACTTCCATGATCCGGGGGTGGGGGTGAGAGCGAGAGCGTGAGGAACTCAGCCAGATACAAGGGTGGAAAAGCGAACAGTCTAAATGAGGCACTCATTTCTCAAGTCGGAAACACGGGAACCGGTCCTCTGGGACACTGGCTGCTCTTTCCAGTCCTTTGCTGTAAGCCTCTTCCTTTCTCTTCCGGGAGTATTTTTAAGCTCCTAGACAAGGTGCACATCGACACGGGCCCTATTTTTCTAGTTTCTCCAAAGGTGCAGGAAGCGAGGCAAAAGTTTTCTGTGTGATCTGCGTCCTGCTCTTCTTCGTGCAAGTTCCTATTTTGGTTGAAATGATAACCATAAATATTTAACATTCTAAAAGCTGTGGCTTTCCAGCCCCAGCCATCCATCCGATGGGAGACAACGTTGCATGCCTTAATTTACAGTGCACTTTCATTTCAAGCGGGTCGATAATATTTCATAAGGTAGGAAACCAGACGGCGTGATTTTGGTGGAGAGAGGAGAAGGGCACAGCTTGGCTTATGGACCTAAAGACTAAATTCTGAGAGGGAGGATAGAAATTGTGTTTGGCACTCATCTTGTTTTTTTTTTTTTTTCTTAAATTGACAAAATTTTCTTTATTGTGAACCGAAGAAATTAACCACATAATTTTAAGAAATGAATGCTTTCTTGTGCTGACTCCCTCCCATTCCCCCCTTCACACACACACACTCATGTACACACACACACACACTCATACACACCCTCACACTCACAAAGCAGAGGTTGTCCAGATGGGGGGCATTCTGTTCAAGCGCCGACAGAAAGTAAGAGAAGGGTGCTTCCCACCAAAGCTGGCCACAGAGTGTTCTTGCACTTGACCCAGCTGAACAAAGGTGGTGTTTTGAAAAATGACCAACACTTGACACTTACATGATACCAAATGATCTATTTGAATGTCATTATTTAAGCAATTGCTTTTCCAGCTTGCAGACAGTCTAATTCTCATTAGTTTCACCTTTAATTTAGAAGAGAAATGATAACCAATGAAAAGAGAAGAAGAAAAAACCCCACCACAGAGGCCTGTGTCCTTACGTTTCGGTGGTTTTTCATTCATAGTGTCTTCTGTAAATGAGATTTTGAATCAACCCCAAACTGACAAGTAAAGGGTTGAGTGGAAATACATTTTTTTCTTTATAGTTGGGACTGTAGAAAAATGGGTGACAAATAAAATATCCTAATTACAAAAGCCCTACAATGGAATCTGTTAAAATACATAAATAAAAGTTCAATTGTAGGAAAGTAATTGTTGTATATCTATATGCTGATGTGGAAACCAACTGCTTTTACTCCAGATAATTCAGCGGTTATTGATTTTTTATCTTATATGTTTGATAACATGCTCCTAAGTTCAAAAGAATCCAAATACCAATGTTCAGTGACTTTGGCCTTCAAAGACCTTTAGCAGTATATCTATTTAAGGCTCATGCATCACTGCCCGGGCCCCTGGTGAAGTCCGGGCATCACAAGCAGAAGTCAAGACTAGCAGCCCAGAGCAAACCACCTGTGGGATTGACTCCTCTTTGCTTCCTTTCCTCCTGAAATGAAAGGCTCACGTGAGGGTAATGGCAACAGAAGCACCAAAGGAACAAAGGTAGGTCGTGTGCCAACAGTTAGGGTACACATGGACCCTAGGCTGGGCCTTGAGCCTGTTGTTTCTGGCATATACGAGGGCCAGATACCCCTCAAACTCCATTTGCCTTTCAAAGAACTGATAAAATCTGTTTGATGGCAAATGATTTAAAAAAACCAATTGGACAATGAAATAACTGTCTTGTTCATGTAACTGAGGATTCTAGTGGTAGGACTGATGCTGGGTCAGACTTGGTCCAGTGGCCCAGATGATGTCATCCAGGATGTTGTCACTGGTTTGTCTCTGGTGGCCCTGGCTTCGTCCTCAGGCTGCTCAGAGTGGCTGTTGCTCATCTCATGGCAACAGAAGTGTTCTAGATGTTTCTAATTGCACATCTTCTTGTCTCTTCTCAAGGAGAAGGGAGAAGGTCTTCTGTTAGCCGCAATAACTCTTGGGACACCCTCTCTCTCATATCCTGGGGAGGTAGGACATGCTGCTTGGCCTAAGCCAGTCATGCCCCCACCCCCACAATAGGGAGTGTGGCCACTCCAGCCCATTTCGAATGGGAATGGGGGGAACAGCTTCCCAAAAGGAAAATCAAAGTACCATTGAATGGGGGGCAATGGAGGCCACGGATGTAAATAACAAGTGTTCACTACAATGACTTTGTAACTCCTTGTTTAGCTATGCCTTTTACCAAACATCTTGATTTTATTTCCTTTTGCCACAAAGTCACCTGAGGAAGTCAGTGGTGACGTCAGTTTTGGTTGCAGGCTGGATTCAGACTCTGACGATCCTTTGATCTCCATCTCCAAGTCCTGGCTCTGTGTCTCCAAAAGAAGGGGCTGGCAGTGATGGCAGACACCTGGCACACAGGCCGCCACTTTCCCCTCTCGGTCCTACAGCAGACATCATCCATCAATCACAGGACTCTTTCCTGTGCAGGCCAGATGTGGCCCCAGAGACCTACTTAAAACAATCCTCCGGACAGCCCCTACAAATGTATTGGTGTTGACAAGTGAGATGAAACGTATTTGCCATCCCTGGAAAGGATTGCACACCAATGACCCAAACTATCAATGCATTTCACTCGTATACCAAGAGAATTCACAAACACACATGCACACGTTCTTACACCTCGGTGTTTCTCTAAATGTGGTTTGCAGATCTTTTGTATCAGAATCCCCTTGTGTTCTCATAAAATGTGGATTCCGGATACCTGCTCTAGAGCTATAGGATCAGAGTATTCTCAAGATAATGGTTTTAAATACTCAATAAGCAAGGAGATGCAATAGAATAATATGCTTCATTCCAGGTCTCTGAGATACTGACTCATTCTTTGTGTATTCTTTAAGCAGTTCCTTAAGCTACTGTGAGTGAGGACTGGGCTAGTTTCTGTGAATTCAATGAGAATGGTACAAATAAAAGACTCCTGGCCTTCCTCAGTGGAAGCAGTGATGTTCTGTGGAAGGGTTTAACAGCCACCAGAAAAGACCAGGAATTCTGGAGTTTAGAGATGGGTGAGATCACATCTATGGGAGGAAGCTAAAAAGATAGAAAGTGTCATGGAGGACTTGGCCCTGGAGCCTTTATAAGCTAGGAAGAATTGGGGCATGAGTATGAAAGTAGGGAAGAATATGTTTGAGTAGGGAAGAGCTGGAAAGAAAATTGGCAATGGATGGAAGTGAGAATGTGCAGCAAGAGGTCATGGACAGTCATTTAATGCAGCTGGAGCTGAGAATGGGGGCCTGAGAAAAGAAGTGGGAAAGATAGGATCACGTTTTCATTAGGGAGGGTTTTTTGGCTCTGGCTTCAGTATTTAGAGTTTGTTTTGTAGCCAGTGGAAGCTGTTTTCAGCAAGGGTGTGATATGCTACTAAACCATGTCTAAGGACATAATATTTGGAAATGAGGGAGGGGGAAGGACTAGAGTGAGAGAGGCTGGAGCTTTGGGGTGGTGGAATGTTGTAACTGCAAGTGAGAGGCTGGGGGTCTGAAACCAGAATCTTGGCAACAGAAATGGGGGGGAACAAATATGAGAGCCACTGAGGAAGTAGAACCATAGGCCTTGTTTTGACTGCTTGGCCAGACTTTCAAAGGCATATTAGTCAGGCTATGCTGGGCCATGCTGCAATAACAAACTAATCTTGAAATCTCTGTTTTTAACATAACAAATTTTTACCTACCTCATGTTTTGCATCCAATACTGATTGGCAGGGGGCTCAATTGCACTCAGACTCTCAGGGACCCAGGTTGAAAGAGGCTCTGTTATCTTCCAGGGGCACCACAAAGTATGTGGCCTCCTCAATGCTAAAGAAGAGGAAGAGATGGATGCAGGCAGAGCAAAGACCCTTAACTGATTTACACCAATGTCACTTCTGTACAGAGTCTGTTGCTCTGAACTAGTCACGTCTAACTAAATGTCTATAAAGGAGGCTGGGAAAGTAGAGGGAGAACATGGAATATTTGGGGAGCTTGCCCTTTTTTAGGTATAATGGGGCAATTTCTCCATTTCACCCAGAGGTAGAAATTAAGAAGTCACATACCTGAATTGCCCCTAGAATATGGAGGTAAATTGGTAAGAGGAAGAGACTGGAGAATAATTTTTATAACTCACCCAGTCACTTTTAGGGGTGTGTTTTCAACCCAAGTGGTTCTGTCTTAGAGTTTTAGTCTTCAAAAGTTAGTCAAAGGAGTCCCTGACTGTGATTGTCTATAGTAGTGAACACACCTCACATAAGGCAAGCAGAAACCATTTCATGTGCGTGCACACACACACACACACACACCCTTAGGTTTTAATGAATATAGATAGATGATAGATAGATAGATAGATAGATCTGTCTATCTGTCTATATATAGAGATATATTTTAAAAAATTTTATTTTGAAGTAATCTCTACACCCAATATGGGGCTTGAACTCATGACCCTGAGATCAAGAGTTATATGCTCTTCCAACTGAACTAGCCAGGTACCCCTAATGTATAAAACAAAACCAAAATCCTCCAGTCCAAATCTATTTATCTTCCTCAACAACATCAGAGGTTTTTAGAAATACAAATGAGCGAGAAGTCTTCTGAGAACCCCCAATAACAATTTTGAAATTCCTCTTTCTGGGCCTTGAATACCCTTCCCGCCAAAGGAATTGAGGCTGTTGTTAAACAGACACACTGACGCAGGCAGCAAGTAATTACTGTGTGCCCAGGTCCCAAGCATTCCTCTAGGTCCTGGGGATGCCACCTTTCTGGAACTTAGGTCTAGTTGGGGAGAAATATAGCTAGTCAGTACTCAGTTGGAACTTTAATCAGGACTTCACACTCCAAACTCTTTGCACTAACATGTCATGTTTGTTCTTCAAAGGAAATCTTCCAGCTTTCTATCATTGCCACCTCCTGAAGCACTAGGTCTTTCCCAAGCCTCCTTGACAAACCCCAATAGGCCCAAACTTATTGGCTGGGATGAGGGGATCTGGTGCTAGGGAGAGATGAAGCTGAATAAGGCTCTCTCTTTGCTTTCAGAGGGGCTTCTGGTCTATTCCTTGGGTGCCAGTCTATCTTTTTCTGATGTGTCCTCCCCCCAGGCTTTGTTTTCACAAAATCTCAGGTCGGTGCAAAAGCAGGTAAGCTACCATGACTATACCATGGCCAGGAAAGAGAAGATCTCTTTTTGCCCACCTTTATGAAGGGCAGGAAGATAGTCTGGAACAGGATGGGGGGTACTTTCCACCCCTGCACTCCAGACAGAGCTGTTGTATTAACCAAAACAAATCTGGTTCCAGGGTGAATCGAAAGCCATCTTCTTTTTGCTCCTAGGGACGGCAGCTCCACCAGAAAATACTTGGAATCGTTGGGGCAGAAAATAGAAGGCTCTCTGGGAACGCAGTGCCTCTGATCCCACTTCTTTTATGCCCCAGGAAAAGAAAAGAGGCCCATGTGAAAACCCCTCCTGGGCTTCCCAACCAGTTAAACATGAGGGAGAGGAGAAAAGGGGAAAAATTTCTAAATAAAAGCAAAGTCTTTGAAAAACTTCAAAGAAACATTTCTCCTGTTCAGAAGTCAAGAGCACATCTGGCTGGCGGTGAAAAGAGAAGTGGTGTCATCTGGGCAAAAATGTTCTTTTCAAATATGTCCTTTAAGAAAAGCAAGAAAGGAGAGTGCAAGAGATTGAGAGGAGAGAAATAATGCAAAGAGGGAAGGGAAGTTAAAGGGAAAAAGAAAAAAGGAAAAAAAACCTCCTAAATCTTGTAATGTTTTAGGAGGGCTTATTAGAGTGAAAATTAAGTGTCATGCAGAGCTCTGCTCCAGTATTGATGGCCTTTATTCAAAGAGCCATCACCCTGTAAACTCACTTTAACAACTCCCTTCAGATGAAATATAAAAATTAAAGACATTTACAACACAGCTTAGTAGCAGATGTAGTCGTCCTATTGGGGCTTAGATCAAATAGTGATGTAAACCCCAGCAGGATAACAGGTCTTATGAAAAAGTCCTTAACAACAGCCCCCAAAAATCTTGGAAATCTTACAAAACATGTTTCCCATTCTCTCCCAACCTCAAGGGTCCCCCTCCTTCCCCCAGCCCCTCCCGTGATCTGCTAGACTCCTTTTCCATCGTCATCCTTGTCTGGAGTTCTTATGAGTCACTCTACACTTAGCAACTGGACCAAAAAAAAAAAAAAAATCTGGTTGGGCTTCTGGTTATCTTCTCCATCTAGTCATCTGCCTCCATCATTACCTGGGGGAATGCCAGGGTGAGGGATGTGCTGAGCAGTCTGGGAAAAGGACTGAAATGTACATATAGCTCAAATGGGGATTGAGGTCTGACCTTCACCTTGGTCCATTCTTCCCCATTTGCCTCTCCTTCTTCTTCAGCTCTCATTTTTCCACCCAGAGGAACCTGAGAAGAGGTTTCCCATTTGATTTAGAGGCTGGGTCCTCACTAATATGAGGGACATTTATATCTGTTGTATCGTAATGACTGCAGGTGGGGGCCTTCTCTCCAGTTTGTCCTTTCCAAAGAAGACTTTCTTGAGGATTTATTCTGGGAGCCATCTACCCACACCATGCACCCACTCACTCACTCATTCATTATTTCAAAAAATATATTCATGTGCCTATGACATGCCAGGCACTAGAAAAGTGCTGTAGGCACGGACATGATTGTCCTGTTGGTTATGGTTCTCTTTGTCCTTGAGCTGACATGTCCATGGACTGGCTTTGGAAAGAGAAGAAGCTTAGAGAATGAAAGTAAGTTCTATGTGAGGATTAAGTAAGGTCTATGTGAGCATTTCTGGTTGTTAGGTTCAGTTTTTCTATGGCCCCAACTCTTACAAATGAAGCCAGTGGCCTCTTTTGCCCCCACCACAGTGTATGGAAAAAGAGTCAAGTTGCCCTCTAGGCCCAGGGGCTTGTACCCAGACTCCTCTTTTCTGACAGATGATCACTTAGCCTGTGATTTGGGAGTGATAGTGTTAGATCTTTGGCCACAGCTTGGCCCTTGGACCAGACAGAGTCCAAGAGGCTGAAAAATAAGGAAGAATATAAAGGGCCTTCATGAAAAAGAGAGCAAATCCTGACCCTGTAATGAGCTCTACTCTGAGGATGGGTCAAGGCTCTGCTTCATTGGGAGCAACCTGATAAGAAAACCAAAATAAAGTGTTATCACCTCAGCTGGCTGAACCAAGGCCAGTGAGAAAATTGTCCTAGGGAGCCCTGAAAACAGTAAATGAGAAGCTAGCTTGGATGTCACATGGAGCTTAAGAAGTTTGGAGACATTCCAGGGCTAAGTGGGGGCCTTCTAAGGTCATGCAGTCTAGAGTTTTCCAACACCCAAGCCAACATTTACAGCTTGAACCATGCCCTCCCTGCCCTCTTCTCCTTTGCTTTACCCAAGAGATCTGTGATATGATTGGGTTGCAAATTTTGTCTGGTCCATCCCCATACCTCCCAGCAGGCTTGGCTGGGTTTTATTTCACACATGGTCTAATCTGAAAACAAACACTGGAAATCAGCTGCTAGGGTGGGAGGCCATGTTGATATGACCAATGATCAAGGAAGGTCCCCTTTCTGGATCCCTGCAAGGAATGACTTCAAAGGTACTTTCCTCACACTCACTGCCTATCCTCCTACTCACACATACTCACACACCTACAGATGGCCACAATCCCAGTGGATTACTTTACTATACTGTGGGCCATTTGGTCATAGAGGAGGCAGCATTTACCTCCCCTAATGCAAGGTCAAGTCTGTGAAGAGAATGTGTACTTATGTAAAGAATCAAAGAAGATAATAGTTGCAGCCTATGTCACAGGCGTGGACTAATCTTCGATTAAATAATGATATTCAGATGACATTTCTTGGCAACTGGCAGACCAGCTGGAAAAATAAGTCAAAATTTCCACAGAGAATAACCGTTTTGCCATCCAAAGCTGGCCAAGTACAAACAGCAAAGGTTCTAAATACATGTGAACAAAAGGTCCCAGCACTCCGGCTTGCAAAGGGGCTCCCTTTTCTCCTCACAGAACTGTACATCTGAGTGTGCACATATGTGTAAAATGCACATGTAAATATCCACTGTATCTGCTTGTCTGTCCTCTTCCTCCTGGGTATTCTGACCTTTGCCACTTTCTAGACCAGCTCTTCATTTTTCCGATGAGGAAACAGAAGTCCAAAGAGCTTGAGGGACTTGGCCAAGGCTACACAGCAAGCCAGGAGTCTTGACTCTCATTCCAGTGCTCTTTTGAGTCTGACCTCCACAGAGCTGATTGGTGGAATCTGTAAGAACCCATCATGGGATGCCTGCATGGGGGCCGGAATCAGCATTGTTGGGCTGATGTCTTAAAGGTACATGTGTATAACATGACCTGATGGAAAAATTCCAGCTCGGACATAGTCTAATGTCCGAATCCCAAAAGAGAATGGGACAGACTCTGACACAGGGACTGTTTACACAGAGGCTGGTGGGGTTAAGGGAAGCTGACAAGGGATGGGGCAGAAACCTTTGTGCAACAGTAGAGAGCTTTTCTGGTCCTTAGATCTGAAGGAGGCCAGGGGAGGGAAGTTTCCCGAACCCAAAGGGAGTAAGGTTGCTCTTTGGCAGGGGGACTCATCAACCAAGGTAGCCTGCCTGGAGGAAGCTGGGAATCAATACTGTGAACTCCCCCTTCCCCATTCTCTCAACTGCTTGTGCCTCCCATCGGGGCCAGGCTGTGGGCCATAAGTTGGGCCTCCCTGTGGAAGAGAGTGGTGATTGGGACAAATAGAGTACTCTGCATATCTGGGTTCAAATCTCAAGTAGCTACTTATCAGGCTGTGACTTGGGAAAAGGGACACAATTTTCTGCCCTTGGGTTCCTCTTTTGTGAGGTGGTTATGATGCCACCCACCTTGAGGGTCGAAGTGACTGGTAGGGCTGCTGGATGTGCAGCTCCAAGTTCAATGCCTATCACTCCTGGTGCAGTTTCCTCTCCTCCCAGCAACACCAGAGGCTCCTGGACCATCTGGCAGTAGAAACCCGAAGCCTTACACTTTTTCAGACCTTTTGATCCTGTGATTCTGCTTCTAGGAATTAGTTTCAAGGAACTTATCTGGCCCACGCACAAATTTATAATGCTTTTTGCCACCCCACTACTTAAAATGTGAAAATTAGGAGCAGATTTACTGTCTACATCCATCAGGACTCCTAGATGCAAACAACAGAAACTGATTCTGGATGAGTTAAGCAGAAAATGAATTTATTGAAGGAATACAGGATGACTCACAATCGCCAGAAGAGGCCAGATTGCCTTGGTGGTTGAAAACGATTAGCCTCCTCCTCTTGCACACTCGAGCTCATGGCTGATAATCTGTGAGCAGCAATGTGTAAACCCTGTCCCCAGACACCCAGAGTGTTCATACCAAATTGTGTGGGCAACCCAACTCGTCCTTACCACCCGATGTCATGTCTTGTAGGCAAATTCCAGACGCACCAGCAGAATGAGGGAGATGTGCTTGGCAGCAGCACTCGTGGAAAAGACGTGAAGAGGTTGGTCACCAGCAAGCTCCACACCAAGCCCAGACTGAGGTTCTTAAAGGAGCCAGTCAGCCCAGCCCAGTCCATGAAGGAGGTCACAGATAGACTTCAGTGGTGTTTGGGGAAAGAGGAGCCGATGCTGGTACTTTGACTCCAGCCTGCCTGTGCCTGGAAATGGTGACCCCCAGGTTCCCTTTGCGGGGCCCACATGCCCACCCAGATGCTCTGTGGGCCATTGACAGCTCACGGCTGCCCACGTTCTCCACAGAGTCGACTCAGGGAGTGCCTCATCTGGGCAAGGTTTCTTCATTCTCTGACCCCAAGGGTCAGGCAAAAAGCTAAAATTTTCTCCTCTCTTTCTCGTTTAATTTTCCTTCCTCTCTCCCTTATCAGTTTTCCTTGAGGAGCACCACCCCCTTGATAAATCAGCCGTACTCAATCCTTATCTCAAGCTCTGCTCCTAGGAAAAGTGGTTGAAGTCGTTGTCTGACTTAGATTTATGTCTGGCCTTGAATACCTTCAAGGGATTTGTGCTGGGGGCCTGGTTTCTGCCCTCATTTGGCTCCCAGCCCCTGCTGTCACCACGCTCAGGGAGATAGTGGAGAAGAAAAGGCATACAGTGTTGTGGGAAGGATAGGCATTCTCTCAGTGATGAGGTTTTGTTTTTTGGTCCCCTCACAGAAGGAGCCAGATCTCAAGGGATCAGACTGGGGAGCCTCTCTCTCCTGTGACCACACCCAGCACCCTGTGTCTACTTCTGTTGTCATGTACACCAATCACACTGTTTTATAACATTCTGCTTTCTTGTCTTTCTCCCTGATGAGGCTGAGCCCTGGAGTGAAGAAAGTCTTAGTCTTTCTCAAACTCAGAAATGAAAGTGATTGTCATTATTATTGATAGGCACACAGTTAATCTTTGTCAAGGGAAAGCAAGAATCTTCAGAGGACAGGTCTTCCCCCAGCTCAGGGGGTCAGTACCACTCTTTGGGGAGAGTGGATTACCCCCAAAGCCAGTCTTGGTTATCAGAGTGGCCCATAGACGAGCTTGGGCTGAGAAATGAATGAGCACAGATTCTCATTACCTACAAGTCATTAAGTTGTGATTAGAAAAAAGGGAGGGAGGAAGGCACGAGCATTTGTAAAAGGATACAACATCTGTATTCGTCCATGCACAGATACCACACTGGCCCACAGGGCCACCTTTAATGAACAGCATATGTTATGGTTTCTGTGGACCATATTGTATACCTGCTTTGTGCGAAGCATTACACAACACCAAGGCGACCTCCGTTGAGGTCCCTGCCCCCAGGGACCTCACAATTTCAAAGTAAACAAGCGGTTGTAGAATGGATAATATTTATTGAGTGTTCACTGTGTGACAGGCGTGGTTTGAGACACTTCACACATATTAATTCATTTAAACCTCACTGCAACTGTCAGAGATAGGTAATTTTACAAAGGTAAACACTGAGGCACAGAGAGGTTATTAACTTGCCCAAGAAAACACCTCCAGTGGAAGAGGCAGAATTTGAACCCACACCATTTAAGTTCCAGAGCCCCTCAGCACTCAATCCCAGTGAATGCTTTGGGCCATTTGGTCACAAAGAGGCTGCATTTACCTCCAGAAATGAGGAGGGCTGCAAAAAAGTGTGACTTACTTGCTATGAAAAATCCACTCTTCGTATTGAAAACCTTTGTTAATACCCTCACCCAAATCACTGTGTCCAAAACAGAAAGCAAGCATCCTTTCCCTCGATCATCTGCCCTTTATCCTCGTCCTTCTCGTCAACCATGTTTTATCAACGCTCTCAATCCGGGATCTCAGACTTGTCCTCAATCCTTCCTTCTCCCATGTCACCTGTCACGTCTACCTGATTGCTAGGTCTGCCGGATTCCACATCAAGTATGATTCCAGAACTCAGCCCCTTGTCCCCATGCTCAGGACCCCCTCTTGCTGGGATCACTGTGGTGGTCTCCAGGGGCTTCCTGACTGTCATTCCTTCCCCATGTCGATGCTTGACCCACTACTGCCACCTTACCAGGTCAACCCCAGCCACTTTGCAAGCCTCCAGGAAGCAACTTGGACTCTGGTCCAGTCCATCCCAGAGGCCAGGGCTCTGCCTTTTTAAGAGTAATTCTGGCCAGGACTGGGAAGTGACTCATCTCCCCCTGGGGCCGGGCGAGAGAGGCCCAGCTGCAGCACCAGAAATCACACTGCTTTGCAAACGCTCGTTCCCATATGACTCACCTGGGAATCTTGGTGAAGTGAGGAGTCTGATTCAGTAGGTCTTGGGGTGGGGCCTGAGAGTCAGCATTTCTGCAGGGCTCCCAGGGGAGCTGGTCCCCAGACCTTAGTCTGAACAGCAGGTACTAGAGGGCAGCGTCAAGGATGACAGCAGGGCTGTCGGTCTCCAGCCACAATCTGAAACCAGGACAAGCAGGGTTAGAGACAAAATCAGCCACAGAAGGCTTTATCGAGCATCTTCTCTAGGCCAGATGCCAGGCCACGTGCCACTGAAAGCCCAGGGGAGCTGGCATGGGGCAGGCGGGGGAGGGGTGGCTCCCGATGTACATTTTCTCTAGTTCTTGCAATATTGCTCACAGTAGGTACAATGACCAGAGATGCTCAGAGGGAGGTTCAGCGGCAGAAAGGGCAGGCCTGAGATCCCATCATCATTGCCTGAATTCTTGGGTACCCAGAGCTGGAGGCCTGTCAATGAACACCAGGCCCAGTCTGGGCCACCTTGGCCTCCCCCCGCCCCCTAAAGTGTTGGCCATGGCCCACCTGGAGCAGGCGAGGCGATAGATCACAGAACCCTCGGTGTGAGGAGGCCAGAATCGGAAGCTCTTGCCATGAACAGAGACAGCTGAGTGAGACTGTGTGGTGGAAAACTCTGGGCTGGCTGTTTATCCCAGTTCGACAGTGCAAACAAGTGGCATGACCCGAAGCACCCTTTCCCTCCTTGGGCTCCTTTATTCATTGGGAAGAGCAGGGGCAGGACTGGGTATGTAATCTTTGGGGTGCCGTACACAGTGAAAATGGGGGCCTCTGATTAAAAAAAAAAAAAATGACTACGAATTTCAAGATGGCAACAACAGATCGTTAAACCCAGAGAGGGACCTTTCCCAGTGCGGGGCTCTGTGTGACCTTACAGGTCGCACGCCCGTGAAGCCAGCCCCAGGATAGGGTGGGACAAAATGACGTCCAATGCGTCCTCAAGCTCTATTGTCCAGGAAGTTTGGTTTTCTGCTGTTATCCTCACTTTGCCTGTTTACAATTTATATGTCACCCAGAAAATATGTGTGGCAGCCTCTCCGCTGGGCTCTGCCCCGTCTGGTGTCACAGGATCACCTCCCTCCTCGTCCCTCCTCGTCCCATCCGCTCTACCACCTGCAGACCTCGCTGTGTTGTGAATGCGAGAAACTCCCCCAGGTCCGTGGCTGTCTTGGAGGGGCTGAGGGGGAGCACGGGTGGGAGGAAGGAGAACACGCCCTTCTTCTGTCCTGGACCCCATCCTGTGCCGACAGCACCTTCATTTCCCAGGTCTTTCCTGCCTCCTGGAGAATCGGCACAGAGGCCTTCAGAAGAGTGAGTCAGCAGCACAAGTCCTGTCCTTGCCTCCTACCTCCCCCTCCAGGGACTGAATACCTCAGTTCCCAAACGCTCTGAGTCAGGGAGGTCGCCTCGAGGACATCTGCCTGTTTATCTGAGCCAGGCCTCTAGCAAGTAACAGCTGCTCGAATGAGCCCAGGAGGCATCACTTCCCGTGGCCAGGAGGCCAGACCAGGTGGACTCCTCGCCCTTCTCCTGGACGGACGCCTGCAATGCTGCCCAGGTGGCCGGGTACGGGGAGGGCACTGGCCGCCCGCTACCATCCCAGAGACTCGGCCCAGGGTCCAGCCGAGCCCCGGCCTGCATCTCTTGGGAATGCTGAGCATAGGAGTTATCAAAGTGCAGGAGGCCACCCATGGTGCAAACTGGTCTCTGAGAACCAGACAGAGGCACTGGTCTCAGTGTCAGGGCCCTGGGGTCTCTTTTGGTTTTGCCACTGACCTTGGGAGAAAAAATAAAAAACAAAAAACAAAACAAACAAAAAAAAAACAACACCTTTTCTCTCTTGATATTCTCTGGGCCTTAGTTTCCTTATACAAAATGCCAAAGATCTTCTTTGCCCTCCTCCCCAAGATGGAAAGAATTGGTCCTTCTCTGGGATCCCCAAGCATATAATACTGTAACTAGATCAGGCACTTTCCACATGGTGAGGTGGCTGGTCCAAGGTCTCTCAGGGATCAGCTCCTTGAGGGCAGGCGGTATATTTCAGTCCTTCCCTGGTGCCCCTCTTAGCCCTAACCCTCCATCCATCTGTGTCTTAGACGTTCAGATGGCACTGGGGACTCTGGTGTACAGGGAATGACCATCTTTCACCGCCGGGAAGGTGAAAACGTTACACATGCCCTTTCCGCAATGGGAGAGATTCAAAGGGAAACCCAGAGATCTCTGCCCTCCATGCCAACCCCAAGAGCTGTCGTTGGAAAGCTCCCCGACTCTCATGTTCATTCTCTCTCTCTCTCTCGGTCCTGTGCCTGCCCTGGCCACCGCTGAATTTTGTCTTTTGTCATCTGACTGTAATGGCCCAGCATCCTGTTGGCATAGGATGGCCCAGAAGGCACGGCACCACCGAAAGGAGAGTTTCAGGCTCTCATCAGGAATGGTGAGGCAATTCCTGATAATGGTGATGGGGCAGAAGTGTGAACTTCAGACCAGACCCTGGGGAGGTGTCTGAGGCATAAAGAGAGGTGAGAAAATTCCGGAAGCAGCATCTGCTTCCCCTGGGGGCACGAGAGGGCTGGGAAAAGGCCTGCGAGCTCTTGGGGAGGCGCAGGGCTGCCCTGACAAGGCGGGCTCTTGAGTCTCCTCTCCTGTTCATTCTGTCACTCTCCCCTAGTGGGTAAGGAACACTTTAGGGAGTTGCAGTCATGGGAACCAAGGCGAGGTTGGTATTACGGACTGACCTGAGCCCTCCTTGCCCCCAAATTCATACTTCAAGACCTTAATCCTCAATGTGATGATCTTTGGAAATGAGCCTATGTGGAGGTAATGAAGGTTCAGTGATGTCACAAGGATAGAGTCTGATGCATTGTGCTAGTGTTCTTCCAAGAAAAGATGCCAGAGATCACTCACTCTACCCACAACTCGAGAAGAGGATGGGTGAGGGCACACGGAGAAGGTGGCTGTCAGCCAGGAAGAGGGCTCTAACCAGAAACCAGCTCTGCCGGCACCCCAATCTTGGGCTTCCAGCCTTCGGGACTGTGAGAAAATCAACTTCTGTCATGTGGGGCACCCAACCCTCAGTATCTGGTGATGGCAGCCTGAGCGGGCTCATACAGTTGGCCCGTTGGACAGCACCCCCCTATCACGAAGCAGGGTGGGGCCAGATGTCACAATATGGGGGCTAAGAAAGAGGTTTTACGGGGAAGGAGAACTGATAAGGTGAGCAAAGGCATGGGTCCTCATTCTTCCACTGCTCGCATGGGGGGGTGTTCAGGGCTGGTGAGTACTCACAGCCCTGTGGTACGTCGGCTCTTCCTGAAGATCCTTCCTCTTATAGAACAAGCAAGAGAGGAACCTCATTACTGGGGGCAGCAATCAGACCATTTCAGTACAAGGCAGCCTGGCCTCGGGGGCCCAGCATTTACCAGAGCTGTCTGGGGACATCAGCTCTAGGACCTGGAGCCCTTGAGACCATGTGACCGAGGATCACTGAGCTCAGACACAACCCCAAACTCCCAACTGGCAGATTTGGGGCCCTTGGTGTCTGCAAGATCATTGCCTCAGCAACCTGGACCGAGCGCCAGGATCATTCCAGATGACCCAGGTACTCTCGTTTAGGCATAGACCAGAGCAATCAAAAGAACAGCATTCCCCTGGGGTTGACAAGCTGATGGTAAAGGGAGAGAACCCAGGAGAAGGTCAAAGACAGAGACAGTGTTGGTCACTTGATCAGCTGCCCTTGCCTATCAGGAGAGTCTCCCGCCTACAACAGATTTAGTTCTGATCCAGGGAGCGGGCACCCCTCCACATGGCGGACAGATGAGGGGACAGGGCAGGACTCTCAGGGCCCCATGAGATCATGGGCCACTGGGTATCGTCAGGCCAATGAGACCGCTAACTCCAAATACGCCTGACCTGCAGTAGCATCCTCGGTCAGGCGAAGAGAGCATGGAGGGGGCAGGAATTTCCGGGCTCACGTACTCGAGGGAGAGGGTCAGAGGCAAGACTGACCAGCCACCTGTGCCCCCACCTTCCAGGGGGGTTGCGATGCAGCCTGGCTACTTTCCTTCCCCTCATCGGCTGCCTTTATCAGAATGGATATATCTGGCAAGTGAGGGCCTATCGTACAAACCATACTTGGCTTTTCTTCTCCCCCTGGACCTTGGTAGCTGAACCGAGCTCCCCCTGTACTGTGCGTGTGCCCAGGTTGGGGGCACGTGATACGTGCGTGTGTGCGTGCACATGTGTTTATCTGTGCACGTGCTGGCTCTGGAGAGAAGAATGGGGACAGGGAGCCACCATCGTCCCCCTTCCTCCCATGACCCCGTGGCTGGCTCTGTGGCTGACGTCACTTACAGGGCCTCGTCTCCCGTGGTGGTTTCTCTGCAGTCCGTCCAGGGGCAGCCAGGCTTTGACGGCCCCCTCTGGCTGCCTCGTGAGGTCAGACGCTAGCAGAGAGAGCAAAGGATCAAACCTGCTTTGGCACAGTTTACCCACGCCTGTCCTGCCTGTACCCTGGGCAGGGTCTCAGCTTTGGTGGATTTCATTGTCACTTTCTGTGATGACCAAACAACTTCAAAATGTGTATTAAAGGGGCGCCTGGGTGGTTCCGTGGGTTAAAGCCTCTGCCTTCGGCTCAGGTCATGATCCCAGAAGTCCTGGGATCAAGCCCCGCATTGGGATCTCTGCTCAGCAGGGAGCCTGCTTCCCTCTCTCTCTGCCTGCCTCTCTGCCGACTTGTGATCTCTGTCCATCAAATAAATAAAATCTTTAAAAAAAAATGTGTATTAAAAAGTCTAGTCCAGGGGAGACTGGGTGGCTCAGTCGGTTAAGTGTCTTCGTTCAGCTCAGGTCATGACCCCAAGGTCCTGGGATCGAGTCCTGCTCAGCAGGCAGCCTGCTCCTTCCTCTCCCTTTGCCCCTCCTCCGGCTCATGCTTGCTTTCCCTCTCTCTCTTTCTCTCTCAAATAAATAAAATCTTAGAAAAAAAGTCCAGTCCAGTCTAATCCCAGAGTTTCACCCTTTCACCCAATTAAAGGTCTCCCTGTCCCAGCTGAGCCCCAACTCAGGCGAACGAGCAGTATTTAGCTTCTCTGCACAGCTCTGGGGCCTTGGGTTTGGAGCACAGGAAGACAGGGGTGACAGAGGGCAGAGAAGGTCCTTCTCTCCTGGTCTGCTGTCATCTGGCACTGGGGATCCTGGTAGACACACAAATGCTGGCTCATTTCCTTGTCATGAGCATTTATGGATCCCCCTAGGAGTCACCTGCTGTGCCCTAAATTGGCCTGGGGGATGCCATCTCTAGCCGGCAGCTTACGACTGACCCCTCTTGATCTCCATTCTGTGGTGCACTCTGTGGGCCATCTCCAACTTCTTTCTGCTGGCGTTGCCTTAGCCCTGTCAGGAAGTGAGCTTGGCTGGAGACCGTCTGAAGACAAAACCCAACCTGCTTGCCCGCCATAAGCCCACTTGGCCCATAGACAATTGCCTGTCCTTTCTTCGCCTTGCATGAGACATAACTTATTCCCACAGTCCCCTTCTGAGTCTCCTGCAACAGGCTGTGGTCATGCAGTCACTCACCTTCAGACTTTTCCAGAAGAGCTTCAAGGATCTACCCAGTGTCTCCCTTTCCACTGCTTCAGGTCAGGCTGTCTCAAGGAGTCCCTTTCTGAGAGGCCCCAGTTATTGGTGTCACCATGACTCAGATTTCTGTAGCTCAGTAAGCATCTGGCCAGAGGAGTGAAGTCACTATCTTCTCATGGGAAACATGCCTGTTCTGTTAACGTGGTCCTCTTCAAGTCCCCCTCTCTTCCCTGCCTGAGAGTGAAGACATGAGTCAACTTGCTGACAACGTTGGCTCTAAGGAACGTTCTTTGCTGATCTGTCGTCCTCTGTGCTTTAGAAGAGGGGGTGGACTAAGAGAATGGTCTTCAAACTATCTTGTTTGACGACTTCCTAAAAGGATTTTGGAAAACTGTGTAGCTTTTCAAGCATTTTAAGCATTTTAAATGCTTTTACTGCTAAACACTTAAGATTGACATCTGAAATTTTTCAGCACACGTTTAAGTAGTTCCAAAGGATGAGATTTCTGGTGTGCTGAACATGACATGTGCACTTTTAAATATTTTTCATTGAGACCTTGAAGTTGCCGATTTTGGTTCATCCAACACAGCTACTGTTGAACTTGGCAAAACCAAAGAGTTAAGTCAGAACTTTTCATAAAAAAGGAAAATTCTGATTTCACTTGAGAAAGTGAAAATATTATATTAACATAATATAAAAGTTAATAGGTACTGGAAACCCCTGCCTTTTTTTTTTATTTTAGATTTTATTATTTATTTGAGAGAGACAGAGAGAGCACAGACAGTGGGCAGGAGCAGAGGGAGAGGGAGAAACAGACTCCCCACTGAGCAGGGAGCCCGATGCAGGGCTCCATCCCAGGACTCTGGGATCATGACCTGACTTAACCAACTGAACCACCCAGGCGCCCCATAAACCCCTGCATTCTTACCCCAAGATAGACGGTGAGTAGGCAGCAGAGGTGCAGAATTTTGTGCTGGTTTGTTACTTGTAGGAAATAACCCTGGCTTGGATTTTTGCTGGGCTCTTCCTTGTGGTCTTGTATTTGGTGCCCTGAGGATTTTATCGCCCAGAGAGAAGCTCCACAGCCAGGTTTGGGACGGGCAAGGCCGTTCTTTGTTCTGGGGGAAAACTGGAAATCCCCAGTGAGTGCTCAGACACTTTGGTTTTAGGAAAGAATGCCAGGACAGAGGGACTGGAAAGATGTCTTCAAGGCTGTCTGTGCCTGTGTGTTCTTGGCAATGTCTTCCTGTGTCCCCAGGTGGAAGACCACTGGGCCAATGGTGCTGTGTCTTCTGTGGTTGCCCCTCACAGGTTCTGCACAGATGGCCCGATATCCCTCATTAGCATTAACACCATTGGTGTTGGACTTGAGGTCTCATCTGAGATAGGAATGACGGGGGAGTCCCTCGAGAAGACCTCACTTGGCGCATAGGGGTCTTGGCCCACAGGGGTGCCCAGGGAGGATCTGCGATGTCAGTGCTGAGTCAGCCCCCTGCAGTCCCTGCTGTCCCTGTCCCTGCCTCCCGTCACTCCCTGCGTGGGAAGGGGTGTGGCGGGGAATTCTGGGCTGAGTCGCCACTTCCGTGTGGTTAGGGCTTGGGTGTAGGCGGTGGTGGGAGACACAGCTGGCGGACAGGGGCCGGGGGAATCCTCTGGGGGGTGAGCCCCGGCCAGGGCAGTGCATGTCAGCCAAGTGGAATCCCCGCGGCCCCATTTTCAAAGTCATTTGCAAGGCTGAGCTCTCCCTTTGTCTGTGTCCGAGGACCCCCCACTTTCGGCCACAGCCTGGGAAAATGTGGGCAGTTGGGGCCGCGGTGGCCTCTCAGAGCAGCAGCTGTTCTGCATGGAGCCTGCACTGACCCAGCCCGTCTGGCCCGTCACCAACCATACGCCAGAGGGGCCTCTGCCTGGGTGGTGAGACCGGAGGACACAAAGATGTACTTGATCCAAATACCTCCCACACCAGCCTGCCAGGGGACCTGGTGGCCCACCATTAGAGAGAGATGGAGAGAGACACGGAAGGAGTGGGGGCGGGCAGCCTTGGGGCTGGCCGATCTCACTGCCTCCCTCATTTCTTTAAGTAGTGTCTACCTGACCCTGGATACGGCCCCTAAACTCTCCAAGCCTCAGTTTGCTCCCTGTAAAATGGGGCCAGGATTCAGGCTCGATGTCTCCCTCCTGGAAGGCGATGGGCTGGCTAGTCTCTTCTGGGTGGAAGTGAGATCCCTGTCTGTAGCACCGGCCCACACCCAGCTTTTGACCACAAACAGCTCTGGTGGAGGAGCCATTATCCGAAAGTCTAGTTGCTGCTGACTCAGCCTCATTGACTCAACTGCACTTTGGGGAGACCAAGGACCGAGCACTGGGCCAGGAGCAGCTGAGAGAGAGCATCAGCAGAGCCTATGTCCACACTTCTCTTCTCCTTCTCCTCCAGGAAGCCTTCTTTAATTTCTCCTTCTTGTAATGCCCCCAGTGCCTCAGTTTACCAATCAGTTTGCTGTGCCTTGTATCATGGTTCTGTCTCCCTGATGTGCCTCCACATCTCCAGGGACCCCAGTCTTCCTGTGTTGTGCTGTGGGGGAGCAGCCTGTCTGGTCCTGGGAGGCCAGATAATGAAGTGATGGGTAAGAGCTTGGCTTTTGGATCCAAGAGACCTGGCTTCAAACCTACTTCTGCTGATATTTAACCCTGCGAGATCACTTCCCTCACTGAGCCTCTGTTTCCCCATCTGCACAAGAGGAAGTAATATAGTTCTTACCATATGTGGTTTGTTGTGAGGATTAAAAGAAATGGAGATGATACCTGTAACATCCCAGGTCTCTGCACTTAGAGCACACCTGGAGCTCAATACATGTGAGCTATTATTATTATTATTATTATTAATGAGTCACTCTAACCCTTCCTCCAAGGTTCCATGTGGCCATCTGTCAGGTGCTGAGCCAGGTGCTGGGGGCAGCAGCGTGAGGGAGAGACAGTCCTCCCTGCCATGGGACAATTTATGTGACGAGTGTTTTCACAGAGATGTGGCCAGGAGACATGGAAAACTTTATAGGGACGGCCTCGTCTGGGGTCGAGCTGGGGGTGGTGGTGGCAGGAGTGGCTTCTGTTGGGGGTTGGTGACAGAAGGCAGGGACCCTGGAGAGGAGGCACAGCTCTCTGCCATGCCAAGGAAGAGTGAGAAGGGCATTCTGGGCAGAAGAGAGAACGCAAAAGAAGCACTCCTTTCTCGGGAAGTCATTGCCAGTCATGGTAGGGAGGGAAGGGTAACGGGGTGGGGACTGAAAAGTAGATCAGGAGAACCCTTCCCTATGTCCCTAGTTGGGGCATGAACATCCAATCCCTTAAACATTGATCAGAGACATGACTGGCTCAGGAAAGCTGCACCAGGACCCCATGAGGCTCAGGCAGGCTAGAGCAGAACTTATGGAGGGCGACTATCTCTCCATGGACAGGTGCATCCCCGAAGGTCCCCCACATGCAAGGAACCGGATTCTCAACACAATGGCTCTGGACAATTAGACAAATAGGTGGAAGACCATCTATGGCTCTTACAAGAACGGCAGAGACAGGACACATGGTGGTTCAGGTCACACCTGGGGAATGGGGTTTTGCCCCTACTTGGCTGCTCTCGTCCCACAGGCTCCCCGCACGGAGCCAGCTGCAGCCCCAAACATGCCGGGCAGAGGGAGAAACCAGTGCCCTCACCATCCCCAAAGCTTGTCTGATTATTAAAACTCATACATCAAGCTCTGAAGCAAATACCCGGCATGGGGGAATTGGGAGCCTTCAGCGTGGACTAGATCCATCACCTTCTAAATCAGGTCCATCAGCCAGTGAATCAAACACATCACCTCCGGATTCGATGGGCTCCCAGTCGGATTAGATGCATCGCCTATTGAATCAAATGCAACTCTGATTGAATCAGAAACTGCACCTCACCTAGTAAATCATCTAAATATTACCCACATTACAAGTTTGGAATGGCTGCCTCCCCAATACGTTTTAACAGACGACATGTTAAAGCTGCTATAACATTTAAACAATTACCCGCAGAAATGAACTCAATACATCACTCAGGCCGGCCCGATCAAGGTTTTGAGCAGGAGAAATGGCCATCCAGATGCATGGGCTTTCCATTTTTCCCTCCCTCCCCGCTGCCGCCTGCCCCCCTTAGAGTCTTTTCTCTTCAGACACATGGTGAGGTGAGGCAGGCTGGGAGCATGGGGGCATCCTGATCCCACGCAGCCCAGGGGAGGCCAGAGTGAAACCCACAGCAGACCAGACATGGGCCCATCCAGGTGGCTGACCTGTTCTGCTTAATCGGCATGGTGTTTGCAAGGAAGCAGATGTTTCAAAAAAAGAAAGAAAGAAGAAAGAAAGAAAGAAAGAAAGAAAGAAAGAAAGAAAGAAAGAAAGAAAGAAAATCACAAAATTCACATGAAAATCCTGGAGTTTTGGCTTCTCTTAACAAAGTGAGATTTAGCAATAAGAGGCCCGTGCTCCGGGCAAAACCTAGTCATAGTAACTATTGCCAGGTGTGGTTCCAAGAATTCTTCTGTATTATGTCATCTGGTGCTCACAACAACCCCCAAATTGTATGCTATTGTAGCCTCTCCTGGATCCCAGCTGACGAGGTCCAGGGCACAGAGAGAGCAAGCGACTCCTGCAGATCGCACAGCTGAGCGACGAAGGAGACCACCGTCTCATGAAGCCAGGTGGTGTGGGCTGGTTTCTGGAGGGATGGGCTAGCTCACCTTGCCAGGCGTCCTGATCTCATGAAACCCACACGCCCTGGTGTCCCGGCAGCATCCTGGCCCCGAGCTAGGATCTATCCCAGAGGCCCTCGGCTAGAGACCTGGGGATTATCTACAAGATGGTAGGTGCAGCCAGAGAGCTATCCTGGGCGAACTGGAAGAAATGGTCATTATACTATTTTGGATTTGCTCCCCGTTGACTATATTAAGCTGAAGAGTGCCCTATCGGTTGATAAGCAATTCTTTGAAATAAGTCCTGTAACTGCAAAGCACAGAATTATGCTGAATTGTGCTTGTGTGCCCTGTGTCAAGAGCGTTTTCTCAAAAGTAAACACCAAAATAGAAGAGGTTTTGAAACTCTGCTTTGGTCTTTCTTGTTTTTTTGTTTTTTTTTTTTTTAATATGCCGGAAGCTCCAGGAGGGAAGCGGCCCAGGTCCTCTCTTTCCTGAGCGGCCCTGCCCTGGGGGCCGTGTCGTGGGCAAGGCTGCCACCCAAGGCTAGGAGACTATGTCTCTTCTGCATGTGACCCAGCCAGCCCTTTCTGACCACCACTCTCCCCAATCCTTCCCCAGCCTTTGGGCTCTAAACAAACCAAGCAGAATAAAAGTGACAGCTCTGCGTGGCGTGATCTTTGCATGTCACCTGGCTCCTGGAAAAGCTTAGTAAAGATGACAGGTGTGTTTTCAGAGGAAAGCCTGGGAAAGGCCCACTCAGGGTCTACGTAAGCTTAACAGCAACCCAAGGCTCCAATGCAATGGAGCAATGCAGGGCAATGCAAACATCTGGGGCATCGGCCACCAGCAGTGCTAGCTGGGAAGCCACAGGTCAGGATGGGCCAGGGTATAACGCCTAGACCTGGAACCTAGCCCTGACCCACCAGGAAGGAAATGAAAGTGCTCAGGAATATTCTGGAGGGTGGCTCGAAACCCCCTCCCTGGGTGTCTCCCAGCCCCTGCCACATACCCACGGCTGTAGGCACCGTGGAGGTCTGGTTGACCCTGTGGGCTGCCTTAAGAGGTGGCCTGACTCTCACCAAAAGGCTGCTCAAACTTGATGTTGAGTTTGGGTTGGAGTCTGGCCCTCAGCCCGACACTGCTCCAACCCCAGGGTCCCCAAGGAGGACTGTGGAGATGGCTGCTCCAGAAAGGCTACAGCTGCACGTAGGGGGGCGTCCCAGGCTAGTACCACTCATGGGTGACATGTCAAGAGGGAGAGTGAGGACGGAGAACAGACAGCTTTTCAGGGTCCCCGCCCTGGGCAGAACTCGGGGGTCGGCGGGAGGAGAAAGTGCCACACCGCTAGCCAACATCAGCGGACAAGAAAGACTCAGGGAGTGACTGGATCAGCACCCCGATGTGGGGCTCGATCCTAGGACCCTGGGATCATGAAGGCAGATGCTTAATGACTGAGCCACCCAGGCTCACAGCAACCTAATAATTGAACTTACTGGAATCAGGCTTGTCCTAAGTGTTTTCTTTCCATGTATTATCTTCTTACAAACAGGAACATTGGTATTGTTTTTATTTTGCCTGTGATGTATGAGAAAACTAAAATACAGACAGTTTACCTGGCCTAGCCTCATTTTCCAGGGCTGAGCCCCCAAGGATCAAAGAGGTGCACTTGACCCACAGAAGTTTCGGAGCCGACAGAATGGGAGGGCTGGTGTTTAAATCTGAGCATGTCTGATTCTCTTGTCTAAGCTCTTCAAGACCCAGGGAATGCATTCTGTGGCTGGTCCCAGGTGAGCCACAGACATGGCCAGGAGAGAGCGGGAAGGCTGTGACTCATGCCCAGGAGGTGGAGCATGGGGGTCCCCCTTCCAGGAAGAGGCTGTGTGTCTCCCCACATCCCTCACTCCACCCTGAACACACCCATTTGTACCTGGAACAAGGCATTTGCACCTGTGAGTGCGCGGAAATGGCTCTGTTGGGTTCTGTACAAATTGTGGGGGAGGGGGTCTCTGGTGTCTTTCCTAGTCCCCTTCTGACCAGCCCCCGAGAGGTGGCAGCTGATGCCACTGGAGGTTGCCGTGGGCTCTGAGCGACATCCTCTTAGCGCACGGAGCCCCTGCCCTTCCTCCCCAGTGCCCTGCCCGCTCTCTGTAATTACAGTCTCGCCAGCCCCGCCGCTCGGCTGACAGCCTGAACTTTTCTGCCCAGTGCAGCCTTCAGTGCCTGAGGTCCCTGGGGATCATCAAAGGTCACAAGGAAAAAGAAGCTTCTGCGGGCTCCTTCTTACTGGGCTGAAAGATGTCTGACTCAAGAGTGCCTGCTTATATTCAAGGAGCCTCACCCTTTGAGGCCACAAGTGTGGTTGGAGGGGTGTGGAGAGACACGCTGGGTCTACCCCAAAATGCTCCCTGTTGGCACTGATGTAGGGTAAGTGGTTTTCTTAGTTTTTACTAGTTGCAAGAGCTTTTGTTCCAATGATCCCTTTGGTAGAAGCCCAGCTGATAAAGTAAGAGTAGAATTTCCCTGATTGAAGGACATATGTTGGGGGACCCAGAGCTTTACCTGCTGCCCCCCCACCCCGGTAGTAGGACCAAGGTCCCTCATCTGGGCTTCCCACAGATCTTGTTCAAACCCCCTGATTTACCAAAGAAGAAACTGAGGTCCGGAGAGGCTGTGTGACTTGTCTGCTATTTCAACAGAAAACTGAGAGCTGGCTAGATTCCGTCAGATGTGTACACCCAAGTTTATCTTGTGGAGTAGGAGAGGCTAGTGGGAACCCATTATACTCTTCCTTCCTACATGCGAATTATCAACCATTAGAAATGTCCCTAGAATCAGATCATGCAGTTGATTTAAGCTTAATAAGGTCTCTAATGGCTTGGTGGCCATGCACTGGACGCAATGGGAGGAAAGCCCAGTGGCCGCCCTCAAGAATGGGGACGAGACCCACAGGCAAATCATTTTGGTATCTGTGTGGGATGCTCGGACAGCCTGCACAAAGGGCCGTGGCAGCTGAGGACAGCCACTCAGCCAGCCAGAGGGGCCGGGGGCTTCTCCCAGCTTGAGTGGAGCCGTGGGGATGGGTAAGGCTCAGCTGGTGAGGGCAGAGGCCCTTCCAGGATCCCTCAGCCCCATTATTGGGCTTGGGGGACAAGTATGGGGTGTGCTGTGAACAACACAGCAGAAGGAGTACAAGATGGGGAGAGGCAGGAGAGTGTGCTGGGCCTTTTACCCTGTACTAAGGAGCCTGGGCTTCATCCCCCGCACTAAGGATGCAAGGGAATAAGAAATTAAGGGTGAGGCATTCTGGATGCTGTGTGATGATGGGTTTGAGGAGACGGGGTACAACTGGAAGCCTGATGAGGATTTTATATAATGGTTTGGGTCAGTCTGGGGTGGAGCTGTCCAAATGGAGATTCCAGAAATATTTGTGGGGTATTTTAGAAGGTGGGTGATTGGATTTAGGGAAGGGGTGCCAAGGGAGAGGGAGGAGCTGAGAAGAGGGCGGGGGACTTAGAAGGGCCCAGGAAAGCAAGGACATGGGCCAGCACTCTTGGGAGAGAGAAGGTCTAGAACATGGGGAAGTTGAGGAGGGGTATGGGGTGGCAGGAGGGGCTCTGTGTGGCCAGTTGGATTGTGGGGTGACAGAAGACTCCCCCTGCCCTCCTCCTCCCGCCCGCTTGCTGCCCACCTGTGGGAGCCTTTCCAACTCAGCAGCCTTCCCTGGCCCCTGTAGGAGCCCCTGGGGCAGGTCCTGGTGCTGCGGGCAAGCTGGGCCAGGCCTGTGCCCGGGGTTCACATCTCAGCGTCTCCTGAAAGATGCTCTTCGTGGTTCCAGGTGCAGTGCTAGCACGGGTGCCTCCTGGAGCAAGCAGAGAGAGAGAGAGCAAACCCAGACCCCTACCTCCAGCTGCGGGGCGGGGCGGGGGGGGGCAGCAGCACCGGCCGCCCAGCGGAGAAACTGCTAGCTCAGGTCACGTTGCCCGCCGTCGACCTCTCTAAGCAAGGGGTTAAATATTTCCTTAAAAACCCCACGGTGCCTTGGAAATCAGCTGAATGGCCTTTCCGCACGGCTCCTGAAGTCCCGGGTGCACTCCCCAGCTTTCTGACGAGATATAAACGGCGGATTTTATGGGCAGCGGCATGGGCCAGTGGGCTAAGGACAGGCCGGGGAGCCAGCAAGGACGCGGCCTCGGTGCCTGGTGACCGCTTGACTCGAGGTGTGACCTTGGGCCGGTTGCTTAACCTGTTTACACCTTAGTTTCCTCGGCTGAAAAATGGGAGTCCTGATACTACGGGGCCTCACAGGGGGGCTGTGAGCGGAGCTAATTGATGGCTGAAGTGCACCCTGGGTGTCTCAGATGCTAGTAAACCGCTAAGTAATTACGCAGGCCTCGGAGCGCTGGCAGCCCGCACGCAGGGCACTCTTTCCAGGCCGAGGGGGCCAGGAGAGCGAGGCCAAGAACGCCTGGCTCAGCTAAATGCCGTTCACCTCGCCGAGCGCCTCCCCGGCGAGCCCCCCTGCAAGGTCACCCTTCACCTCCTGGAGATCTTTCTCGTTGGGGCTCTCACACCTGTTCTCCCTCAGCCCTGCCTTTCACCTTCATTTCTGCAGAGATGCGGCTTTTTCTGTCATTGATAGTCCGGCGAACGATGTGTCCGTCGAGCGGCCGCTCTGGGCAGGACATTCTGCTGTGTCCCCTCTCATGCGCTCCTGGGCCCCCGAGAGGCACAGCGCAGGGGGCTCTCCTGTTCCCATTTCACGGATGTGGAAACTGAGGCGCAGAGGACTGAGGCATGCCTTGATTCTTTCAGTGGAGCCTTTCAACAAAGCCTCTCCATTCCTGTGCCCGCATAGTCCTCAAGAGTCAGGAAGAGGAGTCACAGCCAGAATTCTCCGACTTCCGTGCTCAGACCTTTCCATCTCTCTGGGCTGCCTTCCCTGCTAGCTCTTCATTTCATGTGGGACGATAGGGTGCAGGACCGGACAGGAGCTTCCCTGGCCTCAGGTGCAGAGAACCTGGATGATCTTTTCTGTTTATACCAGAAAGTGACTAGATGAGGCTTAGGGCAAGTTACTTGACCTTCCTAAATCTTTTATTTTCCACTCATGTCCCTTTTGTGTCTACTCTGCTACAACTGGATATTGTGGTAATAGACACCTACATTCTGTGTGTTCTAATATACAACAGGTATTAGTGTATCTGCCATACGAGGTGCTGTGGATTGAATATTGTCTCCCCAAATTCCTATGCTGGAGTCCTAACCCCCAAAGTGATGGCATTAGGAGCTGGGAACATTTGGGAGGTGATCAGGTCATGAGGGTGGAACCCTCTGGAATGGGATTAGTGCCCTTATAAAAAGGACCCCAGGGGCACCTGGGTGGCTCAGTTGGTTAAGCGACTGCCTTTGGCTCAGGTCATGATCCTGGAGTCCCAGGATCGAGTCCCGCATCGGGCTCCCCGCTCCACGGGGAGTCTGCTTCTCCCCCTGACCTTCTCCCCCTCTCATTCTCTCTCTCTCTCAAGTAAATAAATAAAATCTTAAAAAAAAAAAAAAAAAAAAGGACCCCAGGGAGCTCTCTCATACCTCCTGTCATGGGAGGACACAGTGTCATGGGACACTGGTCTATGGACCAGGAAGCAGGCCTTCACCAGACATTGAATTTGCCCATGCTTTTTGATCTTGGACCTTCCCAGTCTCCAGGACTGTGAGAAATAGGTCTCCATTGTTTTTGTCATTCAGTCCGTGGTATTCTGTTAGAGCAGCCTGAACAGACTCAGATACCCAGCTAGCTAAATGGGTCTAAATCCCTGGGCCAGGGATTTTGCTATATATCTAATTTTCTCTAACGGAATACACACAGAGAAGGTGCCAGGCCCTGGGTTAGAAGTGAGCCACGTGTCCCTGCCCCAAGGGGACAAGATATCAGGGTGAATAGGGGAGGCCAGGTTTCTGGTCATGGCCCATGCCTTCGTCTATTGGGCCCCAGTTGCCGGGGGGAAAGAGCTCCTGATCCAGGCCCCCGGGGGCTGCTCCTTGAGAAACCAAGGGATTCCTACTGGTTTATCTAGGTAAGGGGCCATGGGTGGGGAAAGTCGAGCCTGCCGAGAGTCGTGTCCTGGCACGCATCTTGTAGGCAGGTTTGGCTCTGGGGGCTGCACCAGCAGGGTCATGCTTCCACAGATGCTTGGGATCCTAGAGCGAGCCAGGGGTCCTCCCCATCTTGGACCAAAAATGACACCCAATCTCTGAGGTGTCCCAGAGACGCTTTGCTGGATCACAGGAAGTCATGAACACCATCACCCGTTTGAGCCAGTGAATGACGATGACCCTGTTGAGTCTTGTGCTCCTGAAGCTACTAATGAGTGGTGGAACATTTCAGTGGTCCAGGCAGCACACTGCCAAAACTCAGGACTAGCCAAACATCCCTGTCCCTGCTTGGGTTTCCCGGGAGAAGAGGCACAGAGACTGGGCACCCATTCTGCCTGTCTGTGAAGGTTATGTCAGCCAGAGAGCACCCCACCCCTGTCCTCCCTAACATCCACCCTTCTTCCCCCCATCTCTGTCTGAATAGAAGTGGACGAAAATGGCATAATCCTGGGTGACGGGGAGGAACCACACAGGGCCCAGCATTCCCCACCTGCACCCTCTTTCTCGCCACGTTACAGACCATGTCTCTCACCCCTGTGCCGGAGTTCCCACGAGAGGGGCTGCAGGAATGTGAGCCTCCTTTAAATCCTGCCTTTCTGGACATCTCCAACTAAAGAGGATCAACCATCACTTCCTATTAGCACCACTTGGCCTTTCCACGGGCTGCTCCATGGATCACTTAGAGTCATAAAGACTGCTCGGTGGGCTACCCGTGCATCCCTGAGGGCTCCGGGGAGCAGCTGTGGGGAGCGCAGAGCACAGAAAACTCAGGATCTTTGGCTGAATGCCCTCCTGCCTGCTCTGTCCTACCTCATCCATTGGCCTCATGGACTCTTCAGGGACAGGGACACAGAGGCCATGGCAGATAAGAAGAGTGACCACCACCTTCGGAATTGGCGCCAGGAACTATTCTCAGATCTCATTTAGTGCCCCTGTCAAGTCTAAAACACATTTAAACCAGGGTCTCAGAGAAATTAAGTGACTTACTCAAGGTCACAGACAGGACAGAACAGAACTGGACTCCTCAAGTCACGCTCTTTCTAATTTCCTAGCTGCCTTGGAAAAGCTTCCCTTCCTTTCCACCTGTCAGGGACAACACTTTAGATCAGAGACAGCTTCGCCTGACTGGGGAGACAGGTTCCTTCCAGAAGGGATACATCCACCAAGGTCGGCTCTCTGGAGGGGGAGGGTGTATCACACGGACCGACCCAGGCATTCAGTGGTTAAAAGTGTACATGTAGGATTTATCTATCCCTCAGCCTCCAGATGTGTGGGACAACCAGGGTTGAAATTCCAGCCTCGGGAAGCTCATGTGACCCTCTTCTCACCCCCAACCCCCACCCCGGCACGGCACACGCTGTGT
The DNA here is from genome assembly GCF_963455335.1 of Martes martes. Taxonomy (NCBI): domain Eukaryota; kingdom Metazoa; phylum Chordata; class Mammalia; order Carnivora; family Mustelidae; genus Martes; species Martes martes. The sequence goes on along the minus strand of NC_137900.1, from coordinate 44,485,177 downwards.
GGAAAGCAGGGCTGAAATTTTATAAAAGGAAGCAAAACTATACAATAATCCTAACACGGAGCTGCCGCGAGTCTGGCATAAAAGCAAGCGCGTGAGAAATGGGTCTAAGGATCAGTCCCCTCGCCGGGCCCGGAAAGTCCTCGCTCATTAATGTTTCACAGGGTGGCTGGTGGCTGGGCCCTTTCAGCAGAAGTGAACTCCCAGCTTGGCTCACATCCCGTCCTTCCCAGAATGACCCTTCACTCCTTCATTCTTTTGGTACAAGTTTCTGCCAAAGGAACACAGATGGAGAGAGAAAAATCAGGGCTGGGTTTAGATAGGGGGAAAAATTCACAGAATGTCAATCTGTTCATTCTGGAAAAAAAGTTAAAATAATATCAGATCATTTTAGGGTTTTTGTAGGATCTCACACACACACACACACACACACACACACACGGAATGGCCATTTCTCTGTGCTCTGGATCTGTGCGCTCTTAGCACTAGAGTCTTCTAGAGGCGTCAGGCTAACCTTTAGGCTCTTCTTCCGTTCCCGTCCTGGGACGGCCTCTCTTGGACCTCTTCCCTCCTGTGTTCTTCTTGTCTCCTATCACAAACACTGCTTCCCTCTTCCTTCTCTGTCTCTCCATGTCCTCCCAGTATCCCTTCCCAGCCCAACAACAATAACAAAATAACTCCACAGGAAGATTCTAGGGTCTTCAGATCAGAGGGAGAATGACTGATAGAACTTAATGTGTTCCTTCCCTGGGGTTTTGCTGTATCCAGGGACAAATGGCTATGAATGTGTGGGGTCTCTTGCCTCAGGAAGTTGATGAGAGGAGCTGAGTGGGGCAGAAGTCATCCTGGGGACCCTCAAAAGCACCCCCATGCACAGGGCTGCCCACCGTACTTAACAAAGACCTGCTCTGAGTACCAAGTCTTACCGGATGCTCCTTGCTCTCTGGAACCGCCCCTGAGGCTGTGTCAGTGCCTGGTGGGTGGAGGTCTTTAACACTGGTTCCTTCTTCATATTCCAAACCACACCTCCTCCCCTCTCCATCCTCCCTGCAAAAAGAGGCGCAGAGAGAACAGGCGAGGATTGGCTGTGGTTAATAGTGTGGGGGGTACCAGCACGCAGACCTGGCAGAGGGCTGTCTGGCATGGCAGCTCCTGCCCTTGGACGTGCCCAGGCGCCAGGGTGGGGGCTGTGCCCGATAAACAGCGCTCTGGCAGCCGTGAAAGGGCAGAGGGGGGAGGCAAGAGCGAGATGCTGAGAGGAGCTGACGGGGAACGTGCTTTTGCGCTTTCCTCTCCTAGGGACCAGGGCCTGGAATTTGAAAGCCCCTGCATGTGGCCTGGCCTGCCCTTTGGCATCTGGGTCACGGCCACAGGCAGACCGACAGGAGACACTGCTCAGGCTGAGCCCGGGGGTAACACGCACAGAGAAGTTCTCCCACACACGGTCCCATTAGGTCCTTGGGGATGATGTGGGCAGAATCACCTACTTCTGAACACATCAAACTTCCCTTCTAGGACTTCAGGGGGAGTGTCATGGCCAAGGTAATTGACAGGACCTGGACTAGAACGCAGATCCTGTAACTCCCAAAGTCTCCGGCCACGGATTTTTCCAGAGGTGCAGCACGTCATCCCAAAGGTCAGGACAAAGCACAACAACAAAGACAGGCACTCTCTCCAAGGCGTCTGCTTCCCCCGTCTTCTAGCTAATAACTGGTCTTCAGCCCCTTCCTAAAGCACATGGAGTGATGCCCAGGACACAGTGAACGTCCGTGGCTAGGAGTCATTCTCTAGCACCTCCTTGCGCTCTTCCCCGGGACACCAGCCTGCCCTTCCCCCCGTCCACCCGGCCCCACGACGCACTTCCGCTCCCTCCATGTGGACGCTCGCTTGCTAAGCGCCAGGGAGTCTTTGTTCCCAAACCTGTGTCATGCTTGCTTTGCTTGTCTTTGTAGAAGCCTTATTGCAATTAAGGCGTTTAATGAAACGTTCTGCCAACAGATGATATAATGACAGCGGAAAGAAAAGAGTCGTCATTCCTTTGCCAATGGAGCGAAGTGCTTTCGGAAGATGACATGATGACGGGTTGGTTGGAAGTCGCACTCTTGTTAGGTGTGGGGTAGTTAACACTGGAGGCGGCGGGGAAAACGAGCACATCTCGGCTGAGTCTCCACTTGGAGCACTTGGCACAGGTCCGCTCTCGCAGCACTTGAAAGGAAGGAAACTGGGAAGCGTAGATGATGCAGTACTGGGTGGGGTTTACTCAGGAAAGACGGCTGGACACGCCCATCGACGGACCCACACTCAAAGGAAAGGCCTTTGGACCCACATCAAAGACCAGGAAGTGGATGTACATGTATATGTTTTAACTTAAAATGTTGAAGGTGCGTAGCCTAATTTTCTCGGATTTCTCTTTTCAACCAACTTTTTCCATTAACCGACCAACACCAGTCCATATTGCGTCAGATAAAAGGGATCTCGATCTAATAGCTAACAGTTCCTGAGCAATTATCTGGTGCCAGACATCATACTAAGAGCCTTTTATGTAGCATCTCTTTGAATCCTCACAATCTACCCACCAATGCAAGGCTGACATTATCCAGCGGTGGCACGTGGGCTGGTTTTTACAGGTCCCGGTGGCTCTGCCCATTCCTGAATCGCACCACTACAAACCCGCACAGCCTCCTCACGGCCTGGTGTTGGAAGGTGCCTGAGGTCTCTGCTTCCCTGGGAAGACTCTGACCTGGCTTCCTGCCCCCCCCCCCGCCCCCACCCCGCCATGATCGCTCTGTGCGGAAGGGAATATGGTGGCTTCAAAAGGCCCAACTCAGGTTCCAGGTTCTATGCATGGATATGAAGAAGGGAAGGGGTCAACACACCTGTATCCACAGCTGGGAGGGAGCCGTGAACCCAGAAAGCTGGTGGAAAGCACTCACCTTCTTCTGGTTTTCATCAAGAAGATGAAACCCAGTGCGAGGTTTTGTGGACATGGGGTGGTAGGGGAGGGCGGGACATTTTGGAGCAAAGCACTGGAAAAGGCCACTCGAGGCACTCAGATGGACAAGGGTGGGAGCAGGAAAGAAGGGAAGGCTGAAGTGTGTTCCCAGCAGCAACAGGTTCCGGGGGAGGGGGCAGAGCTTCCCAATTTAAGCTGGAGTCTATAAATGGGCAACCACAGTACCAGTAGCAACAAAAACCATCCTGGGAGGGAGAGAGAGGAGTGCCTCCTCCCGTTAGTGGTGTTGCGGAACCTGGGACTTCTGCGGTTCTCTTAGTTATGGTAGAAATGCACTTGCTAGACAGTCAGCGTCAAGGCAGAAAGCTGATGTCCGTGTAGGTCAGTCAGATAAGGATTAGCAGAAAGGAAAGTGTTAAGGAGCCACGCTCTGGGAGAAATACTCACTATACATGTACCTGACAAAGGGCTTACAGCTGGGATACCTACAGAACTCCCATAGCACAACAATAAGAAGACAAATAACTCAATTAAAAAAAGGCGAAGATTTGAATAGACACCTCACTGAAGAAGGTATGTAAGTTCAACTTCATCAGCCATCAGGGAAAAGTAAATTCAACTGCAGAAGATGCCACTACACAGGCACGAAGGCAGCTACGATTTAAGAGACTGACTACACCAACTGTTGGCAGACAATGGTTGTGCCAAGGGCGGGGCAGTTGTAAGCAGTCTGTCCAGGGCAGGGAACAATAACAGAACCACTCAAAGCCAATCTGTTTTGGATTATCCCCATGCATCAGCAATTCTAAACAATGTCAGTGATAAGATATTATTCCCCAGGGAGGGCAAACCCCTCCCACAGCCCCCTCCCTCGACAGCCCACTCTGGGCCACAATATGCAGCCATATTTGAGAGCAGGGATGCCATGGGGTGCAACTGCCTCAGAGAACTGCTTGGCAGTTTCTTTTAAAATTAAAAAACTGCACTTGTATGTATTTACCCAGGAGAAATGAAAACACAAGTAGTAAGTGTTTATAGCGTCTCCCTTTATACGAACCCCAGCTTGGAAATAGTCCAAGCATTCATCAATAGGTTGAATGGATCAACAACATGTACACCCGTACAGTGCAGTCCTTTTCAGCAATTCAGACTTACTGGACTACCAATGCAGGCAGCAGAACACCAAATCTTATAAACATTATAGCAAGCAGAAGAAGCCAGGCACAAAAGAACGCACGCCCTTTGCTTTTATTTATTTGAAGACCAAGAACCGGCAAATCTAATCTACAGAAAGTAGACTATCAGTTGCCTGGGACTGGGTCATGGGGGTGGGCAGTAACTAACAAGGAGTATGAGAGATCTTTCTGGTATGGGGGTATTGTTCGTGACCTTGACTGTCATAGTAGCTACGCAAGTGACCATATTTGCCCAAACTCATCAAAACTCACCTAAAAAGTGTGCATTTTTCTGTGTGTCAGTTGTGCTCCAGGAAGGTTGATATAAAACTGAAGTTTGAAACAAAGGAAAAGGAAAGACCCAGAGTCAGAACCAGGACAGATATTGGTGAATTTGAGAAGTGTCCCAGGCTCTTCATGGTCATTCCTGAGCCTGACTCCTTGGGCACTCCAGACGCATTCCTTTGGACCACACTTGCAAGGACCAATCTCTACGTGGATTGACATTCATTGTATGGAAAGCCGCGGGCAGTGTGATCTATAGAAATTTTTATTTCTTCCCTCTGAAGTGATTCTATGGTCCCCTCAAGTTCCAATATTTTTAGTTCCTTCAGGTATAGGCAAAAACTCTTTGAGTGCCCGTGATCGTACTAATAATGCTAACAGCTCACATTTATTGAACATACATTGGGGTCAGCCATTATGCTAAGCGATTCACCTGCATTTTTGTATGTCATCTTCCCATAACCTGACCCTCTGAGGCATTACTCCCATTTTTCAGATTAGGACTGAGGCACAGAGAGGGGAAGGCCCTTGTCAAGAGCACACAGCTAGTTAGACCAAGACTGGAGTCCAGGTCTCTCTGACTTGGACTCTGTTCTCGTCAATGAGCTGCAGGAACGCTGACCCAGCGGACCCAGTATTGCCGTCACTACCTGGTACACCAGGAGCCCGGCAGACAGGCTCGGGCTGTGTGATGAGTCCTTGATAGCCTCATTTATGGACTGTAAGCCCCGGCAGAGTTGAATTGCTTTGTCCTCACCGGCCGGAGGTAGGGTGGGGGAGGCTGGGAAGATTCCTCCTTGACCTTCTGTTCCTGCCTCGAGCTTTGCTTCCCGCTCTCTACTCTCCCCGAGGATTCTGTGAGGTTTATTCTTCTGAACTATGACCTTGACCATATATATATTTCTGGGTGTATTCTAACGGGATCCTGCGTTCCTCCCACCACAGGGCAGGGTAAGGAGGTTCTGTGCAGCTCAGAGGAGCCCTGGAGGAATCCACTCAAGTCCCCCGAGGGCTGCATCCCAACGCTCTAGGGCAGAAGGGCAGCTGGACCTGCTTGACACGCAAAACCCAGGCAGGAACCAAAGGGGAGGGGAGATGGGGGCCAGGAGGGACCCCCAGCTGGCCAGCCTCTCATTGGGGAAAGCTGGTCTGGAGGCCTGGGAGGAGGGGCCGCGTCTGCAGAAGAAGAGAGGAGGAGATAATGGAATCCAATCGAGCTCCCGAAAACGTGTCATCTCGCGGCTGCCAAAACCCTTTGAATACGTTAAATCCTTAATCAGAGGAGCCTAAGACTGCAATGACTACATGGAGACACGTTAGTCCAGATAAATCCTCGCAGGTTTCCAAGATCTGAAGGGCCCCGGCACTTCCCTCCACGGCAGCTGCCCTCTGCCCTCTGCACCGTGATGTCACCATTGAAGTTCCGCGCTCCCCACGCATGGTGTCAGTTGACATTGACAGTTGCGGCGCTCTCACACCGACTCTGGAGGATTATTAGCTTTGAAGCTATTTGGCCTTGAGCAGTGAATTCTTTTTTGAGCTCACACTGGCTTATAATATCTGAGAAGCCCTGCTCCACTCCGGCCCCAGCTTGAATTCGGAGAGGAGGCCGCTTTCCAACTTGGAACTGATACCAGCGGGAACAGAATGGGGGAATAGTCTCCATTTCGGATGGGCCACGGAGTTAGTGTTCTGGAATCCCCCCGGGGCCTTCACACCGAGTTTCCATTTTAACATCAGAGTTGGAGCCGCAGCCGGGGCTGGCCTCCGCCTCCGATCTCGGAACAGCCTCACAGCTGGACGCAGGGAAGGACTCGAGGAACATACATGCTTCTCTGGCCTCTAATCTGTTTGTTATTAGGCTGTTGGAAACCCCTCAGTGGGGCTGGAAGCTGATGTCAGAAGAGTATAATTCAAGTGTATGTTTAAAAAAAAAATAGAAGGGGAAAAAAAAAGCTCCCTTCTGTGATAATTTGCATGTGGTGAATACAAGTGTCTGGGAGGAGTAATTAGCTGAACAAAGCCCGGGAAGGGACTGCCAATGGACTGGCAAAAATAGTGACCCGGAGAGCTTCTGACCTGCTCTTCATTTCCTAGCAGGATTTTAAGCAAATGTCTCGTGGATTTGATTCGAGGGAAAAGAGACACCCCTGATCCCATGCCCAGCCTTGACCTCTAGCTGGCTCGGGAAGAGTGTGCTTTTCACCGTCTACGAACCACACCGATGTTCACAGAGAAACTTGGGCAACGGGGCCTAGCCGCCTCGGGTTTGCTAGACCGTCGGCTGGGGTAAATGATGGGGCTGTGGACGAATTCTGGAGAGCTTTCTTACGAAGGAAAGAAAGTAACTCCAAAGTTTTCAGGTTGCTGTTTTGGGGAGAAAAAAGTTTTCTTGGGGATTATCACTTATTTATCCCTGCGTTCTTATTTGTCTCTCTGATATCACTTTTTTATCTGTCCGTGTGAAGGTCCATCTTCCCCAACGCTATTTATGTCCGTAACTCATGGGCTGCTTCTCTCCTGACGCAGTTGGTTTGGGGGGATGTACCAGCCTCGGAAGCTAAAAGAAACACGCATGAGACCCTTTCCGAGGAGGGCTGGAGTTTGGGCTGGCTGGAATCAGCTCGGCACCACTGCCAAACATCAAAGCCGACGAAGTAAATGTGCCCAGGAGAAGATGTTAACGGAGGTGAAAAGCACATCGTTCATGAGAAGCAGGGACCCTGGGAAAACAGCTGGGTGGGGGGATGGAGTGAGTTACAGAACGCAGACCCCCCCAAACAAACCCACGCTCGTTCCTCTTTGTGGTGCTGCCGTTGAAAAACTTCCTTGCATTTTATGTCTCTGAGGCTCACTTCAACAAATGCTCCCTGCCCACCCCTTACCATTTCTGAGATGGCGACGTCTTATAGCTGATATGTCCATTAAATGTATAGGCGGCTTCTGAAAGGTGATATTAACACATGGCGTGTCTTATGGTCAGTGTGTTACAAACAGGGAAATATGGTCGGAAGGAAAGTATTTAATCTTTCAGAGATGCAGGTGAGCCCAGTAACTCTTGTTCCGTGGGATAACTCTTAGAGGGAAAGCCTACACATAGCTAGAAGCATGCACACAGATGATTTCGGTATAGACTGAGGTGAGAGTCTATGAACCGGCCAGGTCCACCAGTACCCAGACAATGAATGAGTGGTGTCCGAGCCAACATTCCCAGTATTAACTCAAGCAACTGATGTGTACTCACCTTATCAAGGCTTACTTATTTTGGCAAAATGATAAATGGCACTCATATTTTTTCTGCCCCATGGCAAATTGGTGAGCTTTAAAAAAAAAAACAAAACACACACACACACACACACGCACACACAAAACTCTTTGCGTCTGTTAATAATTTCCAAAGAAAAGAGCAGCCAATGGTTGAATAAATAAACCATTCTTGATGACAATTTAAGAACCAGAGTAACAAGATGTGTGCATATGTGTGCTTGTGTGTGTATGTGTGTGAACACACCCATAGTGGAATTGACTCCGAATTAATCCTATTAATTTGGGAGTACTATACTAGCTGGTTCTGCGTTTGACTGTGTGCGTTTGTGTATACACATATAATATTTTGCAGAGAATGGTAAAAAAAATTGCCGATGTCTGGTGTTCAAGGAGTTGGCTAATGACAACTAACAAAAACAAAGCAGAAGCAATTCCCAAGAGTGATTTCATCATTCATAATAACCATAATTTCAGGGATAGAATGGGCTGTTCTTGGAGGTAGTGAGTTCCCAGTGGCTAAAAATGTGAGCAGCAAGTGTCAAAGGACGGTTTGATAGGAATATTTTGATTAGAGTCCTTTAAATAATGGGGGGGGGGTAATCGGACGTGGTGATTTTTTTCATTCTCTCCATTTGAAGAATCTATGATTCTGTGACATAGAATATGCGATATCATCTTAAATAAAAGCACACTGAAAGCCAAGGCTCATCATCTTTTTACCTAGTGCACAGGACACACCATCACTTGTGTACAGAAGTCTGAATGGGTTGGACAAGATGATTTCTGATACCACTTCCAGTGCAAAGTGGGAGTTTGTGAATGAATTGTATTAGGCTTCTGCAGAGAACAAGCACCAGTAGGAATTATCTGTATCTGTATCTAAATCAGTGCGTGCTTCATATATAAGAGAGGGACTTACCATGAGGAATTAATCCACACGATTATGGAGGCTAAGTCCCATGATCTACTGTTGGCAGACGGGAGACCCAGGGAAACCAGTGGTGTAATTCAGTCTGAGTCCGAGGAGCTGAAAATGAGGGGAGCCAATGATCTAACTCCCAGCTCAAGGTTCAAGAGCAGGAGAAGACCCATGTCCCAGCTGAAGCAGGCAGACAGGAAGAAGAAGAAGGGGTGACTTCTTCTTTCCTATACCTTCCATTCTATTCAGGCTCGCAAGGGTTTGGATGGTGCCCAGCCATACCGGGGAAGGCAATCCACTTTCCTGAGTTCACCGATTCCAACACTAATCTTGTCCAGAAACAGCTTCACAGACACACCCCCAAAATACTGTCTCATCTGGGCACCCTGTGACACAGTCAGGTTGACACATATGACCCAGCAATTAACCATCACATTCATGTACGTCAGCCTATGGCAGTAACGTGCATGGAACACATGACTTCCTTCCTATGGATTTATTTTACTAAACCAGTGGCTCTTTCCCCTTTTGCTCCCTGCGCTCTGAATCTATGAATTGTTGGTGGCACTCCTGATGGGATTAAGGTCCATCCATCGTTATTTCACTGTTCACTTGCCTGTCCTTAAGCGCTGAGCTGCCCTTGAGTAGACTTGTTGACCAGCTCAGTCACACGTTGTTATAATTCCTCAGAAAGTTCTCCCACTTCCAGTAAACCCCACTCTACCCTGAGAGCTGGCTCCTCGTTACACCTCACTTCTTACCCTCTCAGACAGGTGGACCCTGCTCCTCACGCTTGCGGGCTGGCTCCGCTCCCTTCCATCTGACCAGAATCACCGGAACAGAATGTACCCCTGTTGGAACAGAAATGAATTTCACACACTGATTGGAATTCGGTGGCCCGCTGGTGAAAGGGAGGAGAACCATTATTCTAAACGAGTCTGTACTGTTGGTTGAACATCTGATGTTCAGCCATAAAACAGAGCAGATCGTACTTCAGTCTTCAGTGCTCAAGTTGGCCGGTTACCTTCCGTTGAACCTCTCGGATGCTTGATGTCTTTGCAAGAAGTCAGGATCCTCCAGGTACTGGGTGTAATTTTCAGAAACTTTGTTGAAAATCAATGAGGGCTGGCAGAGGCAGGCGAGAGCTGCTTCTCAGTCTGGGCACCTTAATAACACAGCCCAGGACAATAAAGTGGGCATTCTATAACAGTTAAGCACCTTGGACATGACGCAACACATGCAACCATTTTTCTGACTCAGTCCTCTGCCCCGCCCCCTGCCCGTTCAGCTTTGCTTTTGAACTTTCGCTGTTAGCTGTCCTTAAATGGGTCCTTGGGCTCTTCCTGGGCTACATTTATATGTGCACACGGCAGCATCACTGATGGCCTGAACAGATCCATAGCTGGTGGGAGCACAGGTGTCCACCGGACGGAGCCCTGGCCCCAAAGATCGCCAGTTACATCACGAAGTTTCATCTTCCTTTTCCGTGCCAGCCTGAGTCTGTCTAGTTTGCTTCAACACGTTGTGGGTTCAATGGAGACTTTGTCAGGGAGCTGGGCTCTTGTGATTTTTCATTCCACGTCTCTCCACACCCCCCCCCCCCCCGCCAATGGTTGGCAACACTCTCCTCTCCCTCAAAGAATGCTGACCTCCACTTTCACACGAAGCACAGTGGGGCTCAGCTAGTCTTTCCTGCAGCTTTGATTTTAATTCAAGTGATGTGAGCATTGAGGACTTCTCAAGAGGATATCTTGCAAACTTCAAATTGCTATTGCCTTTTTGGGACATTAAAGAAAGTTTCTCGTGCCCCTAGGCTTCCCGGAGGACACTTCCAAACACCAAATCTGCTTTGACTTGAAGGAGGATGACGTGTGTACACTCAGTAGAAGGGTAAGGAGCGGTGAGGAATACAGATGTAACAGCGTCTCAAATACACTCACACTCCACCCAGATGTGCAATATCAAGCTGGTCTGAGCTTCCTTAAGCACCACCCGGCCCTTGCCAATTAGCAATATCTGAGTCTCTTCCAATTTAAATGCTCTCATTTTAATTTAAATACTTCAGTTATTGGAAATTTGATTCCTTTCCGGGACTGGTTTGATTTTCCCCCTTCAACATCTTGCCCTCTATCGGTGAAAGCTCATTTTCTATGGCAGGGTGGTTAAAGAGACTTCATGTTATGTGGTGGGAGAGGAGAAAGGGGACCATGTGGGATCCTCTGGATCTTTGAGGCAGAGGGGCGGGACTGGCCTGGCCGCTGTTCTGGGATCAATATCCACCTGGCCTTTTGGGGGTGATATGATGGTCTCCACTTCTGGCCATTTCTCCTGGTTTCAGGGCCTATTACGGCCTCTTTATCCTGATCATGGTTTTCATCATCCCATCATCCCACCTTCACACCCCGGTACCCTAGGGCTCCCCACGTGCCTTCTAGGAACATCTAGAGCGTTGTCATAGGCTTACAAGCCCGATTACCTTCTTCCATTGTTGTCCCATTGCCTCTCGCCATATTGGCAGTGACTTCTCAAGGGTCGTAGCCTCTCCTGAGACTCCCCAGAGAAGTGAGACACGGAGTGAGTCTCTAGTCTCCTAACGTTCTCTGCCTTCCCTCCATCGGTCCACTGTGCCCCCTGTCCCAGGGCTTAGGATCCGAGAGGAGAGCTCAGGCCCCAACCGGCTTCCTTGTCTGCCTGTCCTCTTTGCCTTCTTCATCCAACCTCTTAGGTTGAACACAGCCTGTTTTCTGCACCTTGACATCCCATCCTGATGGCACAGAATAAATCTCCAGGATCTATTCCACCAGGTATGGCTCTCGATATACTAATGGGAGCTAAAGGAATTTAGAAAATCCCCTTCCTTTTCAACAATGCCTGGCTTTGAAGATGATTTTCTTGCTTAACAGGTCAAGAAAGTCAGCTTTGAGATTCAAACTGATCAATGGTCTCTTTGTTCTAGGCAGTGTCCCCAGGGCCAGAAGACTTGTGCCTCAGCCTTGGAGGTGGAAGACAGCAGGGGAAGGTGATTTAAGAGGAAACCAGAAAGTTAGAAGTGTGATATTTGCAAAATATTATCCCTGTTACAGAAATGTGATTCTGAGCTTTCAAGAAGCACAAACACTCCCGTTTTAGGAAATGTCCATTTATACAATTTTCCTGTTTGAAACATCCATAATTTTCGACTTCCTTCCTAAAACACTTTCCCCAGAGTCCTATGTACTTTGAAAGACTGTCTTTGAAGGATTTTATTCCACATTCTTTCTCTATTTTTCCAGTTAACAAACAACACTGATTCTGCAATACCTTATCTCCACTTATTTGCCCTTTCTCTACCCTAGGTTCTCCCTTCACTTAGTACCCCCTTCCCTTTTGGGAGCTTCTAAGTCACAAGGTCATTGTGCAGAAGAGAATTACAATCCTTGTGACTGGAAGGAAGTAAGATGGTTTGGTAGCAACATGCTGGGTGGTTGCTGTGATCATTACTAGGAAAGAACAGTCAACTTGGTTTTCATTAGGGAAATAAGATTGAGCCTTTCTTTGTTATCTCCATGGTAATGGCCATGACCCCAAAGAAGATGGACACAGCACAGAGAGGAATAAGTTTTCCTTGTGTTTGTCAAAGCACGTCACCGCTCTCCCATGGAGCGTGGTACAATTTTCCTAATGCAATTAGGCAGCACCTTCTTTTTCGTGGAAATGTACTTACAGATGTCAGTCTGGCTTGTGGTCACCAGGCTGGGAAGAACTTTGTTATGGAACCTGAAACTTGGCCTGATTACATGTTTTGCAACAAAACCCCAAAGTTCACATGAACTTTTCAACTGGTGACTTTGGCTGGGGGGTTCATCCCAGGTTCACTTGGGTTTTTGGATGGAAGATTCTGACCCAGAGGTTCTTAGTAAGGTGCTTCCTGTCTGATGTCTTCTTCGTCTTCCCAAACCTGCTGGGTGACAAGCTCTATCCCATTCTTTGAATGTGCCAGGAAGCCACTTTTTCTCCACAAAACTCTGTGGACAGAGAGCAATCTCCGTGACAGACTTTAAATAGAGAGCAGTTGGTCTCTGGGGCTCCACAAAGCACAAGCTGTGCCCATTGGCTCCTCCCATGACAGGCCCAACCTGGGCTACTGTGACATGCTTGCCCTTTGTGGGCTGTGTGTGTGTGTGTGTGTGAGAGAGAGAGAGAGAGAAATCACAACTCCTCCCACAAGTAGAGATACATAACAATTATTTAGTGTGTTTACTTAAGTCTCACAGACACCTAGTAGGAGAGGTCACATTGTTCTCACCCTGCTTCTAAGAAAACTGGTGCTAGAAATTGAAGGTCAGTGTCATGGCCAGGAGAGTATGTGACACAGACAGGACATAGCATAGTGGTGGTCAGCACAGCCCTTCTTACTAACACACATACAATGGTTCTGAGAACAGGACTTGTCTGGGGGAATGAAATACAAAGTAGCATCTAATAGCGCCAGCTTCTAGAACTTCCATTCCAAAGCCAGCTACATTTGTGGGGCCCAGTGCAAAATGAAAACACAGGGTCCCTCATTTAAAAAAGCAAGAAAAAACTTAAAAAGCTTTTAAGTGTACAAACAAATACAAACAAGAAACAAAACTTTTTCCTTTCCTTTGTAGCCTCTCCCTTGATTTATCATGGTATTTTTTAATTTGCAATTTAATGTCATTCTACAGGAGGAGAAATTAAAATCTTAAATTATTAGCGCACCTTGTAATGGTCATTTTTATGTTTTAAAATGCTTTTTTGAAAATTGACATCAGAGCACCGAACTCGTGCAGAATCGTTATGACACAGTTCTTAGGTCGCAGCTCACGCATGTACTGCATCATTCCTGGAGCCGAGGGGACATGGCACAAAATGAACTCAACTGTTTTATTTTGCTTCCTGACATGCATACATCCTACCAACATCAGTACCGCCAGTCAGCGGGTGAGTGAGGGAAGACCGAGAGGGGAGAAGCTAGGGGTTGTCCTCTCTCTGTCTTTCCTTCCATGTTATCCCTCTCTGTGGAAGTATTTGGCTAATAAAGAGAAGCAACAAGAGTCAGAAAGCCTAGGATAGGGTTCATTGATCGTTTATGTTTCTTAGAATGCTGTTGCCTTCTTTCTGTATCGGAGGCAAGTTCTGGTTCAGATGGAAACGATGCAGCCTCTCAGGGCTGTCAGCACACTGTTTACTTACTCGTGGACGTAACACTCTTACTTCGTATTCACTTTGAGACTCGCTGAACTATCAGACATCACGGGTCCCCGGAAACTCTGTGCCATGGGGCATCCCAAACGCTATGTGTGAACAGGGAAGCAAGGAATGGCGCATGCACTGTGCCCATCTCCTCTGCTCAGGCACGGGCTCCGTTGTCCCGTTGGACTTCGTTGGCAAACCCAAGTTCAAAAGCAAAATCCCTAGGAATCTGAAAATGGTGACCATGGAGTCTGGAGCCTTAAACCACGTCGTCCTGAGTGTGGGGACCTGGGTCACCACACAGGTTGTACTCCTTGGACCTGTTCTGTGGCTGTTCCTCACCTAGGATCACATTATGGTTGTACCACATTTGGATTGCGTGAACTCGAGGAGGTGAGTTAATCTTCTGGACCCTCTGTTTTCTTGTTTGGTAAAATAAGAATATAAACAGTGTTTATTTTTAGTGTAGTTATAAAGGATCTGCTCAGCGTTTATCATAGTACTGTTCAAAAGAAATGTATTGTGAGTCAAAAGGCAAGTCTCATGAACTTTCACATTTTCTGCTAGCTAGCCCCCTTAAAAAAAAAAAGTAAAAAGAAGCAGGAGAAAAAGTTAGATAATATATTCTCTTTCACTCAAACTACCCCAAATATCATCATGTCGAGATGTAATCAATATAAGAAGTTATTGGCCATATGTTTTGCATTCATTTTGCTTGTGACGTCTTCAAAATCTGGTGTGTATTTTACACTTAGAGCACACATTTCAGGTGTTCAGAGGTCCCAAGTGGCTCGAGAGTAGCATATTGGGTAGCCCAAGCCGAGAATACAGGAAATGCTCAAGAAATGTCAGCTAGCCCAGTGAATGGAGCATCGCATGCCAGGGGTTTCTTAGGAAATGCCCAGGAACAATGCCTGTAAGGGGTGAGGGGCGGTGGGACTGGGCAGAGGGAGGAGCTGAGCTGCAACGTGGCTGCCAAAGAGGCCTCCTTCAGGCTCTTGGGATGCTCTGAAGCTGGAGTGACCTCTCAGAGATGCTTCAGAATGAAGCAGGAAGGAGGGGTCCTGTCGTGGATGTGAGGCTTCCCTGCAGAAGGGGTGTAATTTGGGGCAAGCCGGCTCCTTTTGGCCAAGCATAGTTCCCAGGGAAGGACCCTGTGAGCTGTCATCCATCGTCATTTCTGGAAGCTGGTAAGCAGGAGTCTCGGCTCTGAAAGGGGGATCTGGGTGGCGCTCTGCAGAATCGCTACTCTCTACCCCCTTGTGTCGTTCGAATCTACCCGCTCCGTGAAACGCATTCACTGCGCCTGGGAACAAACAACTCATGAGGATTCTGGCTGCTCTCTTTCCCTCGGAAGCTTTTAAGAGGAAGATTAGTGAAACAAACCACGTTGCCCTTATGGCTGCAACTACCATCATCTTCCTCCCCTATTGCCCTTCATCCCCGGCTAGTCCCTCTACTGAGCCACCTGCGAGGGGTGAGCTCCCTCATGCCCTTTCCGGGCTGTGGTTGCCAAGATTAGCCATTTACCATCACAGCTGGGTAGGGGACTGCCAAGAGATGTCCCAGTGCAAGCATTTTCCTCCCTGCCCCATTATGGGACAGCAGTCCTATGTCCCTCTGATCAGGGTCATTTACTCCCGATGGGATAGGGACTGCTTTTTTTTTGTCTGTAGATTTCTTGTCTCTGAAAGCCTAACGTGACCAGGAGGCGTTCGCAGCAACAAATTTAACAGGATTTTTGCTGGGAAGTGATGTGTCAATAGCTCCCTGCAATAACCGTCTGATTCCCTGCTCCTTGTGCTTCCTTAAAACTTCTCAAATGTCCGAGATAACGCACACGCCGACATGTTCCTTTCCTCCAATAGCGCATCCCAGCTGACCACGGGTGAGAGGGTTAACAGTTAACAGTTAACACTGGCTATACGCCCGTTAAAGACAATGACTGCATTTTGCAAACTACCGTATTCCCAGCGGCTTGCACTGACTCTGGCAAGCAGTCAGTGCTAAGTACTGGGTGCTGAGTTGCTCCAGCTGACTGTCTCTGTGAGGTGCTAGTGACATGGTGGTGAGTGAAACTGCTGTCACCTCTATCCTCACAGAAGTCACAGAGTGGGAGGGGATACAGATCTCAGTCTGGGCAATAATTACGTGCTATGACCATGAAGATACATTGTAGGGAGCCCTGAGAAGGCACAGCCAAAAGTTCTGACCAGGTCTGGGAGGGCCGGCGCAGGTGTCCCCTCTGGGGGGCTGGTCGCGGGATGCTGAGATGCTAAAGGAGCAGTGGGAGCTATCTTGCACAGTAAATACGGGGTCCTTTCCTGTTCTTATATTCCGTGAGAACAATAAAGCTAGTCAGGAGAAATGAACACTTTACCTCAAGAATTAGGAATTACTACACTAGGATGGCAGAGAGAGAGAGAGAGTATTCTTAATTCTTCAGCCCCGTTGTTTTTTAGAATGTGTCAGAGTGTAGAGTTGGCACACATTTGGGAGGGTTCCAGCACTGCTGGCCGTGTCCTGGGGAGATCAGGAGGCCAGCGCTCCTTCCCACCACCCCAGGGCGAGGGAGTCACTTCCTTCTGCTTTCGGTCAGGTGGTAACTAGAATCCCAGCTAGCCTGGTGGACAGTGGAGGCCAAAGCCATTCCACTTAGCAGCTTTCCAGTGACAGTCCCTGTAGCTATCCCAGGCTGTTTTAAGTGACCACAGAATTCTCCTCTGGCTAGCTGAGTATAAAGGAGACAGATTTTATATCATTCTTCTGCCTTATTCCTCTCGCTTTACAGAAGCTAGAAAGCCTCAGATTTCCTGCTGCCCTACTGTGTGCTGGGGATTCCCATAAGCATTACCTCATTCTATCCTCCAAGATGGATATTACTCATTCCATTTTTTTTTTTTTCCCCAGATGAGGAGACTGAAGTTCATGGAGGTCAAATTACTTAAGCAAGCTCTCATGGCTATCCAGTGGCAAATGCATACCTCATGTAACTATATTCTAATCACTGCCATTTTGGAAAAGTTGATGCTGGAGCATCCGCTAGTCTTCCTCCATTCCACTGTTCTCCCAGCTACTCAGGGCCAAGGCCTTAAACATGTCTTTGATTTCTCTTTTCCCTTGAAACTCCACATTTAATCCATCATCAATAAATGCAACAGTCATCATTGATGTATCCACAAATGACATTTATATATCAATTACTATGTACTGAAGACCATTTCATTGAATGCTCACAAAGCACAATGAGGTAGGTGTTGTTAAATTCCCATTTTTCAGAAGAGGACACTAAAACGCAGAGAAGTTAAGTAATTTGCCCAAGCCCCCATGGCTAGTGTATGGCAGGGCAAGGATTTGAAACCACGAAGTTTGGATCCAGAGTGTATGTTTTTAAATCATTACATTTAAAATGTATCTAGTTGACTCTACCTCTAAAACCCATTGTGAATTCATTTTTACCAACTCAAGGCTTGCCACCCTAGTTCAAACCACCTGTATGTTGTACCTGGACCTCAGTCATAGTCTCTCTGCTTCCATTCTATAGTTCCTTCTTTACAAAGGAGTCGGCACGGGCAATTAAAATAGAAATTACATCATATCACTCTCTACACAGAGTTCTCCATACCCTTCACAATGACTCACAAGGCTTTTCATGATCTTTACATTGTCTTCCTCTTTGATCTCACCTCATACAATGTTTCCCCTCATTCATTAGCCTCCAACTCCACTGGCCTTCTTGTATTCCTTGAATATACCAATTCCAGTCACAGGGCCTTTGCATAAGCTGGTGTGTTTTTGTCACAGAACTTATATAGCACAGTCCCTGATTTTTTTTTCCCTCAGGTCTTTGTCCAAGTGCAACCTTTGTGGAAAGTCATTCTCTGACCACTCTGTCTGTAGTAGGCAAAATTCCAAGATGGCCTCCATGATCTCTGCCCTCTGGTATAATGTCCTTGTGCAGGTAGAATCTGTGATTTAATGGGATAGAACCTCCATAATTAATTAATCACTTGACTTTGAGTTAATCAAATGAAGACTATCCTGAGTGGGGTTGACCTCATCAGAGGAACCCTTAAAAGAGGACTAAGCAGCGGTAACAGATATTCTCCTTCAGTCTCCATGAGTTCTACAGCTGTAAAGAACTGAATTCTGCCAACAAACACATGATCTTGGAAGAGGACCCCTCACCTCGGATACAACCCAGCCCTGGCTGACCCTTTGACTACAACCTTGTGAGATTTACACAGAGAAGCCATGCCTTGATTCCCGACCATGGAAAATGTGAGATAATACATTTGTGTTGCTTTAAGCCATTAAGTCTGTGGTAACTTGTTATGCAGCAATAGAAAGTGAATACAACATCTAAAATACATTCTTTACCCCTGTTCTCGATCTCCTTTTCCTGCATTATTTATCTTTACAGTATTTTTTGCCACCTGAAATTGTGTCATGTAATTATTTATTTGTCTAGTCTGACTGTCCCACTGGAATACCATCTCCACAAGAGAAGAAATTCTGGCTTGTTTATTGTCAAATTTCAGCTTCTTAGAGCCGTGTCCAGCACACAGTAGGTACTCAATAAATATGTGTTGAATGAATGCATAAATAAAGGTATGTACATTCAGCCTTTACCTAATTCAAATGAGGATTCTTGGGTCTATCTCAGTTTAGGCAAACTTGGCATGAAGAATCTTAATTTATAGATAAAAGTTTAGTATTGATTTTTTTATTGTCTAAAAGAACATAAACACGAGATAATTTGCAAAATGCCACTTAGATGTAACATTTTAGGAGTCTGTGTATTGCATAAAGCAAGGTAAACCTGACTGTCCATGCCCTCACTGACATTACTTTAAACAAATGTTAGTGTATTTTAACATTTAGAAGCAGGACAGAAAGCAGACAACCTTGACAATAGGCACTTGTTGAAAAACATCTTGGAGAAGCACATCGAATGAATGGAATACACGATCAGAGTGCTACCAGCGCCATTTAATGGCAGTCAAGAATGAATTTACTTTTGAAGAAATACTCCAGTGATGACAGTGCCCAGAACAATCTAATGGATTATTTGAAATGGTTATAATGGTGAATTGCTCTACGAATTAAACATTCATAACCAAATAAAAATGGACAAAATAAACCTGTTACACCCAGCCCTATCCCCTTTTTGTTCATTTATAATGATGGATGATCCTACCCTGGGAGACATTTTCATTCATTTTTCGAGGGTGGAATGTTAACATTTGTAATTTCAAACAACAGAAGGAAGAAATGTTTACTGTTCTGAAAATGACATGGTTTTGCTCATGGTGGAGCTGAAGCGTGCTTTCTGCCCCCCCGGGGCTGTCTGATAGAGAGCTCTCTTGGTGTCCTTGCTGTTGGTTGGGGTGGAGGAGACACAGGGGAGTGCCTTCAGACCGGCCACTCAGCGATGGGCCCTTCGCCTTCTGCAACACACCAGTAGCAATGCTGGGAAAGCACACATCGCGTTCAAAATCCTAAGCCACGTCACTCACCAAAGAAGGAATTTACGGAAGCTCGAATTCTGAGGTCTCCTGTCTGACTTCAAGTTCTGCATTGCCTTCCCTGCCACCGTGAGGCATTTTTCACACCTCCAGTAGCAGGAGCCTGGGGGTCTGACTGTAGGAGGCAGCCCTGTGGCAGGCGAGCACCTGTGGGAGCCCCAACTGTGAACACTCATTCTTCTCTCCATACACAAAATAAATGACTTCTTTTCCCTGGAGAAAACACCTCATAAAAGAACAAAGTGTCCTGTAAAGTTACTACTGGGATAGAGAGTGTTGCTCGGAGCAAAACCTTGTCACCTATGTAGAAACAAGCTCTAGCCGCTCTCATTTTCATGCCAGGGGAGTTCTGGGAAAGAAGGGCTAGACAACTTGGGCAACTTGCGCCCTGATACTGTCAAGGTTACCTCTTTAACAGTACCCCCTGGCCAGCTCTCCTCACCCTCCTCACTGGCCTGCTTTAGTTCAGTCCTCAATGGCTCTTGCCTGGATTACTACAAAGTTTACTACCTGGTTTTCTTCCTTCCATCTTGTTACTCACACCCTCCACTCCCAGCCCATTTGCCCTCCTCTGGGGCCCCTCCCTGTGGGTCAGCCACACTGAACTTGGAGTTCTCAGAGTGTTCCAGCCTGCTTCATGCTGTTTTTATTGAAAACAAAGGAAAACCATTTTTTAACCTGTTGTGTTGGCAATAATCCAAATGACAATTTTTTTTTTTTTAAAGATTTTATTTATTTATTTGACAGAGAGATCACAAGTAGGCAGAGAGTCAGGCAGAGAGAGAGGGGGAAGCGGGCTCCCCACTAAGCAGAGAGCCCGATGCGGGGCTCGATCCCAGGACCCTGAGATCATGACCTGAGCCGAAGGCAGCGGCTTAATCCACTGAGCCACCCAGGCGCCCCAAATGACAATTTTTTTTTAAAGATTTTATTTATTTATTTGACAGAGAGAGATCACAAGTAGGCAGAGAGGCAGGCAGAGAGAGTGAGAGGGAAGCAGGTTCCCTGCCGAGCAGAGAGCCCGATGTGGGACTCGATCCCAGGACCCCGAGATCATGACCTGAGCCGAAAGCAGCGGCTTAAACCACTGAGCCACCCAGGCGCCCCCAAATGACAATTTTAATTGCTGGCAAGGGTGTGGACAGTAAGGTGCTCTAAGAGTGTAAATGGATACAATCTGTGAAAGAAAATTTTTTTTTAAAGCGCTTACTCTAAGAAGCTATCATCTAGAAATAACAGCATACGATGTTCGGAATGCATACAAGGCTGTTTGGTCAAAGCCAAATATCACAAATCAGAAATGACCTAGAGGTCCATGAAGAGCCAAATGGTTAAAAATGGGTATAGCTCTCCATGAATGCTGTATGCTTATGGGGGAGACATGGATTAAATCTGCATGTTCTAGCATGAAAAACACTTAGTAAAAAATGCCAGATTACTTTCAATAAAAAGGTAGCAACATATATACACACTAATAATAGAAATAACCCATGGTTGGCTATGTGTATATATACTCATGTTAGTGTGTGGGTTTGGCAGTCATTTTTTTAAAATTTTTTAAAAAATTTAAAAAAGATTTTTATTTATTTATTTGACACACAGAGAGAGATCACAAGTAGGCAGAGAGGCAGGCAGAGAGAGAGAGGAGGGGAAGCAGACTCCCTGCTGAGCAGAGACCCCCCCCACCCCCGCCATGTGGGGCTCCATCCCAGAACCCTGAGATCATGACCTGAGCCAAAGGCAGAAGCTTAACCCACTGAGCCACGCAGGCGCCCCCTGGCAGTCATTATTGATTGTCCACCTTACTTTCTAAAAGAATCCCAACTTTATCCAGACGTCCACCCTTTGGGGGGCAAAAACAACAAAGGCAACAAAAACAGAACATTCCCAGTTCTGTGAGGAATGCTAACTAATCTATGCCAATCCCCACAGTTCTGTTCCTCTTCTGGTGACTGGTTAAGAGTGGTTATGTGACTTGGTGGTGAGAGGTGATGGGGGAGTCCACTGAAGGAATTCTGGGAAAGGTTTCTCTGTTTTTACAAGGCAGAGTCTTCTGTGTGCATTGCCTTTTCTGAGTGGGACAGTGGCATCTCGGTGGCCATTTTGGAACCATGAGGTATTTGAACCCAGCGACCAAGTGCACACCCAGAGGATGGCAGAGAGGAAAGATGGAAGGAACCTGGGTTGTGGTTGATATCACGCGTTGCTGAGTTAACCAATTTTGGATCCGTGCAGCCTTGGGACTTTGTATTCCTTAAGATAGTCAGTGTCTTACTGCCTACATCAACAGGAGTCATGTGTGTGCTCTTCCTTGTTGCCCAAGGCTGCCCAACTACTAATGAGAGGCAGAGGACTTTTACATTCTTTAAAAACTGGTGAGATTGTATATAGACAATCTTTACTTATCCTTTTGTCATTTCCCGTATCTTGCAAAGAAAAAGCAGAATATAAAACTGAGGCGGGCTATGGGGAAGCCTCCCCATCAGCATCCAACACAAGAGGGCAGTGGGGTTGGCCCTGACCCTGGGTCAGACCGACCTGGCCTCTCCATTCTGGCTGGGTGACTTTGCCTAAAAATTTTTGAGTGTTAGCCTTCTAGTCATAAGACTAGTTGAAACTGCCACCTCCCAGGATTGTTATGGAGATTAAATGTGGAACTCAAGGATAGAAACTGGCACCTCAGTAAATGCTATTCCTTTGATTCCCTGAACCTGAGCTCTAATTTTTCTCAGGACTTCTGTGGGCCAGAAAATCAAGGAATGAATGCTGATAGGAGACCAGCTTTGGTAAAGAATGGGCATTCAGGCCTCATTCACACCAAGATGGCCCAGGGAATGAGTCGAAATGTATCTCTGATTTGGGACAACAGTAATCCTAAGGGCACTTGATAATGTCCTGAGGGACCAAAACCTGCCCTCACATTCCCAGCTGTTGCTTATAGTTTCCTTGTGCTTTTGAGATGAGGACCCAGGCCACACCTGAATATGGCAGCTCTGCCTTGGGGCTGCCACGTGGGAGCGTAGGAGTTGGTTGTCTGCTTTTTGCAACCCTCACTCAGGGCAGCTTCAGCCAAGCATGTGGCCTCCACCCCCTTTGCGATTGGTGCCTTGCACAAGTTCAGAGGCAGCCGATCCCCCACAGCTCCCGGGCCCTCTGCTCAGTGGGCTATAAAACACTATTGCTCTCAGCAAGCCCTGGTCATCAGTAATAATGAGACGGCTTTGAAACTGCCACTCTGAAACCCTAAACCAGGACCAGACCCGCGTGTTGGGCCAAGTGCTTGGGAGAGGTTGGCCAAGGTTCGTAAACTCTAGACTGGGTTTGCAGGGAGACTTCTCAGCCTGGGTTTCCTCAGGGCTTGAGACTGTTTCAGCAGAGGCTGGTCTGGGTGGTATGTGAACAGGCTGATTTACTGGGCTCGGGCAGAAAGCGGGCAAAGCCTGGGGTTTTGACTAGTTCTCACTCTGAGGTTTTTGGGAGAGTGATTGAAGCCTAATTTTCATCTCCTGGAGGGAATTCTGACCCTTTCTCCCTGACCTCATTCCCAAAAGGCTCAGGTAGTTCTTTCACCCACCACCCCAGCCTTCCAAGATGCAGGGAGTGAGCGAAGAGAGCTACCTCGAGCAGACTGACTTTCCAATAATCTGGACATGGAAACCTCCGAAGGGAATGGTTTTTGTTCTAATATGGTTTTAAAATTAGGCATGTAATGGTAAAAATACTCCAAAAGATAGTATTAGGATTGCCCTTCTTTGAACAAAATACGACAAATCCTGTCTGGGTTGTCACAGTTGGAGCCCGGAAGACCTTGCCAACTGTGAGCCTCTGGGTCCAAGCAGTAGGATAACGGCCTTACTTGGTATGGTCCCATAAGCAAACCCCCTAGGAAGGAACCCGTGGTGGCCCGTGTTATACCATGTCCCATATGTGTGCACACGTGCATGCACGCGTGGGTGTGTGAGTATAACCTAACTGCACAGACAAAATGCCAATCAGGGTCCCAGCAGGGAGTAGATAGCATATTTAAGTGGTATATGGAACAGAGGTTAGTGAGGGACTCTTTTCAGTCATGTGGGCAGAGCTAAGGGGAATCTAGGAAGGGTGCTGAGGGGTCAGTAGGCTAATAACAGAGAACCAGAAGGACTGCAGAGGTGAGGGAAGGAGCCCTGATGGAACCCAGGGAGAGAGATGCTGTTGACAGAGGGCTGCCTGATGACTTTGGTAAAAGAAACAGCCATGGCGCCCCGGGGCTTGGTCAGAAGGGAGCTGGGGCATGAATACTCCACTTCACTTCCTTCCATGTCGATCTTCTGCTGTTGCCTCCTCGTGGCTGGACCCGATCGGCTCCAGAGGGCAGGAGCACTTATGTGTATGCTCTGTAATGTTCCTCTTCCTTGGTCACAAGGTGGGGATGAAGGAACCCCCAAGTCAGTTCTGCATGAAGATCACATGGAGAGGTTTGGTAACAGGTACAGATTCCCAGACTGCCCCTGGAAGTTTCCATTTTAGGAGGTCTGAGATAAGCCCAGGGACGCTCTCCCTTTACAGTGTTCTCTGGTGTTTCTGCTGCTCAGCCAGGTTAGATCACTCCTTCGTGAGTCAGTGATGTTCTTGTGAGTAAATGTGATCATCTGGGTCCAAGTTCCAGGTGTCCACTGAGCCCTGACATCATGTTCAAAGCTGGCAATGAAGTTTACTCATCCATTTATCCCACAAATATTTGCTGAGCACCTCCTGTGTGCCAGGTACTCTGTTAGGGGCTGGGAGTCCAGTGGGGAATAAAGCCGTTGCCCCTTCCCTGAACGGGCTTCTTGGTTTCTCTTGTATCTGGCGGAAATGCTATATCCTTGTGTAGCAGAATGGAAACATTTTTGGGAGATCACCTAGTATTACTAGAAGAGGCTCTGAGCTTGTTGCTTAACCTCTCTGGGCTTCAGTTTCCTTGTTTGGGATTCAGGCACAATGATGGTACTTTGTCCAAGGAGCATTATGAGGACCAAGTGAAATAACAAGTGTAAACCTTAGTCTAGAACATTGTAGATCATAAACCTCTAATACCATTGTTATCATTGTTAATCTTACCACTAGTATTTCTTAGTAAGTCTTTGTCAACCATCTTCCTCATCCCTAACTCCAAAACAACAAACAAATGGGAAAATGCCAGCTCTAGACTCATACTTCGAGCACCCCTTCTGAAGAAATCCGGACAACATCTCTGATGTGATGGAATTTTTTCCTCCACGGCTGCCCTATTCATGTGTTTACTTGACACATTTTTATACAGTTTTTTAAATAGGGGGGCAGTTTGTAGGGATGCAGGGAATTTGGAATTTTGAAGGTTGGGATTTTAAGTTGGTAAACAGGACTAATGGGGAAAGATGAAAGGAATTGCAATTATTAACTTGCAGGAGAAATGGCTGAGGGGGTTGGGAAGCCATCCTCTGGGACAAAAAGATTATTAAAGACAGAATGGCAGCCAGTGCTTCTTCAGGAAAGACAGAACAAATGGAAAGCAGAGAGCATGGCAAGAGGGATTTCAGTTCTGCCCAAGGATCTTTCCTGGCAGAGATGAGAATAGGCTGTGAAACCCTTCACCGGCTCAGAAGTATAAAGAATTTGCACGATGATCTCTGAAAGTCCTCCCCTGATGGCGTCACATTTGAACAGGCAAAGGGCAGTGTCACGGGGTGGAAAGGGACACGTGGGTCCCACCTCCAGCTTGGACCTGAAATACCCGTATGACATCCTGTGGGGCCCCGAGATATCCAGTCTCCTGCTCCGGAAGGGAAGGTTTTGGACCCTGCCTGATCCCCAGATACTCTGTGCAAGTTCTGGGGCCCACCTGAAGTTTCCAATCACCACGGATACCCCATGTGGCGAACACCTTTCCGGCTGGCACACCTTCTGAAATGCTGGATTCTGCTTTGAAGATGAAGGGTCTGTGTCGACTGGTCAGTTGAAAATTCATCAGACCCGCATGTGGGAATTGTGTGTGGCTCTAGACATTTTTTTGGCTCAAAAATGACTTCGCTTTGTAATATTTCGCAGAGTTTTCTGCCTCCGGATAAGGAAGGAAGTACAACAAAGTGCCTTCATGAGAGGCGGACCCATGGGTGTGTCTTGCCCTTGGCTTTATTTAGGTTGCAGGATGGTTTCTCCTCGTTGCACCTTTCTGTCTCCCCCGGCAGCTCTACACGTAAGCCTGGGATGACAGAAGGACAGAGACCCTCCTTCAGGAATGTACCAGTAAAGAAAAAACACCTTGAATCTGGGCAACGTGGGAGTCCCGCTGATTTTTCAGGTTTTGCACCAAGAGCCAAGCCCATCCTCTGCCTTCTGGCTGACCCAGATCATCCCAGATCATCCAAGAAGACACCTGAGCAAGCTGAAGGAGTAACAAGCAGGGGAGGAGTCCTGGGGAAGGAGGGAAAAAGCAAGTAAATGACTGGGAGGCTGGGCCAGAGGCAGACAGGAGGTGGGGTGTCCAAATGGAATAGGGTGCCCTGCCAGCATCAAGGATGTGGCGTTGTGGGCCCTTGACAGCTGGGAAGTGAGAACCCCCTATAAAGAAGAAACTGGGAAAGCTGAAACTGGTACCTTCACAGGAAGAAATGCCCTTGCATGCTTATTCCTTGGTGGAGTCTTGGAATGTCCAACTGGAACCTATGATAAAATATTTTTTGAAAGCATTCTTCTAGATCAGGACTCAGCACACTTCTCCTATAAAGAGTCAGATAGTAAATATTTCAGGTTTTGAGGGTCTGTCCAACTACTTAACTCTGCCATTGTAAGTGAAGGCAGCCATAGACAACACATAAACAAACGGGCATGGTCGTGTTCCAAGGAAACGTAATTTACAAAACCAGGCAGCTGACTGGATTTGGCATGCTGGCCATAGATTGCCACTCCCATCCCAGACGAGGGTTTCTCAAGCCTTAACGGGGGTGTAGATCGCTTGTGGATCCTGACTCCGCGGGTCTGAGCTGGGGCCCGAGGTTCTGCTTCTCAAACACACTCCCAGGTGTGGCTGGCCCACAGGCCACACTTGGAGAAGCAAGTTCAAATGGTGGTGGCCACAGGAGCCAGAGCCGAATGACCAGGAATGAGGTGGCTGGTGTGGCTACAGGATGTCTGAGAGCTGGGGACCATGGGGACGGCAGTGAGCTTGCCTGCCTGGAGGAAGCCCTGTTCCCAGGTCCTGCTGACGAGTGCTCTCTGGGAATACCATCAGCATGCCCGGACATTCTGATTCATCAGGAGGAATGAGAAGCACAGCGTTTATGGGAAAGTCTTCTGATTTCTAAAGGTTTTTTAACCTCCTGACTTTTACAGTTTTTAAAGGTTGGCTCAGAAGCTTTTTAAATCCTGCGTGAGCCAAATAAAACATGTATGTGGAATGGTTCCTGCCCACAGCCTGCCATTTTGCAACCCTGGTTCTAGAGCTTCGACCAGCTAGTGACTGCACTGGGCCTCCCTTCCATCAGGAGGTATGGGGCTGTGCTTATATACACAGCATCTCTCAAGCTCAGGACCTGGAAAAGAAGGTATGCTCTTGATTCTATGGAAGAGGCCAACAAGCCTTGAGGAAGACAGAAAACAGGGCTGCCACTCGTGTGTACGCTGGTGTATATATTTAAATTTGGGGGGTGCCTGGGACGCTCAACTGGTTAAGCGTCTGACCCTTGATTTTGGCTCAGGTCATGATCTCAGGGTCCAGGGATCCAGCCCCACATCAGGCTCTGTGCTCAGCATGGGGTCTGCTTGGGATTCCCTCTTTCCCTCCCCTTCTGCCCCTCCCCTTGCTTGCACTCTCTCTATATCTCTCCCCAAAATAAATAAAATCTAAAAAAAATAAATAAATTCAGGCAGATGAATTACAAAAATGCAGCCCCTTTGGACAGACTAATTGCACAAAGCTCTTTTTTGCAGGGCAGAAATTCCACAGCTATAGGGACTGAACTGCCAAGCAACTTTCTCCAAGTTCCTGGGCTGGTAATGAAAAAGCTGGTATTTGAGCCCAACCTTGTGGACCCTGAATTCCATGTTCCTTATACCACCACCCACTGACTCTAGTTGTTTTTTTTTTTTTTTTTTTAAGATTTTACTTTTATTTATTATTAGAGAGAAAGAGCAGGAGGGAGAGAGAATCTGAAGCAGACTCCTTGCTGAGCGCAGAGCCCTATGCGGGGCTCAATCCCACAACCGTGAGATCATGACATGAGCCGAAACCAAGAGTGGGACGCTTAGCCAATTGAGTCACTCAGGTGCCCCTGACTGTGGTTGTGTTGGGTATTTCCAAGTGACAAAATTCAACTTATCATCTCCCCAAGATCCAGATATAAGCCACATTTATAAGACAGAGGCATAGCCAATGTGATATTTTCATCTGAAATATTTACAGGTGGAAAGAATTAAAGCAAGTGATGGAGTATTGAAGGTTAATGCCATCTTTTAATATGGAAAAACTACTCTCTCTGCAAGAAATATACTTGTGGGATAATCTTGAGATATGTGTGTGCGTGCTCAAAATGTCAGCCAGAGTTTCATTAATTTTAGCCTCCCCCTAGAACACTACGTTATGGTTCTGAGGCTGTGTGCTGGTGTGCTGACACAGGCGGGACCACGGAGCCTGGCCCTTAGGGGGGGAATTTATGGTACGATGTGTGAGGAATCCATCATACAATTTGGCCAGTGCCCCCGGCTTCTTAATCAGAGATGGGAAACGTAAGACAAATGTTGCCTCCCTAGCTTTGGGTGCTGTGTCTCAGCTCAAGCTTTGATCCATTAGGACAAACACTTCCACCAGGCAGCCCAAATTAATAAGATGGCTTAACATCCACCAACTCAGGACACAGAGGAGTGCTCTGCCCTCAGCTTCCCCTGGTCCATTATTTAATAATTCTCTAGGCTAGAGGATCATGTAGTAGAGTTTTTAGGCAAGCAAAGGGCTTTGTGAAGGTGGCTAAGACCTAGCCTCGTTTATTCCTGCCTCGTTGCGAAGATCACACTCACGATGGAACCACAGCCAGTATCTAAAGATATGGGTCCAGCCATTCCATCATGGAAGTCTGCTTTATAAGCCCATTTGAAGGGCTCATCTCCTTCTCACTGTAACACACATAATAAGAGGCAGCCCCTAGAGGCAGCTGGCTTTGTCTTTGGCTCCCAGCTCCTCCATGTTCAAGCCCCGCGACTTGGGGGAATTACACAAGCATTCTCTCCCTCACCAGCAACAGGGGATCAATATGACTTCCTGCTTTGCAGCAGTGCTGGGAAGATGACAGAGACTGGGTCGACGGCACCCAGCATAGCACTTGGCATGCCGTAAACCACTGCTGGGTTGTTGTCTGTGTGTGCAGGTTTTCCTCTCTGTGGTTTTGCCTCTGTGTGGTGTCCTGGATCCAGCCCCGGCTTTGGGGCGGCTCAACCAAGGTTTGAGTTTCTGCTCTGCCCCTCACCAGCTATGCAATTTGGGGTAAAGCCTTTAATCTTGCAAAGATCTTTCTCTTCAGTAACACGGACATAATAACAGTGCCTGCTTTGGAGACCTATAGTTAAGATCGAATGGTGGTTGTATGTAAAGTGGTTATGTGACAATGCTTGGCATATACTAAGCATTCAATAAATGTTTATTGTAAATATGAAGTAGGATATGCACTCTGGAATCTGAGAAGCCTTTGGCTACATGTGAAAGGGGATACTTCTATGCCTCCTCTAGAACATATCAAAGACTTCCAGAGAGTCTAATTGACCTTAGGAACTTTCATCTTTCAACTCTGAGATTGTGCCACATGCACTTATTTGCATTTATTGGGAAAATAACATTCTAGGGTGCAAAAGGTATAAAAAACGCATTAACTGCCGCCCAATTCTTTCTGCAATGGACCTGTGGACCCAGTGCTGGGGAAGTGTATCAACCCAAAGCAGAGTTACTCTTTATTGAACAACTCTAATGCGTGGAACACAGGGCTGGGTGCCTGGCGGTGAATGCTAAGTCTGATAACCCTGTGAGGCCACTTTTATTGTCCGTGTGTAAAGCAAGAGGAGCCTGAAGCACAGAGGGGATGAGTAGGAGGTGTCTCAGGGCTTGGAAGACACGGAGCTGGATCTTGAGTTGTCTTGCTGCAAAGCTCCATGTTCATCGCTCCCATCAGGGCTGCCAAGGGGCGACCCTTGCACACAAGTTCTGTCCTTTGCACTTCACTCTCCTGCCCCCATCAGACAAGACAGGTGTTTCTATTTGTTTTGTAGAAGAAGCAACAGGCTAAGAGAGGCCATGGGACTGGCATGTGCCCACACAGCTGGAGGCAGAACTGAGGCTCACACATCTTAACCACACCTGGGCTGCTCAGACTCAGAACCCGGACGGCTTCCCCAGTGAGCAGAACCTGCTCACGGACGTGCCTGGCGTGGGGGAGGAGAGCAAAGTTTCTCTGAGGGTCCCTTCAAGAAGTTGCATTTTCCCATTATTGCGGTCTCGCCGGCAGCTCCTGTCATCTTGAGAAGAGACCCAGAGACCGATGTGCAGGCTGGCGTTATTGCCCCAAATAAACCACGGAGGGCAGATTTTCCTGCGATGCCGAGACAGCTAGCCTGGGTCTGCAAGTACATATTTCTCACTATAAAGCAAACAAGCCGACTGGCAGAGCACTGTAGGGAAAATGACATCACTGCAGAATTTTAGGGCTAATCATTTAGCTGGATTAGCCCCAAAGTGCTGTGTCTAAAATCAGCATCCCTGCCTCTTTATGTACTCCAGATGAAACACATTAGCAGAAATATGGCAAGGGACACTCACAATGCTCGGTTCTACACTCTCAGCAGTTTTTGCAAATCTGCAATTAGTCTAAAGGGCCTGGGTAAATTAGGCCTCTTGATAAATGAAGCACCTAGACAGGCCTCAGATTTATTGGATCCCGCTGTCCCGCTGTCCAGAGCCCTTGTCAGCTCCTTGCAGGGCAGGGACGGTGCAGGGGGAAAGGGAAGAGGAGCCAACTCAGGCCTGGAATTGCCCCCCGAATCTTTGAAAACACCGTGCTCCAGGCTGCCGCCTTGTTGGCCCTAAAAGTCTCTGCCAGGAACATAGTAGGTGAAGTCGGAAGCCTTTGCCAGGAAGTTCGTGGGGGGCAGGGAGTGGGGGTGGGCACAAGAGGCCCAGCCCACATTCGAGATGGCAGAAATGGGGGAGGCAGGGTTCCAACCCATTCTGGGCCACCCAGCGCCTCTGGATTCCTTGAACTTCCCCTGGTTACTGATGGGCACCGCAGGCCTACCCTCCCAGGGCTGACTCTCAGTTGCTGTTCTTAACCCATTACTTCCCCGAATGAGGTTTTCCAGATGCTTCGTCCAATAGACTACAGGGGTGTTTTGACGATATGGAGAGATTAAACAGATTTCAGAAAAGTACCCCCGGTGGGGAATTGGAGGGGGCGGGTAACTGGTCGTCTCATCAAGCAAACTCCAGAGGCCAGAGGGCTGTCCATGCCTTGGCTCAGGGAAAGGGGGCAGGTGGGGAGGGCACGGCCAGGGCCTATTACCCTGATTTATGCCTGTGAATCACGGGACGAAGTTCACAGCCATATTGGGGTGACACCTGCTAACTTTGCTGCTGTTGCCGCGGAAGCTAGTGTGCTGACATCAGCTCAGCCAGGCTGGCGGAGGGGTCCAGCAGATGTGCGCGTGTTTTTTGGGGTGGCGAGAGTGATTTTTTGTCAACTCTCTCTCATTTATTTTTTTTAATAACATGTTCTTTCCTGATCGCCAGCCGTGATGCGTGTTTTGGGGTGCATAGTCTGAATTTTTTAATTTAAAAAGTGGTAAAGTGATAGAGGCTTATGCAGACGATCTAAAATTGAAGTCCGTGCATGCGTGTGTGTGTGTGTGTGTCTATCTCTGTCTCCACCGTACAGTCTCAGGATCTCTGTCTCTTTTCTCTCTGGGACCCGGCAGGACGCGCTGTGGCTCCACGGCCCCTCGCCTCATTCCCCAGACTGAGTACTCTGTCCCTCAATTCCTAGCAGCCCCGCATTGCACGGACAGGCAGCGGAAGAGCCAGGAGCACCCCGGGGTGTGAGTTTTCCAAGACCCTGTCCTCCCAGAGGCGGCAGGAAGTGCCTTGCCAAAGCGGCACCCGCAGCCTGTGTGATTCAGGGTCTCTGGTCTGCAGATCAGCTGGGCGATTCTCCTGTCAGCCCACATTGATTTTCCTGTAGATTACATTACCTCCAATCACAAAAGAAATTGTGCTCCTCTCCTGGAGTGTCAGGGCAAAATGAATAGCAAACATTTTCCTGCAGGCAGCTCGGCTCTCCTATACAAGACGCTTGAGCAAGCAGACACTGTCCTTGTCCCTTCCTGCAACCACCGACCCCCTGCCCCGCGCCCCCACTGCCTCAAACCTTTCCTTGTCTGACTCCACAAAAAAGTTTCCAGGCCGAGATGGGGCATGCAATCCGACTTGGGAGACGCAAGATACCTAATTATGCCGCGGTGAGATCCTTCTGTGTCTTAAGACCTTCTAAATTATGGAATTAAGAGGGTTTATGGGGGGGTGGTGGAGCGAGGTGGGGGGAAGAGCTGGTGACACCAGATGTGTTCAGAATGTAGAATGTCTTTCTCATATATTAAAAAAGATCCTTTGAATATCATCAAAGAGATCGGGCAATTTTTATTCCTTTTAAAAGTTGCTCTAAGTACTGATGGGGGTCTCTGGTCTCTGGCTCATGTGTATGCTTGTGCTTGTGTGTGTGTGTGTGTGTGTGTGCGTATCACAAGGGCCTAACTGTGTGTGGTTGGTGCCAGGTTCACCTTCTGAAACCCTGGCGTGCAGGGAACATCTTGCTCATGTGGGCAGCTTTGGCACCAAGTCCTGGCACCGCGGATAAAGAAAGATGTCAGCACTTTTCCGACAATGAACTAGCGGCAGAAGGCAGGCGCCAGATCTCCGAAGCGGGCTTTGTGGGAGAGGTGAGGGCTGAGTCTGGCTTACAACCTGCCTGCAAGGCCTGGACGAGGCAAAGTCACAAGACATTTGAAAAGAAGACAGGGGCATCATGGCGGCCACGTAGACCTAAATCCACCCAGCTGAGCATGGGGTTCTGTGTATCCGCATGAAGTAAAACTAGCAAAAGTTTTAGTTGATCACGTCACCGGTATTTATTGAGCAACTATCACATGCCAGGCATGGGGAAGGTGTTCTGTCATCTGTCTAGCCTTCCACTTGTCTGATAAATGTAATCTTCCCAACAAGGAGGGCGGTGGGGGCCATCCCTGCTTGATTGATCAGAAACAGAGCCTTAGAGAATGTATATGGCTCTCCAAGGTATTACAGATCGAATCATGCCCCCCACCCCCCTGTACATTGAAGTCCTAACCCCTCGTGCCTGTGAATGTGACCTTATGTGGAAACAGAGTCTTTACAGACGATCAGGTTAAAAGGAGGTCATAAGGGTGAGCCCTCATCCAATAGGACCACGGTCCTTATAAAAAGGGGATAGTTAGGCCAGAGGGAAGACGTTGTAAAAACACAGAGAATGGATGGTCATTTATTTACAAGCCAAAGAATGCCAGTGATTCCTAGTAAACCACCAGAAGCTGGGAGGGAGGATTGAACAGAGTCTTCCCGCAGGGCCCTCAGAAAGACCCGACCCTGCCAACACCTTGATCTTGGACTTCTTGCTTCCCGAATTGTGAGATGATACATTTATGTTGTTTAGAGCACCCGGTTTGTGAAACTTTGTTATGACGGCCCCGACGTAGGCTGCACACTGCCTTCCTCCGTGAAGAAGTACACAGAACCCAGGCGGGCCCGAGCGGGCCTCGAATCTTTTGTAGTTACTATACTGGGGTGGTTGGAGGCAGAGGCTGAAGAGAGAATTTATGATAAATCTAGTATCATATATATTTTAACTTAGGAAATTTAAAAGCCTGCTAATTTGATAATTTATAGGACCTTAAAATGTTTATATCCTTTGACCTATTTCTAGAAATTCATTCGAATAAAATAGTAATGAATGTAGATACATATTTATGTAGAGCTATTTATCACAATACTATTTATATAACAGGAAGTGGTCCCCAAATGGTATAAAAAGCCACATTTCTTGATTTTTCAAAGTGGAATTAGATCTGGTTGAAGCCAACACTAGCTAAGGGTGATGGCAAGCATTCTCCATTCTTCAACCTCGAGCTGGGTTTAAGGACCTTGGCAGAGCACCCCCGGCCATGGTGGGTGGTCCCCGGCCCAGAGACAGTCACAGAGCAGACCTTCCCTGAGGTCACCCAGGGTGCAGGCTCAGAGAGGGGCTATAGTTCCATCCTGGGTCAAAGTCCAACTGTTAATTCTCATCTAGTTTTGGGAGGTCCCAGCCTCTTTTCCGGCCTCTCCTTGGATGGTGTAGCCTACAGCTGCTAAGAGCCTTCACGCTTGAAACACGAAGGATCATACTCTCCTCCAGAGTTTTCGGTTTCCATCTGGGAACAGAGCAAAGCCTTCAGGAATACCCTGCCTCTCTCTCTCTGTCAGAAGAGGTATAGCTCAGCAGATACTGGAAAAGATATGTTCATCTCTCATATGAGCATAGAAGCCAAAACAAACACAGACAACCAAAGCAGGAAGAAAGCACTTACATTTTCAGTAACCAATCTCTAACACCTGTGATGACAGCACCTAAGTGCCCCAAAATACAGGCTGGTTACATCAGTTATGACCCATACCCACATTAGATATAGACATGAAAATTTTAGTTAATAATAAGAGAAAAGATTTCATGTGAATGAAAATGTAGAACATTCTATTGGGTTTCTATTGGTTGCAGAGCAAATTACTACAAACTTAGCCACTTAAAACACCACCCACTTATTATTTTCATGGTTCTATAGATTCTATAGGTTCTGTAGGTCCAAAATCCCAGCAGGTTAGGCTGGGTTTTCTGCTCAGGGTTTCATAAGGACTAAAATTGCTATGTCGGCCAGGTGGTGCTCTCATCTGGAATGGATGTCTTCTTTAATGCTCATGCAAGCACAGAATTCAGTTCCTTGTGGTGGTAGGACCAAGGTCCCCGTTTCCTTACTGAATGTTGGTGGGGGCAGCTCTTAACTTGGGTAGGCTTCTAGCCTTCCTTACCACGTGGTCTTCTCTATCCTTAAAGCCACCAAGGAAAGATTTTCTTTGTTTCAGATCCTCTCATTCTTCATGTTTATCTCCCAGTAAAGCCCCACCCTTGGTCAGGCTCCCATGATCAGGTCAGGTGACCAGGAGGATCAATCTCCTTTTCTGGAAGTTAACTGGGCCAAGGAATAGAACCTAATCATGGGGGCACCATCCCAACGCACTCACAGGTTCCTCCTCCCCACATTCACAGAGAGGAGATTAAACAAGGGTGAGGGCATTGGGGGCCATCTTAGAATTCTGTCGAACACAGATATATGCAGTGTAGATGGTAAGATCTCAGCCATGGAACATTTCTATGCTCAGAAAACCCCGGTGTGACCTCGACCTCCATGTTAGTAAGATCATTCTGTAGGGTAGGTTATGGATGCTCCTGTTTCCTTCTTTGTACTTTTCTGTATTTTCTAACCATTTTATAATTTGCATATATTTGTTTTGTAATCACAGAAAACCCCACATTATTTAGATAAAGAAACAATTGGGCCTTAAACTAAGAGAGTAGTTTCAAATGCCACTGACAGGCATTTGATCTGTGGCATTACTCATGTAAGGCTGAGCAGTTCATTCATTTGTTGGCCTGTTCATTCGTTCACTAGCCAAAGCATAGTGGTGCAGGCAGACTGTATTTTCCTGTAAGAGTGTGTGATGATGGAGACCTTCTGTGTCTCCATCCTTCCCGGAACCACTTGATGCTTTTCAGCAAAAAGATTCCAGAAGGCAAGTGGCATTTCTGTTCGTAATTACTCCTGGGAAAAAATATTGAAGGCAAGTTACTCAAACCAGTTGAGAAATCCTTCGCCAGTTCTATTTTCCCACCACAATAGCTTGATCATTTTTAGGTTTTGAAATTTCCCGTTGTCTTTGTTAGCAGAAAACACCAGCTTCTCATAAATACCCGAAATGAGGCAACAGAACTCTTGGCTCAAATTCACTTTTTCAGGCTGACATGTCAGAAGGATCCTGACGCCAAAACTCTCTCTCGAAACAGAAGTGTGGCCCTGGGAGACCCAGCAACACAAATGAGCCAGAAACCCCTGTGGCGGGAACCCCCTCCACTAACGTTAGAAAGAGGAATTGCTCAAGGAGGAGAAACGCTGCATGTGGCGACGTCACCAGGGGCACATTGACTGGCCATCTTGGGACATCCTGTGTCGGTAACAAGTCTAGGGCTCAGATAAAACAATGAAGAGAATGTGAAATCAGTGGGGATGGGTAGATAAGTGGACTAGGCATCCCTGGACCGAATGGGATGCTGTCCTGGCTTGCCTCTGGGGCTCCCTCACCTCCTTCTCTTCTGCCATGCCTCTTCCCCTCGGGTGCCCTGCGGTATGCCCCCAATCCTGGGACCCCATTCTTATTCTCAGTTAATGAAGGTCACTCGGGTGTTGATTCTGGTGTGGGTACTTTCAAGGGCATTTGGATTTTAATAAGGGAGTTTAGCAAAAGGTGGAAAAGCTTTGAAGTTGGCAAGGAAAAGCTTGCTACTAGTGGAAGGACCCATAATGGCTTATTTTTCTCAAGAGCCAAAGTTACCCCCTTCCAGTGTGCACAATTACTGCTTGGTTTTGTGTGGTGTTGACCCGCAGGGACAGGTCCCAAGGACTCTTGTCTGTTGACTGTCAGTGGGTGTGGCTGGCTGGAGAAACCTCCTGAAGGCAGCTTTCTCCTGGAGAACGGGAACAAGGCTCTTTTTTTCTGAGATTGTTCTTTCTCAGATTTTTCTGAGTATGTTCAGGCAAACCTGAAATCATGTCAGCTTTATTTTTTTTAATGTGTGCAGTTTTCAAATACATACAAACTTACTCATTATGAAGCATGAGAGAGAAATGGATTATCATGAAGCTGCTGCCCAACTAAAGATAATGAACGTGGTCCTCTTCCATCTGTCCCTGGAACAAGTCCTCGTGTTGATGCCTCACCATCCTACCCACTCCCTCCAACACTTGGCAAGTAACCACTAGTTGAATGTTGCTTTCATTATTTTTTTTTAATTCCTTATTCCTACTTTTTTCATTATAGTTTTACCACATAGTCACTAACCCCATATTATTTAGTTTTGGTTATGTTTTCAACTCTGTATAAGGACTGTCACAGTGTGTGCATTCTTTTGTGACTTGCTGCTTTTATTCAACATTACGGGTTTGGGATTCAACCATTTTGGTGCCCATGGCCTCGATTCATTCATTCGCATTCCCCTTTGTATCCCATTACATGGATACAGGAGAATTCAGTCATCTCTTCTCTTCTTGGGAGAGCAGCTTCAGCTTTTAAATCGGTGTTAGACATATTTTTTCTGTCAGATTTAGGATGCCATTTATTCCAATAGTGGTGAAGACCAGGTGTGATTGGATAGGACCGGGTAACTGGGCGGAAGAAAAGGAAAAAGGAAATACTTTGAGGGTAAACTGGGGAGTGGCTGCAGGGGTCTCAATGGTTTCTTTGTGCATACCATTCCACCATGCTCAGAAACACTTTTCCCATGACATAAAAGAGCTGGATGAACTTCAGGTGTTCCTCCAAGGCAACCCTTGAATGCAATACATTATTCACTCACTGGACACATAGTGAGCACCTGCTGTTTACCTCCATTGCTAAAGATTCAGAGGGAAACAAAACAGACATGGTCTTTGTCATCACAGTACTCTTAGACTGGGGGTGTCAGAAAAGAGAAGGAGTAGACCAAAATCAAGTTGTTGTTGTATTAATCGCCCAGATATGACCATCTTTAATGTTATGGGAGCAACATAGGGAAATGGAAATATTTTATTGGGTAAATGAAATAATAACGACAAAAACAATAATAGTTCATACTGATTGGAACTTTGCTATGTTAAAGTTGTTTTTAAATGACAAATTCTGGTTAGGACCGAGCTGCAAGCCAGCACACATGGGATGAGGGTGCAGAATTCTTGACGGGCTCCCCGAGATAGAATGCTCGGGAAAGGCCTCCTGGAGGATAGATGTTGAAGCTTAAGAAGAACCAGCCGCACATAATCAGGAGGAAGAGAATTCCAGACTAAGGGAACGACATGTGTCAAAATTCTGGGTAGAGCATGAACTTCATGTGTTCCAGAATCTTCAATCTTCAAGTAGGAGAGGGAAGCACGGCTCCAGGTGAACCCCGGGCACATCTGGGAGGGGTTCCGTGGGCTGTGGTCAGGGTTTTGGATTTTATCTCTTGTGCAAAGGGGAGATGATAAAGGGTTTTAAGCAGGGGACTAGCAGGGACAGATCTGTGTTTTTAGAAAGTAGTGGGAGGCAGCTGGAGTGGAAACAGGCTCTGGTGGCAAAGGACAGGGGCTCAGACCACAGCAGCCCTGGGGGGCAGGGGAGAGGTGAGGGAGAGGAGCGACCAGGGGTTCCATGATGGTCTGGAGCCAAGAAAGGGGCATTGTTACAATTTGTTTTTAATGAGAAACATAATCAACATTAAGGATCAAAGGGGAAATAATCAGACCCAGCCTGTTTCACCAGAGAAGAGAAAGTTCAGAAATGACCAGCTGCGCAGATAAGGAAAATTGTGATCCTTCAGTAATGGGACGGCCCGCATCGTCTCTCCATGTCCCTCCCTCGCTTGCTTCCCTTTTCCTAATTGTTGTAGGTGCAGAGCACCTTCCAAAATCTGGTTGGAAGATGTCCTCTTCTGCTGGGGTGCAGCAGACAACAACCACCTTCCCCAGTCTTCGGGAGGACCGGGGACATCCTGGTCCCTGGCACTCCCTTCCCTTCCCCTACCTCTCCCCCCAACCCCCATCCAGGCAGGTGGCCGTGACCTTTCAGGGCCAGGAGCACCCGAAGCCCCATTCTTGCCAGATCCCCAGCTTGTCACAGCCTTTCTATCCCCCTAACAGCATCTTGCCCCCTTAAAGTACCGTAAAACATGACCGAATGGGGAATATCGGTGGCTGTTTAGTATGCTTTAAAATTCTTTAATTTGCTGTACCACAATAACTTGCACTTTAATAAAAGCCATCTCTCGTCTTAATAGCCACACAATAAAGAGTTATTTATAGGCGGCTGTGTGCAGGCCCAAGCCTTCCAGGTGTGCCCCAGATTTGAAACCCCGGGCGAGAGCTGCGGGGCCCGGGCCGCCTGCCGCAGCCCAGACGAGCCCGCTTAAACGCTGCCATTTCGCGGTGTCCCCGCCCCAGGGGGGTGGAGTGGGGGACTGCAGGCGACCCCCGGGCTCCTGGCCCCCGCACAGCACGCCCGGCGTGCTGATTTATTTCGGTATTATGTTTAATTGTTTCCTTCTTGTTGAAGCCTTAACATGCGAGGCTTGTAAATCTGACCCGAAGCCTCCATATGGCGCTCTGGTTTTCCATTTTCAAATGCATTCGCCCTGCAATAATGACGGTGGTATAACTCAATTTGAGTTCTGCTGCCGGGGACTTTATTACATAATGCTTTCTAATTGACCCTCATAGTTTAATAAGACAGAACATTTCACCAGAACATTGACAAAAGTTATTAATTTTCACTTCAGCAGAGACCCATGTCCCAATTAAATCCCCGGGGAATGCCTGACTGACTGACTGACCTCATTATGGCTAATGCTTATTAGTCCTGTGGAGAGGATAGCATCACACACTGTTAAAATGCCTAAATGAGCACATACAAGCGTCCAATGTGATTACAATTTACATACATGACTAATTTTACTCCCCTAATCCTTGTCGGGTGCAATGGATGTGGTGTGTGGCTGTCATACCGCGGGATCAGCCATTGAGGATTTGGAAGGGGTCGGAAAAATGGCCTTGTGAGGGCGCTGGGCTACACCCGCTTAAATCACAGCTGCCTTTCTAGGAAACTATCTCAAGTGTCTGGGCATCTTTAAATGGGGAGGTTGACTTGTACCCATTCCTTCTTTAATAAGGAACAACCAGAACTGGTATTTTTGTTTGATTTTTTTTTTTTTTTTTGGTCAACTTTAAGAAGAAATGAAGGAAGGAAGGAGGAAAGAAAGAAAAGGAAAAGGAAAAGACTGCCACCAGCAGCAGCAAGGAATTTCTCCAGTTCTTCCTGCTTGGGTAGCGTGTAGTTCCGGAAGTGGATTCTTCTTTGCAGGGTCTAATTGTATTTGCACATTTCCTTGAGCTTCCATTTCACAGGAGACCGTGGGTAGGGGCTTGTCAAGTGGCCTCACCTGCTTTGTTTGGTCAGCTTTAACGTGGGGGCTTCCCGGATGCCGCCCTGCGTCACCGGTGAGGCGACCACTATTGCTGGAGAATCAGCTGGAAGGACAGTTGGATGAAAAAAACGTGTATTTGCCCCTGCTGGTGAAATTGAAGGCTCAGAGTGGCAAGAAAATGAAAGGGAAGAAGGCTTACAGCGTCTGCATCTTCAGATTGTTTTTTGACCTTTCTTTTCCTGGTCTACACAACAGTGTTTATCTTTCAAGCAGTCTGACCATGGCTCAGTGTCTGCTTTTCGTGTGCATTGTACTCATTCCTCCTGGGCTGTGTGATTTGACACATGACAACAGTCTAACAGTGGAGATCAAACTTCTCAGACTCTTTGCAATGTGACAAGTAATGTATATTGACACAGCAAAGTGCACTCTGGAAATATGAGTGTTTGGGCGGGTCCCGGCCTCCTCGCTCAGCTAGAGATAGCTTAAATCATAGGCTTCAGTTGCCCACAACGATAAAGCCCAAATTTAAATAATGATAACCAGCTGGAAGCTGCAATTCACTGAAATCTTTTCTACCCCCCCTCCCTTTTTTTCTTTTGTACTCTCACACTGGGAAAAACAATAGCCATAATAGCAAAAGAAAAAGACGAAGGCAAAAGAAATTAAACTAAACCTCCCCAGGGAATATTTGAAAGTGCTACGTATTCTGCTCAGCCTCCTGTTCTGCAAGTGTTTACTAAGTACCTCTTTGTACGAGGCAATGCGGACAAGACCCCTGCCCTTCTGAAGCTCACAGTCCACAGGCAGTCCTGCCAACACTGAAATCCAGGTATACAGGGTGAGCAATTCTCCTGATGGCAGAGGTTGATGGGAGCCCAAAGAAGGGACCTCTAATCCACATTTGGTGGTGGGGTTGGGGGTGTTAGGTGGTCCAAGAAGGGCTTCCCACAGGAGATATTTAAATTG
This sequence comes from Martes martes, assembly GCF_963455335.1. Lineage (NCBI taxonomy): Eukaryota > Metazoa > Chordata > Mammalia > Carnivora > Mustelidae > Martes > Martes martes. The sequence goes on along the minus strand of NC_137900.1, from coordinate 44,444,588 downwards.
AGCCTTAGAACGTAAGTAGGAGATAGCCAGGCAAATCAGGGAGGATGGGTTGGGCTTGAAGTAAGAAGATATCATTTCTTTCTGTCCTTCATTCATCGGGCAAGTGAGTATTCAGCCCTACTGTGTGCTCAGTGCTGTTCAGGCTCCTTGTCCGTGCCTGATGCTGAAGAGTGCCTCCTGCTGGCAACCTGAAGTATAGCAGCCTCTTCAATGGGAAGAAGATTCACCAGGGAGTCATGGAACAGAAAATCCTCAGGACCCATTCGTGGAGTAGTGGTGGAGGCAATCCACACTGCAGAATAGTGCACTCATTCACCCAGAAGAAGCTGTTCAAAAACTCTAAGGTGGGAGAGGAATCAAAGAGCCCTGTGAACTGGGGAAAGAGAGAGCTCTCTTTTGCTGGGAGGGGGTGTTCATTCAGAGGTGTTGCCGAGGGCAGGGCTGCTAAGCTTTGTGTGTGGTTTTGGTGCTTAGACCTGGTCATGCATCCTTCTTCCCTGCTGGAGTCTCCCGCGGTCGTGGCAGAGCCAACTTCAAGTTCAATTGCATCACATCAGTAGCTTGAATTTGGTCCTGATCAGAGTATTTACACCATAGGAACAGACCAGAGCATCCCTTCCCTAGCCACCCTCACCTTGGAGAGCCAGTAGTCCAACATTGATCAGCCCACCGCTGTCTGCACACAAGGATCCCCAACTGAATGCAAAACATAGCATTGCTCTTATCAGAAGCCTGACAAATGTCCAATATCACAACGCAATGCTCTGGTAGATTTCAATGTATATGCCTGGGGACCCTGCCTTCCATACAGGGCAGACTTGGGACCCTTACTCCCAGTTCATCTGCAGAGAATAATAGAGAGGCTTCTGGGTTTCTGAGAAGATTCTGAGTCAGTTTCCTGACGCAACAGCATGGATGAAATACAGAAATGGAGTGAGCCGGGAGGTGGCCAGATGGCTGCTGGAGATGTCCTATGCGAGGTTCCTTTATTCGAGGGAACAAATAGTGAAATAATAGTAAGGGAGAGGGTCCTGGGCCTCACTGAGAGAGTGCCAAATGGGAAAGAATGTGTTCTGAGATGTGTGTTTTCTTTCAGTTTAGCAATCCCATCCTCTATCCTCTAGGAAACATGGCTCTCCTAATGCTGGGCTCTGCCCTTTCAGTCTGAATGCCTTGTCCCCTGGGGTGGAGGCTGTAGGGGATAGGGAGGACTCACAGGTGTGAAGAATGTCCTTCTAGGAGTTGAGGAAGAAAATTGAGGTGAGGGACAGACACAGGCCTGTTCCCTCCCTGGCAATGAAGACTTAAGAAGTGTGTGGAACTGAGAAAGGCAGTAGGGCAGAGAGAATAGCATCACGGGTTTAGGAAGCCATGGAAAGTTCTGTGGGTTCTTAAGGGTGTGTTCCGCAGGCGGGAGGAAAGGGTGATGGCGAGAGAGGAGCATAGAAATGAAGATGGAACTCAGATTGTGGGCCAAGATGTTTGTTCTTTACTCTGTAGCCAATGGGGATTTGATAAAGATATTTAAAATAGGGGAACAATAGGGTCACTTTTACCCCCCCCCCCCCCCCCCCCCGCCAAGGATATAGAGAACAGAGTAGCAGATGAAGATTCTGGTGACCAACACCAGGCTGCTGCAAACACAGCTATTTTTTTCCTGCAGTAGCAATTCTCCTTTTCTTTTTAACAGAATTTCAACTTCAGTAAGGGAGGCAGTGTGTCCTGCTTAAATCAAACAACCTGCCCCAGTTACTGTTTCCGGTCTTCCTGCAGAGAGTGGTCACGTGACACAGTTCTGGCCAATGGACTGCATGTCATTGGGTGGAGCTTCCAGGAGAGCTCTTTGAAAGGAGGTCAGCTCAGGAGGCATTTGCCTTTTGCCCTTTTGCCCTTGCCCTTTCTTCTTGCCAGGAACATGGGGTGTGGAAGAGAAGCCACTCTTCTGTGAACACAGGTGGCAAACCCCTGGTAGCCACATGTCAAGAACGGCTGCCCGGAAAGGCAGAAGAACCTGGAGGCTCCCTGGAGGCTTTGTGGGTCTGCCATATTGGTTCTGGATCTTGTCTGTCTGAATTTCGAATTGTGTGAGAAAAAATAAACCCCAAGCTCTGTTTGGTCAAGCCACAGCAAGCCCCGCTTTCTTGTTCTGTCAGCCAAACTTCTTCTTATCTATCTTGGCTACTATTTCAAAGATCCAGATGGGACAGCCTGAGGACCTGACGCTCAGCCGCACCGGTAGCATGAAAATGCAGGAACGCCTCTCAGGTAGACTTGGTAGTAATGTTGTTTTAGGGAGAACGAAGCAGGAAAGACCATTCAGCTTCAGAGACCAACGCAGATATGGAAGGTAGAATGGGCTGCAAAGGATTCAGGTTTCAGGGGGTGGGTAGGGTATATGCAAGAAGACAGTGAACTGAGTTTGGGGTAGGCTGAGTTTGAGGGGCTTGACAGGCAGCTAGGCAGGTCCTCCTCTGGGCAGCCAGAGAGGTAAGACAGCATTCAGAAGAGAGACCAAGAGAGCTCTGAAGTAGAGATATGGCAGTCATCCGCAAAGAGACGGGGGCTCCAAGGGAGTGGATTGAATCACTTAGGAAATGGATGTGTGATGAGAAGGGGAGCGAGGAGGGAAATTCTCGGGAATCCCATCAGGCGAGGGGGCCCCGGGTAGGTGCAAGAAGAGGGAAGCAGGTTGGGAGAGAAGTGGAAGAAGGATTCACAGAGGCAGGGTCCCAGGAGTAAGAGCAGAGCCGGTTTTGAGAAGGAAAGAGCAGTCAAGAGTGCGATAGGCAATGGAGTTGTCAAGTAGGATGAGGAATGAAAATTAGCCTATGAATTTGGCAATTAGGATGTCAGATTTTCTACTAAAACTGCTCCCACTGAGGTCACTAATGAAGCCAGAGAAATAGAATGATTTGCCCAAAGTGACATCGTTAGTAATGAGCCAAGCATTAGAAATAGAGGCCCCTGACTCCCGGCGAAGTGCTCTTTCTCTTCTATTACATGTACTTTTAGGCTGTCCCAAATCCCAGAGATAGGTTTGCATTTTAATAGAACAGCTTTGGGGGGCAATTTATGGTCAGATTCAAACGACTTTTAGCTGTCTGATTGGTAAGTAGGTTTAAAGAGGTGTCATTTTGTCGCCAGGTTAAATTATCTCCTTCACTAATATTTTGATGTGCTGAGATCTCCGAATGAAGAAGGAAGCAAGACATGGAGAGGAACAGAGTCCACACGAGAGCCATCCACTCCTGCACTACCCACTTGTGGCTCTCAGCCTAGCTGGAGACTGTCTCTCCTCTTTCAAGAGGCCAAAGGGACTGTCTGCTGCGATGTTACATAGTATAGAAGAGTTCCTTTTCTCCCGGGCTTCTCTGAAACGAGGAGCCCTTTCCGAGACAGTCTGTCCTGAGTGGGCTTCTCTTGTCCATCATGAAGATCAGAAACAGCCCAGGCACATGACTGTGAAAGGTACTATTTTAGCCAAAAGGTCTGACTCCATTTCCAGACCAAGACACATGAAAATCCCAGAATCGGTAAAAGCCGTATCTATCGATGTGAGAGGTATAGTTCAAAGGAGACAAGGGAGCCCGTTTTGAAATTCGGAAGGCTGAGCTGAACCTGAGTTGTTTTTTTGCTTCATACCAGAAAGCAGAGGTCGGCAAAGTGAAACATTGAGGGGCAAAGTTACTGCAGCCCCAGTGTATTTAAATCACTGGTCCCCTAGGCGATCCCTGATACGGATACACCTGTCGGTACTGAGGTTAGAGCATCGGGTGTCCTAGCAGAAACCCCTCTTTCAAGACACTGTGTACTAGAGAGCACAAAGTAAAGGAAATAAAGCCCCCAAAGCTGTGAAACTCTCGCCTCGCCACCCCCTGCCCTAGGCTGCCAGGGGGTGAATCAGCAGCTTGGATATATGGCTGGTGGTTGGCAGGGAAACCTGGTGGGTTTGCTGGGGGCACAGCAATCCATAAAGGAAAGAAGGTCCAAGCAGAGCAAGAGGTTTTGTTGTTGCTTTTTCCGAGCAAATGAGCACTGATGTCCTCTCTCATGTCAGAAAGCTGCCGCGGATCCGGAGACACATTTTCTCCGGTGGACAAGGCAGCAAGGGCTTCTGGCTGATGAGAAGTAGCTGCTATTCACCGTCTCTCAGAAGAGGGACATAAAGAAGGAGATGCAGCCAAAATAAACAGATGGTGGGACCGGGTGGGGGATGCTGTCAGGAGCAGACACAGGTAGCACGGGCCCCGGGCAAGCACACAAAGCCATTAAGAGGAGCCAAAACTCAGCAAAGAGTTCTAGAACCCTGGGAAACAGCATGTGCTCTGCCCCAGGGGGGTCGCCTTGGAATTGTCACCGATCCAAGGGTAGTGAAGTTTGCACAAAGCAGGAGGGACCCAGCAAGCCGAGCAATTCAGGACACCAGGGAGGACTGAGCAAAGATGGAACTGGAGTGAAATAAGTTAGCAGAGTCAGCGTAAACTCAGAACCCCTCGAGTGCCGGGAAGATTGAGTGGCACATAGCGTGGTGTGCTACGGCAGGCCGTAGAGTCACCGAGGCAATTCTGCAAACACTGACTGAAGACCTCCTGGGTAGCGGGCGCCTCCTTTGAGGACCTGTGGTCTGGGGAGTGGAGTGTTTTTAGATAGATCAGCGACGCCACAATATAATGGTTATGAGCAGAGTCTTGAAGGATCAGGAGGATGGAGTTATCATGGAAGGCTTCAGGGAGGAGGCAATGTTGAAGCCAGGTAATGAAGACTCAGCAGGCATTTGCCAAGTCAAGAAGGAAAACTTGCACCAGAAGGCTATAGCTGTGCAACTGGAAGGTTATATTAGTTAAGGGTCTGGTTGCAAAGCAAAGAAATCCTATTGAACTAGCTGAAATTAAGAGGAGTGTTCCTACAGAATTACAACAGATGATCTTATAGATCTCACAGCCTCGTGGGGGTCCAGGTTTGCTTGGGTATCAATGTCAGGGCCAATTGTCTATGACCTTTGAGGTCAAGTGTCCATCACCCTGTGGGTACACCTGACTCAGACTCTCAGTTTTCTGATTCCAAATTCCCATGACAGAGAATGCCATTGGTCCAGACTTGGTCATTGATATTTGATTGGAGGATCAGTGCCTGGGAGTCATAGCGGGTGATGCAGTGGTTATATTATATACCTTTTGAGATGTGAATGGGTGTGGATGGGCAGTGCAAGTGACATATTTACTATAGTGAAACTGCTCATGTGAACACTCTGGGAATAGAGGAAATCTACCATAAACTTCCAGGAGGGACTATCAGCTCCTCCTCCGTGCTCCCAGGGCCTGTGGGGCAAACGCCTTTATCTTACCACTGAAAATATTGTGATTAAAGCTTATCTTCATGTGGATCTCTCCTTTAACAGAACTTCAGTTCTACAAGAAAAGTACAAATCCGAACTCTGTGGATCATTGTAATTCTAAAAGATAGCGTTGCATCCATTACGTGTAAGTCTGAATAAACTTTGATTGTACTGATTTTTTAAAAAGATTTTATTTATTTATTTGACAGAGAGAGAGAGAGAGGGAGAGAATGTGCATGCACACACAAGCTGGGGGAGTGGGAGGCAGAGGAAGAGGAAGAGGTAGACCCCACGGAGCAGACATGGGGAGCCAGACATGGGGCTCTATTCCAGGACCGTGAGACGTGACCTGAGCTGAAGGCAGACTTTCAACTGACTGAGCCACCGAGGCACCCCTGTACTGATTGTTGTACCTCACATCAACCTTCTTTCCTCATTTTCCATCCATTACCATCATCTGCTACATGCTGCTTCCTCTGGTAGGAGAGGAGCATACTTGGAATGCTGGGCTTTTCTTTTTCTTTTAAGATTTTTTTAAACTTATTTTTGGGGGGGTGGGTGTGAGTGGGGGGAGGGACGGTGGAAGAGAAACTCTCAAGCGTATTCCCTGCCATGTGTGGAGCCTCATGTGGGGCTTAATCTCACAACCCTGAGATCACAGCCTGAGCTGAAATCAAGATTTGGATCCTCAACCAACTGAGCCACTCAGGTGCCCCCCACGATGCTATTTAAGCTGACAACCGAGAACAGAGATTTCATGGGACTACGACGGATGTCAGAACTGGGCTCTACCCGTGTCTAAAGAACAATATATGCAGGGGGCCCTAAATTGTGACCATTATGGGGCGGATGTAGTTGGGTATCTTCACCCAAAATCCTTTTTTTAAAAAAAAGAGTTTATTTATTTGAGAGAGAAAGAGAACAAGCAGGAGGAAGGGCAGAGGGAGGGGGAGAAGTAGACTTCCCCTGAGCAGGCAGCTCAGGGGACTCAACCCCAGGACCCTGGGATCATGACCTGAGCTGAAGGCAGATGCTTAACTGACTGAGCCACCCAGGTGCCCACCCGAAGTCCTTTTGCAGGAAAAACTAAGGAGCCACTTGGGGGAACCTCATTCTAATGCAAGACGGAATGGACCGACATATGTTTGCCTCAGTGTCGAGGGGCAAACAATATCTGAGCATACCAGAGCCAAGCTGAACGGACTCCTGTCTAAAGAGCAGTAAAAAGCTAGAAGAGGGGAAAAAACCCCACTCTGCTTCCCCAAAAGCTCTGTAAGACCAAGACAGCACTAACCCAACACCTGTGGACCAAGCATACTATGGGAGAGAAGGTGTCTTCTACCCAGATGCAGCGCGGCTTTGAGATACTGAGAGCTACAGTCTCAGTTGTGGCAGCGCAAGTGTCTGGAGGCAGCTCGGTGACCCCAGTCGATGTGACAATGCCGCCACAGAGGTGGCAGCCATGCCCAGCAATGGCAGTCGTGCCTGGAGGACAGAAAGGCCTCCAGAAGGCAGACACTGGCCCAGGAGCCCAGCAGGGTATCACTCACGCCTGACTGGTCTTATTAGCGAGCGGACAGGAGTCACTCGACTACCTGCCAGTGTGGACCAAACACCACCGTAAAGTGATCCTGCTTGTACCCGCAGGCGGTTTGACTTGGAGAAACTCAAGTGACATGTAAATCAAGTCACTACGCTTTCTCTCCACAGCAGCCCAATGTCTGGGGGACTTCTCATTCCAAGTAAGTCTCAGCAGGAATGAGGACCCTTCTTTAGATGGATTCGCAGGGGTTCCAGAAGGAGCCAAAATGGTCAGCTCCTCCCAAGGAGATCCAAGGGTGCTAAGAGCAGCTGCCAATGGAAGAGTGACATGAGACAGAAATGAATAGAAGCTGCCCAAAGAAAAGACGTGCTCCCTGGCAACATCAAGTTTAGAAAAGAGGCCAAACAAAGAGCTCTAAAAAGGATGGGGGGTGGTAGGGGAAGTAATCAGAACTAGGAAAACGAGAAAGTCTGAAAAAAAAATCAAACAGCAACTCAGAGAGAGAAATTATAGCACAAAGTTAAGAAAGTGCAAAAACATGATAAGGAAAGCAAAGGTGAGGAATGAAAAGAAGATTGCAAGAGAGGCTAAGATAAATAATAAGGCATTTTTCAAGCACAGAAGGAACGAGAGGTCAGTACAAGAGCCAATAGGGCTTCTAAAAGCTGGCAGAGGTAATTTATTGACAGAACATGAAGACATTGTGAAAAAAATATTAAAAGGCATTTTTCTTTCCCCTCTTCGCCTCTCTTTTCACAAAGGAAGATGGGGACATATGCCAGAACAGACATAAATTTCCCAGGAGTGGAAAAAAGACATATTGAAGGAAATCAGGATCGTGTCAGCACAGGTGATCAAGAAATTAGGATGTCAGAAAAATTGCGGAAAGTCTAGAGCCAGGCCAGAGTCTCCTGGAATGAGGGACCCAGAGGCCAGTGAGGTCCAAGGCCAGGGAAGGGAGGGATGGGAGAGGGTCTCCAGTGTGCAAGGGCGGAGCGGCAGCAAGCCACCCATGAGCTGCCGTTGGAAGCAGTCTCATACCGCGCCCTTAAACTCATCTTGTGGGTGCTTTTTATCTCTGATGTGAGGAACAGACCCAGGGTTTTATCAGGACTTTTTACTCCAAACTACCGACGTTTAATGATCCCTGATGGGGAACTTGCTTTTAAGAGCACCCAGCATGACCCAGTTTTGAGTAAAAGTTCATTTTCCTTCCCATCTGAAGATTCCAGACCAGAAGAGAAGACCTGGGTTCAAGTTATGATTCTGCCACAGACTGGTTGCGTGGCTCTGGGCTAATGGCTTCATCTCACAGAGATGTGTTTCCCCCATCTCTAAAATAAGACAAGAACTACCTTACAGGACCACAGTGTTCAAATGAAGTTGTTCGCTCATGCACCAGTACAAGGAAAAATCCCGAGTGTATTTTATGGGCCAGACACTGGTCTGGGCCCCCAGGAGGCAGGAGTAGTAACACAAATTCTGTTTTTGCGGGGCTGACATTCTAGTGTGGGGACAGATCTATCCAGCAAGGAAACAAAAGACAAGGCCATTTCAGAGAGTGTTGAGAGTTTTGGGAAAAATACACAGCTACAAAAAGGCCTGCCCACAGGGTGAGTCAAGGAAGATGACATTGAGTTGAGATCCGAACTAAGAGGAAGGAAGATCTGGATAGAACATTCCAGAAAGAGGGCAGAAAGCCTCAGCCCCAAAGTTCTTGTATAAAAGCACTGTATAAACTGCACAGAGTTGTCAAAATGCTGGCTCTGAGTGTTAGCATTATCAGAGCTCTGTCCAAGCTTGAGAATTTGATTTTCTCCTTTGACTCCCTAACCTGAGTAAACCATAAGGAATTATCGAATCAAGACAAGCCTAGTGACAAAGAAGTGCAAAGCATGCAACATTTGTGGAAATATAAAATGAACTCCAAGAGGAGCAGGAAGGGCATGTTCTTGCTTTCTGGATTCTAAGGCTGTGGTCACTGCCTATGGCCAGCCTCGAAGTCCCAAAGAATCGGCTTCGGATGTGTTGCTTACTTTGGGCTGCCCAGGTTCTGTCTAGCGGGTGGGGGGAAAATGAAGACACGTGGGTTTGGTTCCCTGTTCAAAAGCATTGGCCCTATTTGAAATTTATTCCTTTCCATCCCCAAACTACAATAATTGTAGTCATGCAGCAATTAAAGAGAAAAACTTCATTTCTATGCTTTCAAAGAGAGTGTTTGATTTTCACAAAATAAGTCAAGCTCTTGGTCTGGAAAACAAGCTGAATGCTGACAGAGGAAAGTAAGTAGAACAAGAAACTTCTAATACTTCGTCTTCACGCAAGAGTCCAATGAAAGAGAAGTCAAATCTTACTTCCCAAGTGCTTATGGAGAAACTACTAGTTTCAGGGCATCACCAAAATAAATAATACCCGGTCCTTGTTTCTCACAATGTCTCTGCTTTGAATCACACTATTTCAAAATATGGTCTCGGCTGGATCAGAAGAAAAGCCTTCCTTGTGATTTGCACCAAGAAATAAAGCAGGAGCGATTAGACTTCAATTGGAAATAGGAGACATTCACAGAGGAACAGTTCTTCAACGAATGAAACTTCAGACAATGGCGTGGTCTTGCGGGTGCAGTCCTGCGGGGCGGAAGCTGGGCGGGGCCGGAAGCTGGGCGGGGCCCTCAGGTGGGCCTGTCCGGAGAGCCTGGACCATCATCAGCTCCCTGGCCCCTGGTCTCAGGTAAGATATTTAGCTTCTCAGTCTTCTCTTCTGTAAAATGGGACGAGAAAGACCTTGTAGAGTCACGGTGAGGATAAATGAGAACACACATCGAAGCTTTGAGCTTGGCTATTTGTAGGCATGGCACAGTGGCTTCTTTACCCTTTTAATTGGAGAAATTTTAAAAAAAGATAGGCAGTTCGACGATGAAACATTTAGTTTGTTTGTATCCTCCTTTCTAAGAAGGGCATAATATCAGCCTGACATTTTGGAACTGATACCTCCCTCTCTTAGGAGAGCACAGCTCTTATTTCAGAGTATAATCCGCTGGTTTCCCTGGTCACACGGGCCAGAGGCAGAGCAGTCCCAGGAAGATCGCAGGGACACAACAGACATGGCCCCGGCTTGTACTGAAGGAAGTACCCTCCCTTTACCCCTCCAGACTGGGGTCTGGAGTTTGCATCACTAGGGGCCTGGTGGCCATGGGGAGCAACAGTGATCTATGGAAGAGTTTTGTGTGGGGTAGTGTTCCGTTAGATTCCATTGTTATGGAACAATCACTGACGTTGGAAACCAGAAGGAAAGTAGTTAAAGCTATTGGAGGGAATTGTGGTTATCCTGAAAAGAGTTGGTGGTGGCCTGGACAGGATGGTGGTGGGAATTGATGGGGGCAGTTTTGTAGAGTTTAGGTGCCTCATTCACGAATAAAATTGGTAGGAGCTTGAAGATGGGCTCTATGGAGAGGATGGAGGGGCATGTAGATGCAAAGGGAAGGTGGGTTTTAGGGAGAGTTCTAGGATTCTACATAGTGAAGTGGCTGGGGAGTGAAAGGGGTGGGATTCATCCAGGCCTGGGGATGTGGGAAGACCATGAGTTCCATTTTGCTTATGTTAACCTTGGGGTGCCATTGAGAAATACAAGGGGAGTTAAGGAGATATTTAGATATGTGGGTCTGGCACCGAGCGAAGGCTGGCTGGAGATATATTATTGGAGGAGGTCCCTAGGAACAGACCCTGAGATGAGGAGTCGTGTGTCAGTTACTTGTTAAGTGCTCCTGGGAGACCGGAAAGGGAAGGAGGGGGTTAGGTAAGAGCAGGGAAGAAGCAGCAGCTAAGAAAGACTGTGATCCAGGACAACACGCTGGAGAGGGCAGGAGTCAGCCTGATCTCCAAGGGGAACTCTGCAACGGTAAGTTACACCTCAACCCACAGAGAAGGACTTGCACTGTGGGGGGTGTACACGAACCCCGGCTCTCTCCCCCTTTGACCTGCAGGCAAAGCGGCTCTCATAGCTTGAGCACCACCCTCTGAAGAGCTGCAGGTTGGCTGAAAACACACCACACCTGGGTATAGGAAATCCTAAAATGGGATCCCCAGCCCACTGGGCGCAGTGCTGGGCTGGCTAAGCTTACCTAGGGAGAGCAACTGAGAAGAGAGTGGGCACGGCCATGTACTGATGAGAAGAGCAGCTTATGAAGGAGACCAGGAAAGATGGTTGTTTCACAGCTACCCTGCAAAGGATGAGGGCTGTACAAGTACTATTATCTCCACTTTACAGATGAGAAACTCGAGGCTGGGGGAGCTTTAAGCACCAGTCAGATTAAGAGGAGAGTTAGGACTTGAACACAGGTCCCTAGACCTGAAGCTTAGAACTCTTTCAAATGCAACAAAAGAAAGTTTTCCAGGGACTAAGGGCCCCAGCATTTGAGGGAGCTGGTCCTTTTTTGAAGGGGTTTACAGATGCTCATATTCATGATGAAACATGTGCCTCTTTGGACTCAAAACCAGGGAGGCGAGAAGACGAAGGGAAGCTACTTTTTCAGCGAAACTAAGAATCTCCTGCTTGGGGCATTATGTCTTCAAAGGCCCCAGGATTATGATTTTGCATGTGTGGTGGAGGGGTTTGAACACTCAGCCCAAGATCATGACCTTGAACAGAGAGCAGCCTGCTGATGGGGGCACGGAGCGGGGTGTGAAGTCTGGAGCCACTGCACTGGCACCCCAGGAGGGACAAGTGGGTGGGAGGAGTACTTAGTGGGGAGGACTCTCAGCTGCCCAGAGCACAGGCCCGGCCGTGCACAGTGTACCAAGGCCCTGACTTGATTTTCTGACTCCGGGGAAGCTGATGTTGACTTTGTCCATTAAGCAGGCTTGCCGGATGTCTGCTGACCCCAGGTCCTTTGCCCCATGAGGAAGCCCCACCGCCTCAGAGATCAGCAGGGTGTGCTAGTTCCCAGGGCTTCCCCGGTCCAGAGGAAGGGTGTCTGGGGTGGAGCGGGCTCCGGGCTGGGACTCAGGGCCATGCCTGCGAGACCCAGAGCATGACCCTCTGTTTGCCGAGTCTCTGGCATGAGGGGTAGCGAGGAAAAATGGAAGTAGTAATACCTGCCCCCGGAATTGCCTGGGATTAATTAGGAGACAGATAATACACAGTGTGTGCCTAGGATGAAAATGAGTTATAGACTTGTTATTAATGTAGCTGGAAGGATGATTCGTTTAGACAAAACAAGGCCACTGCGCGAGAAGCCAGAGATCTTCAGATGTCCTCACAGGGCGACTTAACGGAGGGGCCTACGGGTGTATTTGCGAGGGATTCCCACTCATTTACTGGAGGGCGTGAGCCAGCAAACCAAAGCTGTTTTGCCCCATCAAGTAAATAAAATGCGAAGACTGAGCACAACGCTCGTGTTTATTTTTTGTTCCTTAAGGAAAATATTTTCCACAGAGCTGGACACTAACGTGAAAAGTAAAAACGGGGGTGGGGAAAGGAGAAACCCAAAACCGATATAAATTAGAAGCAAACTAGTGTTCATTTCCTGTGGAGGAATTTTATATTTTTTAATGGAGTTACTGTGGCTTTTTATTTCGGTATGAAGGTGAAGAGTCAAAGCATGAGGATTTAAGGCTTCCAAGTGTGTGTTGTTCTATGAACAGACCCTTAAATTTGCCAGCACGCCCTAGGCGCTGCTCCTGCATAACCAATATCTTCCTGCCAGGGCCAAGGCTGAGGGCCCTTTGACTCCCCTGGAAGTTATGCAGGGAGAAGGGGAGTGTCAGGAATGCAGGATTAGGCCCCATAATTGAGGCTGTCATTAGCTGAAGAGGCAGGCGGGTTTGTGAGCCTTTCCAAGTTTGCATTTATTATGGCATGAAGATATGGCTCCTTTGGTATAAAGAGGGTGGGGGGGATTTCTGCAAGTCGGCAATATTTCCTTCTCTCTCTCTCTCTCTCTCTGTCTGTCTTCCCCCCCCCCAAGTTGGCTGGTTCTGTAACATTCATTATGCTTTTCTTAATAGATCCCAGAAATGCTGAAATCGTCCTTTAGAGGAAGCATTCACTTGAAACAACAAAAGATTAGAGAAACCTTAAAAATGCTGGATTTTCTTTACCTTTTGAGGAAGGCCAGCTGGAACCTTCTGAAATTATTCCTATCCAGTGTGCAGCCACAAACAGTACTGATGGTGAGGATAAAATATTATTTTTGTAAATCGCATGTGGATACAGCAATGCCACTTAATCAGATGCTCCTTAGCGGATGGTGGGAACAGAGACCACGGCCAAGACCGAGGAGACTTACGGCACAAAGAGGCCGGGGATTAAGATTCAGAAGAGAGCAAATGGCCCGCAATCATTCTGGCACGTACTTGCATGTAACATTCTAGGAACACCCATTTTTTTAAATTTTTTTTTTTTTTACTGTAGTAAAATATAAGTAATGTCAAATGTATCATTTAATCAAGTTTAAGTGCACAATTAAATGACATTCAGTACATTCACATTTTTGTACAACCATCGCCACTCTTCTACCTCCCGAACTTTTCCATCTTCCTCAGCTGAAATTCTGGACTTCCCCCCAGCCCCTGGTAACCACCCTTCTGTTTTGTCTGCATGAATTCGACTACTCCAGGTGCCTCAAAGAAGTGGATTCCTACAGTTTCTGTCCTTTTGCTTCTGGCTTGTTTCACTTACCATAATGTCTCAATGGCTTGTCCAGGTTATAGCTTGTATCAGAAGGCCATTTCTTCTTAAGGCTGAGTAATGTTTCACTGTATGTATATACCACATTTTGCTTATCTGCTCATTCATTAATGCATATTTGGATTGCCTCTACTTTTTGGCTATAATGCTGCTATGAACCTGGGTTTACAGATAGCTCTTCGAGACCCCAATTTCAATTGTTGTGGGTATATACGGAGATGTGTCATTTCTGGATCAAGTGGTAATTCTAGTTCTAATTTTTCGAGGACCTGCCCTGTGCTTTCGATCGTCACTGCACTATTTTACATTCCCACCAACTGTGTACAAGAGTTGCAGTTTCTGTCTTCACCAACACACAATTTTCTGTTGTTGTTGTTGTTTGTTTTAAAGATTTTTATTTATTTGACAGAGAGAGAGACAGTGAGAGAGAACACAAGCAGGGGGAGTAGGAGAGAGAGAAGCGGGCTCCCTGCAGAGCAGGGAGCCCAATGAGGGGCTTGATCCCAGGATCCCGGAGACACTTAAGGACTTAACACTTAACGACTGAGCCACCAGGCACCCCTGTTGTTGTTTTTAATTGTAGCTATCCTAATGGGCGTAAGGTGATGCCTCATTGTGGTTTTGACTTGCTTTTCCCTAATGATTAGGGATGTTGAGCATCTTCTCATATGCTCGTGTACAAACATCTGTTCGAGTTCCCCCTTCTAATTATTTGGGAGTATATACCTAGAAGTGAAACTGCACACCACTCCAACACTGAAGCAGGCCCCATAGAGACTTGCTGGGCAACACCGTGTCCCCTGGCCCATCGGCATCCCAGGTTGAGTGGATGACTACAAATTCTTAAGAGGGCAATGAAGCTGTCATTAACCAACATTCCTAGAGTTAGAGGATGTTCTGGTTAATGGAGGGTTAATTAGACTTCTCCGTTTTGGTTCCAATCATTGTTGCTGAAATTCTTCCCAAAATATTTTAGTCTATTTCCACATGACTTACACAGCCTCTCCTAGGGGGTTTTTCTTTATCTTGGAGGAATACTATTGGATGACCACCTGGGAACTAGGTTCTTAGTGCACTCTCCTGGAGATTTAGATTAGAAGGTATCAGACATGTCCAGTGATGTTATGAACCGAATGGTAACTGCTGTGTAGGACGGTGAACTCTGGGCGAGTTAAACTTTCAGAGATGTGGTTTCAGAAAAGATGTTCTGTAGTTCTCCTTTTTGGCAGTCACTGGAGAGCAGGGCCTGTTGTCTATTAAGGCCACTCCTAGTTCATGAAAATAAAACCATGTCAACTGCAAATAAAAGAATGTTTATCTTTCTATTCCCTATGGAGGGAGTTGGAGAGTCCAGGCTGGGAATGTGTCTTATCCAAATGCGATAGCATATCATACATGTTTCAGTGGAAAAAAAGAAAAAAAAATGTCTTTGAATTCATCTGTGTTTCACTTCATTGGAAATCGTGAGTTAGGCTAGATGCTGTATTTATTCATTACGGTACCCCTGGCACTGGCTCAATGCCAGGCACCCAGTAAGTGGTCAATAGCTGTGTATTGAAGGGATCAGTGTGGCCTGTTTCCTTAAGAGCCTGCCTGATTACATCTCTCTGTCATGAAGTGTTAAGGTGACAGTTCCCTGACAACCCTGGGATAGAACATTCTACTGGCCCGGCTGGCTCCCAGCTGCTGCTAGTGCAGACATGCCCACTCTTCACCCCCACTCATGACCATTCCTTTAATTACATGGGGAACTTATCTTTTTTCTTCTTTTTGGGGGGGAAACGAAGAGAGAAAGATGGCAGGAGGGAAAGGAAGAGTTGGCTAGAATGGCAGGAACAACTATTTTGAGTCTGGTGTGGTGGACAGGATTTGAACCCATGGCTGGAGGGATGAGAGCCAGCACGTGAGAGAACTGTTCTCCTGGGAATGTCTGTGAGACTCAGGGCACAAAGACAGCTCTAGGGGAGCCATGGCAGGAGAGGAAGGCAGTGTGGGCACCTCATGCCCTTGGAAGTCCACTGACAGATTATAGATTGAGGCAAACTCCTTGGACTCCCCAAAGAAAAAGGAGGGACAACATAAAGATTCCTACCTGAATATATGTGGAATTCACAATCACAGCTCTGTGTGTGTGTGTGTGTGCATGTCATTAACTGCCAGCTGGAGACACATGGGAGAATATTTATTTTTGCTCCAAATTTCTACCTTTTTACTTATAAGCAACTAAACCCATGACAGATACCCATGTAGGTAGTAAATGAATGAAGAAAGGCCAACAAAATCCCTATGCAAAAAATCATCTATTATTCAAACAGATTTATGCACAACTTGATATAAATAATGGTCCTTGTGTCAAATAAGAAACTTAGGGTTGAATAATAATCATAACAGTAAGAAGAAGAAAGAGGAGGAGGAGGAGATGCAGGAGAGCTCTGCGCCTCTATGGTGTTCTCTATGTTTAAGGCATGATTCCAAGCACTTTATGTATTTCAATTAATTTAGTCCTTCCAACAGTCCTAGGAGACAAGAGTCTTATTCTGTCCTCTACAGATGTGGAAACTGAGGTAAGGGAAGTTAAGTAACTTGGCCAAAACCACACAGGCAGCTTGCGGAGTTGGGATTCAAACTTAAGAAGTTGGGCTTCAGAGTTTGACATTTCATTGATCACTCTTCACATAAAGAAAAAGACGACTTTTAATCCTGAATCTAGTTTGGAATACATTTAGCTGCAAGTAACAGAAAAATCTAACAGTGGCTTCAACAAAACTGGGTTTAACAAGAAGTCTGCAGTTTGCTTGGATGGCTCAGTGATGTCAGGACCGATGTGTCTGTTTCATCCTGACCTTTTCTCTCGTGCTCCCAAGAAGATTACCCAACTGGAGATGTCACGTTTGTATTCAAGACAGAAATGGGGGTCTGGGTGGGATCAGTGTCAGTAAAGCAGAAGCGTTCCCAGAAGCCTTAGTGGGCTTACGCTGCCACCTCATCAGAGGAACCAAATGACCACCCGTCCTCACAAAGCAGCTGGGAAAAGTCAAAGTCAGCCTCTCCAGCTGCTTCAGTGAAGGGATGTGAAAGAAAAAGAGTTGGAAATAGACGTTGGGTTATTAAAAAAAAAATATTCACCACACTCCTCAGTGAGAGGAGGTGAGGAAATCTAGACAGACAGGAGGAGGAGACAACAGCTCTGATGGAAGAGGCTGGCACGTCCCCATCTCTATTCCAGTTGGTGTGTCCCCTGGAGTTCTTCATTTGCCTTGTCTGCTCTCAGACTTGTGACTGCACCGGAACCACTCATCTCCCCACAGACACTGGTTTGGCTGCATGACGGCTGAATGTCGGGATGTTTTAGTAATGTGACCATAGCGCACTGTGACATGATGTGGTCTTGAGATGTTGCGACCAGAACCAGTCTGGCTGGCTGAGCCATGTCTCAATCCCACAGAATTTGTCCAGGGTTCTGGCACCAGCTTGGAGTGTCAGAAGAGTTCTGCAGAGAGCTTTCTGAATCTGTCCCTCCTCATTACAATTAAGATGCTGAAGGGCGGGACCTGGGTCTCACTAGTCTTGTCTTCCTTTTTCTGCTCCCTTCCCCACCCCCACCCCCGGGACTACAATAGTCTGGAGCTCATCGATGGGTCTCAATAAATACTTGATGGGTAAACTCACATTCCCGGTGACTGGTCAAAGATGTGTCACTTGTTATGAAGTGTGCCAAGAAAGTCACTTACTCATTTGTCCAGTAAGCACTTTTGTGATTTAATCTGTGAACCAATTACTTCAATACAGCTTCCAGAAATAGAGTTCTCCATCCTTTGAAGCGAGTTAATTGTCAGCCGATATTTTATCTGTGTTCATTCATCTGACAGACAATTAGTGAGGGCTTCCAAAGTCTCAGGCACACTGCTAGGCACAGAGGGACACAGAGAAAGAGGTAATGCTGCCCCCCCCCACCCCTGGACTCAGAGGGGAGAGGGCTAGACAGGCATGTCAGCAACTTGACTGGGGCTCTGAAAAGGACGACATCAAAGCACTGTGGGTTCACAGGGGGAGGGTGACTCACCACGGCAAGGGGTTGCAGGGTTGTGCAATTGGATTGGCTACGGGAGTCTCCCTCCTTAGACATTCCAAGATGACTGCCAGCTTGGTTTCACTAAGGGGGCCGAGGGGGGGCCATGACCCTGTCTGGCTTCCTCCCTCATTGGGTTCACTAGTGAGTACATACTTCTCCCTGGAGACCAGCTTCACACATGCTCTGCATATTGGCTCTTTTCACAAACAGGACAAAGGAAAACATGAAGGAGAGAGTAAGGCTGAGGTTTGGGAAGCCAGAAGGCCAGGAGCCTTCTCTGAGTGAAGGTGGCAGCTTGAATCTTTTTCATTCCTCCAAGGCTAGAACGTGCGCTTTCGTTTTGGGGGACGGGACAGGGTGAGGTCTGGAGGATGTTTGGGGAGGGCTCTCTCTGCAAGGTAGCTCAGATGAGGTAATCCGAGGGCAGGGCAAATGCTACCCAACTCTCTTCACCAAAAGGTCAGTTAAGGAAACAAAACTACCAGAGTATTTTCAAAGGCCTCTTACTCCCCCTTTCAAAGGAAAACATCTCTATGGAGTCTTCTGGGAAAACAAGTATATTCTTGCAACTTCGATGACCCACTTATGTGAGTATTGGAACAGCAGTGAAAAAAAGACAAAGATACTTTTGTAGCCTCTAAAGGGTTAATATCAGAGCATAGTCGAGGCTTAGCAGCAAAAAGGGCAGCTTTGTGATCTTTTATTATGAAATAAGATTAGAGGCCATAGCGCAGACTGGGGGAGGAGGGGTCCGGTGTGGAGGGGTCCGGTGTGGTGCGGGCGACCCCAAGACTTCAGTCTGGGGCATCCGTCCCACACCACAGTGGGTGCTGGACTTAGGGAGCTAGGGTGAAGCCCCAAGCTCAGAGGGACGTTTCCAAACTGGCTCTGTCTGAAGCAGTTTTTGCAAAATAAAATTTGGACCTCTTGCTCTCCTTCAATTTTTAGTGTGCGTTCAGAGACCAGATTTGTGAAATCTGGAAGTGGGAAAGCAAGTATGTAATCCCTGGTAATTCCGCATCCAAGAATCTCACCGAATATTTCATATGCCACCTCATTAATGCCTGTTCCCGCCTGTGAATCTCTGGCCATTCCAGATACCAGTCAGTCCTATTTTACAGATGCGGAAGTCGAGGGAGAGAAAACAAAGCACCTTCATGGAGAATTAGTCATGCAACAGAAACCAAGAGCTCCGAGTGTCCTGGCTTCCAGTCCTTGGCTCTGGCAGCAACACTGGGCTCCCTTTTCTTCTCGTGGGAACAACTGCTAACACTTCGGCTTTCGACTTTCACTTACAGGGCTGATGAAAAAATTACCATTTGCTGAGAAGGCAGTGAAATGCCGACTTCTCACCCTTTGGTCAAGGCGACTTCCTTGAAAGTGCTTTAAAGTAGATTGATGGAATCCAGATCCAGCCATCTTGTCTCCATTGAAATGGCGGCTCATCCACAAAGAACCCCTCCCCCGACCCTCGCCAAAAAGCAAAACCAAAAAGGCTATCCTGCATTCCCTGTTTCTTTGATTGAATTGATCCTTCTTTAAAATGCTTATTGAATTTGTTGGCCAATTTAATTCAAAGAGTTAAAAGAGTGAACTTCTCCTGTGGAAGAATTGTGCCCATGCCTTTCTTGTGATGGCTCTTAAATGACAGAAAATGCATGGAGCTGGCTTGGGGGCCAAAGAAGTCAAAAAGAATTCTTTCCTAAAGCACACACTTGTCCCCCAAGGTGACCCCTCCTCCCCCCAACCCCGGTACCTTGAAGCCCCCAGACAGTGGATGCCAATAGAGAGTGAAGAGGTGAATTTAGACATTTCTAGACATAGCCGGGAGGCTGCCTGGTTCATGTGGAACTAGTCATACCCAAAATATGCCTCATAGGCAACAACTAGAACTTGGCCTGGGAATCAAAGGGGGTGAACCGCTTTGGGTCCATGAAACCTAGAAATAAGCAGAGATTTAAAAAAGACTCAGAACACCAGCTATAAGAAACTACCGTCTTATCCCATGGAGTTTTCCCTTGCCTATCGAATACTACTGAATAACAGTTAGTAGTTTTGAACAATATTTTATACCAGACTTGTGGCTCAGCTTTTACACACAGTATCTCACTTAATCGTTACAACAAGCACATGAGATGGGAACTCTTATTATACATTATCTTTTACAGAAGAGGAAATGAGGCACTTGTAAGGAATCTGGGCAGGACTTGAACCCTCATCTGTCCAACTCCAGAAACCACACTCTGAACTGTCTCTGTACCTCGTCAATATTAATTAAATCCTTGCAATGACAGTCCCCTTCTCATGGGATTACAACCATATCAGCCCTCCAAGATTGCTGCAAAGGAGACAGTCTTGGTTTTTGTCGTGGACAGCGGCACGAAAAGGCGATCCATTTCATCAGCCAAAGCGTTAAAAGAAAGAGACCCTGAATTAAGACATTTCTGCTGAGGATGGAGGGGAAGAAAGTGTTCTCGAGAAAGGAGGGTCTCCATTTGAGAGAAACCCTATGAGAGCTCAGGGCTTGGAGAGTAGGAGTTGGGAATGAGAGAGGAAACGGCCTCGGGCAAAAGACAATAAAACTTGATTTTAGTTCCAGGCGGAGGAGGCAACTTGCCTTAAAAGAGAAAGGAGAGGCCGGGAGAGAGAGGGTAGTGAATAGAGAGGGAAGACAGTGTGTTCAGGTGTTCTTTTTTTTTTTTTTTTAAAGACATTCCCTCAAGTCGGCTACAGTTAAAAGTGAAGGGACAGAGGAGGTCAGATAGAAACAAAGTGCAAAGGGAGAATTGAAGGGCGCTCAGAGAACAGAAGGTAAAAGATCACAGGAGAGGTAGGAAGAAAGCCAGAGGTAACACAAAGCCCCAGGGAAGCAGCGTGGCAGTGGAGGAGCCCAGTTTAATCAGCTTCGCCTAAGGCGGCCACAGCTAAATAAAGAATGCCTGACGCGGGAGACTGGCCATTCTGGAAAGGCAAGGGCCAGTGGTGGCTTCGGTGACAGCTACGTGGCAGCAAAGGGACAAAGGGGAAGAGACCGCGGAGCCTGGGTTCTAAGAGGGAGGAAACAAAGAGCGACCAAGAAAATGATGAGGGGACAGAGGCGGAGAACTGCTGTGTCCCTGAGGGATGTTCAGCGGCCGGAAGTGGCTGGCAGGAGGGAACAGCGAAGGCAGCAATGACCACGGGAGGCAGAGGAAAGTCTGGGGCAATCATAAAGTGGATATTTAGATGCATCTCTGAAAACTGAAATTCACTGTGGCTGTAAACTGTGAACAAATCTGCCCCGGGCGTGTACAGCTTTGTTCCATCTGGCCAGCTCAGGGCTGACCACAAAGAGACCTGATTTGGTCGTTAAAGTGCCCAAAAGCCAGCCTAAATCTGCCGCAACCTGTTCGTGAGTCGGCTTTCTGATGGAGGAGGCAGGCAGCAGGCAGGCAGCCGGGAGGAGGCACTTGATGGACATGTGTGGATGAAAGAAAAAAAATAAACACTGTAAGAAATGGCTCTCTTAAAAAAAAAAAAAAAAAAAAAAAAAGAGTCCATTTTTCAAAAGGCAAGAGCCCAGCGAACTCAGTTTTGGAGCAGAGTGAAATCAGGTGGAATGTGTTAAGTTCTTGGTCAGCCAGGCCTGGGGTTGAAGCCTGGTCCTCCCACCTTGGAACTAAATTTTGGCCCATTGTGTCCTTTCCTGGGCTGCCTCTGCAGAAAAGCCACCCTCACAGGTTATCGTGGGTGGGTTTTGTGGCGAGAGGGAAAGCATCCAGAGAGGGTCGGGCAAGTTACCGGGGTCTTGTCTTAGCCGCAGAAGTGATAGGGAGACACAAGGGCAGAAGAGTCCATTAGGACTCAGAGAGCAAACTTCCTAGAGACAGATTTTATGATGTGGTTGAGTCATGAAAACTCTAATTCCAGAGCCTTCCCTCTTTGTATACAACCATGTCTTGTTTCAAAACAACAGGTGCCAGATTTTAGGAAATCTGAGAGTAGGGGATTCTGTGATAATAACATAAGGTCAACCATGGAAAAAATAAGCTTATCATGGTATATTTATTAAATATTGCAATGACTCCTAGCTACCCATCTACCTACCTACCTACCTACTGTGCCTGGAGACACTTGGCAAACTGAGAGGTCCCTATCACTGCCTTTTAAATATGCAAGTCTGAGCTTCTGTAGTGCGAGGAAAGTCAATTTTATATCTGCTTTTAGTGCCACATTCAGACTGTGAAAGCGGCCGTTTAGAAAACCTTTAGGTAAATATTTGAAATATTCTAAAACTGACATTCTGAATGATATTCTGATACCACTTCAATAATGTTTTATAAAATTCAGGGGAAAAATAGAATTAAGTAAATTTGAACTTTCCCTTTGCCGAGGCAGTTAAAGGCCGTACTATTTGCATATTCTAATGTGGGATCACTGTAGCTCAAGGTACAAAGCTTCCAAAGAAACTGTCCCTAGCAGGCCAACAGTGCGGGTGCCATTAACCTTTGGCCTTTCATCTGCATAAGACAAAAATCAAAGTCACTGCTTTTCAAAGTGGCTCTTGTGTAACCACTCCGTGCAGCCCATGCTTTCCAGAACAGTCTTTGGAAGCACAATTAGAAGGTTTAAAAAGCAGAAACAAAAGCTCCATCCTATTTACACATTTAAAGTAAAGGTCATTCTCAGAAACTGGGCTTCCCAGATTTCTCCCCTTGAAATCCCTTAAGATATGTAATACCAACATAAAGGGAATCACAAATCCAGTTTTCAGAAAATGGCATTAAATATAGATTTAAACTTTGACCTTTAGTCCCAAGTGAGAGGACAAAAAATTCTCTTTACAGTGAAGGGCATGTTGCTACTAAGCTTCAATGAGTAGGAGAGAACCTGCCTGGTAGGAGCCAGGATTAAGAAGCACCAAATCGATTTACCTCCAATGCAGGTGTGCTGCAAATCCGCTGGGTCTGGACGTAGCGCGTGATTGGGCCAGGCTCATCTATATTCTAGAGTTTGTAGAAGTAGCTTCTGGGAAACGGGGGGTCTTCTTGGCCTGGGGAATTGACGTTTCCACGGCAATATCTGAAATGTATTCCGAGTGAGCAGGAATAAGAGATGGAATACTCAGGGTCTCCCACTCCACATTAGGGTCATGAGCAATAGTGGGAAATCCGTGGGTAGCAGAGTGACGGATTGGGCAAACAGGGAAATCATGGAGACCCAGAGCATTCATATTTTTACATCCCTTATTACCCTGATTGCTCTGCAGGTGCTGACCAGGGCCCCAGGCTGATGACCGGCTCTGCAGCTCATCTCCCTGCTACATCATCGGCAAGTGGATATTGGGGCCCGGGTGGGGGAGGGGGTGCATGACGGACAATGGGAAATGGAGCTTATTGGAGAGAGGGACTGTCGGTTCTGTGCATACCCAGAGGCAAAAGAAGAAAATTTCCCCGACTGTGGAATTTGTTAGAACAATTAGGCAAGTGGCGATAAACAGGGACGATGAGTACTGGACTGGGGTCCATTTGTTTTGCTCTTAACTAGGTAGGTGAGCTCATGATGACTACGTAGCACAATTATTTATTTCTTGGTCTCTGCCACCAGACAGTAATCTTTAGTTAGCAAACCCGATCTTGCCGATTTTCCGTCAGTGCCTGACTTACACGGGGCGCTCAGCAAATGTTTGTTGATTGGATAAGTGAGGGAAAGAAGAAAATTCTTTGTTGGGAAGGTCCCAGTGCAACTCTTTCACTTTAAAGATAAAGCAGTTCAAACCCGGAGAGCAGAGGTCCCACTGCTTGTTGGTGTTAAAATGAACAAGGATAATGGGAATGATGATGATGGTAATAGTTAACAATCAAGTACCTGAACTGTGCTAACTGCCCATGTTGGTGATTTCTTAGTTGGTTCTCAGCTCCATACTCACCCTGCTCTTTTCCCTTCTATGTCCAGTGCTTGGCAGCTGAAAAACTACATTTCCCAGACCTCCTCGTTAGCTTCTGGTAGGTCCTATCATTGACAAGCACTCACAGAATCTTAGGAAATGGGAACAAGGGAGACGTTATTATGTCAGCATTTATCTAATTAAGTTGTCTGTGGCAGCAGCAGGCCGTGGAAGGTGACCTCAGGGTTCTGGGACATGGTTGGTGAGTGGCGACACCTGTGGTTTGTTGGGCTCTCTCAGCCCCGCAAGGGCACGATCTGGTTTCCTAAGCATGGCAGCAGTGGTGGCCCCCGCGGCCTCGGGAGACAAGAGTTTGTGAGCTGTGGGTAACCCCATGTCCCTTTTGGTGTTTCCTGTCCTAGACGGAAGTGTCTTCCTGCAGTTACTGATTTCTCTCTGGGTAACACTGCCTTCCTGGTTTGGCTCCAACAGCCTTCTAAAACATTAGTATCAGTTTCCCCCCCCCAACCCCCCCCCCACTACTGAAACACCCACAGTGTTTTCTGTGGACGTTCTCGTCTTCTCACAGAAACATATGAGTTGTGAACCAATGGAACTATACACCTATTTTACAGATGAGGAGACGAGGCTAACAGACACTGAGGGACTTGCCCAAGAGCACAAAGTGAGGTGGTGGTACAGCAGGGACACAAACCATGTCTGTCTTCTGCCTAAATCGGTGCATTGAACTCTGCTCCTCAAGGTACCCTATTACCTCCATGGGATTATTTTACTGAGGTCATTTGGGTGTCTGGCAATGGGGTCTTCCACCTCTGTGGTGTGTAAGAGTGATTTTACTGGGCCCTCTTCTAGAGTATTCTAGAACATTCTTTCTCCAGGATGTTTGTTTCCTTGTCCTCCTGATCTAAGGCTCATGATGAAGTTATTTCCTTTATTAAAAACTTTACAGTGAGGCACCCGGGTGGCTCAGTTGGTTAAGCATCTGACTCTTGGTTTAGGCTTAGGTCTTGATCTCAGGGTCCTGGGATTGAGCCCCCAAGTTGGGCTCCATGCTCATCGGGAGTCTGCTTAAGAGTCTCTCTCTCCCTCTCCCTCTGCCCCTCCCCCCTGCCCACATTCTCTCTCTCTCAAATAAATCTTAAAAAAAAAACAAAAAAAAAAAAAAAGAAACAAAACACTTTACAAGGACTAGTGTATCTTTTAACAGCAGAAGTAGCTAAGGGTCTGGAGCTGTTGGCAGAAGCCAGGAGGTTACCTGGAGTAAGGGTTTGGGAGAAGAGAAGAGGGTAGAGTGAATGGGCCCAGTGTTACTACATAGCAGATGGGGCCCCTACACTGTCAGGACAATACTGAGGGCCCTGGCCCCTGGCTTTGGTGAAGACCAACCAGAGGATGGAGGATTAGAGGAATTTTTTCCCCTAAATGCCTTAGAATGGTGCCTGGCTTATCACAAGCACTCAATTACTATTAGCTTAAAAGTAGGCCATGGGACCAGGGACTGGAGGAGATACCAAGGCAAATCAGAGCCAGGTCAGCCTTTGGGGATATTCAGCCATGAGGGGCTGAGGCGAATGCACATCTGAACTGGGAGGGAAGAGCTGGAAGGCAGCACAGGCATCCTGAGAGGGTTCTGGGGACCCAAAGGGGTCAATGCAGGCTCTGGGCTTTGAGTAGGCTCTTCAAGCAGGGTGAGATGTAAAGCAGTGGCAGTGGGGGAGGAAAGCACAATTTCCGGGCAAAGAAACTATACGCAGAGGTATTTTCGAATTAAAGTCTCGAATCTCCTGGCTGATTTTTATGAAGCTCTCCCACCTTCCTTCTAAAGGTCTGAGGACAGTTTCTGTGAACCCCCAGGGCCTTCAGGAGCTGCTCAGAATTGAAGTGTCCTCTACAAAAGCCAAGTTCAAGGACCAATCTGGCCTTTTCCACATCTTTTCCAATCTTTTCTATCTCTCCTCAACTGCTGCTCACATCCCCCAGCCCCTAGACCCCAGGACTCAGTACCTCCAAGAGCTCAGCAGACCCTTTGTCCCTGGGCCTGCTCCTTTAGGCTCCTGCTATTGGACCAGACAGCGATTTTGATGGACTCATCTGTAGTAAGATGTCAATGGCTGTTGTAACTTAAAAATGTTCCCTCTCAAGAGTATCTGTATTTTAACACTGGCCTTCAACACTTCATTGAAAGGACTAACATGGAATTTCAAATGATAGGTCATAGAACTTACATCAGTTAAAAATGGGTTTGGCTGTAACATAAAGCCATACTGCCATGGTTTAAACAAGTAAAGGTGTTCTAGGAATACACACACACACACACACTCACACACGCGTACATGCACACACAGACGCTGTAGATGCGTTTGTTCAAGGAGAGCAAAATATGCCACTTTGGCATATGGGTTATTTTGAGATGATGGCAATGAAGACCCAGCAGACTCAGGAACAACTTCCACCTCTCCCTTCACGACCTAAAAAAATTTAGATAGGGAGCCTGGCCCAGCAAGAGAGCTATCACCGGAGAACTTTTTATCTGTAAGACCTATCTGTATGGCAGGATAGACATCTAATTACTAAACATCTGTTCTTCTCCTCCTCCTGTGAATCGCCCTTCTTCCCCTTCGAAGGCCCAGGCCCTGAGCCCATTCCTCAGCTCAGGATGGCATATTAGCCTCAACTGCCCTCGAGTCTCATATCTTTGTGGCTCCTGAATGGGCAAAATTACACTTGTCTTTCTCTGTTAATCTGTCTTATGGCAATTTAATTATTAGACGGACCAACAAACCTGGAAGGGAGGAAGGGAAAATTTTCCGCCCCTGCAAGGGCTTAGTATGGCAGCTCTGAAATGTCACACCCCGGCCCCCTCATCCTCTTCCTCTCTTCCGGCTTCCTCCCCAGGCTGGCAAGATGGCTGCTGCTTCTTGAAGCATCGCAGACGTTACGGAGCAAAAGGAAGAAGGCAGAAGGGGAAGAGGCAAAGCGGCTTCCGCCCCAGGGGCTCTGCCTCTATCTCATTGGTCAGAACCAAGTCACATGATCAGTCTCCAGCTGCAAGGGAGGCAGGGAAGTGATCTTCATGTTCTCTCTCTCTCTTTTTTAAATAATTGGACAGAGTGACACTCAAAATCAAAATCCAAGTTCTTTTAGTCCGTAGGAAAGGAGAATAGATGGGGAGTTGGCAACAGGAGAGTCTTCCAGGGCTGGAGAGGCTTTCAAGGGCATTTTGTCCTGCTTCCTTTGTCTCTGGAGAAGGTGTCGCGTGAAATGCAGAGAAGCGCGGCTTGGAGCTGAGCAGAACCATACCGAGCACCCTGGTCTCTAACCCCCTGTCCGCTGTGCACTTTATTGTGCCGTTTTTCACCTGCCAGAGTTCAGGGTGCATGTGTTAAAGCCAGGCAGCAGACGGCACCCCTTCTGGCAGTGCCACCCACTCTTCCCATTGCATAAGGTAGCCCCCTGCTTCCTTCGGGTACAGTTAGAAAGGCTTCATTTTTAAATTTTTTAAAACCATTTCAACCCTGTTTAAGTGTACAGTTCAGTGCTATTAAGGGCCTTGACCACGTGGTGCAACCACCCCACGATCCTATTGTTTACTTTTCATTGCTAATCCAATGCTGGTTTCCTTAGGTGTGGGGTTCAGAGGTGGGGATTTGAAATAAGGGTAATGAAATTTTAATTCATTCAAAAATACAAAAAAAATTTTTACTTTTCAAAGTGTTAACAGCTTAAAAGCACATGTATTTTCTGCCCGGAAACATGTGGTTTCTTATCTGGATTATTTATCCCCCCCCCCCCCCCCCAATAAACGTTGCTCCATGCTACTCTCTTGCACAGAGAGCCAGCATCAGGGTTCTGAGCTGTTCCATCTTTTATTCAAAGGGCATCAGTATCAATCCCCTTGGTTTGTACTCCGATTCTACAAATAAATTATTTCCTTTGTATGTTACCGTGGCCATTTTGTGATTTTGGACAGATGAACACTCCTCCGGATTTCTAGTCCTTGTGAATTGGGTCAAAACCAGAAACAAGGAGGAGACATTTGGGGGTAGAAAGACAGTCCCCTGCCCACGAACAACCTTCCACTCTTGGAAAGATTCCCACAGAGTTTTACAGGCAGAATAGCGAGTCCCGTAACTTCAGTAGACCGTGGAACTCTGGAGGGAGACAACTGGTGCAATTTCCATCTCTTGAAACATTTAAAATGTATCTGATCAAAGGGGGAGAAAATTAACCACAGTGTAGGAAGCTGGCAAGGGGACGGACAAGATGACCTAATTTGCCTTTCCCATTACTAATTTCAGTAGGAGTCTTCTCTGGGACTTCCACACTGAAATTCCAAGGCAAGAGCACCTCAATGGGATTCTCATGGCTGCGAGAATGACAATCAGGACTTGTGATTTCTGAAACGTCTGCTGTTGTATCCTTGGGGGTTTAGCATGGAACTAAATTCTCCTCAGATAGATACATTGGGCCCCATTCTTATCTACATAATAACTATGGAGAAATTTTCCCTTTGGGTTTCAAAGGACGTGAGTTTGGTCTATCAAAGTTGGGGCTATGCAATGAATTCATTACTCACTGAAATAAAAATCAACACAAATATGTCTTTGCCTTAAGAAAGAAAAAAAAAAAAACCCACACCACTTAGTTGCTTTACCAACCTCTGGATTCAATTAATTTTTAACATGGAAGTAAAGTTCCCTTTTATTTTTTTCTTCCTTTCAAGCCAGACATTTATTTTTAACAAGGGATGAAATCATCTGAGAACAAAACGGGACATCTGTTACTTTATATCTGTTTATTTTAAGTACTTAAATCTGAGTTTGATTTCACACAATTTTGACATTGTTGCTTCATTAATAATCCTTACGTAATTGCGACCTCAGAGGGCGCCCTGTGATTGCAGCATTCACTTCTCATTAGTGCAGAGTCTGATAGGAAAGCCAGAGTCGCCCTGGGATGGGAGAGACTTCCATGTTCAAAGTTGGTCTCAACGCTGACCTCGGCAACAGCAGGAAACCACCTCAGAAATCACAAGGAGAAGGCCTTGAATGGGGCCCAACTTCCGTAAGCAATGGCCTGTAGTCCGTTGTTAACATTTGCATCGTCCTATTTTTGGGGAGTTGTTGGTTGGACGACCTACAGGCAGCAGTCGTTGCAAGAGAAATGCAAGATTGTGTACACTTGCACACAATTAACACGTACACACGTGCGCACACCAATGTGTTGGAGCAAAGAGACCCTCTCACCCATCTTTGAAGGGTAGCACAGGTTGGTGGGACAACTAGGAGGTGGGTCCAGAGGAATGGGCCAAGACAGATGTGTGAGAGCTTCACAGAGAGAGGCCTCTGTGGCCACAGTGGGCCTGGCCGAAGGGACGGCCTAATACCTGTGGCTGAGGATCAAGGTGTGGGGCTCACAGATGGATTGAAATGAGGGCAGTGGAATTTTTCATTGGTTCATTCATTTATAGACCAAATACTCAATGACCTCTATGCAAAGCATTGCATATACATTGGTAAATAGATTGTCCTTCCCCTTCTGAAGGTTACCAGATCCGTGTGCTATGAGAAGGAATGGCCAAGGGGCCTAACTGAGCTCAAGGGGGTCATAGAAGGACACTCAAAGAGGTAAAATGTACTTTGAGACCTGAAGGATGAGAAGGAGTTGAATATGGGGAGGGGGAGGGAGAGGGAACTCAAGCTCATGGAAAGGAAGGAGATCCGCTTACTGGAGGAATGGAAAGGAGGCCAGTGTGGTTAGAGTGCTGTGAGAAAGAGGAGTGAAAAGAGGGAGAAGGGAGAAGGTGGAAAAGAAGATGGGAATCATGCCTGGTCTCATCCCCAGGCCGAGGGCAGGTGCTTGGATTTAACTGTATGCATAAGGGAAATGATACACGCATAGTTTTAAGCAGGTGAGTGATACAATGTAGCTTATGAGAGCAGAAAGGGAGAGATTAATTTCATAGGCTGTTGTCATGGTTCAGAAAGGTGGCAGTGGAGGAAGTGGGAAGGGGGCAGATCAGGAAAATCTTTAGGGAATGCTGACGGACTGGATATGGGGGGTGACAGGGGAGGAGGAGTCAGGACTCTCCTGAGAGTTCCTGGCTCAAGTATCTGGGTGAACGGAGGTGCGAGGTGGGAAATGTGGGCTGGGGCAGGGAACCAGCTTGTTGGAGTAGGGTTGGGATGGGGAATCAACCATTCCATTTGGGACATCTAGCTTTGACATGTCAAGTTGGCCGTTGAGTATTTGAGTCTGAAGTTTTCCTAGGAAAGGTCTGGCTTGGAGGTATAAATATAGAGCTGCTGGCAAGTAGATGGTTTTTAAACCAAGACAATGACTGATGTTAACAAGATTTTGAATAAAAGTGGGTAAGTGTTGTGCTGGCTAGAGGTTCTCCATGGAAGAGGGAAAGGTGCTTATATTTACTTATATTTAATATTTAATATTTTAATATTTAATATTGGGGGAATATTTTAAAGGAAATTATAGACAAGATATTTTACCCCTAAGTTTTTTAGTATTCAAAAAAAAAAAAAATCAGGACCTCTTCCTACTCAAGCACAATCCCGGGAAACAACATTTATTGTCCTCAACTCAGTGCTCTTTTCTCATGCCCAGAACTGTCCATTGGTATTTTTCTTTAATCCTCACAAGAACTTTTTGAATAAGATGTGATCAGCCCATCCTACCAACGAAGACACTGCAGCTCAGCAAGGGTTAGTAAATCACCCCAAACCAGGTATTTAGAAACTTGTGAAACCAGGACCCAAACCTAAGTATGACAGACTCTAAAGCTTTCCACCCATCCCTCCTTAGCTGCATGCCGATGCCTGGAAACCCATCTTAATGGAAGGCATATGATCCTTCTACCCTTCATTTGGCCTCTATTTCTCAGAGAACTGTCCTCTCTTCTGAGCATTTGATCCCATGATTCCCATTCTTTGCTGACATTGGGGGACTGTGTTCTCCTTTGGACAGGCTACAGTGGACTATTCTCTAAAGGCATGGGGGTCCAGGAGGAATCTGGCTACAGCCCATCAACCCAATTATCATAGATTTGAAAAGCCAACTTTCATTCTGGCCAGCATGCATGGGGTGAGGACTCTGCCGATCCCTCGGAACTTGGCAAACCAGTGGTGGTCGAATGAGGGGCGTAATTGTAGTGACCATTCTGCTTTCTGTGGTCACATCAGTGCCTCATGCTCCCAGGGCTTCTCACCAGAAGAAATCCTGGGTTGTGCTCCTGGGCACCCTGCCCCCAGCTTCCTGCAATCCATGACCTGGGAAGCTATGGGGTAGGGGCAGTTGACTCAGATACATGCCAGTTCTCCTTTCCCCAGGAAGGGTGTGTTCTCGGCCCATTGCTGCCATCATCCTTATTGTAGATGATGCAGAATTTACATGTATCATTCAAAGGAGGTATATGTATTCCAGAGCCGTCATGGTGGCCTCCCCATCACTCCCCAATCCCTAACCCTGCTTTATTTTTATTTATAACATTTATCATCATCTGCTATAAAAGCATTTGTTGAATAATGATTGAAACAATCCTATAGCATCCTAGACATCTAAATATTAACCCAGTGAGTCCAAAATAGCCCATAACAGACTTTCGTCCACTCTCCTCTACAAAGCTCTGAAATACTTTCTTATCCCACAAATCCCAGCAAGCAAAAAGAAGAGAATGATGAAAGAAAAAACAGGAAGGAAGAAAGAAGGGAAAGAAGGAAGGAAGGAAGGAGAAAAGAAGGGAGAGAGGAAACTAGGGGAGAGCAAATACAGAAAACAGGGGAACACACTAGAGGGAGCCATGTTCAGAGCAAAATGGAGACCCTGGGCTGGTTTCTAAGACCTCGAGGTGGGGCATGGGAAAGTTGCCTTCCTCCGAAGCCAGAAACCTCAAGGAACTAGAGCTTTCCATCATCAAGTTATTCCAGGCTGGCTTAGAGGTCTGGGGAGGACATTCAGGCGCTCTGAAATACAGCGATAATCAAGAGAAAGAGGGAGTCTTAAATTGAGGATGGAGAGCAATATACTCAGGTTAATGGAAGCACTAGCAATATTAAATGAAATTGCTCTACCACTTCTTCATAAGACGACACTGGGGAGCCTGCTCTTTGCATAAGCAGGGAGGGTCCTGGGATTTAGTGGGAGGGCGGAGGAGTTGGGGAATCAGTCATGCAGCAACCATTACAGTTCATGGGAGCCCGGCTCACAACCCCTCGGCGCACCTGCTGCATATTTACTCAGGCCCACGCAGGAGCCAGGCAAATTTGGGCAGGATTTCAAGGGAGCCTGGAGCCAGGGGAGCCTGCTTTAGTCCAATTAAATGAAGCAGTATCAGGTGGAAAGTAATTCTGAGTATTCACCATTATAGGGAGTTTTGTGTTTAAGCCCCTCTGTGGACTTTCTTTTAATGAAGAACTAAACTGCGGGGTCTGGAGGTGGGCAGGAGGAACTGCTCCAACTCACAGAGCTGAATCTGGCCCCAAAGATGGCAGACAAGGGCCTGCAGAGTCTCCTGAGGGCGGCATCTTCCAGGTCCCCGGGCACTCCCTCCCGCACCCTGGGACCTCTCTCTGGGTATGTCATTTCTGCTTGGTAAAGATGCTGGGGAGACCTCACCAGGCCCCGGGGGTCGAAGAACCTGTATATGAATGATTGCAGGTGGATCCAGCGCCCTGAAATCTTCGGGGACCTCCTTTTTGCTTCCTGCCTTTCTTTCTTCCTTCCCCTGTGTTGGTCTTCAGAGGCAGCGGAAGCAGAAAGAGTGAAGATGAGCAAATAGGGTTGCAGAGAATCAAAAGTCTTATGTAAGAGTGTTAGGGGGAAACAAGCGCATGAGGGAAGGTAATAAACAAAAGAGGAGGAGGATATGGTTCATGAGTTCCGACAGCACAGAGAGGATGTCGCTTTCAAACTGTTGAAGCTACCAATTGGAGAAATCCCACTATCGGTAGACATTTACGGAGGACTCGACGGAAACCAAACGTTGTGCTCCATCAAGGGGCCCAGGCCAAGGACAGAGGCCACAGAGAGAAGCACAAAACAGGGCTGGGGCTGTCTAG
This sequence comes from Martes martes, assembly GCF_963455335.1. Classification (NCBI taxonomy): domain Eukaryota; kingdom Metazoa; phylum Chordata; class Mammalia; order Carnivora; family Mustelidae; genus Martes; species Martes martes. The sequence continues at coordinate 44,411,996 of NC_137900.1, read as the reverse complement.
CGACTCTTGATGGCAGTGCCCTGAAAATATTTGTCAAGTCGAAGAGAAAAAACATAAATACGTGAAATGAAACAACTGGGCCTAATTGGACACCATAAACAACATAGACCCTATTTCAGACCCTAATTCTCCCTTGACCACCACAGTCCTCTGGGTATATTTGAGCATGCTGCCCTGCTTGCCACCCTCATGACTCTCCAGCCCTGGCCACAACGTGTATTGAGAGCAGAACCCACTACGGACAGGTGAGGTGTTGGCCTGCCTCTGATTTCTAACATGCACCAGTGACTCTAAAACATGCCAGTGATAAAATTGGTCTTCTTTCCCCGCAACCTCCCTCCCTGCCACCCCAGATTCTTTCGCTGGTCTAAGGCAAAGGATTGAGGCAGTTACTGTTGGGTTTTGATTGTATGTGTATATTGCATGTATAATATATAGATGCACAAACACACTGGCACATTTTCATTGAATAAATACTGTATTCTATGTGGAAGCTAATTCAGAAATCCTTGGCTACAGAGTCTCCCATACAGGCAGACACACATTCATGCTCCTTTTGGAGGGAAATTCTTGCAGGTAGGGATTGTTTGAGTTCACGCTGGCTACAGTTGATGTCTTCAGCTCCTGTGATGGAACGTGTAAACCTGCATTTCAACACTAGATGAAAAACACCAGTCCTGATATGAGACTGTACGGATGCAACAAGGACAGGTGGGGCGCACCGACTGTTATTTTATATGACCTCTTAGAGCTTTTGTTTTCAAAATCCAAGACAGAGAGGGGTGCCTAGCTGGCTCATTCCGTTAAACCTCTGTCTTCGCCTCAGGTCATGATCCCAGGGTCCTTAGTTCAAGTCCCGCTTCAGGCTCTCTGCTCAGCAGGGAGCCTGCTTTTCTCCCTCTCCCTCTGCTGCTCCCTCTGCTTGTGCTCTCTCTCTCAAATAAATAAATAAGATCTTTTTTTTTTTTCTTTTTTTTTTTTTTATTTTAATAAACATATAATGTATTTTTATCCCCAGGGGTACAGGTCTGTGAATCGTCTGGTTTACACATTTCACAGCACTCATCATAGCACATACCCTCCCCAATGTCCATTTCCCCACCACCCTCTCCCATCCCCCTTCCCCCCCGCAACCCTCAGTCTGTTTCTTGAGATTGAGTCTTTTATGGTTTGTCTCCCTCCCAATCCCATCTTTTCATTTTTTCTTTTCCTACCTCCCCCCAAACCCCCCCACCTTGCATCTCCACTTCCTCATATCAAAGAGATCATATGATAGTTATATTTCTCCGATTGACTTATTTCGCTAAGCATGATACCCTCTAGTTCCATCCACGTCGTCGCAAATGGCAAGATTTCATGTCTTTTGATGGCTGCATAGTATTCCATTGTGTATATATACCACATCTTCTTTATCCATTCATCTGTTGATGGACATCTAGGCGCTTTCCACAGTTTGGCTATTGTGGACATTGCTGCTATAAACATTCGGGTGCACGTGCCCCTTCGGAGCACCACGTTTGTATCTTTAGGATATATACCCAGGAGTGCAATTGCTGGGTCGTAGGGTAGCTCTATTTTCAGTTTTTTGAGGAACCTCCACACTGTTTTCCAGAGTGGTTGCACCAGCTTGCATTCCCACCAACAGTGTAGGAGGGTTCCCCTCTCTCCGCATCCTCGCCAGCATCTGTCATTTCTTGACTTGTTAATTTTAGCCATTCTGACTGGTGTGAGGTGGTATCTCATTGTGGTTTTGATTTGTATTTCCCTGATGCCGAGTGATGTGGAGCATTTTTTCATGTGTCTGTTGGCCATCTGGATGTCTTCCTTGCAGAAATGTCTGTTCATGTCCTCTGCCCATTTCTTGACTGGATTATTTGTTCTTTGGGTATTGAGTTTGATAAGCTCTTTATAGATTCTGGATACGAGCCCTTTATCTGATATGTCGTTTGCAAATATCTTCTCCCATTCTGTCAGTTGTCTTTTGGTTTTGTTAACTGTTTCCTTTGCTGTGCAAAAGCTTTTGATCTTGATGAAATCCCAATAGTTCATTTTTGCCCTTGCTTCTGTCGCCTTTGGCGATGTTCCTAGGAAGAAGTTGCTGCGGTGGAGGTCAAAGAGGTTGCTGCCTGCATTCTCCTCAAGGATTTTGATAGATTCCTTTCGCACATTGAGGTCCTTCATCCACTTTGAGTCTATTTTCGTGTGTGGTGTAAGGAAATAGTCCAATTTCATTTTTCTGCATGTGGCTGTCCAATTTTCCCAGCACCATTTGTTGAAGAGGCTGTCTTTTTTCCATTGGATATTCTTTCCTGCTTTGTCGAAGATTAGTTGACCATAGAGTTGAGGGTCTATTTCTGGGCTCTCTATTCTGTTCCATTGGTCTATATGTCTGTTTTTGTGCCAGTACCATACTGTCTTGATGATGACAGCTTTGTAATAGAGCTTGAAGTCTGGAATTGTGATACCACCGACTTTGGCTTTCTTTTTCAATATTCCTTTGGCTATTCGAGGTCTTTTCTGGTTCCATATAAATTTTAGGATTATTTGTTCTATTTCTTTAAAAAAAATAGATGGGATTTTGATAGGGATTGCATTAAATGTGTAGATTGCTTTAGGTAAAATAGACATTTTCACAATATTTGTTCTTCCAATCCATGAGCATGGAATATTTTTCCATTTCTTTGTGTCTTCCTCAATTTCTTTCATGAGTACTTTATAGTTTTCTGAGTATAGATTCTTTGCCTCTTTGGTTAGATTTGTTCCTAGGTATCTTATGGTTTTGGGTACGATGGTAAATGGGACTGACTCCTCAATTTCTCTTTCTTCTGTCTTGTTGTTAGTGTAAAGAAATGCGACTGATTTCTGTGCATTGACTTTATATCCTGACACTTTACTGAATTCCTGTATAAGTTCTAGCAGTTTTGGAGTGGAGCCTTTTGGGTTTTCCACATATAGTATCATATCATCTGCAAAGAGTGATAGTTTGACTTCTTCTTTGCCGATTTGGATGCCTTTAATTTCTTTTTGTTGTCTGATTGCTGAGGCTAGGACTTCTAGTACTATATTGAACAGCAGTGGTGATAACGGACATCCCTGCCGTGTTCCTGACCTTAGCGGAAAAGCTTTCAGTTTTTCTCCATTGAGAATGATATTTGCGGTGGGTTTTTCATAGATGGCTTTGATGATGTTGAGGTATGTGCCTTCTATCCCTACACTTTGAAGAGTTTTAATCAGGAAGGGATGCTGCACTTTGTCAAACGCTTTTTCAGCATCTATTGAGAGTATCATATGGTTCTTACTCTTTCTTTTATTAATGTATTGTATCACATTGATGGATTTGCGGGTGTTGAACCAACCTTGCAGCCCTGGAATAAATCCCACTTGGTCGTGATGAATAATCCTTTTAATGTACTGTTGGATCCTATTGGCCAGTATTTTGGTGAGAATTTTCGCATCTGTGTTCATCAGGGATATTGGTCTGTAATTCTCTTTTTTGGTGGGATCCTTGTCTGGTTTTGGGATCAAGGTGATGCTGGCCTCATAGAATGAGTTTGGAAGTTTTCCTTCCATTTCTATTTTTTGGAACAGTTTCAGGAGAATAGGAATTAATTCTTCTTTAAATGTTTGGTAGAATTCCCCTGGGAAGCCGTCTGGTCCTGGACTTTTGTTTGTTTGGAGATTTTTGATGACTGTTTCAATCTCCTTACTGGTTATGGGTCTGTTCAGGTTATCTATTTCTTCCTGGTTCAGTTGTGGTAGTTTATACATCTCTAGAAATGTATCCATTTCTTCCAGGTTGTCAAATTTGTTGCCATAGAGTTGCTCGTAGTATGTTCTTATAATTGTTTGTATTTCTTTGGTGTTGGTTGTGATCTCTCCTCTTTCATTCATGATTTTATTTATTTGCGTCCTTTCTCTTTTCTTTTTGATAAGTCTGGCCAGGGGCTTATCAATCTTATTAATTCTTTCAAAGAACCAGCTCCTAGTTTTGTTGATTTGTTCTATTGTTTTTTTAGTTTCTATTTCATTGATTTCTGCTCTGATCTTTATGATTTCTCTTCTCCTGCTGGGTTTGGGCTTTCTTTGTTGTTCTCTCTCCAGCTCCTTTAGGTGTAGGGTTAGGTTGTGTATTTGAGACCTTTCTTGTTTCTTGAGAAAGGCTTGCACTGCTATATATTTTCCTCTCAGGACTGCCTTTGTTGTGTCCCACAGATTTTGAACTGTTGTGTTTTCATTATCATTTGTTTCCATGAATTTTTTCAATTCTTCTTTAATTTCCTGGTTGACCCATTCATTTTTTAGAAGGATGCTGTTTAGTCTCCATGTATTTGCGTTCTTTCCAAATTTCCTCTTGTGATTGAGTTCGAGCTTCAGAGCATTGTGGTCTGAAAATATGCAGGGAATGATCTCGATCTTTTGGTACTGATTGAGACCTGATTTATGACCCAGGATGTGGTCTATTCTGGAGAATGTTCCATGTGCACTAGAGAAGAATGTATATTCTGTTGCTTTGGGATGGAATGTTCTGAATATATCTGTGATGTCCATCTGGTCCAGTGTGTCATTTAAGGCCTTTATTTCCTTGTTGATCTTTTGCTTAGATGATCTGTCCATTTCAGTGAGGGGAGTGTTAAAGTCCCCTGCTATTATTGTATTACTGTCGATGTATTTCTTTGATTTTGTTATTAATTGGTTTATATAGTTGGCTGCTCCCATGTTAGGGGCATAGATATTTAAGATTGTTAGATCTTCTTGTTGGACAGACCCTTTGAGTATGATATAGTGTCCTTCCTCATCTCTTATTATAGTCTTTGGCTTAAAATCTAATTGATCTGATATAAGGATTGCCACCCCAGCTTTCTTCTGATGTCCATTAGCATGGTACATTGTTTTCCACCCCCTCACTTTAAATCTGGAGGTGTCTTCGGGTCTAAAATGAGTTTCTTGTAGGCAGCATATGGATGGGTTTTGTTTTTTTATCCATTCTGATACCCTGTGTCTTTTGATTGGGGCATTTAGCCCATTAACATTCAGGGTAACTATTGAGAGATATGAATTGAGTGCCATTGTATTGCCTGTAAGATGATTGTTACTGTATATTGTTTCTGTTTCTTTCTGATCTACTACTTTTAGGGTCTCTCTTTGCTTAGAGGACCCCTTTCAATATTTCCTGTAGAGCTGGTTTGGTGTTTGCAAATTCTTTCAGCTTTTGTTTGTCCTGGAAGCTCTTTATCTCTCCTTCTATTTTCAATGATAGCCTAGCCGGATATAGTATTCTTGGCTGCATGTTTTTCTCGTTTAGTGCTCTGAATATATCATGCCAGTTCTTTCTGGCCTGCCAGGTCTCTGTGGATAGGTCCGCTGCCAATCTAATGTTTTTACCCTTGTATGTTACAGACTTCTTTTCCCGGGCTGCTTTCAGGATTTTCTCTTTGTCGCTAAGACTTGTAAATTTTACTATCAGGTGACGAGGTGTGGACCTATTTTTATTGATTTTGAGGGGCGTTCTTAGCATCTCCTGGATTTTGATGTTTGTTCCCTTTGCCATATTAGGGAAATTCTCTCCAATAATTGTCTCCAATATACCTTCTGCTCCCCTCTCTCTTTCTTCTTCTTCTGGAATCCCAATTATTCTAATGTTGTGTCGTCTTATGGTGTCACTTATCTCTCGAATCCTCTCCTCGTGTTCCAGTAGTTGTTCGTCTCTCTTTTGCTCAGCTTCTTTATTCTCTGTCATTTGGTCTTCTATGTCACTAATTCTTTCTTCTGCCTCATTTATCCTGGCAGTGAGAGCTTCCATTTTTGATTGCACCTCATGAATAGCTTTTTTGATTTCAACTTGGTTAGATTTTAGTTCTTTTATTTCTCCAGAAAGGGCTTTTATCTCTCTGGAGAGGGTTTCTCTAATATCTTCTATGCCTTTTTCGAGCCCGGCTAGAACCTTGAGAATTGTCATTCTGAACTCTAGATCTGTCATGTTACCAATGTCCGTATTGATTAGGTCTCCAGCCTTCGGTACGGCCTCTTGTTCTTTTTTTTGAGGTGAGTTTTTCCGCCTTGTCATTTTGTCCAGGTAGGATTTGCTTTCTCCTGCTGTGGAATTCCGCTGTTCTTGGTGACTGAAGTTGGTTTTGGATGGTTTCTTGTTGATCTTCTGGGGGAGGGGCCTGTTGTAGTGATTCTCAAGTGTCTTTGCCGCAGGCGGAATTGCACCGCCCTTGCCAGGGGCCGGGCTAAGGAATCCGCTCGGGTTCGCTTTCGGGAGCTTTTGTTCCCTGAGCGCTTTCCGTAGAGTTCCGGAGGACGGGAATGAAGATGGCGGCCTCCCAATCTCTCGGCCCGGAGGAGCCGAGAGCTTGGGGTTCCGCTCCTCAGTGCGCTCTCAGAGCAAAGCGCCCAATAGCCCCGCCTCCCTGGCTTGCGGTCGCGCCTCGAGGAAAGCAGTCAATTGTTGGAGCTGGAGAAAAGCGCCGGGTCGCTTTTGTCTCCGCGGCCTGCGGCCGCGCTCCGAGCCCACCCAGCCTGCGACCGGCACAAGGTAACCCCGGGCTTAGAGCTCACTCCTCGGCTTTGTCGCTATAGCCGGCTTCCCCGCTCTAATACCTGCGAGCTCTGCGGCACTCAGACACCCCCAGTCCTTCTGTGACCCCGCGGGTCCTGGGGTTATGCTGACCCCGCCTGGGTTTCCCCCCAGTTTAGCCTCTGGAGCGATGTCTCCCAGTGGAGCCGACTTTTAAAAGTCCCGGTTTTTTGCTCCGTCGCTCCGCCGCTTGCCTGGTGCCGGCCCCTCCCCCCGGGGTCTATCTTCCCGTCGCTTTGGATTCACTTCTCCGCAGGTCCTACCTTTCAGAAAGTGATCGATTTTCTGTTTCTGGGATTGTTGCTCTTCTTCTCTTCGATTTCCCGTTGGATTTATAGGTGTTCACAATGGTTAGATAAGCTATCTAGCTGATCTCCTGCTACCCGATGTCGTCTCAGCCTGCTACTTCTCCGCCATCTTGACTCCTCCCCCAATAAGATCTTAAAAAAAAAAAATTCCAAGACAGTGAAACAGGGTGCTGACTGTGAGGTGTCATATTTTTGTTTAATATGTCATAAATTTTAGTGCATGCCTGAAATATTTTGCTGACTCTATCTTTAACACTGAGATTTCCTCCTTTAAAACGGCTAATTTTTAGTTTTAAAACCGAATACCAAATAGAGGTAACTGTTATTGAATACGACAGCTGATTCCTGAAAATAGATGTCATGGCACAGGGGAGGGGTTGCTAACGAATTCCCCTGCTCTGTATGCCAAATACACCAGGGACGCCACTGCTTTCCAGAGAATCTAGAACCTGTCCTGAAAGGATTAGGGCCTCCACTCATGACCTGGTTGTTTCTTGGGTTAGTAGTTTCCATGTTCTCATACCAAGGCAATTCGGGTCCTTCCCTAATCCCACTCTGTCTCTACCTTTCTTCTTCCTATTCCCAGACATGTTCTACTCTGAACCCCTTTCTAGTTTCCCTTTCCTATATTCTCACAAAAAGAATTTGGGAAAACAGAATTGACTACCCCCCACCTTTTAAGCCTGCTACTTGTTTTACCCTTTTCTGTTTACAGATTTCTGGCTCTGCATTAGTTCTGTGGTATCTATAAAGGAAGCCAACCTAGGAAAGGGTGCCCTTGGAAAGAGTACAGATCAGTAGATTTGAAGGAATTGCCCCCCCTCCATGCCCCAATTAGAAAACTGATCATAACAATTTCTTAAGAAGTCCACCTATTTAAGGACTGAAAAATATGAATCATGATCAGGGGATTTATCAGAAGTATCAAAAGAAGACATGTGGGACCGATTTCCAAAATAAGGAAGCATTATTTCCCTGGAAGTAATCCAGGGAAAACATACAACTGGGAATTTCAACATTTTGCAAGAAAATGGAACAAATCTTAGGAGAAAAAGGCTCCATGAGCAATACAACAGGACTTCAAGAAGTTAATGTATCATGTTTGTGAAAAACCGAACTTGCCAAATCAACGGTGTCTTCTAAAATTTCAGCTTCAGAATTAGCAAATGAGGTAGCCTCTGACCACTTCGCTTTTACCTTCATATTCATGATAGATTTGATTTTAAAACTAGAAAAGGATTTGCAGTAATGGGAATTGGAAAGTGACTAAATGGACCCACAAGTGGGTGACTTCTGCCTTAGACCTGGACGGGAAGTTTCCAGCAAAGTGTCAAGAGGCTCTCTGGCCAGGCTTGTCTCATTGATGTTCTGGAAAGGGAATCAAGCAGCATATCACTGGATGGAGGGGGCCAGGTTTAAGAGCAGCCAGTATGCTAGAGACTGGGGGAGATGAGCAGATCCTGCCCCCAACACGGGTCACGCTCTGCACACCTAGGCGGCTGAGAATGCGAACTCAACCGACACTAACATGGGGAGGTAGTAGCTGGGCTGAGGGAGCAAATTCCCTGAGCCCAGCTGGCCCAGTGCCACCCTTTCAGGCACTGACAAAGAGAAGAGCATGTTCAGAAGAGCCTCCCAGGACAGAAGAGGCTGGCATAAAGCTGGAGGTTGTTAAAGCAGAAAAAGCAAACCCTCAGAATAACACAAGTGTCTTCTTCATAGGTCTACACGGCTCATCTGCAGAAGAGGGGCTGTTGCGGGTTGAATTGTGTCCCTCTTCCCATTCATATGTTGAAGTCCTCACCGCCCCCCCCCCCCGGCCCATTACTTTAGAATATGACCTTACTTGGAAACAGTGTTGTGGAGATGTGAGTAGCTAAGACAAGCTGGAGTAGGGTGGGTCCCTCATCCAATACGACCCACGGATGTCCTTAGAACAAGAATTTTGGAGACGGGCACGCACACAGGTGGAACTCCAGGGGACCGTGGAGGCAGAGATCTATAAGCCAAGGAATGCCTGTGATTTCTAGTGAATCGCTAAAAGCTTAGAGAAAGGGATAGAATGGATCCTCTCTCACAGCTTCAGACGGAGTCCACACTCCTGACCCTTTGATTTCAGACTTCCAGACTCTAGAACTGTGATATATCAGTTTCTGTTGTTGATAACACCCTGTTTGTGGCAATGCCAGGAAACTAACAGAGGGACTGAAGTCATTCAGTGACAGACATGACTCTTGCTGGTGAGTGGCTTGGCACGTCCGGCAGGCAGACTCAGCATGAAGTGATGGAAGGGAGACCTTTGTAACAATCAAGACTTTGCAAGAGCAGCTGAGCTGCCTTTTTGGGAGGAGTGCACTTTCCGGCATTGAGGGAGTTTTAAGCGGAGATTGGTGGACCATCTGCTTGGGATACTGTAGGGCCAATTCTTGCCTTGGGAGCAAGGTGGGCATGGGTCATCTCCAAGGTCTCTGCCAATCGTAAACTTCTAACTCTAATTCTAAAAGTATTCAATGACAACAGAAAATTAACTTAAGAGTTAAAAGTGGTACTTGTTCTGTTCTGGGAAAGGTCACATTCTAAAGAATCATAAAATAGAAATGGAACCAGTAAAGGGGCTCCTTGCTGGCACAGTCAGCTAGGCATCCAACTCTTGGTTTCAGCCCAGGTCGCGATCTCAGAATTGTGAGATTGAGCCCTGAGTCTGGCTCCGCTCAGCTCAAAGTCTGCTTGAGATTCTCCTTTTCTCTCTCCCTCTGCCCCTCCTGCTTGTGCTGTCTCTTTTGCTTGCTCTCTCTTTAAAATAAATTTTAAAAAACTCAAAAAACAAAAAACAGAACTAGTAAAATAAAATTCCACACAAGAAAAAGTATAGGTATTAACAATGGAGATATTTCAAGATATTTCCAGTAGGCAGGAGGTACAAGAATAATGATGAAGCAGAAAATAAAAGGACATATTCAAGTCAAAATAAAGATGTGCTTGTATGTTAGGGCTGAAAATCAAGGTGGTTTAATATGAGCATTACCTGTAAGGTTAGAAGTATGGAGTTTTAAGTTAGGCGTGTTCCTGTACACTCACGAGCTCTGTGGTCTTAGCCTATTGCTTAGCTTCTCTGAGCAAGAGTTTCCTCGTCTGCAGAGTAGGACCATATCACCTGGTTCCCAGTGTCAGAGGGATGACGTGAGATAATTAATGAAAAGTGTGGGGTGCCTAGTAAGAATGCAATAAGGGATTGCAATTCTTATCATGAAATTATTGTCCCTAGCACCAAAATAGGAGACTAACTGCACACATGTACACATACACAGAAACGATGACAGAACCCGACTTTTTTTTTTAAAGATTTACTTATTTTGAGAGAGAGAGAGTGAAAGCATGCATGACTGGGGGGGAGGGGCAAAGGGAGAGGGAGAGAATCTCAAGCAGACTCTCTGCTGAGTGTGGAGCTCAATGTGGGGCTCAGCTCCACAACAGTGAGATCACAACCAGAGCCAAAATGGAGCGTCAGATGCTTACCTGACTGAGCCACCCAGGTGCCCCCAGAAATCAAAGTTTTAAAAGAAAAGTCGTCATTAGATTTCATGACTTCAATGGCAATCTTCCCTAGTCAATGTGAAAGTTTCCCTTACTGATATTAAATTTAAGTTAAATTATTGGGAACCATAGTATACCACCTCATTCTCCATACACTCAGAAGAAGGGTAGAAGGGTGGGCAAGTTTTGTGGGTGGCCAGTTCCTTTGAAAGCACTAAGTGCTGGCCGGGGTTAGAGTCCCTGGTCTGTTCTGTCACCTTGGATGTTTCAGAAGGAGCTGGCCTCGCCTACCTCATCAGTTTGGTGGGATGACCAGATGGGGCTGGGCTTGGGAAAAGTGTCAGCTAGAGGGCAGTGTCAGCAAAGAGCAGGTCAGCATCGCTCGTGCTCCAGGCTTTGGGACAGTGACTGGGGCATGGGATGGGGGTGGGCGCGGCTTACTCTGCACCCCCCCCCCCCACAAGCGCCTTGATGCCAGGGGAAGTGAGGGTCTATTGGTCCTGATAGGGCCAGTCAAAATGAGGAGTAATGCATGAAATTAAGCTAGATGAGGCTTTAAGGAAAGGAAAAAGTTCTGTTCTGTGGGATCTTTTAGATAATGAAGTGGTCGTTAAGGACACCGGGAGATACAGCGCTGCCCCCCCTCCCCCCGCCCCCGACCTGGGAACTGACACTGAACCAGCCCTGCCTGCGCAAACTGGAGGGAGTCCGTGCTTCATCCCTTCCTGGTCTTCATTCACAGCTTCTCCTTCCTCTTTTAACTTCAGCCTTTTCCCAAGGACATTCCCTGATCTGAATTGCTCCTTCACCAGGGCTCGATCCATTCATTGCTGGGGTTCACATCGGCCGAGGTGTGTAGTATCCGGTGATAGGACAGCCTTAAGAAAGCGCCTGCTGTCTGTCTCTGTGGCCCGCCCCCGCCGCCTCCCTGTCCCCCCCACGTTTTCGGAGGCCCCGCAGCCCGGCTGACTCTCGCGCCTGGTGTCAGCCTCCTCATTAGGCATGCTCTGGGTCTGTCTGGTGTCAGAGCTGGCCGATGCATCAGAATGCAGGGCATGCCTCGGGCTCCTGGGAAGCTGCACATTCCGCATGAAATATGAAGGCAGCAGCCAGCCCTGGGGAGAGCCGGGGTGAATTCAGTGAAATAGCAGCAAAGGTGGCTGGTGGGGGAGGGGAGGGCGTGCAGGGTCTGGGAGAAGATGTGGGCACCCTCACGTATTTTAAAGCGCCCTTTTGGGTGGAGGTGGGGGGGATGCAGGAAGGGGGCGCACGGTCTGTGTATCCTCTGGGCTGTTCCCGACCTACACGCCCCAGGTTACACTCTTTCTGCATAAGCTCGCGGTCTCTCCGTGATTATGGTGATGTGCCCTTTTGAGATAGGCAGCTGGCCCCCTCTCCTGCTGTGCTCATCACTGATTCTTGAGTTTCTCTTTGGGGACAACCTGAAATCATAAGAGCAGTCCACGTGGATTTCAGAGCACCTGACAGTAAGAAGCATAATAAAAGTAATGATGGTCCGGCGGGCCCTGGGGATGCTTGTCGCACACCACCTTGGGCCTGCTGAGGTTAAGCGTGCTTAGCAAGTTGTGGCCTCGGGTGGCTGAAAGGCCTGCTAGAAAAGCCTGTCCTCACCTTTCTCCCCAGTCTCCCAGCTTCCAGCCAAGGCTCCCGCTGGGGGTTCTAGGCAGCCATTCTGAGATGAAACCGTTTCTCTCCACCATCAGCACAAACAGCTGGCCATGCTTCTTGGGCGCAGTGCTGCATAATGCCGTTGGACATCTCCCTTAGAACGCTTCCCCACCATCGTGAGGTCCATCTGCATGCAGGTCCCGGCCCTAGTTTTTCCTTGAAGCAGTCACTGTGCTTTCTTGTTATTGTCTATCTGGGGATAGGCACATAGGAAGTACTCGGTAACCACTGAAGAAGTTTTACTGGGTGAGACGTCCCTCCTACCGTATCAGTCATCCGAGTTACCAGGACCTTGAGGACGCACCCTTTGCGCTAAGGCCGCATCACTATTTGGAACATGGGGACCCGTATGCTTGTCTCACGTGTAGGAACCTTCAGCACATATCATTGTATTTGGTGACTTTCTGTTAATTTTGCCAAGGATTTTCCAGGACTCTGTCTTTGTTTGGTTCTTGATGGGGAGCAGCAAGAGGCAACGGGATTCCGTGAAAATGCTGGCTTCTCACAAGACTGTCAGGTCTCCGGGCCAGGGCATTGTCTGTCTCACTCCCTGCTGTGTCCTGTGTCCCCCGGTGGCTAGAAGAGTGCCAACCACACGCAGAGTAGGTAGTCCACGAACATTTTGGCCAACTACCACAAAGCAAGCATGGTGCCTTATCCTCTAGCCAGGGACAGGTTCGGAGCTGAGCCTTCCCTGGCGTTGACTTACAGACGCTGAGAGAGTTTCTCTTTCTGCTGGGGTTGCTAAACCAGGAGCAGCAAGTTAGTCACGAAAAGGAGAGAATTCGGCTATCTGACAAAATGAGAGAGGGGGAGAGAGAGCGCGCGAGAACAAGCTAGCTCTCCGTACTGCTGAGGACCTTACCCAGAATGTCTTGGTTATACGAACCAGTGAATTCCTTATTTATTTATTTCCTTCAGGTAATATTAGAAGAGGGTTTCTGGCACCTAAAACTGAAAGCGGTCTGATACACTTGTTCATACTGTCTCTGTCTCCTTTCAAAGCTCTTCATTGACTCTGTACTAACAGCTGACTCTACATTTTACGCACGTGGATCTTCAAAATGTCCGTTTTCACATAGTGGTCCTCCTCTTGTCCATCGCTTTTGCTCGCTTTAGGCAGAACTGTGTTTAAACCACGCACACAGGGTATCTTTCCCACAGGAATACTCCAGATGGAGGGAATTCTTCAAATCCCCTGGACTTCACAGTTCCCCCCGTGACAAGTCCCTGGGTCCCTAGAACACACATGACGGCTTACCATCTCCACAGTGGAACTCACACCCAGCTCTGCTGGGACAGCACTCAAGTGTTTGTACCTTGTCTCCCAGGAATCTGTCTCCTGAACTAGACTGGAGATGGGCGATTTTCAGAGAACCAAGAAGGGAAGAAAGATGGTCCGTCGTTATCTACTCCACGGCCAAAATTGTCCACGGCACCGCCCATCCCTGTGGGACAAATAACTTCCTCGCCCACAGCCACAGACACAGGCTGAGTCTGTCTGATTCGTGTTTTCCTTCCTTCCACTAAGTGGCCTCTGGGGCCATGTTCTGATTCGCTCTGGTCAGGTCCTGAGTGCTCGGCACCATGCTGGCCGTGCGGTGAGTCCAGCCATGACCCTGCAGCGTTTACCACCGTTTCCTACGAAGCTAATGAGCAGGGAATGTTAGACCACCCCCTCCACGGTGGGAGAGAATGGCTCGACATGGGGGTGCACAGAAACAAGAGAACTTAGGAGTCTCATTTCCTTCCTCCGCGGCCCACCCAGCCTCTGGGATTCGGAGCCCAGCCCTGGGAAGGCATTCTGTTGCGGGGCAGGCTGGGTGTCCACTGCTGACCCACCTCATTGCCGGTCTGCAGGTGCTGGAAAGGGGCTGCCACCGTCCCCAGCCCCCAACAGGGAAGGGTGGAAAGTGCTGCACTGTGCACGGGTGTGTATGTGTGGTCCTTGGAGCGAGGGCCGGGCAGGGGCCCATCTGCAAAACAACATTAAGAGACCGAAACATTTTCCACTGAGAAACAGAATTACTGCCCGTGGAATTCTTACCCAACCCAAGAAGAGAGGGCAGCCCCTCCTTTTCATTAGTTAAACAAAGAGGGCTATTTTTCAAATGAAAACTTTCGGTGTGGAAAACAAGCTAATTCCCGGGGCTTTTCAAGAAATGAGATGCTCAGTGCTCGAAGAAATATGTCTGTGTGGACAGGCAGCTGCAAAACGTGGTACAGGTACTGGGTCAAATAAAGCGGCCAGCCTGGCTGGTGGGGGACGCAGGACTCAGCTTCAGGGTCCTTGAAACAATCCCAGGTAGGAAAAACCAACAGAGGAAAGGACCCATAGCCTCAGATCCACCCCCCCCAAAAAGCTGAAAATAAAAATATTTTTTATATGTTCATGAAACGATCCTCCTTCTTCCTTCAGGTCAATGAGCTCCCTCTGATTGGAAAATAATCTGCAAACTCCAGCCCTGCCTGGTTCCACGGGGCATGTGCAGCTTTATTGAACTCCTAGCTTTTAGATTTCTTTTGAGCACAAACTGGCTTCCACTCACAGCCTGGTAGGGTAACATCACAGCTTTCCGTCGAGGTGTTCTCTTTGGGAAACCTCCCAGGTACTTGCATTTGTTTAAGGGCAGGTAAGAATGCAGAGGCAGGCTGCCAGGGTCCAAAGGACCCTGTAAGTAAGTTACTGTAACCTGTAAGTAAGTTACTTGTAAGTAACGTGTCACTTAAAAGCACAGTCCAAGCACTCTCTGGGCCTCAGCCTGCCATCAACAAAGGGGGACAGCGATGGTGCCTGTGTCACAGAGTTGGCATGGAGATGAGGTGGGAGCATGCTTCCTGGATGCCTCAGCACAGTTTCTGGAAAAAAAGAATTGCTCCCTAAAATGCTGGCCTTTCTTAGGAAGTTAAAGGGACACGGCGTATGATTGTAGATCTAAGCTTTTTAAATGAACAAATACCGTTCTTTGAGGTTTCTACTTTTCCCATCTCACTTGCAGAGAGAGTGTTGTTTAAAAAAATACAAGCAGGCACAAAATAGCCGCTCTTCAGATTGGAGCTTCCTTCTCCAATCAGCCCGTGAACGTTTCGGGGAGCATTCTGTTTGACTTGGCTGGCCCCTGGTTTTGCCGTGAGTAATATGTTGGGCTTCATTTCAGACTCCACATGGCCAAGATCACTGGATACTTGAGCTTCCCTAAACTGAGTTGACACAGCTGCTCTGCCCCTGGTCACTGGTGAGTTGTCCCTGTGGGTTTCAATAGGTCTTAACACGGACAGGGCAAGGTGCAGCTGCCAACCGAAATGCTCGGTGATGAGGGCTCCCATGGAGAGGGTGCCCGAGTGAAAGAAGACCCAGGAGCCCTGGGGAGCACTCCTGGGGAGTGCGAGAAAGCTGGGACAGAAAGGGGATGGTCAGAGATGGGTCATAGAGGGTGGGGGAGAGCAGAGTCATGTGGAGAATCCTCGGTCCCATGGAGGGGTCACTGGACATGAGAAGAAACCAACTGGATATGAAGGTGCCCTGTGATAAAAGAAGGAGCCACCACTGCCTACGCCAGGAGTTCTGAGACCCGTTAGAGCCACTGAGGGATACTTGCTTTGAAAAGTATTGAGTGGGGCTTTCTTTTAAACACACTCCTCATTTCAAACAGAACTGAATAAACTCAATTTAATTTAGACTTTTTTTTCCCCCCAGGAACATAGCTCTGGCATGAAACAAGGTTTGCCCATGGTCACTTGAGAACACACTCTGTGAGACAACAATGCTGATGGACAAATAGAGCAGAGTGTTAATGTTGAGGCCAATCTAACCTCAGTGACAGGCAGGCTGGTAAACAGATTGAAGGAGCTAATGACTATCTAGTGTTTTATTTCCAGGCTAGCAAACATCTCTTTGACTGCTGGGGTAGCAACACCCTTACCTTAAAAGGTTTGGATTGATGATCTGGGCCTCATAAAATCCCCTTCCCACATCTGCAGGGAAACCCAGGCATTTCAAAAGTGAAAGATAATGACGATGTTCTAGAAGCCGTATGATTATGAGTACCCATTATAAATGTTAAAATGATCATTGCAATTAATCAGACCGCCCGTCATAGTCTCAACCTTACAACTAAACACTGGTAGATTCATCTTCCCCATGTGCTTTTGAAGACAAACTTGTGTCAACCTGCAAATTTCCCCATTTGCCCTCTATCTCCTGAAGATAGTCAGGTGATGGGAGTGAGGTTTGGGCATTATATGAAGATGGGGAGTTGTGATGCTTTTGCAAATTCCAGAACTTCGGAGTCTACGGGACCTCTGAAGGAGGCACTCTGGCCTCTTGTCTGATTATTTCAACACTGACCGTCACAATCCATGGCGGGGGGGCGGGGTGGCATTCCCTGACCCCCCTCCCTGCCATCTCCATCAGGCTCCTTCTTTTACTTTCTCTCCTAACCCCCTCTTCTTTTGCCTTAACCAGTAATCATGGTTTTTAATTATTTCTTTATATTTATTTGATGTTTACCTTCTCTATTGCTCTGAAGCTTAGTAGGAGAGGGATCATGCCTTTTTTGTTCACAGCCATAAGAGATTCCTTGGCAAATGTAGCCAGTAAATAATTGTTGAATGAGAGACCGTGTAAGTTGCACAGCTTGGAAAAACATACCCATTAGAATGAAGCTCTCCCTTCTCTTCCCATTGACACTAAACATTCAGGCTCCCAGTGACTTCCTGCATGCTGCGTCCGGGAGCGCCCTCAGTCCTTGCCACTCACCGGCTCGTGGAAGCTCGTAGCAACAGCTCACCTTGATTGAAAACCCCGCTTCTCAGCTCCCATGGCTCCATGCTGCACTCTGTCCTGTGCCATTGGTCCCTCTCTCTCTCACTTCCTAAGGGGAGCTGCTAGTCAGTGGCCCTGGACTCAGCCTGGTCATCTTCTGCTCCCTCCCTTGACAACTCATTCAGTCTTGGCGTCAGCCTTCAGCTTTATGCTGGTACCTATGAAGTCTAATTCCTAAACGCTGAAATGCTCTTTCTCCTGCCTTTTGTGTTTGTATTTTCTTTTATTTTTCTGGAAACATCACTATCCTCCCAGTCACCCTGCTGGAAAACTTGGGAGTCTTTTCTCAGCGTTGTTCCTCGTGTTAACCAGATATTCAAGAAAACAAAATATGGCAAATTTCCACTGTCTTCTCATGGTCTATGACTCAAGTCTCTTGTCAGTCTCAACCGTCCCATCTTTCGGGTGTCTCCCTTGCCCTGGTTCTCTGCTCTACTTCGTCCAAATGACTATTTCCAACATTCCCTTTTGCCAACAGTGCCTTTTCTTCTCTGTACACTGCCCCAATTTTCCCTTTATAAGTTTCTCTGGGCCTTTCTAATCATAATTTCTCCTCCTTTTAACCATCACTCACTATATACATTTCAGGAGACATTCTCCTAATGTTTTATTGTATAATGGTTTTCTGTGTATTTGTCCATATCCTTTAGAGAAAGACTAAATAAATCCCTAGAATGACTGAGCTGATAAAACAGATTAAAAAAAAGAGCTTGCATAGATTACCGATACACACCATACAGACATTAAAAAATATTAAGAGGATATTATAAATAATTTTATATTAATGTATTTGAAAATATAGGTGAACAAATTCCTAGAAAAATGCAAAAAGACTGATGTGAGAAGAAAGAGATGATTTTAATATTCATATATTTATTAAAGAAATTAAATCCATAATTTAAAATTCCCCACAAGGAAATCTTAAAGCCCAGATGGTTTGAGTGGAAAATTCTTTCAAACATCTGAGGAAAATATGAGTGTTACACAAACTCTTCTAGGGAATAAAAAAAAAGAGGGTACAATTTTCTACTCATTTTATGAGGCCAGCATAATGTCAATAGGGAAATTTATCAAAGACATTATAGAAGAAGAACACAGATATAAAATTCCTAAGGAAAATATTAGCAAAAAGATGTATTAGAACAATCAAATATGACAAAACAAAGTTTATCCCAGAAATGCAAGGTTGGTTTAACACTTAAAAATTAATCAATATAACTCACCACGGTTACCGGATAAAGAAGAAAAACACTATGACCATCTCAATAGGTGAGTAAAAAGCACTTGATAAAACTTAGTACTTGTTCATAATTAAAAAGATAACTCTCATCAAATTAGAACTAGAAGGGAACTTCTTCATGTATAAAGGATATGCCTAATAAACTTATAATCAGCTTCTCCCTGAGATCAGGAATAAGCCAAGGATATTCACTCTTACCATTTCTATCCACCATTGTATTGAAGGTTCTACCTCGAGTAATTAGATTAGAAAAAGAAATTTTAAAACTTAAGGATTAGAAAATACATAAAGCTGATGTTGTTTGTGGACATGATTGCATAGATAGAATCTATGGGTAAATAAATATAGCAAATAATTACATTTAGCTAGACTAATGACTGTAAGGTTGACATAGAAACAGATCAATTACTTTTTTTTATACTTATAATAAATGTTACAAAAGAATAAAGTTGATGCCATTTACAATAGCATTTTAAAAATCAAGTACCTTTATGGGAATAAATTTAGCAAAATATGCACCTGACTTAGGGGTAAAAAAATGCACTACAGAGATTAATTTTGGAAGATTTAAATAAATGAAGGGCTATATCATGTAAATTGGATTTGAAGACCTAGTCTTGTAAAACCATTAATGCTCTCTAAATTGACCTGTTGCCTTAGTGCAAAATCGGTTAAAATCCCAGCAGGTTTTCTCCCTTCCTCCCTTCCTTCCTCTCTTCCTTCCTTCTTTCCTTTCACCTTCTCTTCCTTCCTTCCTCCCCTTTTATTTCCTTGTAAAAATTAATGAGCTAATTCTAAAACTCACATGGAAATGCAAAGGTTAAAAAATACTTAAAAAAGGGACACCTGCGTGGTCCAGTCAGTTAAGTGTCCCCCTCTTGATTTTGGCACAGGTCGTGATCTCAGGGCCATGGGATTGAGCCCAGCTTCAGGTTCCGCGCTGGGCATGGGGCTGCTTAAGATTCTCTCTCTCTCCCTCTGCCCCTTCCTGCCACTCACTCTCTTTCTCTCCAAAATAAATAAATAAATAAAATAATCAAGACAAAATTAAAGAAGTTGGAAGCACTCGCACTCCTAGAAAACAAACCTTATTATAAAGCAACAGTAATTAAGACTGTGTGAAATTGGTGTAAAGAGAGAGAAATACACCCATGGAACAGAGCTGAGAATCTAAAAACAGAGCTGCATATAAGTCACGTGGTTTATAACAAAGACTTCAGTGTAATGCAGGGCGTGAAGAGTTGTGTCTTAAATAAGTGGTTGGGTTAACTGGATTTCCAGGAGAAGAAAATTACTTTTATCCATGTCTCACACCACATACGAAAGTCAATTACGGATGAATCATAGACTTAAGTGTGGAGCTTAAACAACAAAGCTTCTGGAATGGAACATGTGAGAGTATCTTCATCACTGTGGTGTAGGTCCATTTAAATGACCTAAAATTCATTAGCCATAAACCAAAAGATTGATAAATTGGTCTTATTAAAATTAAGAACTTTTTCCGTGGAAAAAGAAAAGAAAAGCAAGTAGACTCATGCCATGAAGAGAACTGAAAGAATATATTAGAATAGAATAGAATAGAATAGAAGAAGATATTTCCAAAAATATATCGAAGAACTTGTATCCAGAATATGTAAAGATTTCTTCTACTAAAACAACAAAAACAAGACCTACAGTTCATTAAAAATGGAAGAAATCATTGAAAAGCCACTTCACAAAAAGATATCTAAATTGATAACAAATTTATGAAAAGAGGCAAAATTAGACACGCAGCATTAAAATCACAATTCAATTTTTTAAAAAAAGATTTTATTTATTTATTTGACAGACAGAAATACAAGTAGTCAGAGAGGCAGGCAGGGAGGGAGAGGAGGAAGCAGGCTCTCTGCAGAGTAGAGAGCCCATGTGGGGCTTGATCCCAGGACCCTGGGATCATGACCCAAGCCAAAGGCAGAGGCTTTAACCCACTGAACCACCCAGGCGCCCCATAATTACAATTCAACTTTAAGTGCTTATCCACTAAATGTGTAGAATTTAAGGTAAATCGGCAATGCTGAGTATTGGCGCAGAAGGGAGTGAGAGGGAAGGTGGTCGCTTTGGGGGTTACAGCAACATTCCACGGCCAGATCTGAATGGTGGTCACGTGGGTGCGTTCGCTCTGAAGAATTCATCAAACTGCACAGTTATGATGGGTATATAAGTTCTATTGCAAGTTACAAAGCTGACCAAAACAGCAATAGCAAAAGCCCTAGACCCCAAGTCCTGTGTAAATTCACTTGATTCCTAGCACTGACCTTCTGCAGGGTACTTTATGTCTTTGTATTTTTCTTTTTTTTTTTGTCTTCGTATTTCTGATACCGTCTCCATTCCTAGTTTCCATTGCTCCTGCCAGTCGACATGGTTCTATCCCTTTCCTCTACTCTGCACTTTGCTTTCAATCTTAATTTGATACATTGATCTTGATCCTTCATTTAGGTGGTTTGCCCCCCCCGCCCGACCCTGAGCTGATTTCTCATCCTCGACTTCTGTCCGTATTTCATGCATAATATCCCATATTGACTTAGTTCTATTTTCTTCAATAATTTTCATTAATGGCCTTGGTATAAATTTTTTGTTGAAATTTTCATTTCTTCCTTATTTAATTTTTTCCAGGTTTTGCTTGATGACTTTTGTGCTCCTACTGATCTATAATTTCCAAATTTCTATGAGGTCATTTGCTTGGTCTCCAATGTCCCCCTCAAACCCACAACTTTACAAAAAGCCTTATCTCTACTTTTCTGTCCAGTGGAATGGGGGTGGGTAGGAGGGAGATGCTCTTTCTCATTCTGTCCCTTCCAGCTTTGACAGCAAAGAGCCAGGTGATCTGACATGCAATAGGAGAGGGGAGAAAAAAGATTCAAACACGATAACGAAAACCAGCACTCGCCAGGTGCCCAAAGCGGTTTAACAGATAACTTTCCTCACAGATTAAGCTAAGAAGCCATCTGACCTGGGTCCATGTGTGGAACCATTGGCCTTGTTTTCACTTTTTTTTTTTTTCTTTTTCAGAATAAATCGTCTCGTCCTCCACTGGAGCCACCGAAGAAACAAGGGGGTTTGTATTTTTTTTTTAAATCCAGATGAAGGTTGTGGCCAGGAATTTTTCAAACACTGGAATAAATTTTTAATTTGGACTTTGATATCCAGACAAGCCCCGCTCGTGCTCTCTTGGGTCTGCTTCCCAAAGACCAGACTTCAAACACACACGGCTTGCCGTCTTCGCAGAGGGGGCAGAAAAGCCCCACACCAGCCGGGGCCCCAGTTGACAGAAACCCCAGACATCCAGCTGGTCTGGGCTGGACCCCTGTTTGCTACCTGGTCCCGGAAACCCACGCATCCTATTCTCTGGACCCGAAGCAAAGTTCCTCCAAGGAGAACGAGTGAGCGGGTCATCTGTCCACGCAGGAAATGCAGGAACATTCGTGCCTCCACACGGGGACCCCGCCTGGAGCATTCTCAATAACGCGGGCATCACATCTTGAATGGAAACAGGCAAATAAATGTTATTTCATTTGGCTTTATTCTTTGCTGCTTAGTCTTTCAGTTTGTCTTTTAGAGTGTGCGTGGTGGGAGAAATGGATGTGTTTCTTACAGATTAGACTCCAGAGAACCTTTGCTTTGACTCTCAGTTTAACTTTCTGAAAATTGACAAAACAGAAGACGGGAAGAAGGAAAAAAAAATACAAAAGCGTGATATTCTCTACAACTGAGAAAGAAGCTCATTTCCTTTTGGAGACCTAGATCAGAGACTCTAAGTAATTGAAACTTAATACCCAGAGTCCCTTGGAAAAGTGACCACCCTGGGGCTCTTACCATCATTTCCTGCTAATTGTCACCTGAAATAACCAGTTGTGGAAATGGCGTGGGGGCCCGAAGCAAAGGAATGTAGTTTAGGGAACAGCTAGCTCACTCGTGTCCCATAACAAAATACACATGATTTAACAGCAATGCTGACAGGGTTCTTAGAATAAATCATTTCCATTCCCACCACTGCAAATCACTTACTGTGATTGCTTTTAGACAGATTTGGGGAGCTGGCTATTGGTCACCCAGGCTTTGGGACAATTCCCCCTAGTTACCTGTGAGGATAAGTTGCTGTTCTGACCTAATTTACTGCTCTTCCCCATGGCCAAGGGGCAAGTGCTCTCTGTACTTTGGGAAGTCTAGAAGCTAAAGGTGACCTGGATAATTAGGAGGTCTTTCCAGGAACCCCTTTCCCCCATTCAGCAGCACTGGCTCCTCAAAGCCAGGGGTGGAGGGGGGGGGGCCTCAATTGGGGAGCTGTAGCTAGGCCAGCACAATTTTTCTACCAAACTGAGTGCCTGGCCATTTGCCCCACTTTCTCCCGATCTTTCTGTCATCCCATTGCAATGAACAAAGTTTGGAACCTACCTTTTACTTTTCTGGAGAGGCCAAGTTCCTGTTTGCCCTCTGACCAGCTGAGAGGTACCTGTGTCACAGGTTAGTCACATGGTCCTCTGTGCATCAGTTTGTCCTTCTGCTGTGGGCTGAGAACACCAGGGAAGACCGACAGGCTACGTTGCATCTCTGTATCCCCACTACCCTCATGGGATGGATATCTGAAGAATATTCATGGACTATGGGAAGATGTCTTGGCTTAGGGGTCCAGTTCTCTGGATCTATTGCAAACCAGTAAAATGTGCAGAAACAGAACTTCTAAGGACGTTTCCTGGAGAGGCTTTATCCCAAGATTGAGAATCTGATATGAATGCCACCACAGCTTTGGAGGATTGCATGGCTGGGAAGCCTCCCCCAAGACCTGCCAATATCGTGTCTTTTCTTTATCTTGATATCCAGACCCTTAGCCCTGGCCCTCATTATTCCATGCCAAAGTGGCCTCCCTGGACAGATCATGTGTCCTGACTCCCAGCGGCCCCTTCATGATCATTCCTTTATGGCCACACAATCCTTCCCAAAGGGAGAGACTGCCATTCTCCTATTTCAGACGCCGATGCTCACTTCTAGGCCCTTCTGGCATTCAAAGCCCCAGCCAGATCTCCAGACTTCCTGAGGATCCTCAAGCTAACGTCACATTTCTGTTCATCATACCCTGAATCTTTCGATGCTTCCCTACCAAGCAGAATTCAGCTGTTATTTCCTAACCCAGTTAAAGTATTGTTTCAGGAAAACTTCCTCAGGGAGAACAGCTCAGCTGATCTTTCTGGTACTTTGCACACCCTCCTTGCTTGAACGCCTTGTCTTCATCCTCCTCCTCTTCCTCACTCATCCCTCCTGCCAATGCGGATTTAGTGAGACCTCCTGGGTGCCAGGCCCACACAGAGCAAATTCAAATCTAGGTCTCAACCACCAGAGAGGCCAGTTTTCCATCATAACACCACCCCTCCCGAGACCGAGGGCCACACTCCCCTCGCTCTCACACTCACTCCTTATCTCAGAGAAGAGAGATGTGGCATTGGCTGTCAGGGCCTCTGGAGTCTTGCCAGTTGGCTGCGACCACCAGGTCCCTCTCTTCAATAGTTTCCATGCACCAGTTTTTAAATGAAATAGCTATGCAGACCCAGGGGACGCCCTCTTGGAATACAAGATGGTGCCTGGCTTCAAAAAGAACCCAGATGGGGATAGAAAACGGATAATGTTCCTCCTTCCTCCTCCAGTGCCGTCTCACACTCTGAAGCATTTCAGATGTGCATTTCTCCATTGTTGGGTGAAGGAAGAAAGGGAAGAAAGGGAAAGGGGACGGAGGCTGTGGTGACGGGAGGAGGCCGTGGGCCAAGGCCAGGTGGCTGGACTGAGGGGAAAGGTCTGCGTTTGGACACAGGGGCCGTGCCCTCCTTCCCTTCTGTAGAGGTGACAGCCTGATCCCGAGCTGGCAGGCCCTGCGGGGAAGGAGTCTTTGGACGTGGGCCTGAGGTTTTGAGTTCACTCATAGTGGGCGACGAAAACGAGATGGTTATTTGTTTTATGGTAATGATCTCCACGAGGCTCCAAACGTAGGGCCGCAGCAGGCACGCCACACGGCAGGCCTTCCTCTGGGTGCGAGAGGATTTCCTTGGTATGGTGGGCTCCATTTGTTTTTTAAACGAGGCTGTTTATTTTCTCTTCTTTTTAATGCGAGGTGTTTTTTTTTTTTCCAGACTCACAAGGATACATCACTTATGGCCCAATCTGCGAGCTCTTATTTTGTCAGCTGCTTGTGTTGATTAAAACTTCAATAAAGATCCTGTGATAAAACAGAGCTGTGTTCAAAGGGTCTTGTTCTGTTTTTAAAAGGCTGGGCTTGGCAGAAAGGACGTAGAGGATAAAGTTTGCTACCTTGATATCCTCCCCCTTTCCCAGGTTAGAGGGGGAGCAGACTCAGGGAGAAATGCACGGTAGTTTCTGGTATCTGTGGGAGAGTTAGCATGGTGTTTAACCACATCCCGAATAATAAGCAAGGCCTGCTTTAAATGACATGGAAATTGTTTATCAAACTGGTGTTAAACGTGTGACCCGATTGCCCTCTCCCCCCATAGGTCTGACTGACAGCCTCTTTCCTCCAGGGGCCTCAGCCTAACGCAGCGGGAGAAAAGGAAAGCCACGGGCAAAGTGAGGTCACAGAGTCCCAGAACCCCACACCCAGTGATTCATCCCACTTGCCCAGGGTGATCAATTCCAGCAAGATTCCACAGAACTGCCCGGAATGCATTGCTTTCAAGACTGGAGATCACTCAAAGATCCGGAGGAAAGGTGTCAGCCGTGCCCACCTGCTCCGCACCCCACCTACCTCTTCCCCCCGCCCCGCAGCATCCCATTCCCGGCAGCCACCGACATCTCTCCACTCTTGTTCGGAAGGAGGCCGAGAAATGGCTGTGTGTGAAAATCAGGCTAGCCAAAGTCGCTGACTTTATGCAAAGCAGGCAAGTGCAGTCAAAACACTTACAGTAATCAATTCGAGTTGTTGGGTAAAGTTTTTTCCGTGTCCCATACATTATTGAACAGTTAATTTCGTCTTTGTGCCTGCAAGACATTCCAGCTCTCAGATGACAGCTTTATCCATTAAGGAGCGCGCGGTGACAGCCGTACCGTGAGAGCTTTGCCAGCCCTGCCTGCCGGGAGGCGAGCCTGCATCACCGCCGAGAAATCCTGGGACACATCAACATCTTAATCAATATGCGAGAGTCAATTACCGGGGAAGCGAGGGCTTAAGCAGGAGCTGATGATGAGGTTCACGTGCAAATGGGCTGGATCAATACGCAGCTGAATCTCACACGTGGATTCACATCAGTCCCTCTCCCCCAGCACCCAGCTCCCCACGCTGGCGGGCCAACCAGTCCCTCTCCCTGCCTTGTTCCCAGCCCGCCAGTCACCGGCTTTGCTGGACGGTCCTTGATTCCTTTCCTTGATGGCTATGTGGGGAATGGAAGAAGCCGGCAGGGTTGAGGAGAGCAATCAAAGCCAATGGGTACGTACACAAGCCACGAGCCGAGCTGCAATGATGGACGACTTGAAGAGTTTCGAGGTCTTCTAGAGACACATTCAAAGGGACGATCGAACCTAGCCAGGCTAGTTGCAGGATCCCTCATTCAGGCCTTAATCCTCTCTCACCTGGACGACTGCGGTCATTTCCTAGCCTGTCCCTGAGATCCTCATGTATATGCCTCCACTCAACCCTTCACACGGGTCCTTAAAAACCTTCAGTGTCTGGGTAATAAAACCCCAACTCCATCAAGTGTTTCCAAGACCCCCACCCCAGGCATGAGCCCACCTCTCTTGAGTCATGTGATCTTACTCAACCTTGTTTCCTTAAACACTAACACGCTCTTTTATACCTTCATGCATGGCCCTACCCTTTTCCATCTATGTCATCTCTTAAAACTTTTGATACCTTCTCTGATTTCCCCAGTCAGAAGTTAATGACCCCACCATGGTTGGTTTGAGGTCACTGTGCTTAGATTCAAGTTGGATGTTTGCATATTTGGTTTTTCCATTAGATCACCTACTCCATGAGAACAGGCACTGCGAAGTTTCTCATGAAAGCCAGGCATCGGCGGTCCCTTTGTCTTCCAGCTTCTGCCTCTTCTCAAGCACTTCTTACTGTTGTCCCACACCAAACCAGCTGCAGAATTCAGCCCCTATGGAAGTTCCCCCAAAAGAATCCATTTGCCTAAGTACTTTGGAGAGCAGCACAGATTTTACTGAAAATCTGGTAGGAGTCTACACGGACTCTACAGCAGACAACTTAAATCCCCATCGGCATTTCTGGTCTCTGTCATCCCTCCTCGGTGGCCCCTGGTTTCCCTGTCATCTCTCTCCCAGACAGCAGCTGCACATCACACCCCCTCTCCCCACCTCCAGTGGAAGCAGACTCTTCGGCTTCTAGTTCCTGTCCTCAAGTTATCACCATACTTATTCCATAACATGGTTCCCTCTTACAAATTTCTAAGAGAATCAAATTGTTGTTACATGGCAATTAGTCATCTGTACCGTCTTCCATCTCTTCCCAACGGTTTTTTCAGGACCTTGAGAGTCTCAAGGAAACACAGTACAAAATGCTGAAGAGTCACTGTGGAAACCAGAAGTAAAAAGGCTGGGGGAAGGAAGACAACACTTCTATCCTCTCCTTTCTCTGCAGGTGAGAACTGCCAGTGGGCTCACTGGGGAACGGAGAGATGAGATTCTAGGTTCAGAAGGCTTGCAAAGGGGACCCAGTGGGGATGTTTCCATTTGGGTGTGGACTTTCTGGATCTTTGGAGAGGGGCACTGTTGACTCTCAGAGCCAGAAAGAAGTCTAGTGTGGTGCGGAGAGAACAGACAATGCGGTTTCCTTCTGACTATGGGCCTAGGGAGCAAGGTCCTCTGTGCAGGCGTAAGAGGGGAAGGAAGGAAGGACAAGAGGGAGAAGGAGGTCTGCATTTGAACCCTATGCTGAACCCTAGGTTGGAAACACCCTATGCTGAACCCTCCAGAAAGCTGAGAGAGTTCACCTAAGAAGAATCCTCTTATTTCTTTTAGGATCCAGAATCTCATAAGGACATTCAGACACTGCCCATCCAGCTTTTTTTTTCTTCAACTAAGTAAGCTCTATGCCCAAGATGAGGCTTGAACTCAAGACCCCAAGATCAAGAGTCACATGCTCTGCCACTGAGCCAACCAGGCACCCCTGGGGGTCCTTCTCGTATGGGGTCAAGAGTGAAATCCCAGTCCCAGGAGGGTAGGGCCTCCCTTCTTGAGGGCTGCTTTCTGCACATCAGGAAAACAGGGGCATGGGGAGGCATGTGGGCAGGGTGTGGGGGAGGGGAAAGTGGATTAAGAATTGGAAGTGACCGGGGTGCCTGGGTGGCTCAGTGGGTTAAAGCCTCTGGCTTCGGCTCAGGTCATGATCCCAGGGTCCTGGGATCGAGCCCTGCATCAGGCTCTCTGCTCAGCCGGGGGCCTGCTTCCTCCTCTCTCTCTCTGCCTGCCTCTCTGCCTACTTGTGATCTCTCTCTCTGTCAAATAAATAAATAAAATCTTTAAAAAAAAAAGAATTGGAAGTGACCAACATTATTACACACCTAATCCACAAAAGGCTTTTTCACAAATGCTATCTTATTTAATTTAATCTTCACTGGGCCCATTGAGATATGCATCATTAACACCATTTCATAAGCATGAAAACAGAAACCAGAAAGGAGAACAGGTGACGTAGCTTGACTAGGATCACACAGCTCGCCAGCTGGGGAATTAGAATTCCAACTGGGGTCTAAAAAGTGCGTGCCAAAGGGAGTAAGGTCAGCTCCTTTTCTGTGGTGTCCATTGAACATAACTCTAGAAGGGTCCAAAGTTCAAGTTGCTAGGTTAGTTTGGCTGGACCGTGAGGTGGAGGTGAGCCTATCTGATGACCAGTGTGCTAAGGCACTCTGTGTCTCCTAGACTAGACCACAAGTTTGTCAAGGCCAGAAAGAGATCAGTCAACAACTGCAGCCATACTGACATACCAACCTTTGGTGAATGACTATATGCCAAGCTCTGTGCCAAAGATTTTACATGCATTCCTCTTTCCTCTGCCCTGCCACCCTGAAAACTTAGGATTCTAATTCCCATTTTATAGATGGAGAAGCTGGTACAGAAAGATTACATACCTTTCCCAAGTTCACACAGCTGATAAGTGGAGGAGGAGATTCAAATCCAAGTCCAACTGACTTTTGCCCTTGATCCCTTTAAACTCTTGCCTAGAGTAAAAGTCTAAGGACTAATGGGAAAAGCAAAAGTGAAAGTCTGGGTGCTGGGGGGAGAAGGACTAATGGGAAATAAGGTCTTAGTGGAGTTTACCTTTCTGGAGAGGCAGAAGTGTAGGCACAGTGACATTTAAGTAATATTATAGACGGAATAACCCCTGCATTCACTTCATCCAAGGTCATTGTGTTGTTCATCCATTTGTTTGATGAACAAACACTTACTGAGGGTCTACTCTGGGCCAGGTATCATGCGAGGCACCAGGACACAGGTGGACAAGGCAAGCTTGGCTCTCTTGAAGCTGACCACCCTGTGCGCAGACAATCCCCGAACCTTGACATAAGGTAGTCAGGGGCACCCCAAAGGAAAGATCAAGACTGGGGCACCTAGTCAAGTTTGGGGTGGAAGCAGAGAAGGCTTTCTGAGAAGGTATATAGGAAGGCCGTTCTCTGTGCTCACAGTCCATCTGCACGGCCCCTCTGGTCAGCACTGTTTATGGAGTTCCTTCTCTGTACAAACTACAGACAGAGAGAAAGAGATTCCATTCCCATCTAAGAGAACCAGGGACATAGGATGGAATAGATCAAAGGCAATGAGGACATCTCAGTTGTACTTCGAGACTTTATCGCTGGCTTCGCCAGTGTTCACCACCATACAAGGAGGTAAATAAACTCTTCCATCTTCCCTGAGAGCCGGCTGAGGTGAGAAGGTGATCAAGGGATCCAGTCAAAACTGGGGGCTGTGAGGGCTGCAGTCAGGCTGAGTGTGGTGGTAAGGACTGGTGGTAAGCAGAAGCCCCAGATACATTCTTAGTATAGGGCCAAGGAGCAGCAGCTTCAGACTGATGCCCTGGAGAGCATGGGAAAGAGCTTGGGCGGACTCACTCTAAGACCAAGACAGAGTGTTTCTGCTAAGAAGCCTTCTCCCCACATTTATGTCCTTTTCACCACTTCCTAGTGGAAAAATAGATTCAGCTTTTGAGGGAACAATATTCCTTTTTCACAGACAAGAAAGCTGAGATTAGAAGAACCAGGTTCCCAGGGTCGCACAGATAGTGGACTCAAAGCTGGGACTTGAACCGAGGTCTTTTGATTCCAATTTCAACTCCATGTAATGGAGTTGTGTAGCTAAGGGCTGAAGGACTGCAGAATGAGAGAGCCACCTAAACCGAAAAAGTAAAAAATATATATATAATATATATTATATGTTATAATATAACATATAATATTATATATATATATTTTTTTCTTGGTGGCAAAAGGAATTTCAAGTTGGACCTGGATAGTAGGGTATGAGTATGGGATGAAGAAGGCAGCCTTCTGTAAGGGAGGTGGACCTTCAGATGTAATGAGCTGAGTGGAAACACATTGATAGCAAGTGGCTGCATTAACGGTGGGTGACATGGAGGAAGGTAGGATGGGGCAACGTTTTCTGAGGTGAGTGAATAATTGCATTTGTAACTCCAAAGCCAGGATGAGGAATTTGAGCTTGATTCTCTAGGGCAGGCTTTTCTACTTAACATGCTATGGAACTCTCTCTCTGTAAGGTGCTTCATAAAAGAGGGCATCGTGACCAAGAGAATCTGGAAGATGCTATATTCTACCAAGTCACTCCCTTGGAAGGTCATGCTACATTTTAGCACATTGTCAAACTTTGCAAAGACCTGGAATAAAGAAATATAGTTGGTTTCCTTCAACCCAATGTACACCTCTAAACACCCTATGGATCTCCCTAAAAGAAACTTCCCAGACCAGCTGGCTGGATGAGATTAGATCAGGGGCCCCCATAACCATTCTGTACTTTTTCTCAAACCTTTCATCACCTCAATCCTTACCTTTTCATTAGACTGAAGGCTCCATCATCTGGCTTGTCCCCTTCCTGACACAGAGGAAACTCTTGCCCCTCCAATGAGGGGGCCATATGGAGAATATTCCAAGACACATTTGTGTGAGGTTGCTCCCATGGAGAACTGCTGGAGGTTGGTTCTGGCTCAATTTAGTAAATATTGTATCTTAAAAGATGAGCTCTTGGTAATGTTTCTGATGGGAAAAGTCTGAATCCAGGGAAATCACAGTGCTAGCGAAATCAGCTTCAGGAGAAAGATAGTGAGGGGCAAGGTGGCCTGGGAATAGACCAGAATTGATGACTTCAAGAGACATTTCTTCAGAAGAATCGGGCAGACGCTATCTGATTGCCATAGAGCGTAGAGAAGTGAAGCGTGGGCTCTGGAGAAGGACAGACTAAGATCCGAATTGAACCCACGCCTTGGCTTTCCACACTCAGTAGTGTGACCTTGGGCCAACCACTTCCCATCTCTGAGTTTGTTTCTCACCTACAAAATGACAATAATAGTAATATTGTGATGAAGGCTCAAGGAGACTAGAAGGCAAATGAGGCAAAGCACAGGGGACACAGGAAGAATCCAATTAAAATGAGCTCTTATCATTAATTAATGACAACTATTTTTAAGACAAAGTTGTGAGAATCAGAAGGGCGCCCGTATCTCAGATGTGGGTAATTGGCAAAGTGAGGATGTTACCACCCAAAATAGGGAATTCTGGAAGAGAAAGGTATTGGTTTTTTGTTTTTTTTTTGTTTTTTGTTTTTTGTTTTTGTGGGCATGTTGAGTTTGAGATGAGGCCACTGTGTTCAGATGTCCCACGGGTAGCTTTCCACACAGTACCGAAGCCCTGAGAAAAGGTCAGCAAGAGGTGTAGAGATCAGTATGGGCATCATGACCGAAAGGGAGAGAATAGATGAACAATTCTTAGAAGGAAAACAGAAAGGGAGGGTACAGAGCTGGGGCTGCCTCCAGCCGTTGCCTTATTCTAGGAGCAAGAGAACAAAACGTGGTGACCTCGTTGCCATTACGACTTGGCACTGTGGTTCTCAGTTGCTTTCCTGGGTTGAGTAACATCTCCCCAGCCCGGGCCAAGGAAAGCCTGCCGTGTGGGCTGAAGCTTAAGCGATACTCACAGGAGATGTGGGAAGTTCCCGCGGCAACTTCTTGTCGAAAATTTTCACCCCAGTTATTTTCCATTTCTGCCGAGACAGCCCCGTGTCCCTCAGGTTATGATATAAATATTTTACAAAGTACAGAGGGTTCAGCTACCTTAACACTTTGACTGAAAACTCGTTTTTCTGAAAGTTAAAGGATATATTTTCCACTCACAAAAATATGAAGCTCTAGATTGGACCAAGAAATGGAAGTGGCAATATTTTATGCTGTGCTTCTCAGGGTTTCAAAGTACTTAAAATATTAATATGATTCCTTCCTTCACGAGGTTCAGAAGACATCTCATCCAACTTTAAAATTAGACAAGGACTAAGCGTAGTTCCCCAAATGTAGTAGGTGTTCAATAAATGCGTGCCCTCTTCCCTTCTTACAGGATGAAGGTTGAAATATGGTCTGCAGGCTCGGGGAAGGTACGTTGTTTGAGATATTTCCAGATATTTCTAGATTAAACTTCCATTAGCAGAGGCTAGAGGGGAGGAGAGAAAAGAAACTCGATCAGAAGCAGTGGGATAGAAAAATACTCTGGAAGGTAACTAGAGGATTTTGTGATAGGGTGAAATTGCAGGAACCCAGGATTGAAAAGATGACCCATACTTCATCAGTGGAGTGTAGACGTTGATGTTAGAAAGGGACCCTGTGCAGAAAGAGTTAAACACCCGTTGCCAAGCCAAGGTTCTGGCAAAAACATCTGAGGGAGCCCTAACACCCTCAGTGGATCACAGTCCCACTAGAAAGAAAAAGGCAACGTGAAGTCCCCAGGCCACGTCAGTCCTGCTTCCAGTCACCACTGGCACCGGGAGCTGTGGGTCAAGAGTCCTGTCTCAGCTTCTTCATTAGACTATGACTGAGGAAATGAGGCACCACTGGGGAAATATGGCTTCGGATACTCAAAGTCTGTGTCCTGGCCTGGGTCTGCCTTCACTTTTATCAGAAAAGGGTGGGTAACATGTGAGGAAAAAAAAAAATTGGCCCTGTAAAGGGATCCCGAAAGAATGACATATTTGTCTGTTAAGTATAAATACGAACAGCCATGGAGATATGGTCCTGTGGTGCTAGGTTTTCACTCCAGCAACATTCATCTATTGCCAGGAAACACTAGATTTAGTACCTGAGGGACTGGAGTTTCAAATACCTTATACTTTTTTTTTTTAATACTCTGCCAAGAATTTAAATTGGTAAAAGCTGGGGACTGACAAAACTTATCCCCAAGAGCTTTTCTGGCACTGGTTTATCAGAGAATATGGTGCCATTATTTTTATTATAATTATTATTTTTTTCCCCTTTGGTGGGGTGAGAGCTCATTTATAACCCAGTGACTTCTACTCCCAGATGTATTTTTCTTTAAAAAAAAAAAAATCCCAATGCTTAAATAAACAGAGGTTTGCCTTTTGTGGTAGTGTTAGAAGCTGTCATTGGACTTACATGCATGGGACTTGCAAGCCTTTTCATGTTTTTAGGTTGGATCAGAAAGAGTTGAAAACAGAAGAGCTAATTTTAGGCTCCAAATTGCCACCAGCTTCCCAGCGCACATACCCGCCTGGCGAGCCTCGGCTCCCCACAAAGCCTTGCACCCTGATCGGGATCACTTGGCGGGACCCCACAACCGGGCCAGCCCCAAGAAGAGCAGCCCAGAGCAGGAGCGAGGTAGAAAGCCCAGGTGGGAGCCCCGGCCTCGTCACCTTTTAGCAGTGTGACTTCCGACAACTTGGCCTTTCTTGGATTTTTCAGCTGTAAGGATGATAATTGGATTTTCCACCAAGGGTTGTCAGGAGGCTTAAATTAAGCAAGATCTATTCCGTGAGAAGGCTCGGCACCGTGAATTTTTTAAACTGGGATCTTCAGAAGATAAGAGCCAGGAGGGGAGAAAGAAGGGAGAGATCGTCGTGGAGCCGCGTTGTGGATTTCTTTCCAAGGTTAGGCTCTTGACACAGACGTTCGAGCAGAGAAAACAACCTCCACCACGGAGACACATAAAACAAGAAGATACTGTTTACGGCCCAACATCTTTATGGCCCCTCACTGCTCCCTGCAGCCATCTTCCCCACTCCCTTCAGTCCCCCTTCGGATTTTCCCCACAAGCAATTTCCAGGGTCAGCCCACTGCTCTCCTGCCCAGGGCGGTTGCGGCAGCGTGAGCTCCTCTGACAGACCCGGCAGGTCCGATCCTGCTTGGAATGATTCGAGTTTTATTATACAATTAGATCAAGTCTCTTAGGTGTAGTAGCCCTCCTCGTACTTAGAAGAATAGATTAGCCATTAGGACTTTGTATATTTTTCCCAGTAATTGACACCACATCCCATTTTCCTCACCAAAGGGAGAGAGAACCGCATAAAACAATCATGATTTGGGGGGCAGGAGGCTGGGGGCGGGGGCACCGGTAATGCAGCCCTGTCTGGGTCTTTGCCTCTATCCACTTTCCTCCCCCAGCTTTGAACCGCTCCAGAAGACGGGCAGAACCAGCCTGGGTCTTTTCTGATTCGTGGTGGTGGTTCTTCCGTTCCAGAGTCCCTCAGTCTCACAGTCGCGAGGCACTCGACCCAGGATCACCCAGGCATCATTCTGCCCCCGAGAACGGGGACATTCTTACAAAGCCTAAGGAAACAGGCTTGGGGCATAACCCCTTCTTCTCTTTCCTTTTTCTTTTTTTTTTTTTTCTTTCCTTTTTCTTGTTCAGGCTCGTTCTTTCTTTCTTTCTTCCCTTTCTTAGGGTCTCCTCCTAGGAGAACTCTGTTATACACCCTTTCCCTCAGCCTCGTCTCTCTTGTCCTGGTTGTGGGGTGGTCCAAGCAGTGCTGCTTTGAGGTCCATTAAGTCTCCCAAACTGGGAAGAAGTGAAGGGTTCAAAGCCTACAGGATGCCTGGTGCCTGAGACACCCCAGGTCCGTGTCTGTCCCCTCCCTTCGAACACTAAACGGTTAGGTTTGGAATTAAATAGGAAGGAACTCATCTCACCGAAGGGAACTTAAGTAGGGAAAACCACAATCCCCCAAGCCGGCTTTGCCCATATTTGGCATCGCCCCTGTGTTTGCAGTGAGCCTTCGCTTCGCCTCTCAGCCAAAAGCAGACACCTCGGGCCGGGCGGGTGGCATCCGCACAAGCACAACAAAAGAGATGTTCTCAGATGTCTGGTCAAACATTTGTTTCCTGTGGTCACGTCCTAGCAGCCCAAGTTCAGAATCCACCTGCGAGGCCTGGTGGCACCAGCAGATGCTTCACATGTCCCACCCTCGCTGCAAAACATCTGCAAGCTCAGGGACCTTCCCAGCTGCACCAATCTTTGTGCCAAGGCTCCATGGGTCCCTGAAGCGCGCATAACCGCCCACCGGCCTGTTTGCGATGCGCCGGCTGCAGACCCGGGTGCGCACCGTCTGCCGGGAGAGGGAATCCTGTGCCTCCTCGCTCCCTTTCTTCCTCAGTGGACCATCAGACCCAGCAGTCAGTGGTACTGAGGCTCCAGCCAGAATCCGTGGACATGAAATGTTATAAATATACTTCTCAGCCTGGGTCGATGCATCCAAAGGGGCTCTTTGCTGACACGTCCAGGCTGACTCCTCGGAGAGAAGCTGAAATGCCCATTTACCCAATAAGATCAATAAACCCACTCATCCCTGAATACAGAAGTTTCCTCAGGTCCCCTCTGAGCAAGTCGGGCTGTGCTGGGCCCTTAGGATAGTAAGGTGACCCAGCTCAGCACCCAAGAGTTTGCTTCCCTGAGGAAAAATGTTCTAAAGCTTTTGATCTGGTCCCCCAAGGACTGTGGAAAATCACAAGATGGAAAGTGACTTTTCTTTGGCCACAACTGGTGGTGACTTGTGAACATGCCTCTTTGCCCGTCTTGGCATTAGCTAAAACCTACTGTTCTGAATAAAACTCAGGGCCACTCTCCACCCCCTTCATCCCCTACTCTCAAGTCCTGAAAGGCTTCCCTTTCCGGGACGAAGGACGAGGGATCCAAAATAAAACTATAGCCCTAACCTCACTTGCTGATCCTGAAAACATGCGGATTTTTTTCTTTTCCTTCCTTCCTTCCTTCCTTCCTTCCTTCCTTCCTTCCTTCCTTCCTTTCTTTTTTTACCTTCTCAACATATACATGTCCCTTCCTTATTTTTAAACATTTCTCTCCCCACTCCCCACCCCTGCCTTGGCTGTTGTTAAACGGGGCCCAGTTGCACAGAATGTTCTGGGGCTCACCCAGCAAGCACCTGAGGGCAATACGCCGTGGACCGCTTTCCCTCTCTGTCCTTTGCCCTGTTGCCAGAAGAAACCCAGCTGGGTCCCTCAGCCGACACAGACCCTTAATTTACGTTTAATAGTACAGCATTTTTACTGCTTTTGGCCAGGGCGTTTTGAAAAAGGTTGAAATATGTGAAAAAATACACGCTACGAAAAAAAATCTGTTTAGAAAACAATTCCAGTCTAAGTGCTCCATGCGCTCAGTTTCTGGCCCCCTTTCCAGGAAAGCAGCTACAGCAACCACACAATTTAGCTCCATTTGGGGGGTGGGGGGTTTCCATTTCCTTCCTATGGGATTTTTTTATTAGTTTTTTTTTTAAACTGTTTTTCTTTCCCTATGCTGGTTTACTGCCTTGTATCTCTCTACCCCCAAGGAGTTTAAAAACCTCAAGTAAGTATTATTGGATTTTTCTTAGTGTATTTTTCTGATTTTCCTGGTGTGAGAGCGTGTGGTCAGGACCAGTGTGTGTGTGTGTGTGTGTGTGTGTGTGTGTGTGTGTATTGGTGAGGTTGGAGGGCTGTGGGTCCAAGATGTTGTCCACAGGAAGTGTCAGCGGAGCCTTCTAAGTGTGAGCAGAGGAATGAATTGCCTGTTGTTTTCACTGTCGTGGGAACCCTACCGGTTAAAGTCCGTGCACACAGTAGGCGTAGAGTAAGCATCCACGGTATGGAGAGGGGGTAACAGAGTAGTAGGTACTGTTTTTTGAATGTTCATTCCACATATTGATCAGAATGGGTGCTTACATAGTTGATTTTATCCAATGGGACAACAGCACCGGAACGACGAGCGCTTGTGTGGAGGAGGAATCTTCAAAGGTCGCTCGCTCCCATCCCACGTGGAAGAGGGAAGGATTCTAATCCAGTCCCGCCTGTCTGCTAGAAATAACTTCAACGGGGAGAAATGATGCACACATCATGATCCCTCCTCCCCAAAGGACAAAGGAACCATGAGCAAATGTTTGGATCTGTTGGAAAAAGGCTATTCGAGATAGAATTATTGACTCAAAACATTTGAACAGTTTAGTTAATTTTTCCTGGGCTTCTTTCTCCTCTGGGAAAGGAACATATTGGGCTTGATCAAAGAGGCCTCACAAGTCACTATTGGTTCCCCCTAAGCTTGCATGGTGCCCCAAGGCAGACATCACTAATAGGTAACACATGGGGCCTCAGAATTCTTCTCAACACACAATTCAAGACAGCTACTGACGATATTCCTGTTCTCCTGCTCCTCAAGGCAGTGTGGTCAACTGTGGTGGTCCCTGACCTCCCGTCATTTGTTTGACTCTCCTGTGAGATTTACCACATCAGCACTCTCAATGGATTTTACTTAATTGATTTACATAGATTCTCTTTTTAAACAGAAAATAGCCTTTTCCAAGAATATCCATGAAATACATGGTACAATGTGGCAGCGATATGATTTTTTAATATTGGTCGAAAAGAAATAAGCAATTATATAATTTTTTATGAGTTTGCCCAAGACCCACTCAAGGTCACCTTGGCATGTTTTCCACACTTTCTGTGACACTGGCATGGTGCAAGTCCACAGATTTCGAGGGTTGAAGAGACTCAATCATATATCAACCCTACGCATGTGGACACATTAGTTAACCTTTCTGAGTCTCAGCATCCTTTTCCGTAAAATGGGAATAATATGACTTTTTTTTGCTATCCTGTCGTGAGGCTTAGAATTAACATAATACAATAATGTATATAAAGCTCCCAGCACAGCCTTTGGTAGAGAGCCGATGTTCAACAAATGGCAGCCATTGTGACTCTCCATTGTGACATGTGGTGTCGCTACAGCCACAGTATCAATGCTGTTCCACTATCTCCTCCCTTCCCTGAAATACAAGCTAAGTCATGTCTGCCCCGACCGCCGGGAGTCCTGGGGTATAGAAGCACCAAGAATCCTGCAGGATGATGTTCTTTAATGGTCCGTATTTACCCAAAGAGGGGAGACCTTTAAAGAATTTTGTTCTTGTGGTTCTCCAAGTATGGCATCCCCATCGTGGAAACGTGGCTCCGGTAATAAGCCTCCCCGATGATTAGGGAGCTATTTCATATTTGTGATCACTGTCACCCCCGGACTCAGCACACCTGGTTACATATGTGGTTTTCCTTTCCTGCCTTGGCTCTGTTATTACTTCTCATGTTATCACTTCTAACTTTCTCTTTTGGAGGGAGGAGTGGGGAAAAGCCGGCATACCACGAACAAGGATTCTGATGTTAGGGACCAGAGTAGAAAGGACTCAACCGTCTCCACTGGTCCCTGTGATCAGCCAGGTGCCTGTGACGTTCCACCTTTATTTCTCAAATCCAGCGAAACACACCTATTTTCTGGTCCACTTTACGTCAACTCACAGCAGCAAGTGGCATTGAAAAAGTCCTATTTAGAGACCCCTGTCATCCCAGTTCGTCTATGAGAAGCAGATGGCAGTGTGCTGTGACCTGGAGTCCCCCCACCCATGTTTTAGTCTGAAAGAAAGATGTCTTTGTTTATTTACCCAGAGAAAGAAGGGAGGGGAAGCAGAAGGAGTGGCAAACTGCGTGTGTTGGGAAAGATTTCTACCGTGGTTGCCGGTGCTATCCTTCTGTGAACTGTAAAGGTTGGGCTGATCCCCAGGAGACGCGAGAAGGGAAGATGTGCTGCCCGAGGAAATGGTGAGATCTGTTCTCAGGGGGCCGTGTACCCTCTCTTCTGCTTCCCACTCCCATGTTTTGTTCTCTTTGGGGTCCAGACCAGCTGTGTCCCTAGGTCAGGGGGGAGAGAAGCCTGAGCTCTGACGGATGGTGCTGGGACGAGATCTAGGTCCAAGGGAGAGCCTCTGCCGGGCAGAGGGGAGGGAAATTCCTGATAAAAGCAGTATGACTCAAAGAGAAAGGCAAGAACCAAAATCATGTCCGGAATGTAGGGAATTCACAGGGATGGGAAAGAAGACCAAGGCGATGGAGGGAAAGGACGCCGGAGGACAGAGAAGCAGCAAATCTGACTCTGACTCTGAAAAGCAGAAGGAGCCTCGGCCATACAGACAATGGCGAATACTTGGCCGATCGTCTGCCCCTTCATTGCTGACCGTGAACTTCTATGCTCACTTCGTGTGAGCGTGTATGCAGAGCAATTAAAAAGGAAGACTGAAGACCAAACAAATCAATGTTTACGGATTCATAATAAGTTCCTCTCTATATATTTATTTATTTTCTCTTGAGCCACGAAAGAAGCAACAGCAAACTTGCAGGGAGCAGTTGTTGCCAGAGGGTGAATCATGGCTATATTGATTTGATTATGTAAAAGCTCAGAGGAACCTAAAGCCAGATACAGAAATATCTCATAGCCCTGAACCCTATGGGACACACACTAGTAAAAAAGCAATCTTTATATTGTTCCTGATAAAAGCATCATTAGTTTCCTCATAGTGAAACCATTTCTCTGCTGATACAGTATATGGTTTTCTTTTTCTCTAGAATCCACTCAGACATAATTAACACTCAGTTACTAGACTGGAGGTTCCCTGGGGTGAGCGGCTCAAGTTGGGGAGGGGGTGGGGGCCAGAGATGGGAAGAAAGAAAGACTGAGAGAGGAGAGGGAAGGGAGGGACAGAGGAGGGGGCAGGAAGGAGAGGAGAGAGAGGAGCTGGAGGGAGACAGAGGAGGGGGTACAGTATTGAATCGATCCATCTTTGGCCTTCTGAGCTTCCCCCACTTGCCTGCACCGCGCGCAGCAAGACGAGAGTCAGCGCGGTGGCGCCCTCTGCTGGCCCCGCTTGTCATCCCCGCCGCCAAGCAATTCTGGTAGCCTCTCCCCTGCTCTCCCTGATCCTTGTTCTGGCTTCTTTGGGAATATCCGCCCGGCCATCACCTCCGGTGCAAGAAGCCTGGGCTGCCACTTCGGTGCCAGTTCTGCAGACAGACAAATGCCCCCAGTCGTGCTCACAGTTTGTGTTGAAGTGGCAGCAGCAACAACGCTGTTTCCTTTTCCCTGTCCGCTTGTAGGCAGCGGATCCTTGAAAAACCCTTGTAGAAACAGTATTTCTGGGGACAGCAGGGCTGGCCTTGAATGGGGTCTTAAAATTTTAAGGGTTTGGGGAAGTGGAAAATAGAAAGGCCCTCCCAGGTTCCTAGTTCATGGCCAGATGGTTAATGCCTGTGAGCCCCAGCAGTAGATCATGACTGCCCACGGGGATGGGCTGTGGGCTTGGGGAGCCAACATACCAGGGGACTCTGTGGTCCTCTCCAGCTGGCCTCAGCTTCATTAAAGAGGAGGGAAAATCACAAGTATATTGCTCATCCAATGGCCTTTTGAGGAAAATAATAACCGTTTCCGGGGGGCTGGAGAGGAAACGATTCTTTTAGAATTCTTTCTCTCTCTCTTTCTCTCTTTCTGTTTTCTTTTTCTCAGCTTCATTTTCCTTTGGCTTAAGGGGAAGAACGATGGGAATCACTCAGTGGACAGGGAGACTCCTGAAGCTGAGTAACCCGGATGTGGCTATGACCTCACTACATAGGCAGAAACTAAGTTACTCTAGAAGGAATTTATTCTAGCACCTTCCATACACATCAGCAAGCCCACAGGTGCACACACACCTGCACACGTGCATGCACACAGTGGGTATAAAAAACATGCAGTGGGTAAAAGCATGAATGCATAAACACTTTCACACACAACCAGAAACACATGTGTGCAGACTTCGAAACACATATACACATATATCTTAATGTAATCCCATATGGATTGCATCTCCCTCACCCACCTTCCTCCCTCTGTTCCCAACGAAGCTGAGGTTTTTGTAGGAAAACCTCTTCTGGGCGTCTTAGTGTTTCTTCCTGAGGACCCTTCCAGGGACCCCTCCCAGCAGGCAAAGTCTACATTCTCACCAGCACCAGATCTGGGCACATTCCTTAGTTTAGGCAGATCACAGAGGACTGCAATAAACTTCTGAAAAACGTTAAGGTGCAGAGCTCTGACATCAGGCAGGCTTCGGGGTTAACAGCACAGATTTGGAGACGGACAGTGTGGGCGCACCCCACCTCTGTCAGGTGCCGGCTGTGTGTCTCAGTTTCCCCATCTGTACAATGGAGATAACAATAGTATCTGTCTCCTGGCGTTGTGATGATCATGAAATGGGTTCATATTCAGCATCTGCCTGGAACAATGCCTGACACGTAATAACCACTATATGAACATTTATCAAAGATCCATAATCCAGGCTGGTTGTGTTACAGTCACAGGTAATGCTGAGTAATCACAAGGAATCGTGAACAATTCCTCTTCCCCTATCTTTCCTTAGGTAAAAGCAAGGAAAGAATGCAAAGAAGTGATGACCAGGGGGACAAACCCTTCCGATGCTATACTGGGGATCCTTTTACTACCCTCATGGATTACCTCCCAAATCTATGTCGACATTGCATTGTCACCTACAGCAAGTCACTTTGGATGGCAGTCTTCTCATCCACAAAGCCTCTTAGACCTTTGCTAAAATCCGTTTTAGTATAGTTTATTTTAAAACCGGATATAGTTCATTTTGAAACCCCATTTTAAATACCAGTTTCAGCCTCCTGCATTGATTTTCCCCTCTTTTAAAATATTGGAGTTGTCAAAAAGTAGAACACATGATGGCTGTAGATCGCCTTTCTACTTTTGTGTTGTTCCCACTTTCTGATTGGAAGTAAAATCAACTTTCTGAAATGGCGGAGAGTGGGGAGAGAGGGTTCATGAGAGAAGTTGACCAGTGAGCTCTGAACAATCAGTGCATTAGGAGCAAAGCCAGAGACAACATAACCATAGTGGGAAGCCTAATAATTTAGTATCTCTCTAAAATGATTTTTTAAAAAATCTGTTCATCATCAACATGAAGAAGGAGAAGTGAGATGGAGAGGACAGTGCCATTTTTCTCCTTTGCTCTCTCAACAATTCTGTTTTGTCCCAGATCTGCATGCCCCACTCAGACAAACAAAAGCCCGGCAACCAACCACACCTGCCCTTCCTTGGTGATGAAATGACATGCAACTGTGATTGTGTGAAACCTCACCCCATTGCAAAGAGAATTTTTTTTTATTCCAACTGCACACATGCTTCCGGTAAACCCAACTTCTTCCATGTTGTTGTATTTCCAGTAAGGTCTAGCACTCCCATGATGCTTTGTGCCCTTATAAAGCACTGCCCCTAGAAATTACACTCTGACTTTCTTCTGAAGCCAGTTTTGATTATCAG
Source organism: Martes martes (assembly GCF_963455335.1). Taxonomy (NCBI): domain Eukaryota; kingdom Metazoa; phylum Chordata; class Mammalia; order Carnivora; family Mustelidae; genus Martes; species Martes martes. Next base: position 44,370,145 of record NC_137900.1, on the reverse strand, counting down.
GGAAGTTTTCAATGGATGCCTTTCTAGCCAGGGGTCGGGGAAACCCCGATATAGTATTCAGGGTGTCCTCTGACATGGCTCTGCATTCCTCTTTGACCTTTTTCTTTTTCCTTCTCAACCTCATATATCTAACCTTACAATCTTAAGGTGGACTTCAAGAATTCCCTAACAGGGGCGCCTGGGTGGCTCAGTGGATTAAGCCGCTGCCTTCGGCTCAGGTCATGATCTCAGGGTCCCGGGATCGAGCCCCGCATCGGGCTCTCTGCTCAGCGGGGAGCCTGCTTCTCCCTCTCTCTCTGCCTGCCTCTCTGCCTACTTGTGATCTCTCTCTCTGTCAAATAAATAAATAAAAATCTTGAAACAAAGAAGAAAAAGAAAAGAAACAAAAAAAAAGAATTCCCTAACATCTGCAGTGCCATTAAATCTTCACAGAAATACCAAATCACGCACAGCATTATCTTAGAATAAAGTGATGTCTTACTGGATTCTAATTCTTTGAAAATTAGTAACGTGTGGGTAAACTCTGTAGTAACCCCTAGCTAATAAAATCATCAACTAGCCACCACAACTTGCTTACTTATTCAGGCTAACTAGGAGTTTACTGTGGCAATGACGTGCTTCCCTTGTAGCATCCTTGTATAGAGGGATGGTTCCTGTCATGAAGACATGTGCTTTTAGGCCTCGCATCCATGCCCACTAATGCAGGTGGAGTTTATCCAGCTAGACTATGACCAGCCAGACACACCAGTGGGACAGATGGCCAGGTCAGAGCTGTCATGGTCCCTGTCTGTGGCAGTGATCAAAAAAAGCAAACCAGACCATATGGGAAATGAATTTATGGGGACAGCTTTATTCCTAGTCTGCTCTGAGCCACATGGTTAACTGAACAGAGGCAAGCTGTGGACAGGTTCCTCTTTCTCCACACCTATCATGATTTCCTCAAAGGTCTTTTTGGTGCAGGAGTTTTCAATTTGGGGATGGACCGAAAATCAGACTGTGAGTATGAACTACATGAAACATAGATGTGAATACTACAGAAAGCTTTTTAATATTCACTGGAACATATGTGAGGGCTGTGGGAAAATTCCAGTAACTCTCTGCACCCTAGCCTCAGTGTCCACAATTCCTTGCCCAGACTGTGTTCTTACATCTCTTTTACCTTTCTGCTTAACAAACTCCTACTCATGCTTTACCACCCAACTTAAATATGTCCTCATTCAGGATGACCTTTACAACTCTGACTACCACCCAGACTGGAGGTGGCTCCTCCTCTCTGGGTTCCCTCAATCCAGTGGCTGGGCTCCCAGCTACAGCAATCACTAACCACCCTCGTCAGTAAGTGGAGATATTATCAGTACCTACCTTATGGGGCTGTTGTGAGGGCTATGTTACTCAATACAAGTAGAGCCTTCTGACTACATGGGCATACAGTAAGTGCTCAGAAAATCTTTGTCATGGTTATTTTTTTAAAATATTTTATTTATTTATTTGACACAGAGAGAATCACAAGTAGGCAGAGAGACTGGGGAGTGGGGGGAAGCAAGCTCCCTGCTGAGTGAAGAGCCTGATGTGGGGCTCGATCCCCGGACCCTGAGATCATAACCTGAGCCAAAGGCACAGGTTAGCCACTTAACCAGCTTAACCCACTGGGCCACCCAGGTGCCCCCTTTGTCATGGTCATTAACTGTATGCAACATACTGTAATCATCTCCCTGCTGTATTCATGACTTCATGCTTCTTAGAAGAATGGCCACATCTTTTTCAGAACTCCAACAGAGCAGTCCTGTAACTCACCTATGACCAGGTGCATGAATAAGATGCATCTTTATCCTTCTGGTTCCAGGACCCGAACGTTGTTGGAGTCATACATTTCTTGAATGCTATGGGGATTCCTCAGTGCTCTGGAGGGCTGGTGTGGTAAAATCTGTAAAATATGATCAGGAATACTTTGATAGTCCTTCTTGCAAGAGCTAGACTCTAATTCCCTGTCTTGAATGTGAGTGGTACTTAGTGACTTGCTTCTAACGAATGGAGTGTGGCAGAAATGATGGAGTGTGACTTCCAAGATTAGAACATAAAAGGCATCGGGGCTTCCTCCTTGCTCTTTCTCTTGGATCGCTCGCTCTGGAGGAAGCCAGCTTCCCTGTTGTGAGGACAGCCAAGCAGTGCTATGGAGACAACCACATGGTGAGGAAGTGGGGCCTCCAGACCGTCATACCTGCCCCCGGCTGCAGCCTTTAGCGGACCCTGAGCCAGAACCACCAAGCTAAGTCTCTCCAAAATGCTGGACCCACAAAAACAAAGGGAACTAATGATTGCATTTTTAAACTGCTAAGTTTTCAGTTAATTTGCAAATCACCGATAGATAATCGATACAGATGTTGACTAAATCAACAACACACTTTGGGCGTCACACTTTGAGTAGAAAGTGAGAAAGTAGAGATGAGGTGTAGTATTTTCCTGTAGAACTTTCTGCCCTGCTGACAAGGAAAGTTTAAGTCATCCCTCAGTAGGACTGGCTAAACTGCAATCCACCTGGGGTGGGGCGAGGTGGGGGCATGGCCTCCCAGGGGCTACCCTCAGAGAAAGCACTTGGCCTGCTCCTAGGGACATGACCCACAGCCTCCTATGTTCACCAGCTGAAAAGCTGACCTGGAACAGTTTGTGAGTATCTTCAGTTCCATCTAGAATAGAAAGAAGCACTCCTGCCCCCAAGGACCTGAGTCACCAAGGACCTCTGCTTCTTACATATGGATCTTGGGAAAGTCACAGAAGCTCTCAAAACCTCAGTGTTCTTACCTGAAAGATGGAAATAATATTAACATCTGTGTTATCTATCTTTTGTGTACTGTCAGGGGGTGAAATGATTTATGAAGCATTTCACAAACCACAGATTCATGGTGCCTACAGAAATATTAGTTGGGGTTTTGGGGGGTTTGGGGTTTTTTGGTTTTCTTTCTCTTCCTTTCTTCCTTTCTCTCTCTCTCCCTCTCTCTCTCTTTCTTTCTTTTCCTCAAGGCTCCCAGAGATGCCCAGTATTATCAAATTCACCAGTAATCCTGTACAGCCCTGAAGAAAAAGTTATTTTCTAAGTTTATATAAAGATCAAAAGAACATGCCTGGAGATATGCAGCCCAACCTATAAAATTTTAGACAGTAATGGAAAAGAGATTCAGAAGGAGGGCAATTACCTTCAAATAGATCTCATGTAATCAACTCTGGCTAAAGTGGCTTTTGTTGACACAATCCAGATAGGGAGGAGGGCATGGTCTAAATATATATAATACCCTCATTGCCGATTTTATTTTATTATTTTTTAAAATTTTATTTTATTTTTTCAGTGTTCCAAGCGTCATTGTTTTTGTACCACACCCTGTGCTCCATGCAATACGCGCCCTCCTTAATACCCACCGCGAGACTCACCCATCCCCCCCCCATCCTCTCCCCTCCAAAACCCTCAGTTTGTTTCTCAGGGTCCACAGTCTCTCATGGTTCATCCATTGCCAGTTTTAAACAGGAGACACATCCACCCTGGATTCAGGGCAGCCCTGCCTGTGTGGAGGAACTGCAGCAACTGAACCCCTGAAATCCTTTCTAGGTTTTATGATTTTGTCTCGACTACATCCTCTCCCCGCCTCCCCTCCCCCCACTTCCATCTCAGCGCTCTTCTCCTTTGTGAGACAAAACCCAGAAATATTGAAATGTGGTTTGAGTATCACAGCAGCCAGGAAGTTGAGAGAACAAGTTAAAACTATTTTCTTAACTCACGGCTTCTTTCCAGGAAATATAGCACTTACAATATATAGATAAATAGCTTGAGCCATTTAGATAATTTCACTTGTCCTTTCCCACTTGTCAAAGCATTTAGCTACCAGCATGACGGGCCCGATTTAAGTGAACAGATACCTCCCTCAGCTATAAACAGCAGCTGGTCTCCAGGGTTTTGTTCACAGAATTAAGTCAGAGGCAATTCAGAAGATTCCCAACCAAGAAAACTGTGAGTTTCTCCGTAAAGAGCTGAAAACTCAAAGACTCTGTTTCTGAATTAGACTCTTGATTTAAGGTTCCTGCATGTACCCCTTCTCAGGATAGTGAATTCTCAGTAATAACATTTTTTAGACCACAGTCAAAGTCATGCCAAGTGGGGTCACCTTCAATTTTTAGACTTCTGAGACACATTAGAGAGAGAGACTTTCAAGGTCTCTGCCTCTGAAAATGCACTGATAGGACAAAATGTTTAGAGCCTCAGACACAACAAGGGTATATGGCAACTTCTAGTAAGAGTAGACCTTGGAGCCTTGGCTCACTGAGGAAAAGACACAGAAACAACTCCTGATGTTTGTGTTTGCCTGGACTCATCATCAAGATGTATCTACACTTGCCAACCTCTCCCCTTCGTCTGACTATTAAATGATTCATACCTTTTGGATTGCAGGAAAAAAAACTAACTCTTAAAAAAAATTGGTGGTTTATTGTGACGATATACAGAGCCATGTATGGAAATTAGAAATCTATTAGCATTAGATAGTTTTAGGGACTTGTCCCCATCCCACTTCCCTCATTCTGTTTCTCCCTGTGGATCTTTCTTTTCTGTCCTTTAATGACCCGTATTCTCTCTGTGCACCGCATCTTTCCTCAGCCTTGGAGCTCCTACCTCCTGTGGTATTTGCTTCCTCATCTCACTCAGAAATGGTTTCCCCAAGATCTTGTCCAGCTCTCCTCCACCACATCATGTTCTTTCTACTTCATCTTCATTGACGATACTTCATTCTCTCCTGTCATCTCAAATAAAGGTCTTGGTTGACTCAGCTCATCATTTTGGGGCCAGGCCATGTCTTGTGTGTTGTCAAAGCTTTGACTTGGCTTCCTTGGGTCAGTGTTCACCCCTGGTCCAATTAGCTGGGCCTGGGGCAAGTCATACCCCATATAAAATATGGTCGCCTAGAGTTGTCTTTTAGCAGGAGATATAGGCATAGAAACATCTCTAGGAAAAGGGATGGGGCCATGTTGGGTGGCCTCAGGGCTATATCAAGATAATCATGGTAAGACAGGTGACTAAGGCAGGGTGACTGGTCTCCAGCTAGTCATTCAAGTTTCCTTTATTATCGCCATGTTAAAAAATAAGGACCCTTAATCTATCCCAAACTTGGTTTTTCATCAGGTACCACCTACAGATTTATAGTGTTCCAATTAAATGTGTATTAGTACTGAATACAGGAGAAACAGGTTCTGGGCTGGTTAACCCCAGGCCTCAGGAGTGTTCAGTCTATTCACCATCTCAGCATTCAGAATATCCAAGAGCTCCCGGAGAATGAAGCTACAGATCTGAGTATTGGTGAAGCCTAATTTACTGATTTGCTGAACCTGATTATCATATACAGGGATCAGGTTCCCTGTGTGTCTTATAATAAACCCATGGTTTAATTTGGAAACTCCTTGAAGCATCAGCATATACCAATGATGTCCCAAAGAAAAACAATTTTGTAACTGTCAGACACATGATGGAATGTTTAAAAGGACATGAAATCAGCTATGCAAATTGTGAAACGTAAGTCACACTTCTATTTGTACTGTGACAGTGTGAAAATTGGAATTATTTTTTGTCAATATAGAAAAAAAGTCAGAGACTATGTGCACTATCTTATGAGCAAAACTGCTGGGCTATGTTCAAATTCCTCTGTGGCATGCCCCATAGCAACCTTCATTTTTTTTCCCCTCACTTTACCTATAGTTCAAGGACCATCAGTGCTGTGTTTAATTTGATATTTTAAGAATCTAATACAATGAAAATATACATATGACTATTTAATAAACATCCCACTGCCATATTCTCGTTTGTTTAGTTTTGCCAAGTCACTCTCATAGATGTAGAAAGTAATTTTTAAAAAGGTGAATCTGAAGTTCAAATACATGACCAGTTATGTTGGTTAAAAGATCCAGATCACTACGTTAAAATACAAGTTGGATGGACTACAAGAGGCATTACACTTCTTTTTGGGAGATGGCATAGTGTTGCATTAAGAATATGGGCTCATCAGATGAAAATCTCTTCTTCCAATTACATAACATTTCTAAATCTTGGTTTCCCTGTCTGTGAAACCATGATTGCAATGGTGTGCTCTAGAATTCCTTTAAGGGCTTAATGATCCAATGCCTAGGAAGTGCTTAGCACAGTGCCTGCCCCATATTGAATAATAATATGCAGTATTTAGTATTATTTTACCCAGTTTTCCTTAAAGGAATTTAAAAGGAACTCCTTTAAGGAATTTTAATTCCTTAAAGGAATTAAAAAGCAGCTAAAAGAAAAATTCAAAAATAATAAATAATACAACTCCCAACTATTCTTAATTTCAGTCTCATTTAAGTTTAATTTCATTGAAAAATACATTCATAATTCTCCCTGAATCTTTATGGTAAAATCTGATTTTTCCTAGACTGGCACATCAGATGTTGAGTTGTCAGACATGGTTCGTTTTCGGTCACTGGTGGAAAATAATATCAACAACCAACAATCAATAATATAAAAAATAATAATAACCACAGCAACAGCAACAATCTGTTTGACTATTGACTATTGATCCTTACTGAAGGGAGAACATTGGCTTGCCCATCTAGTCTCTTTATGAAACTCTTTTCTTCCAAATTCCTAAAGGCATAGGAGAGTGACCACCTGAAACCATGAGCTAAAAAAACCCACTGCAAGCAGAAATTTACTTTGATGCTTCCTATTTTATTTAAAAAATTCACATGAATTTTGAATTCTACTTTATAGTATTTTGGTTATTTATTTATTTTTTTTAATTTTTAAAAAAGATTTTATTTACTTATTTGAGAGAGAGACAAAAAGAGAAAGAGCATGAGTTGGGGGAAGGAGCAGAGAGAGAAGCAGACTCCCCACTGAGCAGAGAGCCCAACAAAGTGAAGCTTGATCCCAGGACCCTGGGATTATGTCCTGAGCAAAAGGCAGATGCTTAACCGACTGAGCCACCCAGGCTCAAAATAATGTTTATTCTCTGCCTTTGCATAATCCCAGCACACCAAACCAAACATCAGCACATGAGTTAAAAATGTCTTCAACGCAAATAACAAAATATTCAAATACAGTGGATTAAGCCCTAAGTACCCATATGATTACTAAACATATTTAGTGATGCACCTTTATAATCAGGAACCTGATTCTTTCGATCCTTGGTTAATCTACCATCTTAACTGTGTTGAATTTCCATGATTGTCCTGTTTTTTTGTTTTTGTTTTTTCATGATCACAAAATGACTGCCACAGCTCTAGGCATCACTTCTCACATCATCACCCCAAGATGAAAGAAAGGGAGGAAAAGAAGCCCTCCAAAACATATTACCTGCAAGAAACACATATTCTTTGGCCAGAATTTGTCCCTAGCTATAAGGAAGAATGAAAAGCAAGTCCTGAAAGAAAGGTGAATGGAATTTCCATGACTGGCTCAGACTAATCTTCCTCTCCTGGAGTATGGCTAACTGGGAATAAGTAGATGGGACTCTCTACAGAACAGACAAATCATTGTGTCTGCCATTTTAAGTTTGAAAACACAGTGGTAGGAAGTTTTGCTCTTCCTGCCTCTTCTGAGTCTTCCTCTTCAGGCATCAAAGAAAAACAAAATTCATAGCTTTCTTTCATGAAATTCACACCTTTCAATCTTTCTCTCTTTCTCTGAATCAGAAAGAAATAATATTCTAATTTTTCTTAAAAAAAAAAAAACAAGTATTTTTCTTCCCAACAGGATTTTCCAACATCAAATGGTATCTTCATGGTATAAATGGATACATCCATAGATTGAGGGAGGTCTGTTGCTGAAACTGCAGGGAATCCACGTATAATCAAGACTCTGGGTTCCTCAACTGTCCACTGATAGATGAATGGATAAAGAAGAGCTGATACAGATATATATCAATATCTATAGATATCTATATCTATATATAGATATGTATTAGATACATATGTATAGATATCGATATCTATAGATATAGATATATCAATATCTATAGATATAGATATATAGATATCTATAGATATAGATAATTCGATTTCTTGGCTCTATCCTCCATATCTCTTATCTTTTCACTCATTATTACCATCCCTTTGTATTTTTGTTCTGTGTAGTGAGACAGCTTGTCCATTTAATCTTCTAAATCACTAGCTGGATATTCTTCAGGATCCAGTCTCTTGTTCAATTTCCTTGCTGTCTTTTAACATTTAGAAACTGTTACTTCTTTCTTCAGAAACATTTATGATCTAGAAACATTTACAATTATATATAAATGTATATAAATATTATTTATATATATATATAATGGAATATTATTCAGCCATAAAAAGAATGAAATCATGCCATTTGCAGCAAGGTGGGTGGAGCTAGAGAATTCGATGCTAATGCTAATGAAGTAAACCAGTCAAAGAAAGACAAACACCATATGATTTCACTCATACGTAGAAGTTAAGAAACAAAACAAATGAGAAGAAGGGGGAAAGAGAGAGAGAGAAATCAAGAAACAGACACTTACATATAGAGAACAAACTGATGGTTACTAGAGGAGAGGTGGTGGGAGAGGGGATGGGTTAAATAGATATTGGGGATTAAGGACTACCCTTGCTGTGATGAGTACTGTGTGTTGTATGGAAGTGTTGAATCACTATATTGTACATCTGGAACTAATAAAACACTGTATGCTAACTATACTGGAATTAAAAAAAAAAAGAGCTAAGAAAAAAAAAGACTTCAGGTTCCTAAGAAGAGGTACAGATGGTGGGCTGATGAATGGTGGCTTTCCTGAGCCACATTTTCACCACTAGGGTTTGGTAAGTCGGGACATTGAAGATGTGACTTGCCTTTTTTTTTTTTTCTTCTTTAATTTTTGTTTAAATTCAATTCAGTTAACATATTGTGTATTATTAGTTTCAGGGGTAGAACTCAGTGATTCATCAGTTGCATACAACCATCAGTGCTCATTACATCACCTGCCCTCCTTAATGGCCATCACCCAGTTATCCCTTCCCCTACCCACCTCCCCTCCAGCAACTCTCAGTTTGTTTCCTACAGTTCAGTGCCTTTGAAGGGCTCTGCAGCAAAGACCACCTTTCCCAGGGCTTCCTGAGTGGGCTAGGTTGCTGAGCCCATGGCTGTCCTTAGCACAGACAAAGGAACTGCCCCATATGCTCGCTGCATGTGGTTCTGGGAAGGCCTCTCATCCTGTGGGTCCTCACTGCCTTCAAGGGCAGCACCAATCTGGGAATGAACGTCTTCCTTTCTGTGGGCTTGGGGCAGCGTGTCAGTGTTACTAATGGAAACCCATAAGATCCCAGAGAGCTGCCCGCCTGCACCCAACACCCCAAGCAATGGGATTCACTTTGCTAATCTGTTGATAACAGGTGGGGGAAATGTTCCACTTTTCCTTTGGTCACCTGCCAACCTTCCACTGTGTGTATATGCCCAGGAGACATTGGTAGCCTTACCTGCACAGGTATCCAAACAACCCACAGACACTAACATAAAAATAAGCAGAGAAAGATGGCCAATGAATCAGTGGTCTCTGAAAGAGGAGACCAAGGTGAAACCAGATGGGTGGCACCTGTCGAAACCAATTTAGTAATAGAAATAAGATCTGACAGGGCACAAAACAAAATAGAAAACTAAGAAAACTCCTAAAGGCATATAAGATAATGGTGCAACAGAATCATCAAAGATGGTAAATGCTTCTGAAGAAAGAAGTAACAGTTTCTAAATGTTAAAAGACAGCAAGGAAATTGAACAAGAGACTGGATCCTGAAGAATATTCAGCTAGTGATTTAGAAGATTAAATGGACAAGCTGTCTCACTACACAGAACAAAAATACAAAGGGATGGTAATAATGAGTGAAAAGATAGGAGATATGGAGGATAGAGCCAAGAAATCAAACGTGAACATAAAGGGTTCAGAAGGAGAGAAAGGAATGGTTTGGGGAAGAATACTCAAATACGTTTTGGAAGAAAATTTTCCTGGCCTAAAAAATGACTTGCATTTTCATATCAACAGGCTTACTAAGTGCCAGGCAGATTTAATAAGAAAGAGAGAAAAATCCATCTAGACATATCTGGATCAAGGTTCTGAAATTGGAGAACAGAATGAACCTGGCATTGATTTTCCTATCTATAAGTGAAGGATGATAATTTCAAAATTATCCACTTAACCGAAAGACAAACAAACAAAAACCTTCACATGTGCAAAGACTCTTGTGCTTTTTCTAAAGGAATAACTAAAATGCACAAATCAAATAAAAATAAAATCAGAATACAGATCTCAAGGTAGCAGATAACAGAGTACAAGAATCAGGGGAGACCTAATGCAATAAGGCAATAAAATTTATAATTAAATCTAACTGTATGGTACTATTCTATTACAGTTTTTGACTGCTAACCATGCGTCAGGCATTTTCCTAAGCACCTATATTACTCACTATTACTTTTCACATTGTACACACATTGTACACACACACACAAAAATCACATTTTACCTTTTGCCTTTTCTTTGGTAACTTACCCAAAATCATATAACAGGATTTGAACTCAGATTGATTCTGGAGCTTGCACACTTACCTTCTATACTATAAGACCTCCATAAATAGCCTCATGATAAAGAAAGCATAAATTATAATACAAATGTTAAGAAAGAATATTTGAAAAGAAAGATATATGCTCTAATAAGAAATTAATAATTGGTTGAAAATAAAATCCCATATTAATTAAGCAATACTCAGAAGGGGGGAAGGCATATATATAGGAATTAAAAGTGGGGAAGCAAAAGTCTTCTAAGGGTCCTGTGCTTTTGGGGGGAAGGGGTAGAGGTAGAATTATTATTTAATTTTGGCAGAGGGATATAAGTTTAAGTATGACTTCTAAAAGGATGAAAGTATTTATGAACAAAATGAGATACATAGTGGAACTTCATATTAAAGATCAGGAAAAGTATATTAAATAATTCAAACCAGAAAAAGAAGAAACAATAAAAAAAAAAGAAAATCGATAATAAATAGAAGGCATCAGAGTAAAAATGTCAAGGGTCACAATTCATGCAAATAGCTTTACTCTCCTCATTAATAGTCAAAAGACTCACAGATTAGGTTAGAAAAACCAAACAGAAAAAAATAATTGGGCTAGATGTATTAAGAGATGTACCTAAAACAAAACGAAAAACCAAGTTTAAAAATACAAAGTAGTTGCAGCTGTACCAACCAAATACAAATCAAATGAAAGGAAGAAAAGCAGTATTAATGCAGATAAAGTGGAATGTGAGGCCCAAACATGTAATTAGGTTAAAGAAGAGTATTTTAAATTGTTGAAATCAGTAAAATAAATAATATGAAAACTTTGAACCATATAAGACTAATTTGACAAAACCAAGTCATACTGGGGGACTTTGGCTCATTCTGATTCTGATGGATCAGTTTTGAGGGAAAAGATGAAGGAGAGAGAAGCTGAGCAGGGAGTATGGGAGACTGGGCTCGATGACCTGAGCCAAAAGCTGATGCCTAATCAACTGAGCCACCCAGGCACCCCAATTAAAAATTTTTAAACAATTCTTGAACCAAACTGAACAATAAATCACCCCAAATCAGCAAAAAACACTTTATATTAAAAAATTATGAACAGTAGCTAAAGTTGCATCCAAAAGAAAGTGTGTAGCTTTATTAATTAATAAGATACATAAACTGAACTTGCCACTCAGGGAAATAGGGAAAAAAAAAACAGCAAAAAATAAACTAAAAGGAGATTGGAAGATGAATTGCATAAAAATAAAAGCTGAAGGTGATTAATTTTAGAAATTTAAAGAACAAACTATAAATGACTAGTAAAATCAAAGTGGGTTCTTTGAAAAGACATTTCAAATTGACCAACCCCTAGCAAGTCTAGGAAAAAGCGGCAACAAACACACACACACATCATGAGTACAAGGAAGAAAAGGCACAGTCACAGATACCAGAAGGACGAAATTCATTTTATGAGACAAATGCAATCACATCTCCTAGTTGCTGAGGTCGCCTCAGAAAATTTCAACTTAATAACTGCCTGAAATAAAGACTTCTTTGTCTCCAGTTCCTCAGAATCGGTCTATAAATGGATTTGTATTTCTACCAGAACGAAACATTTTAAAACTGCATTAAAACAAACCATAACAAGAGTTTAAATAGAGTGTTGCAGGGATTTTATTACATATGTTCATACAACTCTGTTTTAAGTGACATCTGTCTTCCCTAGAATTCCAAGTGTAATCAAATGCCCTAGGCCTTCCTTGGGAAGGTAAATTAACACATCATTTTTATACTCAAATCACAATGGCCCAAGTCTCCCACCTAGTTAATTGCCAGAAACAGACCCCCCTTGAAGGGTTTCTGTTATTTCTTGAAGTCCCTAAAGGGATGTCTTGCATGTCCCAACCCATGACGGCAGCTGCCACCTACAGCTGGATCAGCTCTGTCCCTCCATTATCCCGGGGCTTAGAGAACACCAGGGTTCCCCACTCTTCCTGCTCACCAGTTCTCAGTCACCTCATTTCCTCTGGGGAACCACTGACCCTCCTCTCCCAATGCAGGTACTTGGTGGATTTGGTTTCTCCCAGCTCCAAGGGAGGACGGATGACTCAGGCCTGATCAATCAGAATGATCATTGCCCTAGACTGGGTGCTTGGTTCCAGGATGGTCAGGTAGCCCAACCAGAGGCAATGAGATACACTGGCATTTCTGCTGGGCATGCTGGGAAAGAGGATAGCATTCCCTTCACCGGACTTGAACTGCTGGCAGCCATCTTGCCACCATGTGGAGCCTTATCATGAAACCATCTGGGAAAGAGCTGAGCCAAGAGAAGGAGGGTGATGACATCATTTGGGCCCTTGGCACAGCCTTCTAGATGAAGCCAGCCTATTCCTGAACTTCTCAGTCATATGAACCAATAAATTCTTTTTTTTTTTTTTCCTATTCCTTAAGCCAGTTGAGTTGTCACCAGAGCCAAGAGTCCTAACTGAATTATTTGCTTGGCAGAGCAGTGCTTAGTACTATCTAGGCCCCAAAGCAGCTGTGATTGTGTCTAGCACTTCTCCAAGTCTTTCTTGAGCTGTTCTGATGGCTTTTGCCTTTCACTTGTCTTTCCAGAGAAATGTACCATCAACCCCAGAAAGTGGTTGCCATTCCATCCTCTCTCTCCTCATTGTCCCCCACTTCCACTCCCATCCAGAGTGCCTCCCACCTTTGCCACTGACACCAGGTCCTATCAGGGAAAGCACACAGACATGGGGAGCCAGGGAGCTGGAGAAGGGGGACTTTACAGGAACGGCATCTACGGTCTTGAAAGTCTAGCCAAGTTGTCCTCATTCCCTAATTCACCAAGTTCTCAACCTGCGTGACAAGAGACCCGCCCTTTAAGCATAAAGAGCAAGTGCATAGAAAATGACCTTAAAGTGAAGGATGAAATAGATAGGGAGCAATCTCTCCAAGCTACCATCAAATATTTTGGTTGAAACTCCATATACACATATTTAAGGCCTTTTGCAATTCTTCCTAACATTTAAACATTTTCAACTCACTGACTCAGACTTTTTAAAGATTAATAAACCTTCACAAATCTGCTCTTGTCAACCATTTTAATAGATTTGTCCTGCAGCCATCTTATCCCCACCCCCTCAAAACAAAACAAACCAAACAATAAATCAAGGCCACTGAAATGAAATCCAGTCTCACACCACAGAGCAACGGTTTTATGGGTGAAACGTGTGCTTGCTAATTTCAAGAACAAATTATTGGGCTTTATTTAGTGCAGTTCAATTTATACACTTTTAGCTACAGGAAATAAAAAATAAAGCCCACAGGCCAATTTTAATTTGGTCAATTTTTTCTTTCACGAGCATCCCGTGGTGGAAACTGGCTGACATCAAATCAGAAAACCCCTCTCTGCTCTCTTGCCTGAGAGTAAACACAGCCACTCGAACTGAGAAGTTACCTCACTTACGGTATCAATGATGCCTAATAGACTTGCATTATTAACAGAATAACGTTTCTGCCTGGCAAAGCTGGAGTCAATATTTAATAGATTTAGGTCCTATTTAGCCACTGGATTTGGGGGAAACCTGACAAAATAAACTCAGTGTGAAAGCTAATAGAGTAGATTCAAAGATTGCAAAATGAACATTTCCATAAATATGCATTCCTCATAAATATTTGAGGCAGTGAATGGAAGGCGATCTGATATTCTTTAATCACTTCCTAATTAATATTCTTTGGCTAGGGCAATCTGAGTAAATATTAGGTCTCTCTTAAAGAGTTCTGTTGAAAAAAGCAGAATATCCAATTCAAGAGTTTGAGATTGTTGTTGTTAAGGAAATATAAGCCAGGCTTTTTCTAAATAAACTAACTTTCCTGGCCTCAATGAGAAGAAATTCCTTCCTATATTCTAACCATTGTAAAAGAAAAATGGAAGGAACACTGTTTAATGGTCAGGAGAGGCGCCTTTCCAACGCACAGGATCTGACGAGCTGGCTGGAAGGACTCTGAGGAGCCACCGGCTGAGGAGAGGCTCAGAGCTGAGGGATCTAGAGCCACCAAAAGGGAGACAGGGTCATAATCCCACTCCACCCAAGCCAGTTGTCCTTGGATGTCTCTTCAAACTCCAAGAGTCCGTTTTCTTGGTTGTAACATGGAAATGGTGTAGCCTGCTTTCTTCCTGGAGCTATTTTGAAGAATCAGGGAAACTGCTCTTATGAAAGTCTGCAGACTGTTCAGGCCTCTAACAAAAGTCACACAGCTTGGGTCCAAAATCCAGCTGTAGTAAATGACCCACTGAAGAGCTTTAGGTGAGTCATTTAGCCTCCTGGGCCTCAGTTTCCTCACCTGGGAAACGGACATAATGACAGTATCAGGAGCAGGGGGCAGGTTCTTGAAAGATTCAGATGGATTCACTCACAAAAAGCACTTAGGTGGTAATAACGCCTGCCGCAAATGTTGGCTCGTCGTCTTCTTCTCCTTCTCCTCCAAATTCTTCTTCTTATTATTATTATCAGTTGTTGTTATTGTTATCCAAGATGAGGAAACAGTCCCAGGAAACCTGAGAGGTTTCTTTAAGGTCGAAATTCCATGAGAGAAAGCACGATGTCAGGGGCTGCATTTCATTCGCTTTCTGAACCATGATGAGGTGTTTCATCCTGCAGATCTGGCAGGGTGCCGTCCAGCGTGGCATTGACCTTCCCCCTCAGGGAAGAAAGCAGGACTGATCAGAAACCGGGACTGGTCGAACCGAATTCGGTACGACCCGGCGGCCGGCGCCCCTAGGATGGGTGGCCGCCTTCCCGGCAAGGACCGGGCACCCGTAACCCGCAGCCCCGTCGAGAGTAAGCGGGAGAATCCTCCAGGAGGCGTGGTGGGAAGGAATAGCACCAGGTCCCCAACATTCTCAGAAGGAAGGAAAACAAGAGAAGCCCAGCTGCCCTATTGCTGACCCTGGGCTGGAAAGACGACCATAAAAAACGTCATTCTGATTGATGAAGAGGTGATAAGGTGTGGAGTGATGCCCCAACTCCATTTCAAGGTTGGTGTGTGTTCTTCCGCACCGCGCTCCTCGGGGCCGGTCCTGTAAATCTCGGGCAGCGCTGGTCATTATAAACACGGGGCTGGTCTGGAGCGTGACAGCTGCTTTATCTTCTAAGGGGAGTCCTCCATGCCCAGGGACCCTCCGCAGAGGCTGGGGAACCTTCTTAGGAGAGCGTGGGAGTGTCCAGGCCCACCTCCCAGCCCACCCACTTGGCGGCTGTCTGACCGCTCACCTTTCCATACAGCACTCCCCTCCCCCATTGACAGTCAGATGCCCACCCTCTCCGTCCATAACAACAGCGGGGCGCCTCTCGATTTTGCCCCTGGGGGAAGACAACCAGGCATTGCCCAGAGATGCCAAGGAACTGGGGGGCGGGGGGGGGGGGGAACACCAGAGGTTCCTTTGCCCGTGAGCAGATAGCTTTCACACACTAAGTTTCTGCACCAGTGGGAACCTTCCCGTGGCCAGAAAAGAGCACTGTGATATTTGGGGTGGGGGCAGGTGGCACGGAGACAAAGACACTGGTGGAGGGTTTCCCTGTGATTCTTGTCACCCTCTTCCATGTCTCTCATCCCCCTCCTCCTCGTTTTTGCTGTTCCAATCTTTTCTCTGACTTTTCCTACCTTTCTTTCATGTATTATTTTCTCCAAAATAGTGGGTATTCCAGAGAACAGTTTCACAGAAGATCATTATTTTACTTTCTTTTCTTGTCTATTGTCACCCAAACACCACCACGCTAAGCAAATATTTACAAAAATGTTTTAAGTAGCTTAATATTCATTTGATAAGGAGTTTCTAGGCTGTACTGTGAGTTGAAACTCCTCCTTGCCTACAGAGAGGGGACTAACCGTTTCCTAAAATCCTTTCTGGCACTGATTCCCGGGGCAATTTCCAGAATCCTCTAACTCCTCTTCCCCCATGCGGGCCCTTCTGGACCTATAGCCACCTTCCCAAAGGAAATCTACCCCCAGACAATGTGCAATCAAGAAAAGGCACCAAGAAACACATGAAGAGATGTCAAGTCCTCTGGGGCAAAGCCTTCTAATGTTTACCAGGGCCTGCTTCTTGGAAAGCTGCCTAACTGACAAATACTGCACAGGCTTCACACGGAAGCCATGCAACACAGCAGCAAGATCCAACCTCCCCTCAATCTTAACCTCGGACCTCAAGCCTTTTTCATCTTGGTGATTCAAGGACAGGGAGGTGTTTCCACGATTCAGGTGGGTTTCACCTGAGGCCAGGGCAAGGGCTCCGAGAGACCACAGGCAGAAGTGATTGGATTATTTACTCTGAATTAACATCCCAAGGCAAATGCGACATTCTTTGGCTGACGTCCCACGCATTCAAGGTAGACCAAACCCACACCAGCTGGCCTATGACCACCCGGGAAGTAAGCAGTAATGCCATCTTCTTCTGTTGTTGGCAAACACGACAATAAGTTTGCCCTATTGGAGTGGAAGCATCCATGGCAGGTCCTCTGATTACTATTAATAACACACTAAGTGGATGCCAGAGTGCCTGCATCCAGAAACGACAATCAAAACCCCAAACCAGTGAGAATTAACTTTGAACTTTGCAGTATACAGTATATCACACTCACACAACCAATTAAAAAGGCATGTCATCTTGTTTGGAAAGTATCTATTGATTTCCCAGTTCATCAGATCAGGTTGATGTGTCTTTCAATGGCCTCGATGACATCATCAATATTTTTCTATTTAGAATAATGACTTATTTTATATGCCAACAGCTATAAAAAACAACCCACCTATATATATTTCTACCGACACCAGCTTAAGAGCCATCTGGTTTTCTCTCCTTAACATGTGATATTGGTAATCTGGGGCAAAAGAAATGTTTTGTTCTTGTCATGAGACTCATTTAGAGACCACAGTAAATTTGTTTAGTTTAAAAACCAACCACTAAATCATATTTTCTCTATTAGAGGCTGATGCTCTCCACTACATTTGGTGGCCAAATTATATTCGCTTTAGAGTGAATTACATTCATTTCAGAAGCGGCCCCCCACTCCCCTCTCCCTCCTGTCCAAGAAGGCAATATACTCACCAGCTGTGTGATCTTTGGCAAGTGACTTAATCTCTCGGAAACTCATTCTTCTCTTTTATTAAATTGTGGGGGAGAGTGCTAGGTTCCTTATGCATGTTAACCCTCAGAGTCATGCCACAAGATTGGTGCTGTCAGCTCCACTTTACAGATGGGAAACTGAGGCAGAGAGAGGCTAAGTAATTGGTATAAGATGAAGCCAGGGTATCTGAGCATCAATGTTTGTAAGCAAATGCATCTGCTTCATAGATTCAATCACACAGTCAAAACACCAGAACACCAATCTGGGCTACTTAGTAGGTGCCAGAGAGACGTTACGGCAGGGGGATGGGAGTCCCACAACCTGACTGCACAATCCAGGTTTATCATTTAGGGCTGACATGACCTTGGGCAAACAACTAATCTCTGTGTAATTCATTTGTCTTCTATGAAACCATGGCAATAGGAATGGCACCTGCCTTGAAGTTGGTGGTGAGGATAAAATAGCTCATGCCATGTACAGCACCTGGCCCAGTTAGCGCTCAATAATGGGAGCTATGAGTATTCATAGGCACTCTATAAATGCTCTGCTCTCTTCCCCCCAAATCCTTAGCATCACCCAAGTGTCTTTAGCATACATTCATATGTCCTTCTCAATCTATAGCCAGGACCAAAAATGAAGGGTCATTATGGCCTTGCAGGAACTTCCGGCTAGAAGAATGGATCTTTCTCCACCAAAGGGCAGCACTAAGGAGCTATGAAGGAGGAATTTGACTGTTGGCTCCCTACCTTTTTCCTCTTGATGGAAAAGACCCATCGTTAATGCCTGCAAAGTTGCATAACAGAAGAGGCCCTGCATGGTGCTGAGTGATGACATAATCTGAACTGGAAGTGGCAAGAGTTGGGGACACCAATGTGGCTTGAGGTCTGGCTCCACACCAGGTAGCTGTAAGATTTCAGGTACGCATGTCACTATCATGAGTTTTTTTTTCTCCTTTGTAATCTAAGATTCATTCTACCAACTCAGAATGGGGATGTGGGAAGGAGACAGAGCACACTGAGGCTGAGTTCCCAACAGATATCAGTTCCCTTCTTCTATTACCCTCCACTAAATTCATCTGGAGAAAGGGTGATACGGAGTCTATAAGTTTTCCAAGTCAGGAATGTTTTTACACTCTACTTGGATCCTGTAAGAGGCAAAGGCTCATCTTGATGGACAGTGATGATGGGGCATTTGCACATATGGGGAGTGTGCCAAATCATTGAGGGTGATATTTCAGGGCAGTCTTCAGAATCTTTTCAAGGAAGAGTCGAGTTTTAGGACAGAACCAACCATTTTCCAGCCTGGGGAAATCTAGCAGATGAGCCATTATGCAATGTTCTCCAAGAGGCTGCCCAGGCGGGACTCCAGCCAGGAACTGGCCATACAGTAGCTTTGAGGACAGTCTTGAGGCCTTTGTCCATTGCTTCTCTTGTCTGTTTGGCTAATCTCTCCAATCCATTTTTGTCTTCCCTTTTTCAAGTCTAAATCTCAATGATTCAGTGTCTGCCTCTATGGAAATAAGCCTAGCTGGCCCTTTCTAATTCTTTAGGCAATGAAAGGACATGAAGTTAAGGGCTTGAGGCCTTAGGAAAGGCATCTTGGAGAAAAAGCTGGAATCTCAGCTTTAACTCTATCACCCATGAGCCAGGTCACCCTGGATGAGTCATCTCACCTTTCTGAACCTCCATTCCCTCCTCTCTTAAGACAGGAGATTGGAGTGATCTGTGGTCTTCAAGCTGTGTCCCATGGAGTCTGATTTCCACGGCACTGCCCTTAGGGATTGCCAAAGGGGCCTGGAGAAGAAGTAAAATCAAGCAGATCCTGGTCACTTACAACTGAATTTCTCCTGACCTGTAGAATGGTTTTATTTTCTTTCAATATTGAAATAGCAGCTAAACTTTCAAAATGAAGAGTTTTTTGATTACCAGATTTGCTTAGAGCAGTTTTAGATTCACAGAAAAATTGAGTAGAAAGTACAGAGTTTCCAGATACAGACTCTTCCTGCCCTCCTCTCTCTGCCTCACCCCCATTTCCTTTATTATTAGCACCTTGCATTAGTATGATATACTTGTTGCGATTGATGAATCAATAATGATATATGAGTATTAACTAAAGTACATAGTTTACGTTAGGGCTCACTTAGGGCTCACTCACATAAAATGTTGTACATTTTATGGGTTTTGCAAATGCACACCCATTATAGTATACAGAATATTTTCACTGCCCTAAAAATCCCCTGTGCTCTGCCTGTTCATCTCTCCCTTCCTCCCAACCCCTGGCATCCACTGATATTTTTACTGTCTCTACAGTTTTGCTTTTTCCAAGAATCTCATATAGTTGGACTCATACCGTGTGTAGCATTTTCAGATTGGCTTCTTTCACCTGATAAGAGGCATTTAAGTTTCCTCCATGTCTTCGCATGTCTTGATAGCTATTTCTTTCTAGCTGTATGGGTGTATCACAGTTTATTTATCCATTTACCTACTAAAAGACATCTTGGTTGCTCACAACTTTGGGCAATTATAATAAAGCTGCTGTAAACATTCATCTGCGGGTTTTTGTATGACATAAGTTTTTTTTTACTAATTTGGATAAATACCAAGGAATGTGATTGCTGGAGCATATGCTAAGACTGTATTTAGCTTTGTAAGTAATGGCCAAACTGTCTTCAAAGTGGCTGCAACATTTCACATCCCCACCAGCGAAGACTGTGAACTCCTATTGCTCTACATCTTCACCAGCATTTGGTGTTGTCAGTGTGGTTTTTTTTAACCCCATTCTAATAGGTTGTAGCGGTATCTCAACGTTGTTTTAATTGGCAGTTCCCACAAGTCATAATATATGATGTCAAGCATATTTTATCTGCCTATTTGTCATCTGTATATCTTCTTTAGCAAAGAGTCTGTTCAGATCTTTTGCCCATTTTAATTGGGTGACTTGTTTTCTTTTTGTTGAGTTCTTTGTATATTTGAATACACATCCTTTACTGTGTATGTGTTTTACCAATATTTTCTCCCAGTCTGTGGTTTATCTTTTCAGTCCTTTTAACAATGTGTTTCACACAGGAGAAGTTTTAGAAACCAGGAGTTTCACGCGATAATCTAGCTTTCTGGCTGCCTGTGGAGGTAGAAGATCTGGTGACACTTGAGACCCATCCTGCAGGGCTGAAGCCATCTTGTGGCTCCTCTTTAAACCAGGGTGTTTGTTCCAGAGCTGCACTTAGCGCACTTCACCCAGCCTTATGATCTACCTCGAGATGCTTGACTGGTATAACTTTGGCCTAGAAAGTTCCATCTTCATCTGTTCTATACATTGGGTTCCAGATAGGTTTGCTTTGTATAAAACTGTCTGGAACTTAAAAAGAGAAGTTTCAACTTGACTGGCTTAGATGATCTTCCTGCTCTTCCACACTAGGCCTACTCATTTGTTGTCACATTGTCACAAGAAAAAATTTTATAAACACTCTGAGGATGGCATCTCCCAATGAGCCTGTTGTGCCTGGTACAATCCATTCCCTGGAGTGTGACACCTCTGTGAGGATGCTCAAATGATGCCATTTGTCCACTGGTAGTGCCTCATTGTGAGGTCACCTCCTATGGAGGTATGGGGATTAGTCTTCTTTCCAGACAAAGTAATTTAAACCCAGTATCATGAAAAATAGGTCTCTTTACTCATAAGAATCACCCTGGCCTAGAAGATGCTCTCATGTGAAGGCATATGGGAATTGAGAGCAGGAGAAAACAGAAGAATCCTGTGTCTCAGCCCAGACTCATTGTGAAACATTAAAGTACTGAGTAGGATGGTCTGCAAACTCACTAGCATCATTTGAACTGCTGTCTTTCTCTCTCTCCCCTGAATTGGTGTCACTGACATTCTTTAAGGTTTGTGACATGAATCTATTTCACCAAGACCACTGGTGCAGCAGGAAAAATGATTCTCAGGTCCTGAGAAGCATCTGTAAAGACAAAGCCAGGGGGATTAGCACAGGCCTTCACAACAAATTAGAGGTGAGGAAAAGATTTTTTTTTTTTTTTTTTTGCGTAAGTGCTTTGTTCTCAGGCTAAGTCTGGCACCCTCCTGTGTACACTTGTGGGAGGCCCATGAAAAGTTGCTAGGACTGCTGAAACAAAGTATCGCACATCGGGTGGCTTAAAACACAGAAATTTATTGCCTCATGATTCTGGATGCTGCAAATCTGAAATCAAGGTGTTGGCAATGTTGGTTCCTTCTAAGGGCTGTGAGGGAGGGATCTGTCCCAAGCCTCTCTTGTGGCTTGTAGATGACCATCTTCTCCCTGTGTCTATTCATATATCTTTCCTCTACGCATGTTTCTGTGTCCAAATTTCCCTGTTTTATAAGGACACCAGTTGTATTGGATTAGGCCCCACCCTAATGACCTCATCCTAACTAATTATATCTCTAATGACTCAATTTTCATATAAAATCACAACGCTGAGGTACTGGGAGTTAGGACTTCAACAACATATGAATTTGCCAGAAGGACACCATTTAGCCACTGGTGTAGGAGGACAAAAATCCCTTAGCTCTCTGAGCCAGCTGAGAATAGGTCATTGGGAAAGTGAATTAATGAAGAAAGATCACAGAAACAAAGATTAATGATGACATTCTCAACTTTCTCTAGTATAGAATCGTGCTCTTTTTCAGCTAATATAGTTGTAGTAGAAACAAAGAGATGATAAAAATTAAAAGGAAGCTTATTCTAAGTCCCCAAATCCAGCTCCAGGGCTCCCCCAACCCCCACGATATCTTTATGAAAGCTGTTTTTAATACTTGCACCATGAACAGCCCCTTCAAGCAGTTGTCTTGGCTAGGTAAACAGAGCTCTGAACTAAAGGTCAGTTTTACACTTTCCACACATTCAAAGACATGGTCCCAGAGGCTCCTCACCTAACTACCTGGGTTCCTGCAGTAATCTTCTTTCTATTCTCTTGACAACCTTGACCACCCACTCCAGCTGCCACATCACCCTGCTGTTATATCCATGACTTGTGCCTTCAGAACCATGACTCCTTTTTCCTGGTGACCCCATTCCACCAGCTTTCCATTCCAGCTGTTTCATCTCATGTTCTTTGGTTTACCTTTTGGGGTTTCTGGCCCATAGGACACCCCATCCTGGGTAGTCCCTCTCCTGGACTGGAGAATATTCTGTTTCCTTTCTGTAGTGAAATAGTAAAGGGACAAATTAAAGATGAACAAAGAGGCAGAAGAAGAAGGAAAGGGCAATTAGCAATAGGTCTGAAAAGGCAGATCGGCAGCTCCCAGGTAATGGAGAGTCAGATCACTAGTGTGGCCTAGTGGAGAGAGCAGAGGCTTTGTCAAAAGACAGATGTCTATGTGTAGGGATCTTAGCTACACCAAAGTCATTATCTCTCTGAGTGTGACTTTGTACATCCAGTCCTGATCTTCCTCCCAAATGGGAGGGTCAAATTCCAACTTCCTTCTAGACATTTTTAATTAAATGATGATAGTCATCCCAAAACTAATATGCCCAAAACTAAACCCTTAATTTAATCCTCAAATCTTTGCCCACTCTTTACCATCTCAGCCAATGGTAAGTCTTTTCTCTTAGTGCTCAAGCTAAAAATTTTCAGAGTCATCTTTGACCTTACATTTTCATCTATCAGGAAATCCTTCTAGCTGTATTTCTAAATATACCCAGAATGTACAGGTTCCTCACCATCTCCATTCCTGTCATCCTAGACCATGCCATCATTATTCATTACCTGGATTATTAAAATTGCTTCCTAATTAGTCTCCTTACTTCCATTCTTGCCCCACCAGATGACTTTTCAAGCCAATGTTTACAAGAGTCTTTTAAAACCATAAGTCAGATCATATTACTCCTCTCGTCAAAAGCTTCTGTGACTGAATCCTAGCTGTCCCCCAGCATCCATTCTCCATTTATTTATCCATTCTCCAAAGTTTATCTGATACTTGGTAGATCCTCAGGACACATAAGCATCCATTGCAGTTGGCTTGCCCATGCGACTCCATTAGAGCCATGTGACTCACTGGAGCCATATGACTAGGTTGGAGCAAGTGGTCCATGAGCTGAAGCAACATGTACAACGCTGCATGCTAAAAGAAGGGAAGGCTCCTCTGCCTCCCTTTCCCCTTGTTGGCTGGTGAGCTGATGTCCACCATCTCACCCCAGGGAAGCGTGGAGCGCAGTGACTCCAGCAGCTCTGGATTTTCTGCCTCTGGATATCACAGGAAAGAGAACTAAACTTTCATCTTATTATATTATGATAGCAGCTGCATGTGTGCTGCTCATTCACCCTCTGGTACCTTGATTTTGCAAATTAGAATAAAATCTAAAGACTTCTTAAGGTCCACAAAGCCCTCTATGATTTTGCTCTGGACTAGAGCTCTAGTCTTCTCACACTCTTTTGTTCTCAGTGCTCCAGCCACCGAAGCCTCCTCCTGGCTGTGCTTACATGTCACCTCCTCAGGGAGCTCTACCTTGGTCACCCAATGGCACCGTGCTTTATTTTTCTCACACTTGCTTTATTTTACTACATCACTCTTATGGCTGCTTGACATGTAACGGTTCATTATCTATCTCTGTCTTACTCCACCTGAATGTGATCTTTCTGAGAAGGGGATTTTGTGGTTGTGTTCACTGCTTTAAGCCCATGATAAACTCTCCAAAATAATTTACTGGCTAAATGAACAAACAAGCTTCTGTCTCCCCATCTGTAAAATGTGGATAGTAATTTCTGCCATATAGGTTTGTGGTGAGAATGAGGGAACATAAAGCCCCTGGCTTCATGTGTTGTCTGACACTTGGTGGATCCTCAGGACACAGAAGCTACCCAATTTGAGAGACTAGCTCTTGTGACTTCCTGCACAGATGGGTGTGTTCTAGCCTTCTGTTTTCCCATGTAAACCTGGAAGCTGGTTGGTTTTCCCCCATTGAGTCAGAGAAGTCCCTTTCAATTAATATTTTCTGTGTTATAATACCTCTGCTTGTTCGTTTACTGCCTCTCGATCTCCCTTACATTTGTCTCTGTTCCCCAGCAATATCCTTTTATTGGCTCTGTCATTGATCCAGACATCTCTGAAACTGGCGATGCTGTTTCTCATCATCACTATGAGCATATCCGAGCCTGGAACTTTTAGAAACAGGAGATGTCCCCAAGACGGCAACCTCAGGGGATGCTCCCTGCTGACCATCTCTTTCAAGTTGGTGGACGGAAAGTGAATTGTGTCTAGTATTTCTCCAATTTGAACAGAGCTATGCTGATTTAGCACAAATTTCCCATAAAAAGCTGACCCCCAGGGAGCAGAGACTGAACTTGGAAAGCTTTATCCCAAAAGGGGAATTTGTCATAAAGTTATGAGTGACTGAAATGTGAGGGGCTGGGGCCGCTGGAGTGGGTTGAATGGCAGTGGTTTTTTAATGCCTGAGAATGCGTTTCCTCCTGTGAACGCTCAGCTATTCCCCCAAGTGCCACACTCCCCATGACCCTTGGCCAAAAGCATCATTACCCTGTTCACCCGCTGAAAAAGAAGATTAGGACTGTTACCAACAAAGCTACTTCCCATGGTAAAAAGAGTCTCTTGGATCAAGTTTTCTCTCTACGGTCACTGAAAATGACAATTCATTTCTTTCCCACTAGCCAAACGCTGTCTCCAGATGCACACATGTGGATCCCATTGAAGTCAAAGAGGCCCCAAACCCGTTTGAGGTCTCTTCTTGGTGGCAAGAAAGTGGAACTAGATAGGCTCCAGAGCAGTGTGTGTGTGTGTGTGTGCACGTGCGCACGCACATGTGTGCATGCGTGCATTCTTGCTCCTGCTCACATGTGCACATGGGTGGAGGCTTCTTTCCGATGTCGAAAACCCATTTTTGAATCTTCCTCATTTAAAAGCAGCCAACCTGATTATCCTGGGAATCCTCTGACATCCATGCTCCAGTATATGAGCAAAGGTGATGGAAAAGTTCTTTGGACAACATCTGCCAAATTTATAAAACCATGAGACCTGCAGGTCAGAAAGCAGAAGGCACCATAGGTAACAGTTGCATACCCAGGTTCTGAGGTCAAGACCTGTGTTCAAATCCCTGTCCCATCACCTTCTAGCCCCGTGCTCTTGAGCAGTATCCTTAATTTCTTTAAGCTCAGGCTCTTGTGACGTCCTGCCTTTTGTCACCTGTAAAATGAAGATTAGTATACTATAAATGCCTGGCATATAATAAGTGCTCAAGCGGTGGCCATTATCATGTCAATAGCAGGAGGCTAGAAGACCTCATGAACACTGCCCCCTGCGAAAGCACCCACATCACATGCCAGCAAACACTTGTCAGTCTGACAACTAAGCCTCCCAAGTGTGATACACTTCTGTAAGGCCTGCTTTCTGGCCACCAGGTCCTTCCCGGGCACCAGGCTGAGACCTCTTTCCTCTTCCTCGGTGGAGAAGTTTCTGGAGTGTCACAAGCCAGTAGCTCGCATAGTTCTCATTCAAGCCATTCTCAATACCTAGCCCCACTTGGAAGTAGAACGCTGGGTTCTAATCCTGCTTCCGCTCCTGCTAGCCATTGTTAACTTTGTCCATTTTGGCTTAAGCATGACATATGATGATGGATATTTGTCTGCAATCTTCACAAGAATGCAAAATCCAAGTAAGATAAAGTATAATAGACACCCTTCTACTGTTCTGTTACTTTTCATGTGCAATACTGGTTGTGGTTAAAATCTGCCTCCTTCACTAGACTGTAAGCTCCTTGAGGACTATCTTGCCCAACGTAGCACATTATAGCAGAGTGATTAGATCAGGAAATATTTGCTGAATAAATACAAGTTCGAGAATGAAAAAAATGCTTTGAAAACTGCAAGGTGCATACTAATGTCAGATACTATTATTATTATGAGCTATCATCCAAATACCAAGTGATTGGTTACTGGGCTGCCCTGTTCAACCAATTTATGTGTGTATTTAAAAGCTTTCCACTCTGCAGTTTTTAGGCATATTGTTTCTACATAAATGAATATGATGTTTTTTATTTCTATAGAAATTAATCATAGGGCCCTGGTTCAGGAGTGTAAAATCCTTGCTTCTTTGGAAAAATAGATTTCTTTCTGGCTGGGCATGTATGTGAGGCTACCCATATTTTATCTTTATCTACCCATTCATCAATTCATTCATCATTCATGGATTCATTCATACACTTAAGAACTATTTATTAAATTCCTGTAGTGTGCCAGGTACTGTATCAAGTACTGAAAATACAATGATGAATATGGCGGATGGCCCTTGTTTTTAGCTCACTGTCTACTGGGAGAGCCCAACCCGTGAATACAGTTACAACAGTGTGACATGAACTGCAGTGGAGGGGTATGTATGTATACACCGGGGGCTATGGGAACTAGAGGGAAAAGTACTTACTCTGGGATGGGTGAAGAGTTGTAAGAAGCCTTGCAGAAGAGTTGATACTGGAACCCAGTCTTGAAGGATGAGTATGGGTTGTCCAGGTGAACTAGGTGAAGATGTATTTTTGACAGCGGGAAGAGCATGTGGTTTGATGACTAAAGGAAGATGAATAAAAGTCATAATGAAGAGATCCTAAATGATCTACCATCTTGTATTTTAACTCTGTGGAAATTTGTGGGTGGAGGCGAATGCAGCAAGCTCCTTTCCACTCTGTCTGTATCCCAGAGAGCCAGAAAGGACACCTGGAACCATGGGAACAGGAGGGGGGCCTTAGCAAAGGACTATCAAGGAAGGAGTTTCAGGCAGATACTGGCCACTTGCCCACTTTCAGGAGAAGGATAAGAAATAATCCTCAATGCCCTTTCAACCAATATGGAGATGTCAAAACATTCCAGAGGGCTTAATCTTTGAATGTCACAAACATGTTCCAAAGAATGGACGGAGTGATGGACATTTTCTTCCTCTCCCGGATTCACAAATGCACTTTGGTTCAAAGCAGGGGACATTGTTACAGACAACATTATTCTTCCAGAAAGCCAATCCAGGAGCTTTTGAAAGCCTCCGACTCCATTCTGAATATAATCTATGCATTTAAAATCATTTTCTAAGCTGGGACAGCGACACAAACATCCACACAACACGAGCTATGAGCTACCGTGCATAAAGTTGGGCTGCCTGGTCTAGCCGAGCTGAAAAGTGCTGTTTCAGGGTGTTTTCATTTAAAAATTCTTATTATTTTTTAAAGAATTCTTGTTATAAATAAAAAATATTATTCAAGTGCATGCTGAAACTGAATCATGCCATTCTTACATAATTTTTCATTGGATTGTTGCAACCCATAAAGAAATCCAATTAAATTTCCCTTGCAGGCACAGGCCTTCATTCAGGGGGCCTTGAAAAAGCCGGTTTGTTGTATTGTATGGCAGGTCGATGAATCGAGAAGCAGAGAGGGCCTGTCCCATTTCTTGTCTTGTGTGACATGATGTGAAGAGAGTCTGCCAGCAATGTTTCAAAGAGCTGCATTATCAGACAACATAAAGGGCCCTCCGCCCGTCCTTTCTGCTGCTGTACCACAGAATATGCACACGCCGGTGTCTCCATTCCCGTGAACAGTGCTCAACACTGGACGGTTAACGTACTGCTCTCTGGATCTTGCAAGCCTTCACCATCATTATCCCAGACATCAGACCAAGGTTAAGAGGGGAGTGAGCCAGAGATAAGATAATGTTTTTGAAGATACTTGAAAGGGAATATCCTGGAAATCAGACTACACAAACATGGGTTTTCATTACCTAAAAAGAAGGCAGAAGCCAACGTGTCACCAAATTATATTATTTTACATTAATCTGTTTCTCGGTTGCTCTCTGGATTGTTTATGCATTTTCCTTCATTGATTTATAGATCACATGGGATCTCAATTACTTCCAGACACACAGGATTTTTGTCTTTAAATACAAATTTTGCATGAGCAGACACTCATACACATCTACTCTCCCCCCGCTCCCTCTTATATTCCCTCTAAGGTAGAAAAAGCTCTTCTAAAGTTCTATCGGGTAACTGAGACTTCTGTTAAGATGTCGGCCATGTTGTGGGATTCTGTCGTCTTGCTTTCTGTCATACCAGATGTGGAGAACTGAGGTCAGAGTCAAAACAAAGAGGAAAACACTCAGAGGCACGAGGGCGAAAGAGACCATTCTGTATTCTTCACCAAACTTGCTATCTGGAAATTATTTTACATTCTCTTCTCCCACTGGGTTTCTGTGGGGTTTTTTTGGAGCAGGGAGTGGGGCAATGTTTGTGTTGCTTTTCAGGGTATTTCAGAAAAGTAGCAATTCCTTAATTCTTTTCTATCATCATTTATCAGCAAACACGAGAAGCTTATTCCACTACATGGGGGTTTATAGAGACAAAGGGTGAACTCTGCTCTTCTCTCTTTCTCTCTGTCTCTGTCTCTCAGATGAAGCAGGCATATCTTACAATCAAATTTTCAAAAATAATTCACTTATATTTTTTCCCCATACAAGGAATGCAGGCTTGTATTTGTCTTGCTTTAACACAAAGCGATGATTTGATTGGTGACAAGATACATAGGCAGATATAATTGTTTTATGTAAAATGCATCTCATGGAGCAAAGCATGCATGGGTGTTAGTCTGTGCTTAATAATTGGGAAGCCGTGTTATGGTTTTCTAGATCTAGTGCTTGCAAATTATTTATGTCAGAAATGTTTCTTTCAAGCTGGAGTTCCAAAGTGAGCACTAGTGAGTCTCATCCTTCTGACTATCACCCAGAAGGCCCTTGTGAGACGAGTAAAACTGGAGCCAACATAGCCCAAGGAGGATGTAGAACATTCTCTCCTTTTGTTTCAGGTTTCTGAATTTCTTACCACAGAAAATGACCTTTTTTTTTCTTTCATACAGTTCCCTGAACCTGAGAGTATCCAAGTGAAATGTAGTTGGAAAAGCCTCTCGCATACAAACCTTATACAACTCAGATGTCTGTCTGTCTATCTATATCTATAATGTGCATGTGTGCGTGGCTTCCTTTAGAGGACCCCCAAATTGTCCTTCAGATCAGAAATGAACCCTCCTCACACATCAAGTCCTAATTGGACCCAGACTCTCTCCCACAAGCTGACCCGGGATCCTCCAGAAACCAGTCCTGAAGAACTATCAGATTTGCCCGGTCCTCAAGGGTCACAACCGCAAATAAGCCTTCTGCTGAATTTGGCCCATGCTTTGGGTTTTCAGTGAAACTTGAGCTCAGGGAAGAGCTCTTCACTTCAAATTTAGCAATGAACATTTCCTCCTAGATGCTTCCAGTTTTGTTCTTCTCACCGGGACCCCAAGACATTCATACACACACACACACACACACACACACACACACACACTCACACTCACACACTCACACACACACACACCCAGTCCCGGAGCTACAATTTCACTACAAAGGACAGCTTCAAAGGGAATTGGGTTTCAATGACTCTATCTTACCCTTGAAAAGAACCGTAACTGACCATTAACCAAATTATTTCCCACAGAAAAACAAGTCACATTCTGAGCGTGTATTAGAAGTTTAAAAATTAGATAAGCTCGAATGTTGTTGTTCTTTATAATGTGAGGTTTCATTTTCATCGTATAGCATTTGTAAAATGTCTACCCAGTCGTAGGAGAAATAGAGCAGAACATAGGCAAAAAATAAAATAAAATAAAATAAAAAATAAATGGCTCCTGTCTTTTCTGAACATTCATAGTGGAATCTAAAAAACATGAGAAACTCTGGGGAATATGGCCAAATAACTCAGGCAATGGAAGATTAACTCCATGTCTAATCAAGCCGCTAATTTGTTCTGAGGAATCTATCTGCACCTCATTTTGCCATTTGTAAGCCAGAGCTCCTCATCATTGTGAAAGAAAATTAAATTACCCCAAGTACCTGGAGCCATAGGAACAAGCAGACAAGGTTAAGTAAAGACAACATCTGACATTGAGCACTTGGCAACCGAAAACCCATGAGGCTGGAAAGTCACACACCCCAAGGGGCGGGCATTGGAAAAACAAGAAAATTAAGGAATCCTCATTATGCAAAAGCTGAGGGAATGGGAAGGATGAAAAGACTGTGTACACTGGGTCTTGAGGTAAGTCACCAACATTCCTCTTATGGGCAGCATTGACCGTTGCAAAAGAACTGGAATTTCAGAAAATCTTTGAGAAGTAAAAGAGGAAGCTGGGCAAACTGTGAGGAATAAAAAGGCTCTTCCAGAACAGGAGTAGAAAGACGGAAAGTGGAAATGCCCTTTTCTTGAGGGGAAATGAAGTGGAGTAGACAGTTATGAAGTTCTTAAAGATGCTGAAGTTGACAGCAGGAGACTTGCCCCCTCTTTCAGTCTGAAGGAGGAAGAATTGAGGAGTAAATTGGTTTTCTGGGGGAAACCATATCAAAAAGAACACTTCCAAGGCCTCTAAAAAGTTTGAAAGACAAAACACTAAGGAAATAGAAAACATCATTGAACTAAATCAGCAAGTAAAGGGTAGAGCCATGGGCTCATCTTTGTTCAGCAAATTCTAGTAAATGTTTACAAAGAACCAAAAATGTCTTAGAAATACACACACACACACACACACACACACACACACACACAACTCAGAAGAAAACGTTGCAGCTCAGACTGCAGTAAACATCCGGGCACTTTATTTCCTTTGGTGCTCCAGACCTAGGATGACTTTAGAAACTGGACACTTCCTTCGGATAGTGCCATATTAGATTAAAGGGTCTAGCTGAAAGAGGATTCCCCAGGCAGAGTGTGGCTATCTAGGGTTTGTGGCCATCCCCCTTCACCTTAAACCAGAGAATCTGAGGTTAGGGAGAGTAGACATTTTGAGAGACCTACTGAGATTCACCTCAGAATCAGCTTGGTCCAATGTATTAGGGCCAGAAGAACTGATTGAGACTAGAGAACGGTCAAAGGGAAAGACAGGAGCTCACCTCAGATGGGAACCATTAGAAGATCACATCACACCATTCAAAAAAACCATTCCAAACCAGGCCAGCTCTCCAAACAAGCCCAGGTAAATACCACCCAAGAGGCAGGAGGGCCTGCCAAGTAGTGACCAGACATTATAAGCAAAATTAGCCAATTAATGGGCTCTCCTGTCTCGTGGCTGGATGGCTGCCCTTCCTGGGGCAGCACCAGCCTGGCCTTGGGTCTGCAGACCTGCCCCCTGCTGTCCCTGGGTAGGCACTCCACCAGGTGAGCGACAGAAGGGTGGCAGGGAGAGAGGGCTCACCAGATGGCTGAGCTGCGAGGAGCTGTGCTAAGCTTTTTCTGGGCGAGTTCCTCTCACCACATGCTCTTCATAACCTTCCAGAAGTGATTCCTGATCTATAGATAAGTTGCCAGGTGTGACCTGAATGGGTGATGTTAATGTGATGTCTCTCTTTTCTCCCCACGCAGGAACGAGTGTTTGAAAGATTTTCCAACAATGAACTGAAACCTCAACGAAGCCTTTGGATTACTATAGCAACATTTTCTTTTGAGGAATTGCAAGGGTTTGAGGGATCTTCTTCTATTCATCTTTACAGCACAGCCGACAGATGACCATCAGGAAAATGAACGTTGCCCCCATCTTACCAATGAGGAGAAACCGGTGGAGAAGAGTTGAGCAACTAGCCCACACACGTCTGGAAGGCTAATAATGGACTCCTGATTTCAATCACAAACTGGATGGAGTATTCCAACTGTGCACTTTGGGCTCTTTTAAAGAATGCTTTTAAGAGGAAAGAGGCAAAAAACGCTTTACTCCTAAATGAAGATAAGTAGAGCTGTTTGTTTTATATGCAGCAGACAGAATAAAAACCCTGCCTTTTGTGACATCTGTAATGTGACTGATGTCAGAGCCCGAATCAGTACGGTTCCCAAATAGAAAGTCATTAGCATAATAATATCATCTGTAAAATTAGTCAAAATAGTCCAATTAAATTCAAGAAATACGTATCATATGTTTGCTTGGGTTTTTTTTTTTTTTTTTTTTTTTTTTTTGCCAGACACTGAGCGAGGCTTTGTAGAGATTGAATTGTATCCTTAAAGGGAGGTATTATTCTCACATTGTATACACAAGGAAGTCAAGAAAGTAAAGGTTTATGAAGGGGTAATTGGAAGAATAATTAACTTCCTGCTCCGTTTCTCACTTCCCTACCCAAAGCTCGGGAGAAGGAGAAGACCCCATTCAAGAACCCAGTTTGGCTGGGAAGCTTGGGTGGTGCAGTGGGTTAAATATTCCAGTCTTGGTTTTGGCTCAGGTCACGATATCAGGGTCACGAGATGGAGCCCAGAGTCAGGCTCCATGCTCAGGTTTAAGACTCTCTCTCCCTCCGCCCATCCCCCCACTCTCTAAAAAGAATACATCTTTTTAAAAAAACTAGCTTAGGGGCGCCTGGGTGGCTCAGTGGGTTAAAGCCTCTGCCTCCGGCTCGGGTCATGATCCCAGAGTCCTGGGATGGAGCCCCACATCGGGCTCTCTGCTTGGCGGAGAGCCTGCTTCCCTTCCTCTCTCTCTGCCTGACTCTCTGCCTACTTGTGATCTCTGTCTGTCAAATAAATAAATAAATAAAATCTTTAAAAAAAAATTTTTTAAAAACGGGGTTAAAAAAAAAAAAAACTAGCTTAACCATGACAAGCTCTTCCTGAGAGGCTCTGTGAAGAGAAAGCAGCAACTTCACGAGAAGATAATAATCAAGGCGTTCAGAGCTGAGATGAGGAGTTAGTGAACAGCAGCTCCTGGCAGAGTGAACAGCAATGGGGAGAAGCAAGGCGAGAAGTTGGGAAGAGGACAACACTGCGGTTCATTCAACTCTTTCCCCGCCACCGTTACCACCAAAAACACCACCATTACTCTCTGCAGATACATTCGGGGGAGATGACCCCTACATTGGAGGAGAAAATGAGCCCACGTTCCTCCAATGTGACAGCATGGTTCACTTTATCCCTCAAGCTAAGTAGCGAGCCCCCCAGTCAGTGGGGGAAGGCATGGAATCCCACCTTTGGAAACTCTAAAGCAAACAGGGCTCCATGACTCCTAAGGATACACAGCCCATGAATGGTGGAACCCGTACGACAGTTCAGAAGGGGCAGATTCCATCTGCCGTGGAAACATGGAAGCTACCCACCTAACTCAATGCAGTGAATGAGCCACTCAACTGAATGTGAACTTTGCTGAGGTTTTTAAAAGCCAGACAAGCAAGGAGCCAGAAGGTTCTTATCCAAGTCCTGCGCATTGTTTCCTTTGAAGGAGTCCTTCCCTGAAACACAGGCCTCTTTCCTGACTAAATATGTCATTTCAGCCCTGCTCATTCTGCTTGTTACCACAATGGTGCTAATTCGAGCATGGCTCACTTCAAAGTTGACACTGATCCTTCTCATAAGCAACTGTTTTTCAGCCAGACCCATCAGTGGCTCCCGTCAGCCCCTTTCAAGCATGGCGCCGGCTTTTCAAAATGTTGACAAGAGTTCCCCTCTGTTGCCTAGGACAAGCCATGGTTGTCCTTTTCAGAGCATGTAATTGTCTCCTGCAGAGAGCAGACCCCCTACCCCATTGGCCCAGCCACCTGTCTTTCTCGTCGCAACAACTGGTAGCTCAGACTCGGGCAAAGGCTAGGGGAAGTTGGAACTGTCTTACAGGGGGAAGCCAGAACACAGGGATGAAACAGAATAAAAACAGGACTAATTGGTGGAATCCACTGGAATCTTTGAACTGCAGCCTTGGAATATAAGACCATAGACCTAGCAGGGCTTCCTTTTTTGTTTCCAGGGGGCACTGACTTGCACTGCCCCAAATGGCAATCCTATCCCTTTTTAAAGCAATGATTCTCCAAGTTTAATTTTCTTCAGGGGAATGAAATGCAAATTTCTGGGCTTCATCTCCAGATGAGTGAGTCTGGGGAGAAGCCTAGGGAACTGCATGTTTAACAAGCTCCCCGATGATTCAGATGCAGGTGGTCTTGAACAACACTGAAACGCTGCTCTAGAGTCTTAAGCAAACAAAAGTCCTCTACCTTCCCTAGAACTCTTCTGGGGATTTCAAAAGCTTCAGGAAATTCTTCCTTATATCTTCTCCTTCAGGTTTCAGGACTTACATGGACAGTCCTTGAAAATAAAATAAATGCATTTCTCTGAGTGGAAGGACAACAAGAGCCAGGTGTGTGAGCCCCTCCTCCCTTCTCCACCTCTTCCTATTCCTAGCTCATCACAGGTGCGTCTTCTGATGGGCTCCTCCTGCAAGGGCTGGAGGACCCGAAGCCATAAGGATGCAGGAAGGAATGTTTGAGGCTTCAGTTCCCCACGTGAGAGGAGGGGCCTGGAATTGAGTTATCCACCACCCAGACCCAATCCCCAGAAAGAGCCTGTGGTGAGCAAGGCCACTGAGCTAACATGCCTGTCTGCTACCTCAGGCTTCCCACCTCCATTTTGTGAGCTCAGTATCAAATCTCCAGTATCTGCCTTGGCCCCCCATTTCCCATCCTCCATATTGTCTCCCTCACTCCCAAACTCCTCTGGCTGGATATCAGCCCCGACTTGGACAACACTCTCATTATTTCTCAGCACCCCACAGGACAAGGACAGGGTTGCACGAGTCTCTAATGCCATTCACCAGGTGTTTCCAGTCCCCTGCCCTCTACCTGTCGACTGTGAAGATTGTGTTTCCCTTGTATAGGGGCTGTGAAATTAGTTCTGGCCAATGTAAGCAGAATTTATATGGGTTGCTCCTGGGATGGAGCATTTAATGACCAGTGCAAGACACCCCAGGGTCCTCTTTTCTCTCAGGCAAGGTGACAGGCAACATTTGAGATGGTGACTGCTCCATCAGCCTGGGTCCCTGAGTGACCGTGATGAGCTGAGCCTCTTGCTGATGAGCAATGCACATATAGCATGAACAAGAAACAGACCTTGGTGGGTTGAAGTCACTGAGCTAGGGGATTGTTGGTCTCCACAATATCACTTAGCTTGGCCCGGCTATGGAAGGTCTTTGTGCTGTTTGCAGCTCTTGCTAACCCCCTTCTTGGGGAACTGAGTCCTTTCCTTTTATCCCCGGCTATCGCAGAGGCACTTCCATGAATCAACAAATAGACAATTGGACCAGAATAAGAATGCACACCTTGGAGTCATGATTTTCTTCACTTTTCACTGGCACTGTTGCCTAATTCATTATCACATGTACTTTGATACCCTTGGGACTGCTGACTCTCCAACGAGGTACATTTCCTCTAGCTTGCACCTAAGACCCTGGTAGGGTGGCTCTGCCAGATCCTACTTCTTTCCCTCGCTCCTGTTCAGTGTGGCTGCTGCCCTGTCCGATCAAAGCTTTCTCAGAGCCTATGCTCACAATGACAAGGGTGGTAGAAATCTTCATGATTTCTAGAGACATCTTCATCACTAAAAGTTTTTGCCTAGAGTTGGGAAATGATTACAAGTAGATCCAACCATGCTGCCTCTATTTTTCATAATGATGATAATATAACTGCCAGAAATAATTCATTTCCAGCAGTTGCCTTGTCTACCTTGTGTTCCTGTTCTTAAGGACAGTTGGCAAGTGAGCCTTCTCTGCTGCAGGCTTTGGCAGCTCACATGACTATCTGGTTTTGCAATGATGACAAATGAAATTACTGCAGGTCCTGGAGCCTTCATCCCTGGAAACCATCAACTGGATGACAGCTCCTTCTATTTGGCTTGTAACAAGCTCTTCCAGGCAACTAATCACCAGACAGGGTCTTCCATCCAGAATGCAGAGTTTCTTAATCTGATTTTGAAGAATTAATTGTGCGACCTCAGTACTGAGATTATTTTTCATCAAGAATTCCAAAATTGCAACTTAGTATAAAAGAATAATTATAATCCCACAACAATCAGATCCCCATATCAGACACAATGATAGGAAAAAGGAAAAATCTAAGGAAGTGGCATGTTTAAAAATGAAGTGTAATTTCAGAACACACATGAGCATAAACAAATAATTTCCCATGTAAATTTTTTGCCACAATTACAATAAGTAAAACAGATATAGTTAAGAGGTAACAGAATGGGTTTTTTCTGGAGAGAGAAGACCATTTTTGTTCCTTTTTCTAGGACTTTCCACTTGCCCCTGCTCCTGGTAAAGGGTTTTGCACTAAGAGGATGTTCAATTAATACTTAATGAATTTGAAATAACCTCATGCCTAAATGTTTTATGCTTAGTGTGTGTGTCATGTGTGATGGGATGTGATGTGTGTGTGTGTATGTATGTGGGAGGGGGCTGGAGGTATGTGTACTTGGAAAAAATATGTATGAAGAGAGATATCAAGACATGTGAACACTAAATATAAGGTATTCATGTTTTCTATAAATATTTATTGAATACCTACCACATACTTGGCAGTAGCCTAGGAATGCAGATAAAGTTACTAGCCTCATGATATCTATATTTGGATGAAGGAGACAGAAAATAAATGATAAAAAATATTAGTCTTATAAAGAAAAGTAAGACAAGAGAATGATGGACGGGGTGTTATAGGGTGGCTAAGAAAACCTCTTTGAGTAGAAGTATGAATCAGTCAGGAACTAGATATGCAGCTGTTGGTGGAGAAAACATTCTAGGGAGATAAGACAGCAAGTGCAAAAACCCTGGGGCAGTATCTGTTTTGTGTATTAGAGAAACAAATATGCCTGTGTGGCTAGAGCAGAGCAAAGGAGAGGAAATGGTCTAAGGTGAAGCCATGAAGGTAGGTAAGGGCCAGAGCATAGGCAGAGTAGGCAAAGTAGGCAGAGTAGGCAAAGGCCCTATGTATAGGGCCTTTTATGTCATGATAAGAAAACTTTGAGTTTTGTTCTGAGTGTGAAGGGAAGGTACTGGAAGGTTCTGAGCAAGAGAATTTCAAGATCTGATTAAAGTTCTGAAAAAATTTTCTGCTGCTGCAGTGTAAAAAATTGACTGTGGGTTACCAGGACCAATTACACCTGCTTATCTTGACTTTCACTCTTCATGATTAAGATTACAATTGGACTTCTATTTCAAGGCAGGATGATCACCAGAGTTTTCTGTATGTTTGCTTTTTCAAACGGATTCCTGTCTTCATGTGACCACCCTTTTCTCTTAGAATCTCACTATGGGAATATTGCTATAAAACCAAAGAACCAGAACACCAAGAATCACTCCATATGGATTTGAGATGACAAGGGCAGGATTGCGGGGGGGGGGGGGGGATTCTTGGGCTCCCAAGAGAAGAGGGTAGGATAAAAGTAGAATTTGTACCATCCTTCTAGGCTATCCAGCTTCAATGCCATATGTAACCATTCTCAGTTCTGAAAAATGATGACACAGATAATCCCCACATTTATAGCATCTCCAGTTTTGAGGATTACCCAAGAGTGAGCCCTCCCTAATATTCTGGCTCCTTACCAGTTTGAGCTGTCAAGACATTTTCAGAGGGAGAATAAAATATTTCAGCAGGTTCTCCAAGTTAAAGTTTCCTTCTGCTGCTAAGAACCTCACAGGATAGTTTGTCTAACATAGGTGTGCCTTCTAGCCTTTTCATAACACAGGATACCTCCATATCCTTTGTTTTTAGAGCATGAGCGGCAGTCAGAAAGAGAAAGACAGACAGAGATGGTGGTAGCCCATGAAAGAAGGTTCATGGAATCGGTAGTGGCCTCGGAAAGATTTTCATGATCCTCCAGGAAAAAGAAAGCCTTCCCCTAAATCTGAAATCGCAACTGGTACCACTTTCCCAAATTCAGACTCATCTTGTGGGAGTGATAATTTTCAAGAATCTACCTTCTCTAGCCTTGGTTTCCTCCCCTGTTAGAAGAAAAGGGAATTGGACTATATGATTCATATGTGATGCACTTAGCAGCAAAATTCTGATTCTTAGAATCACACACAAAGAGAATCCAAACTAACATACTGCAAGACTGATGACCTGGTCCCATAACATGGAGATTCAAGCATGACCTGCAAGACCTACTCTGAGTGATTTTGCTTACTCTTACATATTCTAAGATATTGTAGATATTGTTCTATGTTCATCAAGGAAA
The DNA here is from genome assembly GCF_963455335.1 of Martes martes. Classification (NCBI taxonomy): domain Eukaryota; kingdom Metazoa; phylum Chordata; class Mammalia; order Carnivora; family Mustelidae; genus Martes; species Martes martes. The sequence goes on along the minus strand of NC_137900.1, from coordinate 44,331,458 downwards.
TGAAGGCAGGAAGATGGAAGGAAAGAAGAGACCTAGGAAGTATGCAATCAATACACACTAGAGAGAAAAAATTCTTTTCCCATTATCAGTGGAAATACGAGTTTCCTCCTATCCTCTAGTGTAGCCCATGTGCTGTGGGGTTGGAAAATTTGGCGGCCCTGGCGCACGTGACAACCTTCTCACTCACCAATTTGTTTTAGAAAATAGTTGTTTTAAAACTATTTTAAAATAGTTGTTTTTTTTTTTCTTTTGCATTTTCTACTGAAATAAGTAGAGTGAATGCATGGAACTAAGTTTGTTTGCCGTGGGTCTTGCCTGTCTTCACCTGGCAAAACACTTCTTCGTGCTGTAACCAACTCCTGGCAATGAGAGACAGCTGGCCACCACGAGGAGTCCTTCAAGTCGTCTTCTATCTTTGTCTTGCTGTTAACTAGTGCTCCCCAGAGAAAGGTGTCCCCTTTAGAGATACCATTATGGGGATAAAATGCTACTTAATCAGTTCTCTGATAAAGAATAGAATGAAACCCAGGTTCTTACGCAGAGCAGAAGAACAATCCATTGACTTATTCAGTCCTAAGTAGCAACTCCGAGAGGCCTGTGCCCCACCATTTCTGATTTCATGTCTCTGCCCATAATGAAGTTCTGTCTCCCATTGTAATCTGACCATCTTGGCTCAAGTTGAGAAACACCTGTGGTATTTGAATCTCATGGAGCCAGTGGCTCCTAAAACTCTGAAACCTGAGAAGAAACATCTGTCTGCCTTTCTCTTCTTCCAGCAACCAGTCCATGGCACTACCAGGAAGTAAACGGTGAATAAAGCTGGTGGCTGGTGCTGAACAGGAGAGACCCCGCAAAGCAGTAAATACTGAGCCTTCAGCATGTGGGACTTTCTGTCCAAGCTGGCTGGCTTCTCTCTTTCCTTTCCCCCTCACACAGTGGGAAGGAAATTTATTAGGCAAATTCTTCCACAGCAGAAATAGTGCAAAAGTCTTAACAATTGGTGCACACTTGACTTTTGGTCAGCAGCATGTCAGGATCATGATTTGTAGTGGCTAGAACCATTTGTCTTATGTTTACGTACGGTCCGAGGGACATCAGCTAAGAGGAATTAGTGTATTCATTCTGCTGACCCTTCTTGTCCTGCCTGACACAGAAGGTGGAGACAGACAGGAAAGAGGCCTAGAGACCAGTTGGAGAAGGAGCCGGTGAGGGGGTCACTGGCAAACAGAGCACAGAGCTGATGACAGCTTCCTTACCTCATTTTCTTGAGTTCTTCACCCTTCTCTAGGGGTCTGAAGCTGGAAAATTTTTTACTTTCTAATTTAAGCCCATCATCTCTTAAAGGCTCTTCATGGGAATCTAAATTTCTCTTCCTTTTCTCCTTCACCTTTGTGAGTTAGAAGGATGCCTGTGTTTCCAAGCACAAGCAGGACAGAAATGGGGTCTTGACCCCTGATAGTGAAGGTAGGAGATGGATGTCCCAGTCATCTTGAAATTGGTGGGCTCCCTAGCTTCCAATCTCTGGGAACACAGCCACTGAGATGACCACCATGATTGGTTTGGGAAAGTATAGTCCCAAATCCAATTGGATGCCCTTTTGGAATTCATAAGCAAGTGAACTTCTGGGATGGTGTCAGAGAGGCAATGAAAGTGTTTTCCGAGTGTAACATAGAAAAGTAGAGAAACCATAAGTGTGCCAGGCATTGCCCCTAAGCTGGCTATACTCATTAATGCTAGTCAGATGTTGGTGCCCCTGATGGGAAGAGCTGACAACTGTTGACTCAGGGGGCAAGCATGGGAAACCAGACTGATTCGCTAGCATGTGATACTCATCAGAGGTACTCCCCAAATATGTGAATGATGGAATAAGCAAGAGATTCACTGATCATTATTTTTTTAAGATTTTATTTATTTATTTGAGAGAGATAGAGAGAGAGAATGACAGAGAGAGCGAGAGAGAGCATGAGAGGAGAGGTCAGCGAAGCAGACTCCCTGCCGAGCAGGGAGCCCGATGTGGGACTCAATCCCAGGACTCCAAGATCATGACCTGAGCCAAAGGTAGTCCATTAACCAACTGAACCACCCAGGTGACCCTCACTGATCATTATTGAACATGGTACCTCTCCAGAGCATATGTGTTTAAACAAAGTCTCTGGGAGAACATGGTTGGTTCAGTCAGTTAAGCATCTGACCCATGATTTCAGCTCAGCTCATGAGTTGGGGTCATGGGGTCAAGCCCTGCATCAGTCTCTGTGCTTGGCTCAAAGTCTACTTGGGTTTCTCTCTCACCCTCTCTCCCTGCCACTCCCCTAGTGCTCACTCCCACTCCCTCCCTCTCTCCCTCTCTCTCTCTCTCTCTCTCTCTCTCTGTTAAGTAAATCTTTAAATAGAGGCTCTGGGACTGAAACCAGCAGGGCAGGGCTTTGCCATGTTTCAGGGGGAATCTCAGAATCAAGCAGTCCAGAAACTGAGCCCTGGCTCTGTCCCCTACTAGCAGTATTATTTCTGGCAATGTGTAACTTTCAGTCTCAGTTTCCTGGCCTGTAAATAGGGATTACACTGGTGCCTGCTCCACAGGGTTATTGTGAGTCTCAAAGGAAGAAAAGTACAGGTGATGATTCGTTTTGTATAATGCCCAGGTGCTTGGCCAAACACCAATCTAGATGTTACTGTGAAAGGATTTCCTAGCTATGACTAACATTTAATTCACTAGCTTATGAGTAAAGCAGATTACTCTCCACAATGTGGGTGGGGCTCATCCAATCAGTTGAAGGCCTACAGAGAAAAGACCAAGGTCCCCCAAAGAGGAAGGAATTGTGTCTCCAGATTGCCTTTGGGCTGAAGACTGCAACATCCACTCTTCTTTGGGTCTCCAACCTGCCAGCCTGTCCTGCAGGTTTCTAACTGCCACACCCCACAGTTGCATGAGCCAGTTCCTTAAAATAACTCTCTCTCTCTCTCTCTCCCTCTCTCTCGATGAATGGATAAATAGATCTTGTACTGAATCTGTTTCTCTGGAGGACTCTGACTAATACAGTGTGGAAAGAAGTCCTGAACTCAGCTCTTGGCACACTGCCTGCCCGATAAAAGTTTTCTATGATCATTGATTCCCAAAATGATAAAGCTTTACATCCCAGGACAGAGTTCCAGGTGCCTGTGGGAAGGCCGTGGGTGGAGGGTGGGGAGTAGAGATCAGGGAGAACAGAAGAGCTGTACATTGACCCCTGCAACATGCAGTTTTGGTAGCACCAGCTCTGAGAGTAGTGTCAGCCTGACACCTGCTATGTTGCGGGACAGAAGACTGAGCCTCTCCACCCCCAGGCCCATCTGGGCCTCCCTTCCCCACCCATCCTCTGCCCTCACCAGGGAGATGATTTGCAGCTCAGGCTCCTTGGCAGCTGTGCCTGTGGATGCTGGCTTCTTGCTCTCCGTCCCCGTAGCCCGACCTACAGATGTTTTCTCCTGGCCTTTCTTCTTTTAGACCTTGTTTCCTCTTCTGACCCAAACTCCCCGGGAGGCTTTTTGGTTAGCTGTGTTTTTCCTCCAGAGCCCCTTTGCCTCTGTTATCATTGCTAAATCATCTGAATCATCAGCTCGGTATGGAGTCACTGACACGGGAGAGAGAACCCGGCTCAGCCCTTCCCTGCTCTTTCCCCAGGGCAGCTATTACAGGGGGCAGGTAGGAGGGAAGGGGACCCTGCAGCACTGCAATGCCTGTCATTCTCTGTCCCCAAACCCAGAAGAGCCGCAGCTTCCTCCCTGCCTGCCCTTTCTCTGCTCCGCCAGCCTTGGGCTCTCCTTGCTTGTCTGAAAAGGAGCCCTGCCCGGTAACTCGCCCCTGGCCCTGGGCCTTCTATGTCTTGAAACTCTGTCCCCTTCCCTTTCCGCTTGTGCCTCTAAGAACAGGCCTGTCTGGGGGACTGGAAGCTGCTCTGCGGGACTCCCCTCAATACCTCATTTCCAGGAGCTGGAAGACACAAGGTCCAAACTGCAGATCCTTGATCATTCAGCTAAAGTCTTTAAGGAGTCTGTGGCCTGTATGACTGGGGTTCCTGCCACCACAGGCTAAGTGTGTGACAACTATGGGCACCTTCAAAGGCCACCTCCAGAGAACCATATTCTGATGGGCTTCAGCAGACCCCCTGGGCCAGATGCTGCTGTGAGAGAATCAGCAGCTAATGCCCAGTGAAGAATCCTCAATAAGGCCACACAATTAGCTGGGAGCCATGTTGGAGCCCAAATGTGGGTCTTCTGATTCTAGCCCTGTGCTTTCTACAGATGACCTGGAGTAGGCCATGGAGGTGGTATTCAACTTGGCAATGACCCTGGATATCATATCTGATGGTTGTTGATAGGTTGATTCAAACTTTGTTCATTCAGGAAGTAGGAGACAGGATTTGTAGCTGGCTGTGACATTTGTAGATGGAAGGAGAAAAGAGAGGGAAGACCAGAATAGCCCAACATAGGCCTCTGGCCTCATCAGTTTATTGATACCCTCACTGATTCACCCATGCGTCATTCTTTGGTTCCACTGTGGATCTCTGGGGAGGCCCTGTCTAGCTCTGGGTATAATGATGGCCTTCACACAGCAGACACAGACGTACACACATACACACATACACACACAGAGCTTTGGCCAAAATGAAACCCACACCATGAAAAAGACAATGATGGGACTGACAGGTGAACAGTTCCTCCTTCTTCCCACAGACCTTGAAGTTACAGCCTGCTCTCTGTCTGCTCCCCAGTGGGCCACTAAGCCTGGAAATCCAGTGGCTGCAGTCGCCGTGGCTACAGTAGCTGTGGTTTTAGGGTCCTGACTGGACTCTGTGGGTGGGCAGCAGCTCTCCATGCTTCTTCCCTTCTCAGGCCTCCTCCTCGGGGCCTGATGGTGGGACCTCTTCCCCCTCCCTGGCCATCTTCCCTCGCCCCCACAGCTGTTAGAGCTCAGCCTGCCAAGTCTCCCAGAGTCATAAGGAACTCACCACCCAGTGTAGGTGGGAAGAACATGGAGGTGCAGTCAGCTGGGTGGGAAGGCCGCTCCCAGGAGGCAATGCTCTGAGGTCCAAGCCAACCCCACCCCTGACTGATATTTTCAACAATTCCATGAGAGGCACTGGAAAGGACATTTGGCCCAAAGGCCACCACTCTTCCCAGCTTAGCCCCTCAGACACATGACAGGGGTTCCTCAGAGAATCCCAAAGACCAGTACAAAAGCTGAGGGGAAGGAGAAGTGAGAAGACAGCTTCTCTGCAAGGACCAGCCAAGGCCCCCATGGACCCTGAGGGTCTGGTGCTCCTTGAGATTTCCTTGTGTGGTCCATCAAGACAGAGAAAAAAAGAGGACAAAAACAAAAAAAGTATTAGGAGCCCGCAGGTTTTCCTTTAAAGAGCTTAGACTTTGGAGGTGGCTTCTAAAACTGCCCAGCTCTGTGACTTTGGGCAAGTTACTTAACTTCTCTGAGCCAAATCTCTAAAATGGAGATAATGATACTTTTCCTGCTGGGCTGGTGTTGTAAGAATTAGAGAAAATATATACAGAGCACCAAGACAGTGTCTGGTGGTGCCTTAATAATAATGATGATAGTTAGAGTCCGGGGAGAATTTACAATGTTCTCAGGTGCTGAGAGATATGAGGTCACTTGCTTTTCATTTGTCGTGGAAAAGAACGGATGTTACAGGTACAAACACAGACTGGGTCTCTGGCCTGGTGCTGCGTCTCCTTCCCCAGGAGACGGCCAGCCTCCTCTTCTCACAGGGGCACGTGACTGAGAAGAGTGGAGTGACTGAGAAGAGTCCATGGCCCTGTGGTCTCAGAGCACCTACGTGCCCTTGAGCGGACTCTTCAGCACCCAGAGATCAGGCGCAGCCCGGCTCTGCTTCTGCGACCACAAGGTGGTATGGCCAGCAGCCATGGGAGAGTTCTTCTTTTTCCAAAGTATGTTTGCTGTATAAACACAATCGTAAAATAAGAGCCAAGTGTCGGCGATGGTGGGGTCGGAGCAAGAGCGGGGAGAGGCGGCGTTCCTGGCGCTGGCCAGCCGCTCCCAGCCCGGCCCCAGCGGTCAGTGTGGAGGAGGATGGGCCCTGCATCCCATCACGCTGTCAGGCCTCCCAGACCATACTTTCTTCAAACCTCACTTGGCTGGAGCCATCTAGAGAGAGGGTCAGGGGAGGAGGAGGCAGCCAGGGAGTCAGGCTAAACTTCTCCCTCTCTCCGGCTCCAAGGCCTCGCCGGACTCAGAAAAATAACCCAGCTTCCACCGCCTTGTCATTTGATCCATAAAATTCACTGCTTGGGTACTTAAGCTGTTCCCTTGGGGCGACATCCATGTGATTCCGATTCAAAAGCGAAATTACTGACCGTGGAGTTGGCTCCACCATCAAGTAGCCAAAAGGAGGAACCCGGTCTCAGAGACGCTCTGAGCTACATATGCCTCCGTGGCTAAAATCAGAGTGGGAAGATCGGAACGATGATCTGGGGGACAACACAACCCTGTGAACCTTCCAAACACAACACTGAGGGCAAAAACTTGCATCCATCAGGAGGAAGTAGGCAGAAGGGCCTGCACCGTCCCAGCAGCTGTCTTAACCCCTGGCGTCCCCACGGCTCTGGAATTCCGTCTCCTACACCCGCTGCCCCGTTGACCTGCCCACTCCTTCTCCCCACCGCCCCCCACCCTCCCTTCCCCAGGACTCGGGGACTTTAGGAATAATTCCAAATCGCCACCAGGTGTAGCCGCCCCACATTCAAGCCCTGACTGGGACAGCTTTATTCTTCAAGGAGGGCGAGGAGTCGGGGGAAGGTGCAAGGGGTCTGGAAAAGGCATGCTCGTTTCTGAATCAAATTCAGATGTACTGAGCTCTGTCTGCGCAGAAGGAAAACTTACGGCTCGCAGCTGCGGCGCGGCGAGCACGGGGATGAGGCCACGGAGGGCCCCCGCATATTTTCCTTGGCCTGCACACAAGCCGTTGACATCATTTCAGACATCGCCATTCATCCGCTGCTGCTGGGAGCTTGTGTGGCTGTATGAGGCTGTGTTCCAGAGTCTGGGGAAGGTCTGATTGCAAATTGGGTGGTGGTGGGGATGGAGGTGGTCCCGTTGAGTTTGTAAAAACAAACAGAAATGCATTGAACCTTGCCTTTCCTCCACCAGAATGATGAGTGAGATGAACCCCCACCCGCTCTGCCCAGCCCGCTTCCCCAGTGCAAACAGACCCAGGCCAAGGCTAGCGGAGACCCAGAGAAGCCTTTGTTCTGTCTGCACTATTTTGGGGAATGATGACGAATGTTCGCCACAGGTAAGAAAAGCTGGGGTTCCAGTAGCAAATTCTATCACGTCCTTCCAGACGTCACTCTGGGCCCATCTGCATTCTCCTGCAAATCCTGGGTAGCAGGAAAACTCTGTTAATGGTTCCCAGAGGTCTCAGAAAAGAAAATGGCAAAAGTAGGAAATGTTAATATTAGGAAACAGGGCATGTGCGTAGGTGCACGTGGTGTAGAATTAAAAATCATTTTTTGGAGACAACTCTCAGATGCTGGGGATATTGTCAAGGAGTTCCTCTTTTATCTGAGCTGCCCGCGTCCTTGCATCCTCTCAGTTCCGGTAGCATGGAGTGTGGCTGGGTTGGTAGTCAAGAACTGGGGGATGCTTCAAGGCAGAATTAGAGAGCACATTCCCCCCCTACCCCACGTCACTTCCCATGGTGAGAATGTGAGACTTTGTGTTTCCCACCATGGGCAAAGTTCTGGACCTTGTCACTGAGAAAACCCCCCCGGACTCTAGCCACCATGGCAGTGAACTTGAAGCCCGACAGCGGCCACTCTTGGTCCTATAACAGCCCGGCTGTAGGACCTCTACACGGACTTGGGAATAGGATCGCTTCTTTCATAAACATTATTTGACACAAAGTGTCGGAGCAGGGCACCCTGCCCCAGGGATGCCCACCTGACTCGGAGCTGGAGAGGCCCTGGGATGTGCCTGGAAATGTTTAACCACCAGTCCTCTCTGAGGAAATAGCCCTGCTCTGTAGCATGTGCCGATTTCTATGGTGTAAATACTCCCACAAGGATCAGCTTCAAGCCACTGACTGTTGGGAGATGAGTCACTGGTTTCTTGCGTTTCTGCACAACATGGGAGCAAAGGTTCGGATGTCTTTGTTCCCCACTCATTTTAAGGATATTTGTTTTCTGTCTGCCTGCCCACATGTCTGTCTCTCCCTTTCTCACTCTCTTCCCCCAGCACTGGAAACATAGGACTCTGTGTCCCTAGAAGATGGGAGATACTTGTGACGGAAAGACTCCTGATCTCCCGAGTCAGTTCCTATACAGGGGAGCCAGCCAAGAGAGCCATCTGTCCAAAACATCCACATGAGACTCCGTGTGAATGAGAAATTGACTTTTCTCATGGTGGAACGTTGATACTTAAGACTCTGTGTATGGTACGTAGCAGTACTTACTCTGACTACCACAAGGAGCCACCACTGTTTTCTCTTTTATAGAGACGGAAACTGAGGCTCGGGGGTGAACGGACCAGGCGTTATTACTAGCAGGTGGCAGAGCCAGGATTCAAACCTGGACCCGTCTGCCTCCAAGGCTTTTTGCTATGCTTTGCTGAATCTTCACAACAAAGGCCCATGTGTGGCTGGGGTTCCCAGGTCCGCACATTTGCCCAGGGTGGGAAACAGGTCTCCCTGCTGGAGAAAGCCAGTTATCTTTGGTAATCAGTCCTGCCTTCAGGGAAGTCTGGAAGTCTGACCATCTGCAGCTTCCAGAAGATTGATTCCTTGCGTCTAAGCCACTGCTGTTCAGGGCAGAGCAAGGATTCCCCGAAGAACTCTTAACCTGATGAGTGTTGCGCATTCAGGACAGCTGGCGGACTAAATGAGGGCCCCCCCACAGCCACTGAGAGACCCCTGTCACCATGGGATTGCAAACATTGCAACAATTCAGTAGGAACTCATACCATGAAAGTGCTGAACCCCGCAGTCTGCCGTCAGGCAGGAGCCCCCCGGGAGTCACAGCCAGAATGACCAGGACCCCAGGAAACAACTTCCTGGCTTTACCTTACTAACCATCCCAAGTGACTTAAGATAGGCACATTTGAAGCACTTATTGAGCACCTGCTGTGTACATCACAACTACAGTTACTATGACTTTTGCCACGCTGTTGCAAAGACCAACAAGGGATTTCATTGTTCTGATCTCCAGATACATTCGAAAGAAAAACCTGCCAAGGGTGCAAATGTAAGGTCACATCTGGTTTGACATTTCATGAATCACCTTCGTGGCAAAGGATAACAATATGTAAGTTCAGGCCTGCCTCGGAAAATGCCCAACAGGAAATGGTGCTGGGTGACGTGGATGACACGGAAGGCATGAAGGGGGCCTTCTCCTCCTTCTCCAGATGTGCCCTAGCGTCAACACACAGCAAACACTCCAGAAAGTATCTTGAAGTGCTTAGCTTTAAGAAACGAGAGTTTTGTGAGCTGCTGGGTAGAGTTTACATGCTTCCCGGGCCCTCCAGAAATTTGCAAGGTTCACCTCCGTGCTAATTCCGGACGATGTGGTGGCCTTTCTGCCACAGTCTTTCCCAAGGTACTTGAGCAACACACGGGCAGCTCAGCTGCGGGTCTGAATAAACCATTCGCTCTCCGAACCTCTGCCCTGTGGTCCCACCGTCACCACTTCCAGGCTCTTGGTGCTTCTGACGCAAACTGAAGACCACAGCCCGAGGTGTGAGTGGATAAGCATGAAATGACTAGCTGCAAGCCTGAGCGCTTGTCTGCTGAGCTCTGGAAAATGCAAACTTCACAGACCATTTCTTTCTCCGCGGCCTGCCCAGCTCCTCCCAAGCCTTGGCATTCAACAGCCCAAGAGTAGTACTAGTAACTAATAATAGAAATCATTTCCAATCATAACACGTGGCCTGATCTTACTATAGAGTCATAGGGATTAAAATACTCTCTGTATGAAAGAAACTGTTTGTCTTGCGATTCGACCTTTGGCAAACCCAGCTCCTGGGTCCCCAGCCGTCTCCCTGGGCTGGCCTGCGCATCCGTGCAGAGCGAAATACCAGGCTGTGCATAACTTACAGGGGCCCTGGCCTCTAACACAGCTTGGCATCCTACTCCCTCCCCTCCTCCCAGCGCCACCATTTCCCCACGCCCCACCCTCTGCCCAAAAACTTGCACATGAGTGTGTTTCTCCCCCCCAGTCAAAAGCCGTGGGTAGCTCCTCATCATTTAGTAATAACGTCCAAACCACTTTGACATTAAATGCCCCAAACTCTATACCAATTTTTTATGTTACTCCTATATTCCCCCATCCAGAATCCCATGCTCTAATCAAAATTATCCATTCATTTTCCCTGAACTCATTTTTTTAAATTAAATAAACATTAAAGTAAAATGCAGTGAAGTACACAGATCCTCAGGGTACCATCCGATGAGTATTGATAAATGTACGCAACCATATTACCAACCCCTCAGAATGTCCGTAACTCACAAGTTTCCCTCATGTCCCCTTACAGTCAATTCTCCCCCCGTAGGCCACCACTTTCCTGATTTCTGTCTCCACAGATTAGTTTGCTTGCCTTGAACTTTATACAAAGGAATCACATAGTCTGTCCGCTTTTGTGTCTGGCTTCATCTGTGTAACATAACGTTTTGATATTAACACAGGCTATTGCAGGTGTCGATAATTTATTCCTTCCTTGTGAATAACAGCCCAAAGCATTCCATAGTATGAATTTGCCACGATGTTTTTATTCATTCACCTGTTGGCAGATACTTGGACGGTTGGCAGTTTTCACCAATACAAATAAAGCTGCTCCCGTTCACGCTCCCGCACAAATCTTATCGTGGATATTTGTTTTCCTTTCGCTTAGGTAAGTACCCAGGAGTGGAGTTGCTGGAACATAGGATGGGTGCATTGTTAAGCCTGTTCGAAGCTGTTCACCTTTTCAAGGTGGTTGTACCGTTTTACCCTCCCACTAACCATGTACGAGACTGAACACCCTCTACGTTCTTGCCTCTGAGTCTTTGTTTTCACAATTTCCTATACCTGGCAAGTCCCATGGCTACTGCCTGACTCTTCCCCCATTAGTCACCTCTATTAAGCCACCTAATGTCTGTAACAAATAGTCCCAAACTTTGTAATACCTTAAACTCAATGGTGTTTCCTTCTCATTCACTTCCTGTCCAAGGTAGTTCTATGCCAAGGAGTTCATCCCCAAAGAAGGCTTACAACGTGACCCTGTGTCAATGTTTAATTTAGCCAGTGGATGGAGAATGAGAGGATGGAGAAAGAACAAATTTTTCTTTATTGGCTTGTCCCAGAGGTAGCCATCATCCCTTTGACTCATGTCTCAGGGCTGGGAACTCATCCCAGGCCTCCCTTACATGTGTGGAAGGCTGTGAAATGGACACGCCAGCCGGACAGCTGTTTACCAACCACAAGTCTGCACCCTGGGAGCGGGGACAGATCTCCACCACACCGGGGGTTAAAGTCTTACCCTCCCTTCTGATCTGTCTCCACTGAAACTGTCCCACAAGCCGTGTGGAATTAATCCCTCCTACCGCCATACTCCCATCACACTTGCGGCCCCTCTATGTGTAGCTCTTAAGATCCGCCTTTCATTAGTCATTAGTTATTTCCATGTTATGCCCACTAGACGGCGATGTCCTGGAGGGTGCTGGCCATCTTGGATTGCGGTGTTTGGTGCTCAGTGACACCTCCCTAAGCGCTGAATTCATGTGGTAGAGACATATGGCACCCACCAACTCTTCCTCTTGGACACATGACTTGTCTACAGTCCTCGATTCCCCAGCACCTACCTGAGGCCCTGTGACTTGCCAGGCTAACACGCACAAGCCACAGCAACCTGGCCATCTCCAGGTTGATGTGATAAGAGTGGAAATACTTCCCTATATTCTGGATCTCTCTACCCTTGCCTGTCAGTGGGATGTGGAGCTCTGGAAGAGGACCCAACACCTGGCCCAAGCCGAGCCCCTCTGCTGACCCCACGGCTGAGATCGGGCATCGTTTGTTAATCCATCAGCCTACCCTGACTAACACATTCACTTTGCATCAACACCAGCCACCAAACTCTGGGAGCTCAACCGGTTTCCTTGTCTTTCCATTTCCTTTCATTACGTCTCATGATGGGCCAATAATCTGACACCAGGCCCCATGCTGGTGTGGGACGCCAGCGTCCAGGTAAAGAGAGCTCTTATGGTTTAAGTTAATCTGTGGTTTTGTCGTTCAACCTGCTAATAACTCCACTGAGTCTTAAATGTTATGCATCTCTTCTGTGCTCCATTTGATGACAAGCTCTTCAGAGTCAGGTACAAATTCTTCCCCTATACCCCGAGTACATCACTATTCATTCATTTAGGACATACTCGCTGAGTGCCTACTATGTGTCACTTACTATTCTAGCACCAAAGAGAGGGCAGCAAAGAAAAGATTCTCTGTCCTCAGGGAACTTAACGTTATACACTAGGAGAGATGGGCAATAAACCAGTAAGTGTGATTATTGGGGGAAAAAATGGAAACAACAGAAATCCCATCACATAGCCTTATCTTTCCTTCCCAGGTCCTGGCACAGGAACATTTTCACATTTATTTGAGTCAATAATTGATGAATGTCTGTCTCACTCCCAGAGTTGCGAGATCCATGAGTGTGGGGTACCCCTCTAGCACGATGCTAGAGAGCAAACACTCCATAAATATTTCCTGCATCAGAAATAAAAGGAATTATTATGGTAATAGCTATGACCTGCTGAGAGCTGATTACTTCCTGGGGACCATGCAAAAGGTTTGTGGGCATTATCTCATTCAGTCCTTACACCAGCCCTGCGAAGTAGCTGCTATTATCTCCCAAGGGAAGTGGGGCCCAGAGAGGTTAGGTGACCGGCTCAGTGTCACACGGCGAGCAGTAGGTACGGACCTAATATTGAATTCCCACACTTTCCGCAACAAGAAGTGCTTTTCTATGTCCCATATATTCCTTCTCCACAACAAGGAAGCAACAGCTATGGGCCACTGTCTCTGTGAGCCAGAAAATTCCTCCCCTCCTGCACTTTGCCCTGGCCAGCCCAGGCGGCCTTCCCTGGCAGATAGAAGATGCGCGCTTGTGGTAATTACAGACCGTGTTGTCCTTTTCATTTATGTCTTCACAATCCAGCTTGACATTGTGTCATAAAAGTTTATGTACTGTGTTCTCTCCGCTCCTTACTAATATTCTCTGGCATTCTCCCTGGCCATCCAGAATCAATACTATCGCTCCTCTCTCAATAAAGTAGGGAGCTATGAACAAGGCCCAAATGTGCACAATGGCTATTTGCAGCAATTAGACGTCACACTGAGAAATGACCGCACTGAAGGAGAGTGGGCAAGATCTAAGGACCAGCGCGTCACTAATGTCCCTCACTGGGGACCCTGGAAATTGGACTGCTTAAAAAAAATACCCTCTCTCTACTCACCCCTTCTCCTTCTCACATTCTGTGTCTCTTTCTTCCTCACAAGAGATAAGGAGAGAGAAGTGCATTCAAATTAGGGACCTCAGCAATCGATTTTTACTTGCAGTTGGTGGATTGTAATCAATGTTAATTAACCAGATTCTTTTTCAGCAGAGGTTGGGACAGGAGAGTAACTGCACAATATTTTTGACCAAGACAACAGATATTAATGGGCTTGGGTAGGGTCGGAGAGTAGGAGGGAGAGGAGAGGCGGGTGCTAAGCGGCTCAGTGGGAGAGAACAGGTACACAGAAAAAGGAGAGACTTGGACAGATCAAGGTGGTCCTATCCATAGGCTCTGGTAGCCCGGCGGCTCAGCCTTTTACAGATCTTCTGCCAAGGAGCAGAATTCCTTTCCTGGGCCCAGTGGACAGCATGGGGGACATTTCCTAACATGGTCAACTGTCATGGGCAGCCACCAGGAGGATGGCAGGTGACTCGGGCCAGGCTCCTTTCAATGAGCCAATCACTTGGGAGTGTTGCTCATAACTGAACAATGAGGCACAACGAGAAGAACAAGGAATTTAACAATGGAAGGTCGGGTTTGAGCATTAGAAGTTGCTTCCTGGCTCTGGAAATGTGGGTGAGTTACATAGCATCCAGACCCTCCATTCCATCATCTACAGTGGACATGATTACCACTGACCTCATGTCAAGACTCAAGGAAGATGGCATATGGAGGCACACTGTGACATGCTCCAGAAATGTCAGCAGCAACCACTGTTACAGGTAACAAGGACAACACCCCAGGACCACTGATGGCAATCAACCAGCATATGAGATGGGACTACAGGTTCCTTTCTGATCTCTAATGACATAGGATGTTGTCTTTGCCGTTATCCATGCCAATCTTACTTGAAAATCTCCCCTATCTTTAAAGAAAAATCTAGCATTGAAGAGAGGACTCAATCCTTCTCAAAATCCCAGAGAAGTAAAAGAAAGTGGTAACAGCTGGAAACACGATAGAGCTGCCAGAAATCAACCCAAAAGTTGTACCTGCTTTGAAACAGGGCAAGCTTTACAAATTTTTGGACAAAATAAGAAATAAAAACAGAAGAAGCCTCTGGGCACCATCTCCTTGAGCAACCTATCATGGTCAGGTTCTCTGGGCTTCCCCCAGCACACACAGGAGACTCGGAGAGTCACAGCATGGGGGTTGGCTGGCGGGAGACAAATTAACCGATGCTCACCATGTAGGGCATGGCAGAGCCCAGAAGAGGGCTGCATTCCTTCGCTGGAGCTCTAAAGAAAGGACATTCTCAGTGAGGAGAAGAACAAAAGAACAGAAGGGGAAATGAACACAGGAAACTAGAAAGGGAGGGAAAATCAGGACAGCACAAGGAAAAGAAATGATTACCTCACCCCAGGATTTATATACTAAGCTCCTATGCAAATCTTGTCTCATTGATCTGTGACTTCAGTGAATAAAACTGCCTTTTCTGGGGCTATTGATTGTGAAGCAAGCTGAGAAGGCCAGGTCAGTCCTGAGTAGACCTGGGGGGGGCGGTGAGCTCACAGTGGGTGGGCCTTGCACTTAATTAGGGAAGACCAATTGCCCACAGTGACCTAAGGTGCATCCTTGTGGGAGAATGTATCTCCAATAGTCCCCCTATCCCCCCTACAAAAAATTCACTGTATTTTGGCAAATAGGACCATGTCTGCCATGTCATGCTTTAGAGTGGGGCCTCCCTGGGCTTGGTCTAAGGGCAGGGGGCCTGGCACATCTTCAGGCAGGTTGATCCCCAGAAACCAGTGGGATTCAACATCAACCTGAAAGACAGAGTCTGAGCCTTGAGTATGGGCAAATCTGAAGAGTTGGGGAACATAGGACAAGCTTCCATATGGTGCTCCTGGGACTGATGGTGGAGAGATGGGAATGTGAGAATCCTTTTCACTGGCTCATTCCCCAGAGCTGGGTCAGACCGGTGGACTGGGTATACTGAGCTCCATGGGGAGATGTCGCCTTAACGCAAAAGAAGTTGCGAACAAGAACATGATGATGAAGATCCTGTCACTCTCCTGCTGAAAATTTTTCAGTGGAAAGCCATGAAAAGTTATTGACTCATTTTTCAGAGTTTTGTCTCTTCACCGTTAGCACAGGAAGTCTTTCGGTTACACCTGATGTTATCAATCTTGGATGTGAAAGTAGAGGGTAGAGACCTCACCTGTATCCTACAACGGATACAGAAGCATAAAGCTGACCAATCATCCCAGTCAGCCTGAAAATATGGTAAATCCTGTGTCCTGGGAAACCCCTTAACTCTGGACACTCTGGTTCAGTTGGTCACAGTAGGCACGATCATCAAGCGCCCACCAAGGCCCCACTGAGGGCCATCTGAAGCCATCTTAGCCCCAGTGAGGCTCTCCCTGGGCTCCCTTCACAGCCCAGCTGCTTCCTCGGCACAACTAGTCCAGTCTCCCAGCCCTCCACTGCCACAGGCTGAATCCCAAGCTTCCCTCAGTAACAAACACCCTGATCTCTGCCTCAAGGCTGCGTCCTGGAGACCTCTACTGAAATTTCCATGAAGTAATAATTATGGAAGAAAAGACAGAAATGTGATGCTTGAAATCGTGACCCACCCCCCACCCCCCCAAGAAGATGAACTGAAATCCTAATCCCCAAGCACTTCAGAGTGTGGCCTTGTTTGGAAATAGAGGCTTTATAGGTATAACTAGTGAAGTCAGATGAGGTCAAACAGGACTAGGGCGGGCCAATCCAATAGGACTGGCCTCTTTCAGGAAGAGAGAGGGGTGCGGCCGTGATAACGTCATGTGAAGTCACTGAAACATGAGAAAGAAGATGGAGGCAGGGACTGAGTCAAGTGGCCACAGATCAAGGCATGCCTGAAGGTGCCGGATATCGGGAGAGGAAGAGATGGGTCGTCCGTCTGAGGCTTTAGGGGGAGCCTGCTTCTGCCGACATGTTCACTGGTGACTGCCAACTTCCCAGACTGTGAGAGAATGTACTTCTGTTGCTTTGTGTCACTCAGTGTGTGGTACTTTGTTAAAACAGCCCTAGGAAACGAATAAATGATGTTAGAAGGCAAAGAAGACAAGGAGAAGGGCCACAGAAACAATGAAGGAATTCTCCTTGTCCAAGCCAAGGGCTATGGATCCCTTCTGAGGGGATGTCCGGAAGTCAGCCTGTGGTAGGGAAAAGAGCAGTTCAGGCTTGGACCCATTCCAACAAGTCCTGGAAAATACCAGGGGCCAAGAGAGCCCAGCCTGGGTCTGGGGCCTGGGGGTCCTTGCCCTGAAGGAGTATAGAGCTATAGGAGCAGACAAGTCCAGCAGAGAAGATGTGGAGAGAGAGAGGCAGAGGGCTTAGTGCTGAAGCTTGGGAAGTTGTCACATTTGAGGGCTGGGAGAGAAAGAGGGATCTCGAAGATCCTGATAGGAGAGCAAGAGAAAAGCAAGAGAAGGAGTTCATAGAGGGAGACAGGAAAGGGGAGAGAGATCCAGACACATCAGAAGGCGAGCGGAACCAGAAGCAGGCAGTGGCAAGTGGATTCAGTGCCTCAAAGGCTCGATACTCACCCCTTCATTAGGCACTGTGCCGGATCAGGGAATACAGCGGAGAGCAGGACTTTCCTGCCCTCGTGTTGCTTGTAGTCTTATAGAGAAGACAGAGCACTTGAGGGCAGACAAGGCTTCTTAGACTCTGTGGTGAAGGACCAGTTGCCAATTTCTTTGTGGACTGATACCATGTCACATAAATGTCAAGTTGCTATAAAAGCCTCTTAACACACATTTCTGTATTTGCCTGCTCAAAGACTGATGTGGACTGCCTACCACATCCTGAGCAGCTTGGCTGACAAAGATGATGACTGTCTACCAAACAGCTCCTCTTGTTTTTTACTTCTCCAAAGGCACCCAGTGTTGCTCAGGGGGCTATAAGACTACATATCCCAGCTAAGGTGAGGCAAGTTGACAGCTTCTGGTAGAGCTTCCAGGAGAGTTTATAAAGGGAAATGACTCATCTGGGTGACATTCTCTCCAGTTCCTGCCCCTTCATGGATGCAACGCTTGCATTCCAGCAGCCATCTTGCAACCATGAGGCAACACTTAGCAAAAACTTGACGGACCTAGGTCTCTGTCAACCATAAAGCTACTACACCAGCTCAGGAGAGCCTAGGTCCAAATTTCCCCTTATAGGGAAAGAAAATTAAACTTTTATCTTGTTTATGCCACTACAACTTGGGACCATCATCAAGTATATTATTCATCTGTGTCATTAGTTAATAGGCATTTACCATGCAGGGTGGTAAACACTATTATCACAACAACGAGGGAAGGACAGATTACTATGGAATCCAGAGAAACTGCCTGGACGGAGGGTTGGGGAAAGCTCTCTGAAAGAAAGAAACAATGGCAGAATAAATTCCTAAAGGAGGAAAAGTTAAGAAGGGAAAGGGATCAATGGGGAAAGGAGCTTCCCAAGCCCCCACACGTAATCCAGTTTTTGCAAAGATATGAGAGGAGTGGGGACATAGGAAGAACTCCAAGTAGTTCGTGTGGCTGGAACGAGAGTACGAAGAGGGCATGGGAAGGGAAGAAAAGGCACAGCCTGCCTCAGGGTTGTGGCTGCCAAGTGCTGGAACGTGGTTGTCCACATGAACAGAAGGCAGGTACATGACCTTCTAGAAGCTTCTCCCCCAGTCAAACTCAAGAGAGAAACTTTCAGGAGACAGTGTTACGTGCTAGAAATCAAATAGCAGTTTCTAGCTCTGATAGCGTCTCTGATGAGGGGACTCATGCTCAGTTTAGCCAAGTTGCCCACCTCTTGGTTCCCATTCCCAAATCTGTGAAACAGGCTTCGTGGCACCATGCCATGAACCTTACAAAGGCTTTGCGAACACAGGTTGTGCTATCCTACAAGTAAAGAATATAAAGAGGCCATGTTCAAGCCTCTCATTTTACTGGTAAGGCACAGGAGGCCCAGAGAAGTCATCCCAGCTACACAGAGACAGCTGAGCCTGGAATTTAGCTCTTCCAGCAATCAGGCTGTTTTTCTTCTCCTGCAAAGAGCTGAGTGTTATGCACATGAAGTGGATGGTTATTGTTCCTGCCAAAGGGAACACAGCAGAGCAAGATGATACTTTCTTATTTCAAGAAACCTAGTACTTGAAGGTGCTTGGAATAACACATACTTTTGAAACTAACTAAATATTTGGAGTGTGTCTTCCCATCCTTCCTTTCTGCTCTGAAAGCAAAAACAAGTCTCTGTAATTTGGTGAGGGGGACTGAATTAGATAAAGGGAAAATCGAACTCAGTAACCACAGATGGGAAAGTGCCCTCAAGTATTTAGACCAGATTCACATCATTGGAGGTAACTCTTAAGTTTCCACTGAATCACTGAGAAAACACAGCTAACCCCCTTTGGTGACTTCACAGTGGCTCTCTGAAAAGGTCACTGTAATCCACCCTCTTCATTCCATAAACTAGCATCTCTGAAAGCCCTGTTGGAATGACCATTACTTGGGGGACTACAGAGAAGATTCGTAACCAAATGAAATAATATTATAGTAATAACTATTATTTACAGAAAGTTTGCCTGTATTTGGTTTCATGCTTATAATATCCCTGAGGCATTGATTAATGCTGTGAAGTGTGTAAACCTGGCGATTCACAGACCTTTACCCCTGGGGCTAATAATACATTATATGTTAATTTAAAAAAATTAAAAATAAAAAAAATTTTAAAAATATCCCTAAGGCATGAGGACCGCTGTCCCCATTTTCTGGATGAAGAAACCAGGCCTGGATGCTCCACTGACGTCCTTCCCATCCAATCAGTTACCACGCCCTGCTGAATCACAGTGTCGCTTCCATGGGTGTTAGTTTTCCCAGTGCTTTCTGGAAAGCCTGGTGTCTTCTATTCACTTCTTCCCAGATGTTCTTGTCTGGGAACATCGCCCTCCATTCTCAGATATGTGTGGGATATTCTCAGGTATCATGGCATCACCACAAACTCAACAAAACTTGTGTTCCCTTGCAAACTCCCTATTTATCTGAACTTTTTTCTTGTAACTCAATTGCCCAAAACTGAACCATACATTCTCCATTTTACCGAAAAAGGTCTATTTACAAACTCCTGAATGTACCTTGTACTTCCTACCCTAGCTCATGCTGTTGCCTCCCTCAGGCTCGACTAAAATTCCACCTTTTCTCTGAAATCCTCCCTGATCTTCCCAAGAAGGTGCTTCAACATGTGCAGAAAAATAAAAGAACAAGGATGTTCACTACAATGCTGTTTCTAATGGAGTGAAAAATCTCAGATTGGATCCTATTAATCCTACTAATCCTATTAATCCTATTAATCCTACTAATCCTATTGATTAGTAAGAGACATTAATGTGTACATGCATGATGGAATATTATACAGTCAGTAAAAATAAAACAAGAATAAGATATATCTACATGTACTGATAAGGGTTAGAGAACAATATGTATAATATATGGTCCCAGTACATAGAAATGTTTCCACATGGAGGCATCTGGGTGGTTCATTCAGTTAAGTGTCTGCCTTTGGCTCAGATCATGATTCTAGGATCCTGGGATCAAGTCCCGCATTACACTCCTTGTTTAGCAAGGAGACTGCTTCTCCCTCTCTGTCACTCCCCCTGCTCATGATCTCTCTCTCTCACTCTTTCTCTCTTTCAAATAATAAGTAAAATCTTTTTAAAAATGTTTCTATATGCATAAAAATTCTGAAAGGCTACAACAAAATTCTTAATAGTGCCTATCTCTGAGATTAGAGATGGAAAAGTGGAAAATTATACTCTTTTTACTAAATACATTCCTAAATTATATTCGTTTTTATGGCAGTGAATTACCTTTATAATACCAAACTTTCCCATTTTGGAAAAAAATTTTTCTCTTTTGAATTGCTGAGAGCCCATAGTATGTCTGGAGGATCTGGATATGTCTTACACATTTGTTATCCTCCAGGGCATGCAGCACACTGCCTCGCATGTCAAAAGTTGTCTTAAATTGGGATATTTTCATTGGGTATAAAGCACTGACATAGAAGATTAAATTTAAGAACCCTGCTTCATGGCATTTCCTTGTATATATTGTGGATGGTCCTGACACATAAACACACACATAATTCACCACCACCACCTTCACACTCACGAGTAGAAACTAAACAAGGCAAAGAATGCATAACCATTCTTCAAAGGGAAAACCCGTTCATCAGATTTGGAGAGAGAAGCTGGACCACTCCGAGATCTCAAATAAGGGGGAATAAATGAGGACAAATTTGTTGACTCTTACCCAATCCCTGTTTTCTCATGGTTCTAAGGTTTTAAAATGTCTCTGGGAGATATTGTATTATAACCAGGGTCAAAATCTATCACCAAGATAAAAGAAACTGTTTAAAGTGTCAGTGAAGGGATGGGAATGTATAGGCTTCTGTACTTACCTCTTCCTGCTTGTTTGCTTATTGTGGTCAGTGTAAATAATTTAAACTGTTGGGTTATATTCTTGAATATCAGTCACTGTGGTAAGGTGTGAAACACAGGCAGCAGGACTGTCTTGTCGATGGACCTTCTTAAGGACAGGAAACGGGGCGCCAAGTGTCCTTTCAACAGACAATAGCTGTGACTACGGGATTCTTTGGAGACCTAAGGACATACCAGAAGCAGAGCTTCAAAAATATAAATAGAAATGTCTGGCAAATTGGGAAAGAAAACCAGGCTCCGGAACTACCCAGCAATAATAGCAACGTGGTCTCAGTGGCTGGACAAGGATATTAGGGCATATCATCACTTCCAGAACCAGTCCTCCCACCCAAAAGATATTTTTAAATGTTAGTTCCACCTGCCATACTAGTTCTTGAAAGGTGTAAGTTCACCAAAATCCCTTTGTGGGTTTGTGATCTGTGGGGAGACAATACTTAAATATTCTCATCCATTCATCAAAAACCGTTACTGATACCAACTTTGTGCCTGTTAGGATACAGGGCAGAAAAGAAGAAGGTGAGAACTTCCACCATCAGGGAACTGAGACAACATGCAAGAGTATACAACTACAAAATTAAGTAGGGTTCACACTGGGTAAGGTTTCAGGGGATTTGTTCATCAGGAGATTTTTAGGTGCCTCTTATGAGCCCTGCAAATGCAGAGAACCCTGTGGGACACCAAAGAAATACGAGATGAAACTCAGATGCTGCTCTCCAGGACCTTAGCATCTTCTTGGAGATTGCAAGACTTTCAGTGGGAAATGATGTGAGAACAATGGTATTGAGTAAGATACTGAAACATGAAGTACAAAGAGAAGGGATAAATTGAAGTTTAAGAAAAAGGTCAAAATGTAGTTGAAGGCTTCCATTCGATTCAATTCTACACATATCTGTGGAACTCCTTACTATGTAGCAGGCATTAGGTAGACACTTGGGAGATGAGACTAATAGGACAATTTTGGACAAAATAGATTTCTTCCCTTCAAAGCACCGATAGTTTAGTAAGGCAGACAAGATATATATAGGTAAATACAACTAATACCAGATGCTATCAGTTGGACTTAGTATATCTGGGCCTACTCACTCTGTTCAAACAAAGATGGATAATGAGTTCCAAATCACTTAAGAAGATTTGGGGAATGAAGAAGGAGGAGGAGGAGGCAGAGGAAGAAAGAAAAAGAGAGAGAGGAACAAGGAGGAGGAAGGAAAGGAGGGAAAAGATAAAGGAGGAGAAGAAGAGAAGGGAAGGGGGGGAGGGGAGGGGAAGGGAGAGGGAGGGGAAGGAAGACCTTGAATCAGAATGGCTTAAACCATGAGAAATTTGCCATTCACATAACTTCAAGTCCAGAGGTAAGATGATCCCAAGCAGACATTACTTCCAGTTCTCTGCCCTGCTGTCCTCGTTATTGGCTCTTTTCCAAAGCTAGTTCCACATGGCTGCAGCAGTTCTAAGCCTCTCTTCCAGATGTGACACCAAAGAGGAAACAAGGGACAGTTGTGTTTAGAGATTGCTCTCCCAGAAGACCCCCAGCAGACTTTTGTTCCCGTCACATTGGCCAAAGTCAATGTAACCCTGGAGCTATGACCAGCTGGGAGCTGGACCCTCTGCTAGACGTTATACTCGAGACAAAGTCTCTCATTCAAAATATGAGGAAACAGGAATATAATAGCCAGCTACAGCACCATGAGCTCTCAGAACACTCAAGGGTACAGAGCACCTCTGTAGATCAGTTGGTTAGGCATCTAACTCTCAATTTCCACTCAGGTCATGATCTCATGGGTTGTGAGATTGAGCCCCAAGTTGGGCTTCACACTCCAAAGGGAGTCTGCTTGAAGATTCTCTCCCTCTGCCCCTCCCTGTGCTCACTCTCTCTCAGATAAATAAATAAACAAACAAATAAATAAATAATTTTTTTTAAAAGAGTGGTATTAGGTGGGAATGGGGAGTAGAAGAATGAAGAAAAAAACTCATGGAACAGTAAAAGTAGCTGGCAGAAGAGGAGGGGGTCAGAGGCAATGAGAGAAGCAAGTTCTAAGACTAGAGGCAGAATCTGTGTCTTGACCAAGTCATGTGCCAGGTAGGCACTGCCATAGTGCTACATTCCCAGTGTCTGGTGAACTGGCTGGAAAATATTAACCCTTCAGGGAATGCCAGCTGGATGTCTGAACAACTGAGTAAATTAATGAGCATGGAGTCTGAAAATTAGCTGGCAGTCGTGAATTTCTAGTGGGAAGACCAGGGTCCTTTATGCTGTGTGAAGAAGTAAGAATTCCATCTTGAAGACTATGGGAATCTGCAGGATATCTGAATGCGAGGATGGCACAAGCACATTTTGGTTTTGTTGAAGACCATGCTCACTGGAGTATGGTCTAAGAAAGACTAGAAGCAGCATGACAGGTCAGCAAGAGTCTGCACAATAATAAAATCCAAAGCGGATCAGAGACCAGTCACCACCACCCAGTGGTGAGTCTACCACACAGAAAAATCTGGATCTCTCGTCTTGGCCTTGCAGCAACCTGGGTGTTGTTGCAATGGTATTTCCTTATGACCTATTAGCATCCTCTTAAAGGAGAACCCTCTTGCTAGTTAAAACAGACTAAAAGCCTATTATTACTTGACCAGCTTCTGGAACAAGGTATTATATATCTCAAGACTTTTTAGGGTGTGATTTCTTTCAAGTGCCTATAGAGACAGAGCATGGGATTAGCTGAGAGATTTCCTGCCTCCATAAAGGACTCAGCCATTCAGCTCTTCCCTGCCTGCTTCCGGTGGGCCCAGCACAGCTCATTCCCAAAGACCAATTGCTATGGGCTGTCATTGTCTCATCTATTAAAAAAAAAAAAAAAAAAAAAGGTAAGGGCAGGGAGGAATCAAAACCTGATTTAGCCTCAGGGAGCTGTTGAGGGTGAAGAACATTCTGTCTGCTAGGAGCTCTGAACTCTTCAAAAGAGTGAAGAAGGTGTATTATTCATGCAAGACAGTGTTTTTCACTCTCACTGTGGAGACCCTCACTGGGGAGTGGAGAAGATGGAGCACTGTCCCTCCACCCTCTCTGCACACTCCTGACCCAAGCCCAACCTCAGAGATGTGGGGAGGAGGGGACATGTTGCCCGCAGCCTAGCCCTGAGACAAGAGAACCCGTGGCAGGTGCATGGTAGGCAGTCCCGGAGCAAGCACCCAGCCCCAGGCCAGCTGTGGTCTGGGCCAGGCTCAGAGGTTGCCTGCTCCCACCCAGCTCCCCTCCAGGGCAGAGACCCTTCCATAGCCTCCCTCGACCTTCACAGAAGCCCCATCTCAAATCCTAGGTCAGACTTGAGATCCATTGGTAATGAATCACCGGGACTAGAATTTGGTTCAGCCAGTGCACGTTTGTCGGGGTAATAATGAGGGTTTTTATCCATCTTGCATGTTGGCCTGTTTTTCCTTTTGGCTACAGTCACCACCCAAAGAGGATTACAGAAAGCAAAATATTGCAATTCACTGGGGATCATATTTCCCTCGCCTCACACTTTGCCTTCACTTGCTGCTAAAAAACCAAGGCTCAGAAAGGCTACCCTGGAGCTTAGGAGCTGGGGGACACAGAGGGGCCCGTGGGACAGCAATGGGTGGCACAGGCTTAGCAACCCCCCTCCCCCCCGCCCAGAACTTCATCATGCATGCAGCCAAACGAGGGCTGGGTTTCCAGAAACCTGTGCAGGGGCCAGGAGAGTCGATGTTTGAGCCTTGAGGCAAAGACCTCTTGGTGAAAAAATGTCCCTGGAGAGAAGCTGGCTTGTGTCTTGTGTTTTTCCAGAGAGGAGCAAAAGGTCCAATGTCCTCACTTGTGCTGATGAGAGGACGACAGCGGGTCCCCAGTGCCATGACAAGCTGCCTCCTGACACTTGCACACACAAGCACAGCCCACCCCATCCCCACTTTCCTGGTGAGGAAGAGGAATTTGATGATCTGTTTTTGTGGGCGTCCCAGAAGGGCATGGGGGCATTTACCAGTTTGTTTCTTCTCCGGGACAATTGTTGGATCTGCTCAGAAGGGAGCCTTGCTGGGATATTCAATATCATGCATTTGTTGCTTTAAAAATACCAGTGCCCCAGCAAGAGAAGGTCATGTACTTCTTGTTGGCACATGGCCCCAGACTTGGTGTTTTCTTTGTCTTGGAGAATCGCTTAGGTTTAATGGGTGTTGCATACAAAGAATGATGGGAATTTAGTGATCACTTCAAAAAAAAATTAAAAAAAAAAAAAGAAAGAAAGAAAAACAGGAGAAATCGAGCAAAAACAGGCCATCCTCAGTTCTTGCCCAGATCCCTAACAAGCCACTCAGAACTGTTCTCCTCCCTCAGGAAACCTTTGGTGGTACCAAGGACCTCAGGATACATTTGGTGCAAAAGAAGCCGTTCTTTAATGCCCAGAGCTTCATCTTCTCTCCATGGGCCACATGAGCAATTTCCTTCCACCTGTCCCATGGACTGCCTTCGGCTCCACCCCTACCAATCCCACTCCCGGGGCCCGTGAGCTCTGGGAAGTGATTTCAATGTGGTCATTTCCTGAAGAACCCCACAGAGGTAGGAAGCTCATTCCATGGTATTTTCTCTTAAGCTGTCCTGGCTGATTCTTGCATCTCAGTAAGTCACATTCAACCCAAGAAAACTAAGTAATAATTATTGCAGAAATTGAGGAATGGGGTGCTCCTGATGATCGCTGTTTCTTTGCCCTTGGGCAACCTGCTCTTCGGGCGCTTGCTTCAGGGCATGTCAACTGGTCAGCTGGGGTGGGAGGGCTCCGCCCCTACATTTGAGAGGGGACAGAACATTGAGACATAAAGGGCCCTGAACATTCCATCCCTGGCCTTAGTTTGCCTGGCCTATACATATTCTTTTTTTTTTTTTTTTTGCTTTTCAAGGCAATCCTGGAAGCATCTCCTTCAGCAAGGCCTGCTTCTCCCCCCTTCCCTAAGGAGAAGGGCCTGGCCTGGTTTACCTCTGTGAATTCCCAGCCCTTGGCATCCCATAAACATAATGATAGTATTAGCCACCACTTAGTGAGTACTATACCTTGCACTGACCACTTTGTAAATATCATCTCCTGCCATTAAAATATGTTTAACTGAATTTAAGTGGCCTGCAGAGCAGGAATGACACTAATTTAAGGGGCATGGTGGTAACCTGGATTTGGAATCAGAGAGACTTCCATTCAAATCTTGACTTTGTCACTCATTGGTCACTTGAAACTCTGGGCCTGAGTTTTCTCTTATCTAAATTGGAGGAAATAAAAGTTACCCTGCCTGCTCCATAGAGCTGTCAGGAAGAAATTACAAAGAAATATTTGTGAGATATTCCTTTGTAAGTTTGAACATTTTTTAAAAATTGAAATGTTCCTACAAATCTAGCGGTACCAACAGCCCGATTACACAGTGGGACTGTCACGGTTTATGGGGAGGTATGGTATGAGGAGAGGTCAGACTTCCCAAAATGTCTTCCCAATGACCTATCATAAATTATTCCATCTCGTCTGGCTCATAATTCCCACAACCAGTATGAGTAATAGCATGGACAGCAAAAGAGGTTGTTGCCACGTCCCTGTATTAGTTATCACTCACCATGTAACAAATTAGCCCCAAACTAGGAGCACTTGGCAGTCCACAGATCTGCAACAGTGTTTGGACAGAACAAACCCAGCAATACCCCTTTTATCAGCCTCCAACCATCCTCCAACATTTTTTCCAGTCACAACTTTTGGGGCCATCTTCTCAGCCACCTTCTGCCTCTGGAACCCATCAACACCCTATTTTGAGGTTAGCTCCTTATTACCAGTCCACCATGAGCTCCCAGATTCATCAGAATTATTACACGGAAGTAGGTGCCACTGTCAGCTGCCTGGTCAACATGTATCTGCTGGCCTCCTACCCATATCTCTCTCTGGGCTTCTATTTCGATTGCGACAATATGGCTCTGGAGGGCGTGAGCCCCTCTTCTGCTAGTTGGCTGAGGAGAAGCACAAGGGCTTGAAGATGCAAGACCAGAGCAGTGGCCATGTCCCCTTCCAGGATGTGCAGAAGCCATCCCAAGACGAGTGGGGTAAAACCCTGGACACCATGCCAACTGCCCTACTTCTGGAGATAAACCTGAACCAGGCCCTTTTGGTTCTGCATGCCCTGAGATCGACCCATGGAGACGGCCATCTCTGTGACTTCCTGGAGAGCCATTTCCTAGATAAGGAGGTGAAACTCATTAAGAAGATAAAGACTACCTGACTCACCTCTGCAGGCTGCTGCCTCCCAGACTGGGTTGGGTGAGTATCTCTTTGAAGGGCTCACCTTCAAGCAGGACTAGGACACTCTGAAGCCCAGCATCCTTTGAGGGGCCCCTCTGGTATCCTCTGGTGCCAGGACTTGGGCCTGAGACTCTCTTTGAAGCCACTAGGAAGCTTTTTAACCACCCTGGAGCCCTCTCCCAAGCCGAGGACCAAATGGAAACAAGAAAGCTTTTTGCAGCAAAACAACCCCCAACAAATAAACAAACAACAACAACAATAACAAAAACCAATTAGCCCAAAATCTAAGTAGCTTAAATCAACAATGAACACAGTGTCTTCTGTAATTTGTATAGGTCGGGAATTTGGAACAGCTTTGCTCAAGGTTTCCGGTGATGTGTGTAGTTAAGATTTGGGCTGGGGTTGCAGTTATCTGAAGGCTTTATTAACCCTGAAGGATTCACATCCAAGATAGTTCACTTACACGGCTGTTGATAAGAGACCTCAGTTCTCCTTCCTATGACCTTCTCTACAAACTGCTTGAATGAACTCATAGCATGGTGTCTGGCTTGTCTCAAGTGAGCAGTCCAAATGCAAGAACAAGGAGGAAGCCACCATGATTCTTATGACCCAAGCCTTGAAGTCACAGACCGTCACTTCCATCACATTTGATTTTTTTGGAAAGTAATTGATCTTTCAGGCCTATATTCAAGGGGAGAAGAATTAGGCTCCACCTTTTAAGATAAGACTTGTCGAAGAATTTTTGGGTATATTTTAAAATCATTACCTCCACCATAAAAATTCACCTATTATCTTGGGGGGCCTCTTCTACTAGTGCTCAGCTGGGCTGAGCAGGTGGGGGTATTAAGAGGCAGACAAGATTCCAGGCTAGGAGAGGTCCCAAGTCAGGCACAGAGATAAAAGACTCTGGGCTACCAGGCCATAAAGTACTTTAGGGAGAGACATTCATGACCATGGGGCATACCCTTGGAGAGCATTGCTTTGGTCTTGCTTAAAGGCTGACCAAAGGTTTTCATCCCAGAACAGTTAATCTTTGTCTTTCTCTTGTTGAATGGCTTACTCTCCATATTGACAGGGGGTTTAAAGAACCACTCCTGGAAGGTTTGACTGGTTTGGAAAATGGAGGCAAAATCTTCTGCTTTGAAAGGCATTTGTTCTCCTGATATAGGTCAGTCCTGCTTTCTCTTGGGCTTTGGCCCGCCAAGGGTTGATCAAGGGTTTAAAGCAGAGGAACATGAACTTAAGAGCCAACAGGGGATAGGCAAAGGGAACATAACAAATCTAAGAAATAATTCGGAGTGGTAAGCATTGTGACAAACAGGAAAGAAGGCTAAGATAATTTAATACTAGAAAAAGTGAAATATCTGGACCTTTCAAGAATAACTGGATGTTGCTTCTGAACTCAAGATAATCCTTAGTATTCCAGAAAACCACAATGACCCATAGGTAAAAATGGATATTTAAGAGAGTCCATTGAAAAATGGAACTTAGGAGTAGTGGAATCTCTCGGTGGGCCCACTACATCCTTGAACATATTCTTTTGTCATTTTCATAGTTCCTGACAATGTAGTTTGAGTGGATATACTCGGCAATCAGTAGAACAGCCACAGTGGTTCCTTGACTTGTAGAAGGAGGGCTTTCGGGATCAGGCAAGGCAAAAGTACCTGCAGCACTCCCCTCTATACCAAAATAATGAATCCTTGGGGCACCAGCACAGGTAGTCCACCAACAAAGACTTTGGCAAAAAGTCTTTTTTGCCATCACATGGTGATCCCTCCCACATCTCTTTAACTGGCCTGTTCGGCTCTGCAAAAGACAGAAAATTAGGGGGCATTATTTTAAGTGTTATTAAGTGATGACTACAATTAAAGCTGCTCTTCTAAAGGTTGTTTTTTCATCCTGTGGGTCTGCTGTGTGACTATGGATCTGGTGAATATATTTTTTCTATTAGAAATTTGTTTTTACCTGGTAGGAATAACAGTACATATTCACCATTCTAGACTCAGAACTTCATTAATTCTTTTGCTTTATGCCATAACTTAGATCAGAGGGGTTTTTTTAATGCAACTTTTTTGATTGAGGTATAATTGATGTATGACAATATAACCATTTCAGGTGTATAACATAATAATTTGACATTTGTATATATTGCAAAAAGAGCACCACAATAAATCTAGGTAGCATGTGTCACCATACATAATTACATACTTTTTTTCTTGTGATCAGAACTTTTTCTTAAGATCTACTGTCTTGGCAATTTTCTTTCTTCTTTTTTTTTTAAGATTTTATTTATTTATTTGACAGAAAAGAGAGACAGCTAGAGAGGGAACACAACCCAGTGGGGAGAGCGAGGGAGAAAGCAGGCTTTCTCCCTCAATCCCAGGAGGCTCAATCCCAGGACCCTGGGATCATGATCTGAGCCAAAGGCAGACACTTGATGACTGAGACACCCAGGTGCCCAGCAACTTTCAAATATGCAATAGAGTATTATTAATTATAGTTGCCACAGTGTACATCACATCCCTAGAATTTGTTTTATCACTGGAAGTTTGTATCATTTGACTGCCTTCATCCATTGGGCTTACCCCTATCTCCCACCTCTGGCAGCCACGAATTCATTGTAGATCAGAGGAATTTTTGATCTTCTTACTAGCCCATAGAACATTATGCTGGACCACAGCTGAGATGCCATAATGCTAAAAGACCAAGTGAGCAAGCAGAAACAGATATTCTAGACACCCTATAAAACCCATGTGTATCAAAGTTTGGGAAATACATCCACTGGAAACTACGGAATCTGACAGACATTTCTAGAAGTTGATATGTCTGTAAAATATCAAAGTATGTCTTCCAAAGTGAAATAAAACCCATCATACCATGCATAACTCACCACTAAGAACAAGCTTGGCTTGGACCTCACAGGAGTTTGGAGGCATCATATACGAGGTATGGATGTACGCCTCCGACCCTGTTGCTGAGTAATGCATAAGGTTACTATCCTCAAGGGAGTCCCAAGCGAGAGAAGCTGATTTAGGCCACAACACAAATAATTCTGCCACTAGGTCTTCAGACTGGTGAATTCAATGGGGCTTGAAGTGTCAGTGTCTGTTCAGGATGGTCTATGGTGCCCGTGTCAAGCCCTGATGGAAGAGTCACAAAGGAGAGTTCTAGAGTTTGAAGGCACAGGTTTGCCCTCAATATCACGAGGATATACTTTTTTAAAAATCAACTTCACTGAGGTGTAACTAACATACAATAACATGTACCCACTGGGTCAAGATACGGAACATTTCCACCAAACCAGAATGCTTCCTTGTGCCCCTCTGCACCAATCCTATATCCCTTCCCCAGAACCTCACCCAAGGTAGCCACTGATTCTGTCATTCTTGATTTGATTAATAGGTTCTCAGGTCTTACATAAGCAGAACGAGGCAGTGTGAACTTCTTTGTGTCTGGATTTTTTTTACTCGGTGTAATGTTTTTGAGGGTCTTCCATTCTGTCACATGTACCGGTAGTATTAGCAATGTGTTCCTTTCTTGTTAATGACCAGTATTGCATTGTACGGACATACTCCAATTCCTTTATCCATTAATAAACATCTAGATTGCTTCCAGGTTTGGGTTCTCAGGAGTAAAAGGACTATAAACATTCTTGTAAAGTCTTTGTGTGGACAAATGTTTTTATTTCTCATGCACCTAGGAGTGCAATTTCTGGGGCATATGGCTAGTGTATATATAACTTTATAAGAAATGAATGAAGGGTTTTTCTAAGTGGTTGTACTGTCTTACATTCTCGTCAAGAACAGATGAGAGTTCCAGTCGCTGCATATCTTCAACAATACTTGGTACTATCAATGTCTTTAATTTTAGCTCTTCTAACAGGTGTATAGTAGTCTTTGCTGTGGTTTATATTTTCAGTCTCTGATATCTAATGATGCTGAAGATCTTTTAATGGGCTTATTGGCTATTTTTAAAACTTGTGAAGTGTCGGTTAAAATTTTTGCCCCTTTTTAACTAGGTTCTTTTCCTTATTTTTGAGCTGTAAAAACTCTCTGTGCTTTCTGGAAACAAAACATTCGACAGATGCATGCATTGGGAGCACTTTCTTTGAGTACCATATTAACCAAGGACATACTAACCAATGCCCAGGAAGCAATGTGTTAACAGTCACTTCCACAATTAAGGAAATCAAGGCAAATATGGCTTCAGTAACTTTTTGCTAGCACATAGGAAATAAAAAATAGAAGTCAGGAGCCTCTAATAAATGCTTGTCAAATGCCAAGTTGCTAATAAATATTTGAGAGTAAATGCAAGAAGGCAAGAAAGTGTTTGAGTTACTGGATTATACAGCCTCCCAAAGAGCAGCATAACTGTTGAGACTGGAATAGCGAACGCCAACTTCTACCAACTCAGAATATCTTTCTTGTTCCATGAAATTGACATCAGGCGAGAGGTTTCTTGTTTTATTTACTGGGTTTAAAGCAAATGCCAAAGTCTGTAAAATTTCAGCCCAATTTCTTCCTGCTCCCGAAACTATAGAATACTTTGTGGCAGAAGTCAATACCACGGACCCTGAGATTTCCATTCATTTGTAATTAAAAATGTATTGTTGTGTTATTTTGTATAACATATGATATTTCATATTATATATTTTATATTGAAAGAAACTGTCATAATCAAGAAACTTATCACAATCTTTAGTATATATAAATTATATAGAAATGCATGGCATGTCCTATATCCTAATGAAATGTATTATTTTTTAATTACTCCTTCAATGTGCCAGGCCCCATTCTGGTACTCAGTCTCCAAAGATTGCTAAGAGACAGGTTCCCAACCTTGAGAAACTTACAGCCATGTGGAAAAGATGGAAATGTTTTTATAAAAATTTTGTAAAACTGCAAAGAGAAGGGGCGCATGGGTGTCTCAGTTGGTTAAGCAACTGCCTTTGGCTCGGGTCATGATGCCAAGGTCCTGGGATCGAGTCCCGCATCGGGCTCCTTGCTCAGCAGGGAGTCTGCTTCTCCCTCTGACCCTCTCCCCTCTCATGCTCTCTCTCTCACTCTCTCTCAAACAAATAAATAACATTTTGAAAGAAAGAAGGAGGAAGGAAGGAAGGAAGGATGGAAGGAAATGCAAAGAGAAGGGACGCCTGGGTGGCTCAGCTGGTTGTGTCTGCCTTCAGCTCAGGTCTTGGATCTCAGGGTCCTGTGATCAAGTCCTGCATCAGGCTCCTTGCTCAGCAAGGAGACTGCTTCTCCCTCTGCCTACTGCTCCCCCTGCTTGTGCTCCCTCTCTCTGACAAATAGATAAATAAAATCTTCTTTAAAAACGCAAGAAAAAAAATCTTTGTTTATAAGAAATGCTTTCTAAAATATTTAGGGGTAAAATATTTAGGCATCGTGTCCACAACTTACTCTCAAACAGTTCAGAAAAACATTATATATACATGCATGTATCTGCACACATGGGTACCTGTCTAAACAAATGTGTATACATGTGTGACAGGCACACACACACTTTTAGAGAGAGAGAAATAAAGCAAATATGATAAAATATTAGCATTTGAGGAATCTGGTTAAAGGTTATAGCGCCTGCCTTCTCCATGAAGCAATATTGCACTCAAAGAAATAAAAATTGTTCTTGGAGGCCAAAAAATCTTACTCTTTTTCCATGTAAAGTTCAGATATACATAGAAGCCATAAACAGATATTTATTATCTGTGGTATTAAAATTTCATGGCAGAAAGCAATTAGGGGGAAAATACCTAAAAGGCTCTTGGGGAGTGATGAGAAAACGATTAAGAAATGCTGGTAGAGAGGAATTCTTTATGCTCTTATTGCAACTTTTCTAGAAGTCTAGAATTATTTCGGAACAAAAAGTATAAACATTGCGACGTGCCAGTGTTGAGAAAGTTAGGGGAGCACAGATGAGTTGGCCCTAATTCTGCAGGGGTAGGTGAGGGCAGCTCTGGCTCAGGGGGCACGGGAAGTCCCCACCAGGAAGGTGAACTTGCCCCAAGTCTTGAAGGAGAGTCAGGAGTGTGCTGGGTAGATAAGGACATGGCCTAATCCCAACGAGCCTTGGAAGATTAAATTCTATATCATTTAGTTACATTGTTTAGCATATTTTACCATATTCTAATGAGATACGCAGTGATAAGCCATGTCTTTTCTAAAGGATGACTTGTAATTAAATAGCAATCCTTTGTGAGGCAGAAGATCTAACTCAAACTTTCTGAAGAAATGGGAGTTTGAGGGCAAACAGCCTTTTTCTTCTACGATTCCCTGTTTATCCAAACGTTCAGTCTCCGAGGGAATGGCTCTGGATTCATGATTTACAGGCTTGGGGAACCCTTTGGGATTTGGGAGCCGGAAGGGCCACCTGTGACATTTGCCTTGAACTCCAGGGCCGTGTTGGGTCAGCCGGTCTGAGTGAGGCGGAAGGTGTCTGTCACATTCAGGAACAGCAAACTCTGCCTTTCTGTGCGCTGGAAATCCGACACTGGGCCGTGGAAATGCACGGAGTCAGAAAGCGTGCTGTGAGAAGGGGTGCGGGAAGGGGAAAACGCTGGAAAAATTGTACTTTTCTCCCCATGACAGTTGCCTTTTGTTTGGACAAATAATTTGAGGAGAGAACAAAAAAGCAGTTGTTTGCTTAATGCCAAGCCACAAAAACACGGAGCCTTCCCGGCCCCAGCTAGGAGCACATTCCTGGTCCCAAGCATTCCTGATGATTTGCCCCCTGGTGCTGCAGCTCGAGGTGACACAAGAAAGCGTCCACTGTCCCTGGCGCCCCTTTTGCTGGGCGGGGGCCACCTCCCTCATTCATAACTCAATAGGACACGGGTCCAGGGAGGCCAGGGAGCTCAGGGCCAGGCCAGGCCAAACCAGAGGGTGGCTGTGATGGGGTGGGGTGGCCTGAAAGCAAGTCATTAATGCACATGGATGCCCTGCCTGCCAGCTGCCTGTGTCCTTGGCCAGAAGAATCTGCAGAAAGAGTACAAAACCTTGTGTTCAAAAGCTTTGGAGTTTGTAACATATACAGACTCATACACACATATACACATGCCCAGAAACACACAAACTGCTTGTGATACATACATTTGGTGCCAACATAAACAGGGCCTGGGCCAAAAACTGTGTTGGTTAGCAACTGGCCAATGAAGTGTTTAAAGTTAGAGGCCAACAGAAAAACCCGAACAGTGGTGTTTTTCCTAAACCTGAAGTCACCAGTTAGTATTACTTTTCCTTTGCAGAATGGTTTTCTAATATCTTCACTCAGGAAAGATCCTGTCTGCAAAAAGGCCCACGACGGGTTTGCTCTTAGGTGAGTTCATTACCGTAAATCCATCCACGGCCGGTTCCAATAACAATTACAAGGCCATCAAGCCATGAAACCCAATGGCCGCTTTGAATTTGTGACCAGTGCCAGTGAGAGGTGGGGGTGGGGGTGGGGGGTTCGTTCTGGGCTTCTAGAACAGCCAGGTCTCCAAAGCTTGTGGAAGCTCTGAGGCCCCAAGAGAGGAAAGAGCAGCTTGTCAGGCCAGCCAACTGACACCTGGGAGAGCAGGCTGGGGAGGAAATGCGTGCCGTTCCCCCGAACCAGCCCGAGTCTGCCCCTGGCACCACGTAGAGTGGGCACGTCATCCTAGGGCCATGGCCACATAGTAAGGAGAATCCACTTCCCTACAGTCCCCCACCTTCAAATGTTAAAGACCCCTTCTACCTTCTAGTGAAACCCGTTCCCAGGGGAGTACCAATGTCTATTCTTTACCACTTAGTTGGACGTCACCCTTACCAGGTCACTTGATGTGTTGCACTTGAACTCTGTGGCCTAACAGCCTTGACTTCTGCTAGAAGAACTAGTGTCCTTAAACAGCAAATAGGAGGGGATTTGGTAGGGCTAAGGGCAGGATTTCTCAAAGCTGTCCCAACCCCCTGCCGGTTCTTTCCTCTCAGCCTCCAGACGTCAGCTCAATTCTCCATTACTAAGTCAAGTTCCAATGAGATGGTGTCTTGGTCCCGACACCTTCGCCCTCACTGAAGTTAAGGCCCAGGTCTGGATTGGATCCATCTCCATTCTCCATCAAGGGTCCAGGCCTTTGCCCAGCATACAGCACATGCTCAAGCAGTTTGCTGAATAAATAAATGAATGGTTAAATGAGGGCTTGGATGGATGCATGAGTGGGGTGGATGGGTAGATGGATGATAGATGGACGATGGGCACCTAGATGAACAATGATGGGTGGATGATGGAATTCCAATACAACTCTATCTGGACCCCGCCCAAGCCCCTAGGATCCCGCCTCCCCAAGAACACTGTTGTTTCGGAGCAGCTTAGAGAAGACAGCCAATAGGTGATGGCGCTACTGGGTGTTCATGATGAATTACTGCCATAGCGACTGAGAAAAGCCAAGAGAGCAACCAAGGAGTAGGGCTGGGATGATAAAAGGCAGAGAGGGAGAAATAGGTTGAGAAGGGTGCAGGCAAACAGACCACAGGCAACTAGAGGAGAAAGGCAGCAGCTTCGGGGACCCGAAGGAAAAACAGGGAAGAGGGACGTGGAGACTAACCGTGGGGAGGGGGAGGCAGCTGAAGGGGGGAATCATGGAAAAAAGGATTTATATTATCAGGCAAACAAAACGGTAGGGTCTTCTCTAATAGGACCATAGGGAGGCGAAGGTTGAAAGCAGGAGACTTTTCAGAGGAAGAGAGAGGAGGAGGAGAATCTCAACCAGAAAGATTTAAGGAGCAGAGAAAGAGCGAAACAAGAGCAGAGACAAATGCTGGCCCTTCAAGGTAGGGAAGGGGTGCCCGGGGTGAGAGAGCCAAAGCCACAGCTGCTCTGCCAAGGGAGGAAACCTTAGGAGACCCGCCCAGCCAGAATCTTGAAGTCTCAGACTTTTTCCACCTTATGAGCTGTAAATTGATCTATTCAGTTAGAGAAACCTGGTTTTTATTGAGTAATTTCCTCTGAACGACCTCCAGTTTTGAAAATGTCCCCAACGTTCTCTGACTCCCCCCTCCCCCGCCAGGTCCCTGCGTCAATGCCTGTAAATCATGGGGAGGCAGCCCCCCTTCCTGCTCGCCGAGTCCCTTGGCTAATCCTGATATGGCACTGGGTCCTTCTGGGGCGGAGACCTCAGATCTGTTTGTTCTGTGGCCAGTTCCCAGCATGCACCTCGCCGAGCGCCCATCCGGCAGCTGCTCAGGAGCCCCCAGCCACAGAAAGGATTGCTAACTGGTCCGGAGCCATGTCCTCTGCCTGGCCTCGATATCAAGGAAATTTCTCCATTTTTCTTCCTAGCCCTCAAACGGGGCCTCTTGCAGATGCAAACAAGGGGCTCTTTATGGGAAACATTGCCCATCACTTGCTTTTACATTGCATCTTTTATGCCAACGTCCCTCAAAGCTCTTTCACAAACAAGTGTCATTGTCTCCCCCTTACAGATGGCACCAAAAGGAAAGCGCGGAAAGTTAAGTGGTTCAACGAAGGTCACTCAAAAAAGTCAGAGCAGAGGTGGGAACAGGACCCAGAGCTCCCTGCTCCCAGGCCTATCACCTGCCCACTCCCAGGCCCAGTGGGAAAGAGCCAGCATCTGTGGGCGCCCTTCCCACACTCTGGCAGCATGCAAGCCCTCCCCCACCCCTACCCCATCTTTGCTACTTAAAGCTCAGAACAGAAACCCCGTCTTCATAACCAGGATCACACAGATCTTCAGATGGAAGGAGCCATCTTGCAAAGTTAACTGAAGGCCGGTGGACTTGCCAAGAGCCAGTAGGGTGGGAGGGAGGCCGGACGGCCCCCTCAGGAGGTGGGATGCAGGCGTCAGTCTTGAAGAGCAATTGCATTACCTGTGTGGCTGAGGTTTTACAGCTTGCTCAATCTGAAAGTTAGCAAAGTAGTAATCAATGAAAAGGAAATATAATTGAGAAGATTAAAAGCTGAGGGTGGGTATGGACAGGGGAGGGAAGTGATTGCTAAAGAGGTCCATTTGTATAATTCAAAGGTCGATGCCTCTCATTAAACTCGCATCTCCAGACACTCAGGGGATGAAAGAGAATCTCTCCATGCTGACTGGCTGACACCTAAGAGTTTCCTCTGGCCACTTTCAAGGGCAGCATGAGGCCAGAGGGACAGAAGAAACTGTTGGAAAGAGAATTTAGGGGAATCCATAAGCAAAAGAACATCTGGAGAGTTGAAACACAAAGTCAGGTCTTCTGACCCTTTTTAAAAGACATCCAAGTTTCTTCTAGACCATGAGGGCTTATTTACATGATCTGAATGAAAGCTGAATTAATGCCCAGGGACATTCTAGACTGGTACAGCCTTACCTCCTCTGTTCTCTCTCTCTCTCTCTCTCTCACACACACACACACACACACACGCTTATCCTTACATGGCACACAAGTATTTCTATAACTTCGGGTCAGTAATGCTCTCTGGCTGTCACCATATGTTTACTTATAGAACTACCAACTGTATCTGTCTCTGAGACAAGTGACAAGCTTGTCCCCAAACTCCTCCCTGGAAAGGAAGTTACACTGGAGTGTGTGTGTGTGTGTGTGTGTGTGTGTGTGTGTGTGTGTGTCTCCAGTTCCAAACTGAGATTTTGGTTCTCTGGGGTCCAGAAGGCCAGGTCGCGCCTTCCCTCTAGGACGCAGGCACCCAAGCAGACACTACTCTGGTTTGCCTTCTTGCCCTTGCTCTCTGTTGTGGGTGCTAACGAGACGTCCAACGTACGCTGGTCTCTCTTGTCCCTTCATCTGCTGTCCTGGCTGCCTCCACCAGGAGCCTGTACAAGGGTGTTTGGGAGACCACAGGCTACAGATGGAGCTGCCAGATTTAGCAAATGTATTTGTTTACTATTGCTACCTAACACATTACCACAAACTTGGCAGCTCAAAACAACACCAATTTTACTCTCACAGTTTCCAGGGCTGGGAGTCTGGCATGGTATGGGTGGGTTCTCTGCTCAGGGTCTCACTTAGTCAAAATCACGGTGGCCAGGCTGCAATCTCTCCTGAGGCTTGGGGTCCTCCTCCAAGTTCTGAATTGGCAGAATTCAGTTCATTGTGGCCTAGGACTGAGGTCTCTGTTTTCTTGCTCACCGTTAACTAGCGGAAGTTCTCGGCTCCTGGAGGCCAACAGCACTGATCCCTGCCACGTGATCTCTGCCCACAGTTTTCTCCTTCAAGGCCAACAGAATTCTTGACTGCTTTGGGTCTTGGACATCTTTTTCTTTTTTCTTTTTTTCTTAAAGTAGGGGCTTGAACTCACGATCTTGAGATCAAGATCTGGGCTGAGATCAAGACCTGGACACTTAACCTGAGCCACCCAGGTGCCCCACGAATATTGT
Source organism: Martes martes (assembly GCF_963455335.1). Classification (NCBI taxonomy): domain Eukaryota; kingdom Metazoa; phylum Chordata; class Mammalia; order Carnivora; family Mustelidae; genus Martes; species Martes martes. The sequence goes on along the minus strand of NC_137900.1, from coordinate 44,292,839 downwards.
ACTTCTTATATCCCTAGCCTCTAGATCACAATTTAAAGAGCTCATGTGTTTAGGCACAGCCCACCCAGATAGCCTTCATTTTGATTAACTCCAAGTCAACTGATTAGCAACCTTAATTACGGTTGCAAAAAATCCCTTTTTGCCATGTCCTATAACTTAGTCCCAGGAGCAACATCCCACATGGCCTCTGGTTTTCCCCCACACTCTGGGGGAGGAGATTATACAAAAATAAGGGTCATTAGAGCACATTTAAGAATTCTGCCTAACACAACAGCTAAAAATACAGGCCACCCAGTTAAATTTGAATTTTACATAAACAACAAATACTTTTTGTAGGATAGCTATGTATCATACAACATCTGGGACGTATATAGTTACATGACACTGGTTGTGTACCTAAAATTCAAATTTAATTGGGCGTCCTCTATTTTTTCTGGCAACCCTAGATGTAGAGCCTCAGGGCCAAGATTGGCCCTCAGTAAAAGAAGGCGTTTCTTTTGTGAAGCAAGCAGCAGTAGAACTTTCTTCAGCTGGGGGCCCTTTGGTGATAAGAACAGGCCTCTGTGGCCTTATTTCTACAACATCACTTTCCCCACTTCCCTCCCCCAGCCCCCTCAGCCCACGGCTGTCAACACCCTTCCCACTCACAGAGAGCAACTGCTGTTCCCAGGCCATGTGCATAAGTGGGCCCCAAGGTCAGCCACAGAGTCTCGCTCGCCCAGAATCACAGCCTGCCGGTGGGTGGGGTGGGGATTCAGGAGCGGAGCATGGGGCGTGGGGGGAGGCAGAACCCAACACGGGCTATTGGCCCTCTGCTCTGTGTGGAAGATTCTTGCCCCAGAAGAAGCTCTTGCCCTCGAGGCGGGCCATGCGGGCTCTTGGGGCCGTGGAAAGCTTCCCTCACCGGCAGATTTTCCTTGTGAGCCACGCTTGGCTCTCCTCGAGGCTGCTCCGAATCCTTGCCAGCAACACTTCAAACTCTGGCCAGCCCAGTGTTACATTTTAACAGGCCAGGCCCTATTAGCCTGATCCTAGGATGGGTTATTCTTTCCAGTTTTCACTAACTAAAATCCCCTTTTATTTGGACACTCAAGTGGCCTCTAGGAACGAAGCTTTCATGTGTTGCCAAAAATGTTCGGATGCAGCAGCATTTGTGTGTGTGGCCAATTACATCGGTACCTCTGGGGTTGATCCCACAGGCCTTTCGCAGGCAAAATTCCTGTGAACTTCCAGCAGACCCCCCACCCTTTCTCCGGAGCTCTATCTGCACGAGGAGGCCCTGGGCGGCTGGAGATGGGCTTTTGCATGGAGTCTGGAGCCTCATGAAATCAATCTGAATGGGGAGAGTGATTTATAGGAGCACTAGTCAATGCATTATTAGAATTAATATCATTATTTTGCTGCTTCCCTTTTTAGGTTTTTCCTCTCATAAATCAATTTAGTTCGATAAGATTGGGCTGAGTTTTGGCTGCCTACAGATGAGAGTGTTCTGCGTCGTGGAGCAAAGGACCGTTTGGCGAGGTCAGACAATGCCTCCATTGTTTTCTGATTTATTGAAAGCTCAGGTCTTGCTAGTATTACACACACTCGCTGATGTTTTGCAAAGCAGGGATTAGTAAGATTTCTTTTTTCTTTTTTTTTTTTTTTCTGACCTGAAAGCCATCTCCATACAGCGCTGGTTTCTCAGAGTCTCGAGTTTGTCACAAGCTGCCTTTTCCACAGCCAAGTAACAGCCACCAAAGGGGTGGGTTGGGTGTTTTTATAATCATTCTTTCTTTCCATCTTCATATTTGGCCAACACATACACTAACTTGTCCCATGTCTGTTGTGAACTTCCCAACTGCCTGCAGAAGAGGATCTAGTCCAGTCTCTTCCTTCATCATCATCCTGTTTAGACATCCAGGCTGTGCGATCTGTCTGGTCGATGCTATCCCTTTGCCAACCAGCGCAGGCTGTAGCCTCCCACGGGAAGCCCACCACCACGGGCACTGGGGGGCATATTCATGAGGGCTCCGATACCCTCTTTAAATGGCTTCATGCACCTCATGCAAACATCCACTGCCTGCTTTTCAGAAGTTTGTTGCAGAAGTCACCCAGGAAGCTGAAGGTATTTTTCTTACAGAAGGGACAACATTGGAAATGCTTAGACATCAGCCCACAGGAGGAACTCAGATTTCTCTTCAGTCCAGTCAGGCTCACTTCATCTCTTCCACCTCCTCCAACTCCTTGCCTCTGCATCCCCCCTGCTCACCCGCCTTCCAGAGTTCCATGCCATGACTTTTTTGGCCCCCTTTCCTCTTTGTGCTGAGCATGAAACTTAGGAGGATAAACTCAGGAGAACAGGGTGCATTCCCACCAGCACACGCAGCTGCTCCTACCAGGAATTCGGATGGTAACCCTTCTGAACGGTGGCCACAAGCCTGGTGGTGCCTTGCTTTTTTCAATCTAGCAGAAACTGATGTTAAATTAAGTCTTAAAGCGATGGGGCTTTCAAAGCCAGGACCTTACAAAACATAACAGTCACTCACTAAATAGCTGTTGAGTCAACTGGATTGGATACCAATTTGTTTTCTGTTTTAAGAGACATTATTAAAATAAAATTTCAAACTACTCCCCCCAAGAAAACGTTCCTGAGTAAGGGATTATCGCAGTATCGTTAATGACAAGTCCCATGTCAAAACTACAGAAGGGGCCTTCCGTTCCCCAGGCAAGGTTTGGAGCTGGCAATCCTCCGAGCAGCCTTAATTTTACTAGAAACATAACATGCCTACACGCGAACACGGCATGCTGTACCATTATTGCTCCCCCAATCCCAATTCACACACCTCCCCTGGCTAACACATGCAATTCGATTTCTTCCAAGGGGGGACATTACAAAGGAAAATGAGTCAAGAAATTGCTTTTGGAAACTGAGAGAGATCCTTAAAATGCTGGGTCTGGACCGCACACTATTGAGACAGCAGTCAAAGGCAACAAAATCTGGACTAGTGGTATTATAAGTAGGGCCACTCTTCCTGATTTGTAATTCCAACTGCTGAGGTAACAGGCTTCATTTCTCCTCTGTCATTAACACGGTACCCTGGGAAGCTGACACATTATTAGCCCCATTTTACCTATGCCCATATCGAAGGTCCGGGAAATTCGGAGGCTTGCCCCAACACTTGAAGGAATGGACCAAAGCCAGATTTCTCATTCTTCTTTTGAGAAACGCCATTCAGCATGAACACGTTTTGTTGCCTAAATAGCAACTCGTACTTGCATATCCTTCCAAGCAGGCTTTGGAGTCATTGATGACAGTGATGATAATAACGATGAGGAGGAGGAGGACAATGGGGACCATTTATTTTGACACACTACATTTCAAGTACCAGATTATGACTGGATGCAATTTAATCTCCAAAATGTCCCTGGAAGTTAGGGTGATAAGATTAACTGTTTTATTAATTAGGGGAAAAGGGCTCAGAGATGTTGATTACCTAGTCAAAAGTCACACATCTAAAAAAGAAAAAACAAAACAAAAACAGCCAACCTCTGATTTGGACTGTGCCCTGCCTGTCTTTAGTAACTGTTAGATTTCCCTGTATAGCATATTTGGTTAGAAAGCCTAGGCTAGCTGTTTTCATGTCTTTCTCTCTTTACAGCTCAGGCTTTCTTTCTCCTTATTTCTTGCACCAGGCATTTCCACCTGCTAGCCCCATATAATATTTCTTGGTGTGAAATTGACTAGTTCCAACACAGAGCTGACCATCTAGAACACAATCCACAAGCTGCAAAGGAGGGGAAAATGTAAGCTTCTCTCTCTCTCTCTTTCTGTCTCTGTCTCTGTCTCTCCCTCTCTTTCTCTCTTAATAACTCCATTTGAGGCTCAGTACTGTCCTTCCTCTGGCTTCTTGCTGATAGCATAGATGACGGCCTCCAAGAGAGACCCATTTATTTACTTCAATGATCCTCCTTGTAAATGATGCAGCTTTTATACAACACAGTCTTACCAAAATTGGCTGTGAAAAAAACCCAGCAGAACATAGAAATGTATAGTCATGCCTCAACTGCTGGAAATGTTCATGGATCATTCTAGATAAGGATTCATTCTTTTTTGAAATAGTGTGGTTGCTCAGTAAAATCAGAAAAGTTGTGTTCTCCTCTCACATCTGAAACACACTAGCTGTGTAGCTTCAGGCAATTTACTTAATTCTACTGAACATACTTCCTCGTATATAAAATGGGGATAATGCCAGTCTACTTTCTGCTCCTACAAGGATTAAAATATACCCATTTTGGCAAGGAGTAGGTCCTCAACAAATATTGCTTTCTTTGGGGAAATATATGGACTATAACTTGACTTTATCTCCAAAATGACAGGTTATATAAACTGTGACCATTAACTCTTAGATTGTGTCTCAATATAGGGAAAGACTCAGAGCTTACTGGTTAAGTAAGACTCTTGCACTAAGTTTACCCTTGCACTAAGCACTCCAGCCCAGCTGAGGGAACCAGCTTGGGTGGTTTACCACCTCTAGGCTCAAAGTGGTAAGGAGAGGGAACACAGAACTTACCTTCTAGGGCCTTGAAGGAGAGTGTCACAGAGACAGACCCACTATGGAGGGGCAAAAACCTCAGTTGAAAGAACCAGGGGATAAATACCTCCAACTCTCTCTCTTTCCTCCCTTCCATATCCTGCGAGAGTCTCCTATTAGACAAATCTAACAAGGAACCAAAAAACAAGGCTTCCAGGGCACAAAACGGGTTGAAGAGGGGTGAGGGATCTAGAGGGACACAGACACCAGAGAGCTCGCCTTGTCTGGCCCATGAGCCCAACGGCCAAGCCTCTTTAACTTCTTGTAGCAGCATTTAATTCTCTTCTGGGTCTGGACTCACCCCCCATTCTAGAAGTGCTCCAAGTCCCGAGTATGGCGAGTGTGGGATAACTGGGGTGCGACTGTCACTTTATGCAGACTTACAGGCTAAATTGTGTTTTCAATCCTTACTCCATTTTCCTTCCTTTCTTTAATTTACTATGGCCTGCTCTCCATTTTATGGAGCTATTTTAAGCATACACAGGAGATCTTCTTGCCATACACAGGGAACAATCAATGTTCTCACTTAATAATTCATTCTTTCATTAAATGCCCTGAGTAATTAAATAAAACATTAATAAATTCCACGCTGATATTTGCTAAAGTTTTGTTTCTAGAGAGTTTTACCTGTTGGGGGATATGCTGGGACCGTGATTCACTATGACAAAAAATGAAACAAGGAAAACTTTACAGCACAGTCACAAAGTCCTTATTTCGTCCTAAGAGTTACCAAATGCCTTCTAAGATATTTTGCAAAAAAAAAAAAAAAAAAAAGATATTTTGCTTCTAATACTGAGATAGCCCTAAGAAGTTTTAAAGGACCCGAGGTCCAGTCAGGGGTGCCTGGGTGGCCCAGGGCATTAAGCCTCTGCCTTCAGCTCAGGTCATGATCTCAGGGTCCTGGGATAGAGCCCCACATCTGGTTCTCTGCTCAGCAGGGAGCCTGCTTCCCTCTCTCTCTCTTACTGCCTCTCTGCCTACTTGTGATCTCTCTGTCGAATAAATAAATAAAATCTTTAAAAATAAATAAAGAAATAAATAAAGGACCCGAGGTCCAGTCAGTGTCTCGCACTGGGTCACGTCAGGCAGAATTCGGACATGGGGCTTTCCCTGGCACCAAAGCCCTGTTCTTTCTGCTATTCTCTGTCCCTTTCACCTTTCTCACACTTCTGTGGGGGAGTAGGTGACATGGGAAAAATATCCCAGTAACTCAGAGTTCTCCATATCTCACTGCGTGCGTGGATGTGTGTGTGTCTGTGTGTGTGTGTGTATGTGTGCCTGCGCACAAGAGAGAAAGAACCAAGTGTGGATTTCAGAGGCTTCGGAAACCGCCTCCGAGGAATGTTCTGAATGGATGGGAATGACGAAGAGGAGAAAACTGGCAGAAAATAAGATCTGCTTTCACCTCGTTCCCTTGAGCATGCTTCCCCAGAAGAAGTTCAGGTAGCATTTTCCCATGAGCCCAAATGTTTCACTACATTCTCCAAAGAAGCCCACCCTCGCTGAAGATGGCTGCATCCTGGCCTTGCTATGAATCATTAGGAGGCACAAATGCTCTTAAAAGGACTTTCACATTAGTACTGGGGTCACACTCCTTTCTAGTAAATTGTTCACCTGATGACCTCCCTGTTAGCACTTTCTGATTGTTTCAAATCATCCTATAATATACTTCTTTGCTTTAACATTCATTTTCCAGAAGGTGTGGATTGATGCTAAATCTCCCGCAAGTCCTCTGAATGTTAGGATAGTCTCATTGCTGAGAGAGAAAGCTCATTTCTGTACACATTCCCACTGATCTCGGACCCACAGCCCAGAGAGCTCCTCTTCCCTTTGGAATAATGGTCCTATCTATTGGTCCCTCTGGGGTCTCAGGAACCCCTGACTCATCCCCCTCCCTCAGACCCACAGCAAATCAGCCATCAGGTCTTCTTGGCCATGTGCTGTGAATGTCTTCCTCCTTTCTCCAATGATCACCATCATTTAAGCCCTAATCCTCTCTCCTCTGACACACACTCCATGAAGGTTTTTAGAATGACCGAACAAATGACCATTTTCAGAAAGCTTCTCTTGACCACCTCTCCACTCCCTACCCATGTTCCACTGAGCCACTAGAGTTAACTTTGAAATATTTAGACTTGATCATTACCCTTGCTTAAGGTACTTCCTAAAGTCTGCCAGTTGTCTATGAGAATATTCCAAATACGTTAACCCAATACGACGGGGGCCCTAGCTTCCTTTCCAGGTGCTCCCCCCAGCCTGTTGTGTATACTTTATTCATTCATGCCTCCCTGCCTTTGCCTACAGTGTGCTTTCTCCCAGCAACACTCATCACCCTGCATCCCATGCCGCCTCCCGCATTAGCGTGAATCGTGCTCTTCACCACGACGTGAGGAAGGCTGGCTCAGTCAGCTGTGGCTAGGGGAACAAAATCAACTTACTATACACGTGGCCAGTAGGGAGCACTCATATGTGGGAGGTAGGCATAAAAGGGTGACCCATTCTTCACCAGGCCCAAGTTATCTGTGATATTTCCTATGTTGCTGTAGGACCATGGAGAGGACAGGCCTATGTCCATGAGCTCGTGTGCCACACGGGACCCAGGCATACCAGGGACCTGTCTGCCAAGTAGGAGAGGCTGAGGTGAGGACTCACTTTACATATTGGTTAGCTAACATGCTTTCCTTGTCATCCACAATCTACAGAGACATGATCCTTTGCTCATTCTTTCTGGCTTTTGGTAATGCAACCTTAAATCATTATGCATGTGCCCAAAGGAAGGGACGGGGGGTCAGAGGGAACTAGTGGGCAACATCAGACAGGAGGCACCAAGAAATCGATGCCCTTCGTATAAAATTGCTATCCTGTCTTCCTCCTTTCTTTACTGGAACCACCCACTGGAAAGGTGAGAGACCAGAGTAGACTGGAATAGTTCCACTGTTGTTTACCTGCAGAATGTTTTCCTCAAATGGGATTTTGGCAGCACTCTATGAATAAGTCAGATAGAAACGCAGCTGGTGAGTGCAGAGCCCCAGAGCCTCTCCTGGCCTGCCCAAATCCCCCACCACGGTGGCCTGGGAAGCCCCCCGGGATGGAGCGCAGTTGGAAAACCCCTGGAGAAGACCAGCATCGGATAGGTTTGCCCACCAGAGAGGACTGACTGTCAACCAGGTCAGAAGGCCCAGTCAGGGAGGGTGCAGAGTGTCCCATTACAAGCTCTGGTTGAGTTTGCTGTATTAACTTTTCATCGAATAGTTCTAACAAAACTGTGTTTCTTTTACCTTTGCAGGTCCCTTCCTTGAGACGAGAATACGGCTGCATCATTTGTGGCCTGCGCGTGTTGTGTCTGGTTCCCGTGGTTTGTTTTCTGGCTTTGAAAACGAAACCATTCATGGCTCAGAGATGGAAAGCAGACCACGGTTTGTCAGCAAGGCCATTCGTCATGTCCCCCAGAGGGGGCTGTGAACTCCCGCAGCCTTGTGCTCTGCCAGCACGCAGACCACCCAGGTGGCAGAGCTCAGAAGGCCACCAGGCAGCACTGGGCATGAGGCTCTGCTGCCCAGCTGCCCTGAGGCCTCGGCCAGCTCCCAGCTGCCCCCGGGGGACACAGGTCTGAAATAAGCCAGTGTGATGGTCCCTGGAGACTACCTTCCACTCGGCGGTCCAGGTCTGCATGAGGGTGCATCTGAGGTGGGCCCAGGGTAAACGTGTGAGAAGGTCCAGAGTGAGCAGAGCTTCGCAGATCTGCAAAGCAGAGCCCGGTGAGGAAATCACTTTACTGCTCTGTTAAAAGTTGTTTGGCTATGTTTAAGCTGAACTCTTTTGTTTTTTACTGTTCTGCAGAAAGCTAGTTGTAAAATGCTCTGACAGACAGCGATACAGCAAAGAACTTCTGTTAGCAAATGTCTGCACCTGCCGGGTCGGCGGGGACAGAAGGAGGCATGCTGAGGCCTCCTTGGAAAGACAAGTTCCTGAGGCAGCTGTCCCGGTCATGCCAGCAGCTCTCACCACTCTGTCAGACTCACCTGGGAACGGACTAAGCGGTCTGCAGGGGCCCACTCAGAGCTCTGTGGAGGACAGCCAGTGATCTGCATTTATCACGGGTGTCGCAGGGGACCATTATGCAAACTTCTTTGAGAATCAGGATACGGAGGCACCGCTGATGAGAGGACTCTGTGTCTGCGAAATGTGTTCCATGGGAGCCCAGAAAGGTGCTCTTGTCTCCAGGGAAGCAGAGGCAGCCAAGGCGGCTTCCAGATCTGACAGCAAGGCTGGAGAAGATCCTGGTGGGGTTGTGTCAAGACTGAGCACAGAGCTCAAGGCTCCTGATTGCATACAAGGCTGGTGCAAATATGCCACCTCAACCTGGACAAAACAGCGTGAGACAGAAGGGAACCAATTGTAAATGGGCTGGGCGAGTGACAAGTTGAACCTCGAGCCTATAGTGAAAACCTTGTTTACTCTAATGTGTTTGTTCATTTGTATACCCAGTGATGACTGAATCACACTGTAATTCTAATAAATATGAAGCTGTATTAGAAAAAGCACGGAAGTAGGTGCTTTCTCACTTTCTCCCATTTGAACTATTGAATGTCCTATCTTGTTTGGCTTAGGTGTATGCATCCAACGTGCTGTACCATTCACCCAAGAGAGACCCCAGGTGCTCAGGACTTCCCTTGCAAACGACAGGGATACCAAGCCCACAGTTGATTCTGACCCCAGAAGTGATCTGACCTTTCAGGGCTTCCCAGAACATGACATTCCAGAAGTAATCCCAGCCCTCCAGTCTCCCTCCGACTGATCTCTGCCCAAAAAAGCCCTCAAACCAGGCCCGAGCTCCAGGGACTAGCTGGGTTACCAGTTGTCCCAGACCATTTGGCGCTTCGTCAGCTCCCACACTGGACAGTGACTCCTGAGTCAGATTTCCCAACTTCATGACTTCAGCATGTGTGGCCGAAGGGACTGGGCAGTCATGCTCTCCACAACATCTGGCATGCTCTGTCTCTTGGGTTTCATCTTGCAAATTTTCTAAGGAAAAAAAATCCTAATTATCTCATTTTTCCCATTGGGTATCATGGTGAGTTTCAGTAGGAGGAGGGGATGCTAGGGGGAAAAAAAAAAAAAAAGAAAGAAAGCTTTCCCTTCTTCCTATGCATGATCTGTCTTTGAAATCCAGTGATAAAGATGTATGTGGGAGAGAGGAGGGCTTTTGGGTGGAGGATGCATTCCAAGACCTACTGGCCCGAGCAGTCGGCCAGTCATATGTTACCCGCAGATGATTTATACGAATACAATCAGTATTCCCCAGGCTGGGGGGGTGACCATCATTCGCTGCAGCCAAATCTCCTTAGAAAAACAAAGGAGAAGGACAAATGGCACTATTGCTGGAGGAGAAAAAAGAGGGTTTGGAGAGCAAGTAAATGATGAAATGGGGATTACAAAAAGTAATCGCCAGAGGGAAGAACCAGGAGACAATTCTCTACCTCGTGAGAATTAGTTTTTCTATTTTCCTGATCATCCCTCTTACTTTTAAAAGGAAAGATATTTTTCTTCATTGAATTAATATCTGAGAAGTGCTTCACTGCATCAGACATTTTGAGAACTGTTGATTTAGGAGTCTCTCTCCTTATGTCGGGATATACAACTCCTAGCCAATGTTTGAAATTCATTTACACTTGGTAAAGGCTCAGTCAGTAACTGGAAAAACAGTATGAATTTTTTTTTTTTTAATTACCTTCACTGGTGAGGGAAGTTCTTGCTTTGGGGACAAAACGTAGGTTAAAGTGGGGTCATCATTGGCTTCCTTCTCTCTTCACTTCTTATTTCCCTCCTTTTTCCTAAGAGAGTCATTTTTAAAGAAGATAAAGACCACCAAGTTGCAAGCAGCGCTCCCACTCACATTTGAGATCATCATGGAGCCTTGGTCTCACTCATTCTTGCACAGTGTTTCACACATAGTGAAGACCAAAAAAGTGTCTTACATGGATACAGACAATGTCTCTGGTGGTCAGCTAATAACTCAGCATCAACACCACTTCTGCTACATTGTCCCCTGCATCACAGCGGAGGAGCCTGGAAACACATTTCTCAGAAACCTTCCCCTGTATGTCTGGACATTAGAATCTGCCCCTCAGAGGCGTTGCCTAAAGTCTGGAAGCCAGAGCACTCCCTTGCGAGTTCCAGGCAGACGCATGGTCAGTCAGCAGATGTGGGGGTTTCCAGGAAAGCTCTAGAAAATCACCTGCTCCAGAGCTGTAAGCCAGTGGAATTCCTGGACTTGAAACAGTGACTTCAGGACAAGCGTTTAAGAATTACCCACCCCACGACTGCAGGGAGCCCAGATCTGCACGGGTAGTTTCCCTGACCTTCCAAGAGTTTTGTAAGCCTCTAGTTCTCTGTATTAACCCCAATACTGCTTATAATACCTAGAATTGCCGCTATTTCCCTGACCAAACTCTGAAAAATGCAGCGAGACTTAGAAATGGGACGAGAACACTTAGGGCGGAAGTGTAGATAAAGAGGATGAGAAAACACAGAAGCTACCTCCTGCCTCCCCCTGCCTGTCACCACCCTCCAGCTCCATGGGGCCACTCCCAGTCCGGGCTGGGTGGCTGGTAGACTACCTCCCATGCTCCTCAGAGTCAAATAAAAATGGCACCCTGGACTACAAGATACTCTTTACCTAATTTAAAGCAACAGCCCTTACTCTAAGTACCCTACTTTACAGATTTCAAACATCAATAGCACAACTTCTGGAATAAATTGATTCAGGGTTAAAAGGAACTACCTAGGTCCAACATTCACTCAATGGAATATCCTGCACGAGCAGAGTAACTCAAGGAGAAAAACAATGTTTGGGTCTCTTTAGTCTATCATTAACCTCAGCAAAATCGACTGCTCTCGAATACAGTAATAGTACACACACAAAAAATGATGAGATCACTAAAGGGAGGGGCTGAGGACTGCCAGCATATACAGATGCTCAAAATTTTGTTAACCAAATGAGTTTTCAAAATCACAGAATTCCAGGAGATAGGGTTATCAGGACAAAATAATCTCTTAGATGCAGAAACAGCATTGAAACGTTTTAACTCTTCCATGAAGGAGCTAACGGCACCAAAAGATCCTTCCAACACCTGAAGCCTCCTTGTTTACAGAATATGAATTTCTGGATCTCAAAGAAAGAAAGGAATGTGAAGCTGTGTCTTTCTAGAACTACCCCCACTCTCACCCTAAGAAATATTTGACACCATAGAAACAATTTAACAGTCACAGTACCCAAATAAACAGTTCCATTCTAACAAAGAGAGTTATTTAATAACTCCACAAAATACCATTAAAACATCAATGGCAATAACAACACGGACAATATTTTGGGATTACCTTAGAGTACTGTTTCAAACTTTGTTTCTTCCTACTGCAGAACTTGGAAGGTCCAAGTTTGAGCCCCTGAACTGGTGGCTTCGTAACTTGCTTTGTAACTGGGAGTGACCTTGGGAAAAATCACTTTGCTCCCTTCAGTTGCCTTTCTTCAGCTATAAAACAGGAATAATGGCATGTACCTCCCCAAACCACTAGGATTATTGTGAAGATAAAATGATAAGAACGTGAAAATGTCTTAGAAAATAGAAATATTCTGAGGTGCCTGGGTGGCTCAGTCAGTTGAGGGACCGACTCTTGATTTCAGCTCAGGTCATGATCTCAGGGTCATGAGATCGAGTCCCTTTTCAAGCTCAGTGCAGAGTCTCCTTAAGATTTTCTCTCTCTCTCTCTCTCTCAAATAAATAAATAAGTAAAACCTGTTTCTAAAAAGAAGACAGGAATATCTTCAACGTAGAAACAATTACTAAAATCTTTCATTTCTGATTATGGTAACCCTATCTAATGGCTACCACTCTTTTAACGGCAAAATAAAAACCCTCGATAACCAATTCCCATGGCATAGATGTGGATAGTGACTTTATTCCACTGACTTACAAAGAGTAAATCTGCAACCACACAACGTGGCCACACACATGCATACTTACAAGTGGGAAAGCCCATAGCAAAGTCGGTATGGCAACAGCTGGTTGTGAGTATGAGATTGGAGTGGACCATGTCCTCACTAATAAATGTCAGCTTGATTTGAATTACTTGCTAAAGCACAGCTTAGACAAAGCCAGAAAGGAAAACCAAAGCTTTCTTGATAAAATGGAATCCCAGAGCATAAATAAAAGATTCCACCTGAGAAGAATGATTTATTATCTCTCACTCAAGAAAAGGATGCACAGTCCATTCTATGTGACCACATCTCTTAAGCTGTTTGCTACTGGTTTATAAAAAGCTCATGCATGTGTGTACATCAGCACACAGACACACACACACATATCTCACACAGACTTGTAAGCTCAACTAGAAGAAAAACTGGAGTTATACAATGGTTATTTGAAATGAAACTATGAAAGCTTATTCTTTTCAAGAATTTACACCTCTTTGCCCTAAAAAAAAAAAAAAAAAAAAGCAAATTACCCCATGTCCAGGTCAGAAACACAAAAGAAAGTTTACATTGGCTAAAGAGAACTTGGGATTCAGACCACCAGAGGTTTACCAGTCCTTTGGCATTAAAGCCAAGGCTGTCACAAAAGCAAAAAGCCAGAATGTCTAAAGCTTACAAATGCATCGTTCTAAGCATGAAGATGGGTGTGAATTTATTTTGCATCGAACTAGTTTGGACCATATATAATTCACTTTCTTATAAGCTGTTTGATTAGAAATGCTGGAAATAATCATTTTACAACATTAAACCCATCATCCTCCAAGTTCTCTAAGCTTCCAGAGATATGACACACTGTGAGGAATATTTACATTTCTGTGAGGAAGACACCAAATAACTTTCCTGTGAGCAGCCATCTAGAAAAGAATATATTTTTTCCTTTTTTTTTTCAGTCATATAGGAACTAAATGTCTCCTTTTTCCAACATAATTTAGGCAGTGATCCAAATCAACATCAGATTTTTGAGGGTTTTTTTTTAAAGATTCTTAGAGTTATGTATCACTGTTAAGATATGACCAGCTCACCATATGATTACCACTATTCTGTAATTAAGATGGATGGAACTATTGGGATAAAATAGTAGATCAGTGGAGAAGTCATTTGAGGCCCAGTGAGCAACTCCGTCTTCCATTTAAAAAACCTAATCAATAAAAAGCCAATATTTCAGTTGTATCATGCAAACATAAGCTGACAATTCACCACTTAAAACCCCAATTGTCCCCCGTGCAAGCCCACCTCCACTGTACCGGCAAGAACACAGATTCCTATTTTCTTAAGGGTCTGTATCAGTTAGAATGTTCGACTATCAGAGGTATAAACAATAGAGAAAACAGGAAGGCTAGGCCCATCCTGACCCAGGTTCTGTTGCTCTGAAATTCTCATTTGGCCCTCTGCCTGTGTTGGCTTTGTCTTCAAGCTGGTTTTCTTCATGATTGCAGCTTGGCTGTCTACAGCATTAAGGCTATATTTCCCTCATTCATGTTCACCAAGCAAGAGACAAAAGCTCTCTCTTAACTGTGAAATAAAAATAATTCCCTTCAATCTTATTTGGCCACCATAAGTCCCATGGCCAACCCTGGGTCAAGAGTTGCCAGGGGACCATCAAATGTGAGTTTTTATAAGCCCTGGTTCCAAAGTAATAACCAGCAAAGGAGATGGGGTTGTTATCTCTGGCTTGGACTGAGACTCATCCCTGAAACCAAGGACTGAATGAACCACCTTGATTTATTGGGCCTCATTATATATGGAGATTGAACAACTGAAGAAAATCAGGTATTTTTTAAGAAGGAGGGGAAAAATGAATGCTAGAAATTTATTAAAAATGTCCATCTTAGAACCCAAAGGGCCTACTAGGAAAAGTGGTAAGAAGAATTTCGCCACTGATGGTGTACCTCAAATTTATGTGGAGTGGTGGTCCACCATTAGTAGGAAGGGGTGTTTCTACTTATAACTGGGTATGCTTCCACCTGGCCCCGGGAAAACAGATTCTAATTTCCTTAAGAGAGAGGGTTGTAAGTAAGTTTAAGTAGCGTAAGGAAACTTTATCAGAGCTTATTATAAGAGCTGTAAAATCTGTAGAAACAAAGACATTCCTCGTATCAGCCAAAACAGATGCAGTAGCTACTGATACAGAACACCAAGAGGTCAAATGGAGAATGTAGCAAAATCATAGCAAAAAAGCTCAAATGTTTTCAAGAAGACAAAGTCACCCCTGCTATAGGAAAGAAGGATACTGGGGTGGCTTTGGGAGTCAGTATTTCTATTAGATAGAGTCCCTAGCCAAAGATGTGAAGATAACAGCTCAGAACACTCGCTGAGCCCTGCTTTCTCTCTCAGGTGGGGAACAATGTTTCCCATAAAGAAAGATCTTCTGAGAACTCCCAAAAGGTGAACAGATTAGATTTCCTAACTTGCTGCACCACCATAGGAAGTTCAAAAAGGAGGAGACCTAGTAGCATTCCTCTTAGGTAGATCAAGCCTGACCTTGGGTAGATCAACAAGTCATGGCCTTTTCACCTGCACGTGCTTCAGTATTCTATTCTGGAGCTAGAGAAAAGGAGATAGGAAGCAATTAAGGAACTTTAAAAAATCAAAGAAAACCATAGGCAAACCAAATTCTTAAGACTGGAATATACTATATACCAACATAAACATGTGCGTGTGCACACACACACACATGCACACACACATGCCTGAAAGTTTCTTATCATTAAGACCAAAGTATCAGGCTGAAATCATCTTGAATTAGGTGGAAATGATAGAACTTCCCAGGAGATTACTGCCCACAACATACTCCAGGGAAGAAGTCCCCTTCACAATGATAAATGGCCGTGTATTATAGAACAAGATTCAAGCAACCTTGATAGTCTAAAATGCCGAGGAAAAAAGACCCAGCAAAAAGATTAGGGGTGAATGCAAGGTCCATTATTTCCACTGAAAGAATCAACTGCACCAACAGAGAGTTACCTGCTTAATAGCTATGAGGTTTGATCAGGTCTGTCAGTTGACCACAAGTTTAATATGTGATCATTAGTGTGACGTAACTTCTTTAAAAATCAATATAATATTTAGATCATGGAAAGTGATAACTTCATGATTTTCTAATTGGATCAGACCAAGTCGAGGATTCTGGATAATTGTGGGAAGTTTAATGATGATGCTCACAAAGTAAGGCATGTTTAGAGGAGGGTTCCTGAGACAGTAAAGGCTCAGGTAACTATGTTGTAAATATAAGAGAGAGGCCATGCTGTAGAGTTATAAAATAAATAAATAAATAAATAAGTAAATAAATAAAATAAAAATAAATAAATAAATTAAATTAAAATAAATAAATAAAAATAAAGAGTTAGAAATAAAGTTATAAAATAAAAAAATAAAAAATAAAGTCAATCTCTGTTATCCAGAGAACAAAGGCAGTAGACCAGAGTCATCTATAAGAACAATGGGACAAAATTAACTCCCCTATATCACATGCAAGGGAAGCAGGAGGAGAGACCCTGGAGCCAGTATGCCTGGGTTTAAATGCTTGGATTTATATCTGCCACATACTGACTGCAACCTTGAGTGGGTTGATGAAACCCTCTGTGCCTCAGTTTCCTCATCTGGAAACAGGAGTACTAAGAGTCTTATGGCATAGGAATCTCAGGAGGAATACATGCGTTATAAGTAAAGTGCCTAACACTATACCTGGCAAGTCATAAGCACTATATAAGTCTTTGCTATTAACACAAAGAGCCAGCTTTTTTTATGAACAGAGATACCATGTGTATTGGTTTGCTAAGGCAATTATAACAAAATACCACAAACTGGCTGGCTTGAACAACAGACATTCATTGTCTCACAGTTCTGGAGGCTAGAAGTCATAAATCAAGGTGCTAGCAGGGGTGATTCCTTCTGAGGGCTCTGAGGAAGAACCTGTTCCATGCTTCTCCTGGCATCTGGTTTGCTGGCAATCTTTGGTGTCCTTTGGCTTATAGAATCATCACACTGATCTCTGCCTTCATCTTCACATAGAAGTCTCCCTATGAGAATGTGTCTGTCTCCATGTTTTCCCTTTTTACAAGGACCCCAGTCATATTGGATTAAGGCCCACATTAATGACCTCATTTTAACTTGATTATCTCTGTAAAGACCCTATCTCCAAATAAGGTCATACTGTGAGATATTGCAGGTTAGGACTTCAACATATGAATTTGGTGTGACACAGCTCAAGCCATCATACCATGACACTAGGGATCTTAAAAAAGAGGCCAGATGATCAAAGGTGTTCCTGGTTTAATCCTGCAATGCATCCGACTGAGGACATACTTTTACAAAACAATTTTGGGTCAAATCAGGACTCCCAGCATGCAATTTAAGGGACAATAAAAAGCTTGATTTCTTAGTCCACAGGCCTGACTTGGCCTCACAAATTACAGTGGTAAAAGGACAGAGCAATATTGCTGTTACTCCCTTTGTCCGCTTTCCTAGAGAGATAATAGGGGAAACATCTCCCATTACTCCTTCAGGGCTACATTCTGGTTTCAGCATTCTTTTTGTTCTACAGGTACCAGGCACCCAACAGAGTAGTACCTATGGGGAAATAATATTCATCACTTGAGGAATACTGTACATTTTCTCCATCTTCATCTCCTTTTATCCCCTTCCCAAATTACAGACATCAGATAGTTTCATTCTCATGTCCACATGAGGGAACTGAGAAGGTAAGCTTTTAGTCTGAAGTCATGCAATTAATTAATGACAGTGTTGTGATTAGGTTTAAGTTTCCTGATAATCTATCAATTGCTAGTCGATTTACTGAGCATCTCCTATTTGTTTAGTACTGTGCCAAATATTGAAGACTGAGACCTGGTATTAGTCCAATGGAATCACTGAAACTTCCAGCACTGAATGAGAAGCCACATCACTCCAGGTCTAACTAAGCCATGATAATAAAAGTTCTCAGGATACTTTTTTCTTTATTTTAGCCTAGTTACGTGCAGATCACCCAAAGGCCTTAACTTCAACCTCCCACTGTAAGCAACATTTGGAAATGCTGTTTCCCTGCTCTTGGCTAGAACTGATCCCTCAATTTTTGCTATTCCTCAGAAAACACTGGAGACTGTTTCATCTCTTCTCTCTCCTCCAGACGGTCCCATACTTTAGGAGAGGATGGCACTGCCATTTGCATTGGGCATCTTGCCACAGAAAGCAATGGCTTAGAGTTTTCCTGGACTCTAAAGCCACTTTCACTTCATAAACTCAGGTATCAACTCAAAAAAAAAGAAAAAAAAGAAAAGCAGGGATGTGTCTTCTCCATTTATCCAAGGGCAGCTCTATTAAGTGAATGTTATCAGTCAGGTTTGTTATATAACAACCAACCAAAACACAAAATTTCAGTGGAAATCAATAAACAGCTGGGCGTTTTATTTGTGTGTGTGAGGTTCTCACACATCAATGAGTTGAGAGAGCTTTGGCTACTGATGTGGTCTGAGCTCAACTGGGCTTGGTTCAAACCTGTGGGTTGGGTTTAGAGCGCCTCTGCTTGTCTCTCACCTTCCCTGGACCAGCACTTACCTGAGGGATGTTCTTTCTATAGCGAAAGAGTAGGAGTACAAGAGGGCAAGCCCAGTCTCATGAGTGTATTTCAAGCCTACGCTCGCATAACATCCACAAACCTCCCACTGGCCAGAGCAAGTCACTTGGTCAACCCTCTAGACAAGGGGTGGAAAAGTACCCTGCACCCATCATGAGGCCATGTAAAGATGTGCAGGTGTCACACTACTCCAAGGAACTGGAAGGTAAGCGTATAATTTGACCTGCCTGGTAAGGCAGATTGTCCAGATGGCTCACCCATTATCACTCACTAGATACCTGCCCTTCCAGAAGCACAGTTTTATTTTTCACCATTGAGCCATCCTACCTTTTCCTTGCCTCCCCAAATTCCATGACATCTCATTTTTCAAAAGCAGTTCCTCCCTTCTCATGCTGTTTTATTAAAAGCTTTCTGCCAGGCTGGGAAGTTGAGGAATCCCACCTGCATGTAATATATGATAATTTTCTAATGCAACCCAGCACTGTTTGCTTTTTTTCTCAGGCTGTTGCTTGCCTGTTGCATTGTTGTTGGCCAATTTCCAAAAATCATAATCGGAAAAGGAAAAAAGAAACTATTGAGAAGACGCTTATCCAAACATCTGAGCCATCCTCCATCCTCCAGGTAATGAATCCATATTGAGTGAGACTAGCATTTGGAACAGTAACATAAGAGGAAAAGAAAACGAAAAATTCCCGTTAAAGTAATAGGTCCTACAAGTCTATCATTGCAGACCCACACTATGGAGTCATAGACTTCGTTGTTCACACCTCTCCCATATTTTCAGAGCCATTAACCAGGGTGGACTTGTCAGGGTTTCAACATTGTAATTGTTGAGCTATAAATTTCCCTGCTGGCTAGGGCCTGAGGTTTCCAATAATCACAGGCAAAGGCAAAAGTCAAAAGAGATAGTGCATGGGGGAAGGGAGAGAACCCAGCACGAGGATTTACTGACATGGGAGGGCCTGGGGTGGCGTGGAAAGAGGGTGAAGGCTGTCAGAGGCAGAGCTGCTGAAGAGCAGGCCCAGGACCATGCCAGCTCTCAGTTAAACTCTCACTCAGTAAGCTTTCGGCTTCCCAACACGATGAAAGCAAGCCTGGTTCCTTCTCACCCAACCAACCTGGGAAGAACCACAGAAGTAAGAAGCAAAACTAGATTTGTGAAACTAACATAAAAACTGTGGGGAACCCTCGGTAGACTGAGTATGTAAGTGAGGACTAACTTGGGGCAGGCGGTACCAGTGAAGTGATGAAGAACGTGGTGAGGAAAAGCTCCCAAGTTTCGCTCTTGACCACATTATCTTTGGAGGACGAGCGCCTGCTCTAGGGTGGAAGAGAAGCCAGCAGCATCAGCCAGGTGGGAGGCAGGTCAAACAAGGGCAGTGCAAACAACCTGCAGAGTGAGGAACTCATGAAAAAATGTGGTCCGGCCAGCGGGCCTTGAGCACTCACTCCTCTACCTCCTCAATGCCCCCTCCCCTCAGAATTGGTAGATCGCATCAAAAGCTGTGTTCTTCAAACTGATTTTGCCTTCCACTCACAATGGGAAAACACATTTTACGTAGTGACTCAGTATGTATACAGCCCTGTACAAATAAAAGAAGGTTTCACAAAACGACATGCCTATTGCTGAGATGCCCTCTATATTTTTCAACCTATTCCATTCCATTCCATTCCATTCCATTCCATTCCATTCTATTCCATCTCTATTCTGTTCCATTCCAATCCATTCTGTTTCTTCTCCCTCCCTTCCCCTCTTTCTCCTCTTCCTCCTTCCTTTTCTTCCTCTCCCCCTTTTCCTCCCTCACCCCCATACTGATTGACTCACTACACTGAGTTCATGAACCATTAATGAGTTGCCACCATAGAGATTATTTCCTTCCCAGGTTACTTTTTCAGAGTATCTAAAGGAAGTTTCTGACCAAAGTTGTGGCCTAATGGAGAGATAAAAATTGGGGTGGTTGGTTACTGTTCCGTGGAATCTTGAACAATCTGCCTCAGAGTTCACCCCTGTCTCTCTTCTAGAAGTTGAATTTGAAAGCCTCCATCAATGGAGATTACCAGACACGGTAAATGTTACCCTTAAAGGAAGAAACAATTTTAATATAGAATGTATCTATACTCAGTCAAATTATGACTTAAATCTGGATACTCAATGGATACATTCTCGAGCATACAAGGTTTTACCATGTTTGCCACACAAAGAACTATTTAGAAAATTCAAGTAAAAAGCAAATCCAAGACAGTTAGAAGAAATATGGGAAATAAAAGGATTCAAACAATGTAGTAGAATTTACTGTTACCTAAAACTTAAGAAACAAAGAAAAAAGTAAGTTTATCCATAATAACCCTGAACAAAAGCTTTATTCTTTAAAAGAAATTTTATTTATCTGACAGAGAGTGAGAGAGAGAGAGAGAGAAAGATATCACAAGTAGGCAGAGAGGCAGGGGGCGGGGGTGGTGGGGGGAAGCAGGCTCCCTGCTGAGCAGAGAGCCCGATGCAGGGTTTGATCCCAGGACCCTGAGATCATGACCTGAGCCGAGGGCAGAGGCTTAACCCACTGAGCCACCTGGGCACCACACAAAAGCTTTAGATAATATCAGCAAGGGGTTGGCAGAAAGGGATGGAGCAAAGAGAAATGAGAACATGCTAACATGTCCAACTTGTTCAATGGGAGGTTATAGAGGGATGATAGATGATAAATAATAGAAAAATGATCGATAGATGGAAGGCAGGTAGATCTGAGATAGCTAAAAGGATAAATAAATAAAAGTATAAGAGAGACAGAGACTCTTAGATTAGCTAAAAATGGTTTTCTCTTATGTATCAACAATATATGATCTATGAAAGAAATTAAAAGAAAACACAAAGTCAAAGGATAAAAAAATTGAATCAAAGAAGGTCAGAGTATCAATTTTAATATCTGACAAAGGAATTGAAGGCAAAAAAAGAATAACAAGAAAGCACAAACAACATAACCATCATTGGGATATATGAATCTCACAATATAGATTCAATATATATAAAGTAACAATGATAAAACTGAAAGAGAAACAAGGCAACCCCTCCTCCCCCCACCAACCAAAACAAGCATAAATGGTGTAGTCACATTTGTCTTTAACAGCATTCAATGGCTTCCTACTGTCTTAAGGATAAAGTCCCATATCAGGGTTTGTGAATGCTGTCCCTCTTACCTCTCCAGTTCCAGTTCTTCATATCTCACTCTCTTCAACACTTTCTGAAAACTTTTTGAATTTATGTGTCTCTTTTCTCTTATGCAAAACCATAACGTTTACTGTTCTTCTAGCTGTAACATCTTCTCCACTTCTTTACCTGGCTATCTCCTATGCATCTAAACGTGGCAGATTAGATATTACTGCTGCCACAAAACCTTGAATATAGTCATCCTTTCACAGCACTCCACTCACTTATAAATTTCCTGCTTGACTGTTTATTTCCCCCACTAGATTGTAAGCACTATGAGGAAAAGACAGTGTCTGTGTCTGTGGTGGTCAGCAGTGTACTTCTAGTGACAAGGACACAGAATGTCAGAGGAAGAAATTGAAAAAAGTATTTGCATAGTAAACAAATCCCTCCCCCCCAAAAAAAAATCCAAATAAAAACAAAAACATTTATAATGGATTTTTAAAAGGATTTTATTTATTCACTTAAAGAGTATGTGTGAGCTGCGAGTGGGAGGGGAGAGAGAGAATCTCGAGCAGACACGGCACCAAGCGTGGAGTCTCACATGCAGCTTGATCCCAGGACCCTGAGGCCACAACCTGAGCCAAAACCAAGAGTCAGCCATTTAACTGACTGAGCCATCCAGGTGCCCTTGGATTTTTTTTTTTTTTTTAAGGAAATCAGTCCTACAGAATTAACATGTGAGTCCATTTCTACTTCTGCCCCTCCACACACATAAAACTTCACTAAAATGCCAGTAAAATAATTTTTTTAATGGTAAAATCTTCCAGAACAAAGAGAAAGATACTGGAGATAGCGTATCAAAGTCAATAAAATATGAAGCCAAAATGAATGGTGTCGGTGGGCATGGAAACCAGCGAGAAGTGAGATCAAAGCACAAAGAACTAGAAAGACTCAGTAACTGAAGGCACAGGCTCTTTCAGAATGTAGGGGGTTGAATATATGCCTAAAAACAGGCAGATTAAAAGTCTTTATGAAAAATGCGGACACTCTCTCATTCCCTCATCTACCCCAGTGACACCAAGAAAGCATCCTACGTCCAAGCAAAGAAAAGAGGTTTACACTGTGGCTAGACTGTTCTAGAAGGGCTCTGAACTTAGAGACAGGTAAAACAGAGAGTAAGAGTGAGGTGCTATACTGAAAACAAGAAGATTAAGTGAAATTTTGAAACCCATCTTCCCAGTTACTTTCTACTTTGTTTGCCCCACCTCAGACTGGTGACTGGAAGAGAGAGCTGCTTACAGAAACTGACAACTCCAGTAGAAAAGACTACCTTTGTTAATAATAAATCAACTGCCAGATCATGATTTGGTGAGGCCCACCAGGCCACAGTCCTACATTTGCTCCTATGGGTTTTTCCATTAGCTTCTAGTTCTTGATTTTTTTTTTTTTTTTTTTTTTAGATCTTATTTTCTTGAGAGAGAGTGAGAAAGAGAGAGTACGCACACACACTGGGGAAGGGCAGAGGAAGAGAGAAAATCTCAAGCAGACTCTGCCTTGAGAGCAGATCCCAATGTGGGGCTCCATCCCAGGATTCTGAGATCATGACCTGCACTGAAACCAAGAGTCAGATGCTTAACTGACTGCACCATCTAGGCACCCCTCCTGATTCTTCAATATGTATAAAAGATTTCTACTGTTAGGCACTTGAAGAAAACTGCTAACCTAAAAGAAAGAGATCACAAAGGAATTCAAAGGAAATACAGGCAAGGCAGAGAAAAAAATATTTTTTTAAATATCAATATAATTAACATTCTAAGAGAGATAAGAGAAGACTCTACACCCATGAAACAAGAGCAGAGTGCCTTCTCAGGTGAATAGAGAATGAAGCAAGCAAGACTGTTCCAACTAATGCTGAGATGGAACTCTGCTCGGGAGGGATGTCCAAGAAGGGTGTTCTGCCTGAACAGAGTCCTAATGGATAAAGACGAGAGGGGAAGGGGATAAAGAGGATCAAGATCGGGGCGCCTGGTTGGCTCAGTGGGTTAAGCCTCTGCCTTCGGCTCAGGTCTTGATCCCAGCATCCTGGGATCGAGCCCCGCATCTGGCTCTCTGCTCAGCAGGGAGCCTGCTTCCTCCCTTCTCTCTCTGCCTGCCTCTCTGCCTACTTGTGATCTGTCTGTCAAATAAATAAAATAAAATAAAATAGGATCAAGATTGAGTTGACAGTGACCAGTATGCTTAGGGGACACTTCGCTGGTTCTTAAAGTCTGGACAGCAAAGATCAAATGTAGTCACCAGAAGAAATGAGGCTGAAGCATCATCAGAGAAGGACCAGATCAGCCAAGAGCCCGTATACTAAGGAAACTGGACTTTATCTCACAGCCAGACAATAGGGAGACTTTCAGGGTTTTGACCAGGTGTGTGACTCTCGCCCAGTATATAATCTATTGATATGGATTCCAAAGGCTACAAAGATATGAGAAGGGAGAGACCATTGTGAGGTGGTGATTAAACCTGAAAGCGGCTGATGTTTTAGTGGATGGAAAATAAAAAGAGGGCGGACCATTTGGAAAAGGAGACAGCAGCACATAACAAGGTTGAGAATGAGAGTGTTGAGTTCAAAGAACAACCAGAAGAACCCTCTGTCTTCAGGAAATAATAAAGAACAAGGAAGAGGGTAGGAAGGGTAGGGCCAGTTGAGGTAGACACCAAATCAAGGAGGTTAGACATGGCTCAGCATATTGCTGCTGTTCCAAACTTTCCTCCCAATGATGGAGGAAAAGAAACCCCAGACCTCTTGGGTGGTAGCCAGAAGTGGGCTTCTCTAATCTCAGAACTTCTCGGAAATCTATCTTTCATCTTTAAAATTCATATGAGTTTGGTATTCTACTTTACAGAAGATTGATACAAAAAATGTGTTTAATTACTTTCTAGTTAAAATACAACTTTGTATACCCCCAAGAAATCTTGCAGGAAATTAGTAGTCCAGAAAGATGCTCCTGTGTCTCTTTATGTCTCATGAATGCCAATTCCGGGGGGACGTGAAGATGCACAACAGTCAGAAATCCAGTTTCTTCAGGTGAGCTATGAGGTGGGAAAGGAATGTGAGGAAGTTAAATAAGCTGGAGTGTGCTGGGTGGGTGAAGCAGTTCGAAATGGGTGTTAGAATGTTGGGCAAGAGGCTTTTGATATAACCATGACAAGATTTTAGACCAGAGAATGGCAGCAGATGGAGAAAAAAATGACAAGAACACAGGCACTTTTGAAGACTCGATGGATGATTCAATGCAAGGGCAGGAAGGAGGACCAGAAGGAATCAGAGATAATTCTGACTTTGAACCGGGGAACCAGCTGCCAGGGCTGAGGAAGAAGTTGAGGGCAGCCAGCTATGAGTGTCCCCATGCCTGAAGCAAGTGTGGAAATGTGTTGTCGATGGCTGGACTCAGGGAACAAGACTGGGGTGGAAACATGAAGGTGTACCCAAGTCATAGTGGACACCACAGTGTGGAGGGAAGCCTGAGTAAGGGGAGAGA
This sequence comes from Martes martes, assembly GCF_963455335.1. Lineage (NCBI taxonomy): Eukaryota > Metazoa > Chordata > Mammalia > Carnivora > Mustelidae > Martes > Martes martes. The sequence continues at coordinate 44,267,983 of NC_137900.1, read as the reverse complement.
AGGAAACACAGCAAGTTGGGGGCTCAACTTTACGAGATATAATAAATGAGTAGTGCGGGAAAGATGAGAAGGCACACTGACCTTTAAATACCACACTTCCAATCATGTAGCATGAAAAAAATGGATAATGAAAGAAAGGGGAGATTTCTTGGTTGGTACACATGAAGAGTCCAGGAGTAGACCCTGACTTCAAGTATAACTAGAGTCCAGTGCTTCGATGATGCCACCAGAAACCTGTCTCTGTCCACCTTGCCACTCTTCTTCCCTTTCTTGTGGCTTCACTGGCAGGAAGACTTTCTCTTCATGGTGGCCCTCAGAAGCGCCAGGCTTTTATCTTCTCATTTCAACAACCCCAGGTGAAAGAGAATGTCTGTCTCCATCCCCCAAGTCCCAACAAACGTTTCCAATAGAAGGTTCAGGTTTGGCTCTGATTAGATCATCGTGGCACACGGGCCCATCCTTAAACCCAACACCCTGGCCAGAACTGGGGTACGTGCCCCCAAGTGTCTGAACCCAAACCTACAGGATCTAAGCCCTGGGGAAGGGGGTTTCCCCAAATGAAAGATGGCTCTGCAAATTCCAAAAGAGGAGAGAACAAATGTTCTCAGAGAAGCAGAGAGAAGGTCCAGTGGGAACGGGGAAAATTTTAAGAAGTGGGCGGTGGAGTAAGGGTGGCCAAAACATGCACTTTCATACCAAGGCCAAAGTGGGGACAACAGAGACCCCCCCTGCACCCAGACAAACAGGAAATGGGCAGCTCTTTCCCTCTACATCCCTCTCCTGCCTTAGTGGTGAGTCTGAGGACAGCAAAGCCCCATCCGCAGCTTTCCTCCCTCACGGTTCCCAGCACAGCTCCCAGAGCCCCAGAGTACCCAGAGCCCCCCATCACTACACCCTTCCAGAACTATACCATAACCACTCATGCTGAGGCCCACAGGCCTCTGGGGCAATTAAAAAGTCCCTCTGGCTTCAGAGAGCTGCCTTGTAAAGTGAGAGCCAGGTCCTTCCTGGCTGGCCTTCCCCACCACACACATCATACAATTCCTTCTTTCCCAGCAGGTTATTTTTCCAGTGAAAGACTCATGCCTCCCCTGTCCTTTGCCTCTGACCCACCAATTGTTTGCCAAGACAGGACCGGGGATGCTCCTTGGCTGGACTTCAGAGTCCCAGTTCAGCTGGGGGTGTTAGGCTGGGATTTAAGCGAGGACCCCGTAGGGCTCATGTTGTATGAATCATCTCCCCAGCGCCCCAAGACGTCAAATCACACTTCACCCCGCTCTTTCTTTGCCAGCCGCTTCAGCTCATCGGCGTTTAAAGCAACATCACCAGCAGCAGCTCATCTGGAACATCCTGGCCCGCTCCCTTTTTCATGATAGCGAGCACCCTTTGCCGCAGAGAGCGAGAAAGAGAGAGTCAGACAGACAGATGGACAGGGAGAGGGGAGTCCTGCAGACAGTCACGATGAATATGGATTTGCGGCGTCTGCGGCGGGAGGGGGGGCCATGGCAATCAGAACTGATGCTGCCAGAGCTCGGGATAGACCGACAGCAACTCCCCTTAGGAATCCGAGTGGGCTCTTTCTCGTGTGATGTTTTGAAGCATGTCAGCATTCCTGGGCACTGTCAGCCTCCTCCAAATGACCTGAGAGGGGGGTGTGAGAAGCAAGCTCTCACCGCCTTGGGCTGTGCCGAGGGAAATCCTGGGACTATCAAGGCAGAAATGCCTCATCCGCAGCTCCCCATATACCCTTGAAGATCAAGGGGTAGATAAGCTAATCTGTTATAAATTCTGATGCGGCACAGTTCCCTGACCAGAGCCTCTTCTCCTTCAGTGTCCCGAGCGTTCGCCAATACTTCATCCAAACCAGCTCCCTTCCGAGACCTCTCCCTGTATCCTGCTCATGCCAAGAAGCTCACACATGGGTGCCTTCTCCATGCATGTGCTCTCGACACATGCACATGCACATACACACGTGAGCACACATGCCCATGGACATACACACACACACACACACACACACACACACACACACAGCTGGACCCTGCCTTGCCCAGCCTGGCTTAAAATTATCCTTTTTCACTCTCCAAATGTTTGAATCCCACAAAGGGAGTCTCAAGAAAACCAAAATGGTAACACACACACACACACACACACAAACACACACATATGCACACACACAAGCAAATTAATGAGACTTGCAGAGCTTTGACACGAAATACTTGTTTCTGAAAATCTGCCTTGTGTCTTCAGCCTTACTCCTTGCTCCATGTAGGCCTAAAGTGCGATAAAGGCAAATCCCAAGCCCAAGAGCAGCCCAGCCATTTCTGTGGGCTGCCCTGTTCATTTCTTGGCAGCCAGAAGTCCACCTTACTTGTTTGGAGACCTCATATAGACACTTCAATACCTGTCTTCACTCTCCCTCTTGTAAAATGGGCCTACTAAAGCCCACCAAGAGTCAGACTGTAAGGATTCATATACTAATATTGGCAGGCCCTTCTGAAAAGGAACACATCATTACCACCATTCAGCCCTGGCATCCTGAGTTAGGAGGCAGGCAGGGCTCAGCCCCACCTCAAGATCCTGTCTGGGTGAGCAGTTTAAGAAAGCATAGTAGTCTAGCCACTGGGTGAGAGCAAAGAAGCAACAGCCCCATAAAAACGACACTTTCAGCAGAACGTACTGTATGATTCCAGATTTCAACTGTACCTAATAATAATCATAAAGGACAGCCCCTTTACAGAGCGTGCTGCCTGCCAGGAGCTGTATTTCACGTGCCTTGGTCCCTTTGCTTCTCTTACTCACCCCCTGAGGAAGCACGACCACGAAGCTCTAGGTTACAGATGAGGAAAGAGTAGGAGAAAAACTAAAAAACTTGTCCAAGGGGTGGAGCCAGACCCTGCCTCGAAACAGGACAGCATACTCCTGTGGCCAAGAACGTGAACAAGGGAGCAAGCGTGCGTGCGTGCGTGCGTGCGCGTGCGCATGCGTGCTTAGGAAAAGGCCGGAAGAAAACAGCAGCTCAGGATCTCAGCATTCCAGGTGGAAGGATCACAGACCATTTTTTTTTCCTTTCACTCCAGTATCTTCTTTTTATCTAGATGTCCTCATTTCTACAGCGAAATATGTATTGCTTTGATAAGAATAACATTTAAGTGTTCTGAAAACGTGTCTTCCATTTCTGTTTCTCTGACTGCCATACTACCACCGCCCCCCCGCCCCCCGCCCCCAGAGTGGCAGAAACCGGGCCTCACATTGTTAGGCAGGCTCCAGCCGTTCCCCAGACACAGACCGCAAAATAAGAATGACGAGAAGACTTTAGTCGGCTGTGAAGAAATGTCATCATCATGCGGCGCCTGGGTGGCTCAGTTGGTTGAGCGACTGCCTTCAGCTCAGGTCGTGATTCTGGAGTCCGGGGATCAAGTCCTGCATTGGGCTCCCTGCTCAAAAGGGGGTCTACTTCTCCCTCTGCCCTTCCCCCTGCTCATGATCTCTATCTCTCTCATGCTCTCTCTCTCTCTAATAAATAAATAAATAAATAAGATCTAAAAAAAGGAAAGAAATGTTATCATCACGGAGGAGGAAAGTGGTCCAATGCTCCCTAAATCCACCCAAGCCCCCGATGTCTAGGGACAGTACTGGGGACACAGTGGAAAAGGTAAAAAGGGACCTCCATGGGGCCAGGAGACCTGACTTCTTTCTCTTCCTCCTCTTGTGCCACCCAAATAATTTCTTCACTGTCTGATCCAGCTTTCTCACCCACGACCTCTGGGGGCCTCTGGATTCTGAGAGAACCGTAAGAAAGCCTGACTCTGTGCCACATCCTTCGTGCTCTTCACACGTGTAGTCTCAATCCCCACACAAAGCCCATGAGATACAGGCCAACATTCCCATTTCACAGAAGGGAGCACTGAAGCTCCGAGGCCCCCTCACCAGGTCAAGGTCACAGAGGACAGAAGCCACAGAGCTCAGATGCAAACCCAGGTACACCCGACCCCAGATTTTGGACATCTCTCTGAGCTAATGATGTTGCCAGATTTCTAACTCCCATTTTCCAGATAGGCTCTCACTGGAGCTCCAGGGCAGTGTGTCGGCATGATCATCCCAGCTTTGAAGACCAAGATGTAAGTAAAGGGCTCTGTGATTCTTACTCTGTTTCACTTCTCCCTTTCCTATCAGGCAGGCTCCGCAAAGTGCTTCAGGGCCTCTGGAGCTTTCCAAGGCAAAGGGGAGCCAGTTCGACAGGAAGAGCGCTCCGTTCCCTGGCACCCACAGAGAGCCGATTGCACATTAGCCCCTAGGTGAGGGCCCATAAGCTTTTCCCAGAACGGACCAGAAGCAGGAGGGAGGGAGGGCCCTGCACTCCACCCAGGCGGTTAGCTCTTTGGGGCAGGCAGCAATAATGGAGAACGTGATAAGCTGTCACTAGAAGCCAGCTCCGTTCTCTGAGACTTAATGGTAGAATAACACAATAGGGTCAGACTAAAAAGGTTCCCTTATGAAAATTTTATCAGCAACTTTGGTAAATGGCTATGGGAAAGGTGCTTTGCTCCCAGGCAGACCTGGGACCCGACTTTACAAGGTACAGGCGGCCTGCATTGCATCACCCCCACAAGATATTAAGGGCACTCAAATTGAATTAACACCAAATCAAGCCGGTGCACTTAACAATACAAATGCACTTAAGGGATGCCTCAGGATGATTTGTGACTAAAGAAAGCAAAGAAGAAAACGGCCTGCAAGCCACAAGGGTGGTGTTGTGTGTCATATACAGGAAAGGCCATAAGTAGAACTTAGAATACCGGAAAACCATGAACTTCGGGGGCTCTCAAATACCTTAGACCCAGCCGTAAAGTAGGAGGCCGCTTTTGTGGTATGCAGAAACAATTGATAAATAAATTAAAGCCAATTTTCTTAGTGGCATGGTCTCCATTACCTCTGACAGCAGCCTAACTACTCTGCGAAGATGATAAGAGGCGAATAATGGCGTATCAGGTAGCGCCCCGGGAAATTCTGCGCCAGTCGCCAGGTCTCTTCATGACAGTGATGACACAAAGATCCTCAGTGAGAGCCAAGTGATGAGAAGTGACAGCTCGCCAGGCAGACTGTGACAGGTCCTAAAAAGGATCAGCTGGAAGTGTCCCTGGCAGGTGGGACCCCAGAGTCAGGGCTGGCCCTTTGGTTTCTCTCCTCTCTCCGCCAGCGTTGGTCGGCACACATTTTTCCCTCATACGTCTCACTCCCTTGCTGTCTCCCTCATCCTCTCCCCACACCCCTCTCTTCACCCCCACACCTCCCCTCTCAAACATACCCTGTCTACTGAGCTGGAAGACAATTTGGCCATCTTCATAGATGAATGGCTCTTCCGAGATTATCTTGGAAACTTGGCTACATTCTGGACTTGAGAGAATTCAGGGGGAAAAAATGGCCTCACTGGGGATTCCTTTCCATCAAGTGAAATACACACAAAAGCATGCTTTTGTTATCCTTCCAGGAAAGAGCTGTCTCCACTCAGGGTCTTACTCTGAAAACGGGCTCCATTTAGGTTGGAGGTGGCCTCATTTTGTCAGAGTTAAAGCAATTGCTCGCCGAGTCATAAGGTGGCTGAGAAACTGGGGCAGGCGGGTTCAGTTTCTCACTAGGGGAAAGAAGTTCTAGAAAAGTCAGAAGGACCGTTTCCAGCTGCTGACGTACCTCACCCAGGACTTGTCTGCGCCAGGAGGTAAGCATCAGTGTAAGGTAAGCTGGGTGAGTACAAAGTTCTCCACATCCAGAACAAATGATCTTGGGCCCTTGTCTTCAGCTGTAGGACTCTGGGTGAGTGCCTTGACTTCTTAGAGTTACACTTTCTCCTTTAGTAAAATACAGACCTCGCCGTCTTCTCTAATGTCCTCAAGGGATTGTTTGGAGGACCCAGCCAGAGTAATTAGGGGAAAGATCTTTAGAATCTAGGAACCATCTACAAATATAAGGCACTGTTATAAGGAAAATCATCTACAAAATACACATGCAGACATACTTCTTATAAAGACACTCCAGAGTCCCAAAAAAGAATATTCAAACTGCCCCTGGTTTTCCATAACAGCAGACTCCTCTCGGGTAATCAGAAGAAGAGAAGAACAAATAAACGTGAATGAAATCATCAAAATCCTCAAACTTTACTATACCAATTACTTTTTAGCTTCTCCCAAACTGAACTTAGAAACAAAGCAATGCATGATATAATTTCTGGGAACCAGAGATTGGCCCCATCTTCTGCCCCCCAACTGGCATACCATGTGGCAGGACACACACTCCAGGACACACCCTCTTCCGTCTACTTCCCCTCCACTCTGAGCATCTGGAGTCTCCGCCCACGTTTTCTATGCGGACCCTCACTCTATGCCTCTACACGATCCCGTATATGCCTAGGGATCACTACTTTCACCGCTGACTTCTTACTGATTATTAGTCTCTTTTCCTCAAACAACCTTCTCTGAAGCTCACGACTCATTATTCATCAATGAATCATCTAGTCAGCAAGTATTTATTGAGCGTTTACTTAATACCAGCATGGCGCTTGGTGTCCAGAATATAGGGGTTCAGGGGCACCTGGGTGGCTCAGTCAGTTAAGCCTTCGGCTCAGATCATGACCCCAGGGTCCTGGGACAGAGCTCCACATCGGGCTCTCTGCTCAGTGGGGAGTCTACTTCTCTCTCTCCTGCTCCCCCTGCTTGTGTGCACTTTTGCTCTGTTTCTCTCTCTGCGTTAAATAAATAAATAAAATATTAAAAAAAAAAAAAAAGAAAGAAGAAGAATACAGGGGTCCTTCAGACAACGTTCCGAACTGAAGGAGCATACTTTCTGCCTCATTGTCCCTTTCTTGACCTCATCTTTGGTTTCTCTATTTCGTTCTGAAATGCAGCTGAGCTGAGCACACCTCTCAAGTGAGAGAAGCCACTCCATAAATTGGAAAGAAAGCAAAAATGATGTTACCTGGAAGCTTCCAATTACATGTGCCTAACTCCATCCTTCAGGCCCATCAGGCAGAATCCGTCCCTCCCTCACCTGGATTCCCACAGACTCATACATGTTTCTATAGCATAATGTTTGAAAATATTTGTTTACCTGTCTCTCTCTTCCCAACACACTCTGATCTTCTTAGACTTGGGCACCCTTTTCCTTTGACTCATACCTGAGTTCTAAGCTCAGATCACAAAGGTTAGCACTTAGCTGGTGTTCAGTAAGGCTTTGTGGAATGCATGAGTGAACAAACAAATGAATGAACCTGTTTCTTTTTACTTTCTCTGTCCATCTCCCCTTTCTTCCTTCTTTTCCATCCGCCCCACCCTCTGATGCAGGGAGACAGTATTGCCCAGTGCTTATCAACACAGGCTGTCCTTGGAGTGTTTTGGGCCTGGCTTCTACAGGCTAGCAAGAGCAGATTATTAACTATTCAGGAATTTTTCGAGCTGATTTTAAGTTGTTGATGACTTGAAATGGGCTGCGGTGGGAGTATTCACACAATGGAAATCAATAAATGGTGCACATTAAGATTTAGGGGTTTGTTTTTGCCCTTTTTTGGGTGGGGGGAGCCTGCTTGTCGGCACACCACTGCTCTGATTTAGCCAGACCTGGATTTGTGGTTCTGCTCAGCCACTCATTAATTGTGTGACCCTGGACAACTTGCTTGATATCTCTAATACTGTTTCCTCATCTATAAAGTGAAGGTGATAATTATGGCTTCACAGGGTCACGGTGAGAATGAAGTGACCTAATGTTTACAAAGTGCTTAGCACGGCTCTTCATGCACAGTAAGTGTCCAGTAAAAGCAATTGGTTAGTATTCGTATTCATCTTATTTCCTGGCTTTCAGTTAATGCACTATTTCCATCCATTTCTTTTTCTTATTGTCTGAAGGATTTGTGACAACTTAACCCAGCAAAAGCCATAAAATAGAAAATTTGAGTTAAAAATCAGAAGGGAAAATAAAAATTCTAATACTTAAAGTCAAAATGACAACACCATGTCAGCCAACACTACAATTGTATAGAATCTGATAGACCAAGGTTCACCAGAGTGTTAGCAGGAACATTTTAAGGTGTTGTCAACAAAGCCACAAAGTGTTAGAGTGGAAGGGGCTGCAGAGATCTTCTAGTTTGATCCCTCACTTTACAGATGGAAAACGAGGTAGGCAGGCAGGAAGGAATCATTTCGTGAGCACTTACAATCATGATGGCCACTGCTTTCACTCTCGCCATCTCCGTGGCGTTCCGTCGTATAGAGAAAGCCGTGGAGACCAGGGAAAAACAGGCCTTTCCTCATGCCACCAGGCCAGTATGGGCAGGACTGAAGTCAGGTCGCAGATTCCCATTTCCCAGTCCACCCCGCTCATCTCCCCGGGTACCACTCTGTCTCCTCACTGCAGGAAGATCTATTTCGTAATAATAGCTTCCTGAAGATCAAATAGTCTCTCAAGATCCAACAGAATCATACTCAAATGGACAAACTGCAGACCCTGGGATGCAGGGACTTCCCAGGGAATTTCCTAGGTCTGACCATGACATTTGAAAGAACGACGAGCAGAAGCCCACTGGCAGGAACAGCTGCTCTGGCATAAAACATCCTCGTCCTGTGTCAGCTTTGCAAAAGAGAGCTGTGCTCTTCATTCATATGCATTTGTGGTCCACTCAAAAGTTCGGATCTTTATGTGCTGTCCTTACAGCTAGATTTTTTTCCTCTAATTTCTACCAATAGCTTCAATTCATTCTTCATAGAACCTTCTTAGTTCATAGTCGCTGAAATCCAATCTTTTTTTCCCCTTCCTCTTTCTCCACCTGAAAGAAGCAGCACACAGCCAAGAAAGGGTTAAAAAGCAATCGATGGGCTTCACTTGGGAGGGCAAGGAAGAAGCTGTGTAATCCACAAAGTGAATGAATCCACCACCTACAGAGAGTTAAAAGCAACATCTTATTTATTAGGCCACCACCCTTGTTTGGAACAAGCTGACTGGCGGCCCGGCCTGGGGGGTCTCTTTTTATGGGGATCTTGTTATTGCCCTCAGAGCTGTGGCTGACCTCACACCAAATAAACACGTCAGTCACTTCTCAAGTCACCGTTCCCAGGTGTGGCATGGAGGCACCGGGTGTGGACCCTCCCGGCCACTGCTCCCTTTTCCCCACCTACACTCAGAAATGCTCTCAAAATCCTAGGGTCCCTTGCTAACGGTCCTCTCTCTCTCTCTCTCTCTCCCTAGACCTTTCCCCAAATCATCTGTCACATCTGTCCAAGGTCTCATGAACTGGATTTACCTTGCCATCCAAGTGGAAGGGCAAAGCCACCAACCTTCAGAGAAACTTCCGGATAGTAAAGAAGGCCCCGAAAGGAGGAAAACCAATACACAATATACAATACACAAAAAAAGGAGGAAAAATAATACACAATACACAATGAACAAATTTTCTATTATACATATATCCCTCAAAAGTTAGGTTGGGCTCTATTTCTTACTACTTTTTTTCCCCAGGTTTTCTTAAATGTGTTTTTTATTATTTGTTTTTCGTTCAGCAGAATTAACTGCTCCAGACTTAATCCCAGGTGGGCTTAACCACAAGCATAATTCTGAGCCCCATCATTCTGCCACCTGTTTGAGTGAACTTGGGTGACACTGACTCACTCTTAAGTTTTTAAATGAGGCAAGTATGATAAAATAAATAAATAAATAAAAATTTAAAAATATTTTTAAAAAGAAGCTCTGCCACCAAAAATCAAAGAAAACTTCCAAAAGCCACAGGAAAGCCTACTCTGAGAGTTATTTGCATTGCCCACCATGTGGAAGCCTCTCCAGACTGTTCCTCTTCAGTCACTGATGTGCTCATCTGGGGGTATCTATGGTTGGTCTGCAGTTCCTCCAGAAGATTCTTACAGATCCCAGCTCCCTCACTCAATACCTCTGTGACCTTAGACAAATCACGTGGACCTTAGTCCTTTAAGGGTAATATGGGAATATTAATTCCTGCCTTATATACTTTCCATAACAAATAGAATTGTGCTTTGGAGACAATACATGGTAGAAAAATGGCGGCTGTTGTTCTTGAGATTAAGACCAAAAATGAAAGGAGTATGTGTTTCATCAGATAAAACATAGGGCGTTCAGTTCCGGGTGTATTTCTCTGGGCGTTAGCAGTGAGCTACTGTGGGGACAGGAGCAGACTGACCTGCCTCCACGTTTGTGGGAGAAGGCTCCATCCTGGGATGGAGAGAAGCAATGCATCCTGGGAAAGCCAGAGCGTGCCCATCGTCCAGGGAGCCGCGCTGAAACCACGCTCTTCAGAAAGCACCGCCTGCACAGCCCGTACGAAGAGAATTCAGACACTTATGCTTACTCTCGGACTGTTTTCCCAGGGCCGGTCCTGCCTCGGAGCCTGAGTGGGGATACACTTTCCTCGTTCCTTGAGGGAAACAGGAAGCGCAGTTGAGATGATCATAACTCTGTTCTGCAGGTGAAACAGCAGCTCTGAAGTGCCCTGTGTTTTATTCCCACCTCTCCTTCAGGCTTTACCTGAAGTATCCCAAGGGAAACAGGGCTGGGAGTTGGTATCTTCACAGATCTTTGTTCTGTTTCTGGAGTGTCTGAGGCTGTAACCTAAAAATACTACGGGGGAAGTACCTCTTTAGGCAGAAGTACCATTGGAATTCATTCCTTCCTCCTCTGAGAAGCGGGGAGAGGTGCAGACACCCACGTGGAGAAGGGCCTCACATTTCCAAACAGGTCCAGACCAGGCGAGGGTGGCCCATGCAGGTCAGCAGGTAACAGGCAAGGAGCTGAGGAATGGAGGGAGGAAAGAGGCAGGCGAGTGTTCTCACGGTGGACGGTGAGGGGAGAGTGGAAGGATGTGGTCATGGGGAGAGAGGAAAGAAAGATGAATGGGGCCTGAGTCAGTCATAGGCTAAAACAAACAGGAAGGTTTTAAAGTGAGATTTGAGGAGAGGAAGTGGTTCTGAGCAAGGGAGGGAGAGAGTTCCAGAGATCTGTCTTGGAAAAGAGCTACTCTTCATTTTTTGGATAGTCCTCCTCATGTGAATATTTCTTGGCCGTTCTGACAGATGGGTGAACCAATTTTTTATTATTATTTTTTTTTAAATCCCAACTGGTTCCAACCTTTCCCTAGAACTTGAACCAAAAAGGTTTGAGACTTCAGGTTTGAAAATATTCAGTGGATTCATTTGTGCTAAATTGCACTGCTGCCTGGTGCTCTTAGCAAACACTTGGGGCCACTGATGTAGAGAGCATGGGGGAGGAGGTGGGAAGCATTCATCTCCAACCCTGAGGTCATCTCTCTCATACCATGTCCACTACGCCTCAGTGATCCAGGGAACGTGATCCCAGGAGAGCTCAGCACCTTTCTGAATCTGTCTAAATCTCAGATGTGGATTTACGATTGGCTAACTGCAAGAGGGACTGTGTGCGGTGGAGAGAAGGAAGAGAAATAGAGTTTTGGGGCTGGGGGTCCAGGGTAAGCTCGCATGAAAAGACAAGAGGTTTTTGCTTGGCATTCCATGGAAAGCATGAAGACACAGATCCAACCAAATAAAGGGCGACCTTTGATAGATGTGCAGTGACTTGCTCTGTGAACTAAGGCAGCTCTAGAAGCCAAAAAACAAATCCAAAACCAACTAACCAAACAAACAAAAAGCCTTCTTTGAAAGGACTTTTAAAAAGCAAATCTTTCCAGTTCCTTAGGGTAGACCCCTTCCCAAGACAACTTATCAGAAATTGTTCTGTCTGTATTGTGAAAGATGATAAAATCCTCAACCCATGCGCTTCAAAAGCCAAGAGGCTTTGCCTTTGCTTGTTTCATGTCTTTGGGAACCAAACCTTCATGGACCTTATTTTTCCCACCTGTAAAGTGGGGATAACAAGGTTTGTTCCCACCTCAAAACGTATTACTCACATGGTATAAACTTATGTAAAGATCTAGAAATGTTTACAAAAGAATATGTTTCGTAAGAGAAGAGAATTGTTGCAGAACAACATCTAAAGACATCCAGGTGATTGTTTCTTTCTAGTCTGAAACTTAACTGAGGTACAAACAAGCTTAATGCTGAATCATTTTTCTATGGAACTAGAAAATAAACTATTGAAATAAAAACCCGAACGTTTTCTTGTGCTGTGTCCATAGTCCCTATTATGAAGTCAAACTTCCATATCGTAATAAAATTTCAAATCTTGATAACAGTAAACACATTTAAATATTTATTTATTTAAATATTTTAAATATTATTTTGACAGCTATTTTGAGATATACATTTCTTCATAACATTTTTTCAATTTAAAACTGCACTGTCAAATGCAATAGTCACTAGCCTCATATTGCTACTAAAATTTACACCTGACTGGGGCACCTGGGTGGCTCACAGTCAGTTAAGCGTCCACCTTTGGCTCAGGTCATGATCTCTGAGTCCTGGGACGGAGTCCCATGTCGGGCTTCCTGCTCAGTAGGGAGTTTGCTTCTCTCTCTCTCTCTCTCTCTCTCTCTCTCTCCCTTTCTGCCCTTCCCCACTGCTGGTTCTGTCTCTCAAATAAATAAAATCTTTTTTTTTTAAAGTTTAAATTTACACTTCACTTAGTATAATTTAGTACAGTTAAAACTCCAGTTCCTCATTCACGCCAATCATATTTCAAGTGTACAGTAGCCATTGGTGGCCAGTGGCTATGGATTACACAGTAGAGTCATAGCTTACTTCCATCACTGTAGAAAGTTCTATTGAACAACAGTGTTCTAAAATAATATATACACATTACAAAAATCTGGAAAACACATAAAATGAAGAAAAAAGATAAATATATTTCTCACTTTCTTATCCCCCCAGTGAAAACCACTATTAATATTTTGGCAGGTTCTCTATAATGCTGGGTTTTTTTCTGCACATCTGTTTTGTTTATATTACATGGTTTTGATCTATTGAATTTACAACATTATAGTCTGCCTTCTTATCTTTAAAATGGAAGCATTCTTCCACATTATTTTTTGTTGCTCAGAAGCACTTTCAGTGGCTGCACACAACTTCATCAAGTAGAGGTACCATTTCCATAAAAAAGACCACAGGTTTGCATTGTTTTAAATAAAATGGAGGTAAAATTTAAAATGTGCTAGGGTTTTCTGGCTTTTGAAGGGGCTAGAGAAATTGCTTCATTTTATGGTAGTTTCTGATCACTTGCATTTTACTAGAAACATGCACCAAATCCAGGAACAGCTGACTGATGTCCAGGAATAACCCACCTGAATCAGTGGTGGCTTCCTCTGTCTTCCTGAGCCCCCGAAAATGGTAGAGGCCACCCAAGTGTCATCACACATAAGAACACCCATCGCCCACCACGTTCGAGCTCTGCTCAGCAGATGCTAAGTAAGAGCAACATGCTGCAGAATGAGGATAATCACCCTGAAATTACACGTTTCATTTGCCAAAAGCTAAAGCGAAAGGATTATGTTCTCGAAGAGCATTCTCTCTGCAATATACTGTAGACATTGCAGGGCTCATGTGAGTGGCTGATGAGGTGATTTACCTGAGAGGGTCGCCATGCAGCGCCTGGCACGCTCTCTCCAGCAAGCTTCCAGAACCTTCACTCCGCTGGTTCTCCTTTTGCAGTGGCTAGCTCCTTCTCCATCCCCTTTGTTGGATCCTCTCCACTCCCCGAACTCTGAGCATCCAGAGGCCCAGATTCTGTCTTTGGACCTCACTCTGTTCACATTCTCTCCCCAGGTGAGTCCCGCCAGCTTCCTGGCTTTAACAACGGGGACCCCCAAACTTCTCTCCACCTCCTCACTCTCTCGGATCTTCAGTCTCATAGACCCGTCCAAACATCTCCTATGGGCATCTCAAAAGTCAAATGTAATTCTCTCTATCAAACAAATGAACCTGGGGGACAGATGACAAAGTTTCAAAAACCCAGGGTCCTCGTTGCCCTCAGCTTTCTCTAAAATCCAGTTCATCATTAAATCCCATAAATTCTGCCTTCCCACTTCCACCACCCGGACCCAGCTACCTTCCTCCTAACTGGTTTGTCTGCTCCCTGAACAGTCCTCTGGGTCTCGCCTTCACATTACCTCTGTGCCCGGGTGGTTCCACTTGCCCACCCCCTCCTCAAAATACATAGAAGCATTTAGGGCTGTCGCAATGATGCTTACTGCCTTTGATTCCTGGGGGATAAGTATCCTAAATGCTTAAGATGGGCCTTCACAGCGAAGTATCATCCCCACCCCAAATGCCAATAGCCCCCTTCACTGGGAAGACCCAACCTTGTGTGATCCTTTTAAAACGAAGTCAAGTGTGGTTTTGCAAAACCTTCCGTGGCAGTCAAAATCTCCCGTGGCTCCCTACCCCACTCAGAATAAAATCCCAATTTCTTACTATGACCTCGGAGACCCCCTGTGCCCCTCCTCACCTTTCAGCTCCCCACTCCTCAGATGTTCCCTGCCCCCCTCACTCTGTTCCACCCCGCATGCCCCCACACTCGCCATGATCTGGGCCTTCAAGCTGGCTGCCCCATCTGCCTGGGGAGCCCCACTGGGCCCTGTCCCTTCTGTACTCAAGCCTTCCTCTCCAATGTCACGTCATCTTAAGACATTTCCCAACTTTGCCACTCATTTTCACAGACCCCAACCTCAGGAGCCCGGCAGTGTTGGTCCCCTTTGCTTTCTTCCTCCTCACTAACATTTATTTACTTCTTTATTTGTAATCTGTCCCCTCCTCCCGAGTGTGAACTTCAGGATGTCAGGAACTTGCGGCTGATGGTGGGTGGGGTCATTGTTGTTTCCCTTCAACAAGAGAGCAACGCTGAGTCTAACCTAGAACTTGGTGGCAAGAAATCACGACAATAATAGGCAATCTTAGGGAGTGTTCCACAACTGCCAGGCTCTGTTCTGAGCACTTTACAAGCATCGATTGAGCTTCCCAATCCTGCTGCAACAAATCACTACAAACTTAGTGGCTTAAAACAACACAAATTTATTACCTTATAGTTCTGGTAGTCAGAAGTTCCAAATTTGTCTCACGGGGTGAAAATCAAGGTGGCAGCCGGGCCATGTTCCTGCTGGAGGCTCGACGAGTGAATCTGCTCCTTGTTCTTTCCAGCTTCTAGAAGCTTCCCGCGTTCCTTGACCGTGGCCCTTTCTCCGTCCACTGGCTCTTCTGCCTCCTGCTTATATATGACCCTTGTGATTACATGGGGCCCACTTGGGTACGCTTGAGGATCTTCCTATCCCGAGATGCTTAACCACAGCTGCAAAGTCTCTTTGGCCAGGAAAAGTGACAGACTCACAGGCTCTCAGTTTGAGGATATCCACACCATGCAGGGACATTATTCTACCTGCCACATAAACCCACTCTGGGCTGTTTCTACTCACAACACTTCTAGGTTTTTTCCACACCAAAACCAAGTCTTCCAATTCCCCAGGTTCCACCTGGGTGTCCTCCAATTCAGTCTCTCCTGACCCTATCTAACCACCTGATAGCATCAAATCCCACAGGTGAAGGGCTCAGTCCTCTAAGACTGCCCCCACTTCAAATGCCAGTTGCAAATCCCATGTTGTCACTGGCCAGCTGTAGATTCAGATCACAGCCCTATCCGCAAGTTTGGTCATTTGCTTGAACAACCCACAGGACTCAGGAAAGTACTTTTTGTCAGCTCAGGACCAACCAAGTGGAGGAGCCACTGGGAGGGCTAGATGTGGGGGAAAGGACACAGAGTTTCTGTGCCAACCTCCCAGCAATCCAGAAGCTCTCCAAAACCCCCAATCAATTTAGGGGTTCTTACAGTGGTTTCATTATGTGGGTATAATTGATTAAATCACTGGCCATTGCTGATTCACTCAATCTCCAGCCTCTCTCTCCAAGAGTCAGAGAGTTGGGCAGAAAGTGTTAGGTTTTTAAATAAGGCTTGATCTTTCTGGTGACCAGACCCCATCCTGAAGCTATCTAGAGGTCCACCAAGAGTCACCACAGAACAAAAAATGCTCCTATAACCTAGGAAATCCCAAGGAATTTAGGAGTTCTGTGTCAAGAACTGGGACAAAGAACAAATATACTTTTTTTTTTTTAAGATTTTATTTATTTGACAGAGGGAGAGAGATCACAAGTAGGCAGAGAGGCAGGCAGAGAGAGGGAGGGAAGCAGGCTCCCTGCTGAGCAGACAACCCGACGTGGAACTCAATCCCAGGACCCTGGGATCATGACCTGAGCCAAAGGCAGAGGCTTAACCCACTGAGCCACCCAGGTGCCCCTACATTTTTTATTAAGACACACTCACTACTCCTCCTAGCAACTTTGTGAAGTTGCTTCCAATATTGCCTCTATTTTACAGATGAGAACACTAAGGCAGAAAGGGTGAAGTCATTGCTCAAGGTCGCAGAACTAGTAAGGGACACATTCGGCCTTCCTAACCACTATAGGGTCAACACTCAATGCACTGTATTGAAATCGGATATTTTCTATTTTTTTGTATTTCCACTGTTATGAACAGATCCAGCTTGGAAGGATGAACAGCACCATCAGACAGCATCCTGGAAGAGATTTGTAAATGGCTACCTTGAGTGAGAATTTTTGGGACCTTGATGCTAGCTGTTTCCATATTGAGCGCCATGCTTTGTCCTTCCTCCTAGTTCTACCAGGGACACCAAGGAAACCACCATTAATTAAGGTATCTCTAAGGTTGTAGGAGAAGAGACTGTTGAGGAGAGGATCTTTGGAGAACACAAGAAGTGTTTCTAGGGATTCACTATGCCTGGACTGTCCCTCCCCACCTGGCTGGTGCATGGGAACTTAATCTAAATGTCACCTCTTCTAGAGCCCGTGCTGGCTTCTGCCAAGAGATACAGACTCCCTCCTTTGTGCCAGCTCTGGCTTCGTGCCCACCTTCATGGCAGTAGTCATCACAGGGTACCAGTTATTTATCACTGATCTTTCCCCTACTGGCTAGACAGCTCATTGAGGCCAGACAGTCTCAAGACAACAGTTGCTAGGGTGTGGTTCCAGGATCCCTGAACAGGGGTCCCCCTTTACCCTCTCTGGTCACAGACTGGCTGCTGTCTCCAGAGCCAGTGTCAAGACCAGGCTGGGCCATGGGTTCAGATGCAGACCCAGAGAAAGACCTCACCCCTCCATGAGCTCAAAGATAGGAAGGCCTCACGAGCACACTTTGAAGAAGAGCACAGAGCCACAAAGAAAAAGGAGAACTTGTTGCACGAGGCAGGAATGGGCATGGCCAGGCAAGGCCACCAGTGCTGGGAATCAATACTCATCTCTCTTCCCCTTGACAAAGGCCTGCTCTGCCCTGGAACTGAGATGAGAGTGCTAACAGGGGCGAGAAAAGGAATGTGTCAATGATATGAAAGGCAACATATCTAGGGGAAGAGATGTCCAGATTTACAGTCATCTGTGGACCCAGAAATCTTCTGATGGAATAATTTTGAAAGCGTGCCCTGAAATGCATCACTTGAGAAAGGTTGTGAAATGAAGACTCGAGGCCACGGTGAGGAAGCCAGCCTCTAGAAGGCTTCTGCAGATGACAGATGCCCATCAGGTGCTGCCTTTGGCCCAACAGCCCAGCACTGGGGGATTCAGCCTTCACAGCTAAGAGCAGCGGCTGTCACCACCGATGGTGAGGACCACACTCGGGAGGCAGGCTGGCCAGCAGATTGCTTTCTGGAGAGGCAGAGGTGCATGAGGAAGAGAGACAGCAACATTCCTTGACCTATATCCACATCAAGTACCCTACTAGGTTATTTACACCCTCACATCCTCAAAATAAGCAAGCCTGGGGTGCCTTGGAGGCTCAGATGGTTGAGCATCCAACTCCTGGTTTCAGCTCAGGTCATGATCTCAGGGTCGTGAAATCAAGCCCCATGTCAAGCTATACAGTCAGTGAGGACTCTGTCTGAGATCCTCTCCAGCTCCCTCTGTCCCTCTCCCCACTCACAGTTGCATGCGCTCTCTCTCAAATAAATCTTAAAAAACAAAAACAAAACAAAATAAAACAAACAAAATTAAAAAACAAGCAAGCCTACAACAAGAACTGGAAACTTAGGCTCAGACCAGTGCAGTACCCTGCCCAAAGGAGTAGAGTAAGTGGCAGAGCTGAGGTGGGAGGCTTACTTGCCCTCACTCCCCCAGACTCCTCCCTGCTCATTACCCTGTCCCACACCAAAAGCTCTCAGGCAGCACCATTGTGAGGCAGGAAGTGGAAGAAGATGCAAGACAGTCTGAAAGGTGCTGGGCACTGCCCGAGTCTTGGCAGGCCTGGTTCCGGGTTCAGGCTCAGTTGGTGGGAGACTGTGATCAGAGCTTTAGACTCCTCATCTGTCTGGAGCAGAGCTGCATGGAGGTCTCCGAGAGGCCTCCTGGAACTCCAATTCCATGATCTTGGAAACTTACACCCTTCAGTGAGGATTTGTCCAGCTACAACTCCGAGAAAAATTATCCTTGTGGATATGAGACTCAGAACGTTAAGACTTTGCAAATGTTACAATTCCAGCAACAATGTGTGCATAGAATATTCTTGGCCAGGGAGGGCGACATTTGGGAAGAGCAGAAGTCCATCTGTCAGCAGTGGGCTTAAATGTGGCTGAATGGTGAACGGGGCGATGGGAGGGGGAGTCTGGAAAGGTTCACAGTCTGTTTGAAAAGAAAAAGGGTTTTAATGGGACATGCTCACTCACACTGGATTTTAATGACCTCTCAAAATGTAACTTGGGGGAAGGAGAGTTAAGGGAGAGGATTTAGGGAGGGAACAGAGAGGAAGAAGGAGAAAGTAATATGTACAGGACAGATTCCGTGCCTTGGAAGGGGTGGGGGGCTCACTGAGCTTATCAACTGGAGGACAGAGTCTACCAGTGAGCCAGACCCTGGGTAGGGAGGCCCATAGTTGGCTCTTAAGATTATCGTTAATGCCAGAAATCAGATTTGAAAAGCAAATATTTCATTTTAAAAATTGGAAAGGTCTCATGTAAATAATGCAGGTCCATCAGTTAACCTCTGTGGGCCTCAGTTTCTTTGTTTCTGGTGTGAGGAGAAGTCCATACCTTATAGGGATGTTGTGGGAATAAAATGGGACAGCATATATGTCATCCAGCAGCACCTTTGGCCTGAAAGTTCTGTCACTCATTCAGGAACTGGAAACAGTCTCAAGGAGCAAACAACCTCATGGCAGCTGTAGACAAGGACAGCCAGACCGTGTAAGACCCGCTTTCCCCAGTGACGGCCATGGCGATGCATTAGAGAAAACCGCAGCCGGAAGTCGGGGCAGGGACCAGGGAGACCTCCTCAGAGCCTTCCTTCCTCCTTCTGCTGTCCTCTTTGAATGAGGAAAAGAGAGTGTCCACCTGAACATGGGGCTTTCTACCACCCCAAGATGGAGGGAGCTCAAGGCAGTTTTAGTTAGAAGATGAAAGCGATGGGATATTACTCGTGGCCCAAGCGGAGGAGTGTGGCGGAGTGGTTGAGAATTCTGGATTTGAATTCCTAAGACTGGATTTCAGATCTGTTGTGGCACACTCAAGCCGGGCAAGAAGGGGAGTTTAACAAAGAGATGCTTTTAATGAGAAGGTGGGGCTGGGTTTAGGAAAACAGCAAGAAACTGGGGGTGGTATCTGAGAGCCGGTCACAGCAGACAGCTGTCACCATGACAAGACCCCACAGGTCAAAGAGTGGCTGGCAAGAAAACCCCAAGAGATAGCTCCCTAGAGAAGGGGAAATCAGGGCTCCTCACCCAGGCTGAGGAGAGCAGAAGATGAGCAGAAACAGCAGGGAGAGAGAAAACCAGCTGGGACCCTCCCAGGATGGCGTACAAACAACCGCCTGGGGACTGCTGGCTGCCATCGTACCAGAACCCAGCACTTCTGCCCCTTAGTCTGAGGCTGCGGCCTAAATACCTCCTTGAAATCACTACTAACACTCTGGTACTGAGGCGGCCTGGAGGAATCTTCTCCTTTGCCAAAACTTGGCGTTTGCGACTCACCCCTCACCCACTGCCGTCAACTCACTTTCCAAGGTGAGCCTGTCCAAGGAGACCTCCTGTCTTCCCTCCCCTGGCCAGCTCTCTCCTAGAGATGTCTGTAGGGGGCCCTGGAGCAGAACATGAAGGACCCACGCCAGCCTGCCAGCCTGTCCGTTCTCTGGCCAGCCCTGCTGCCACACGGAGTGCCATCTGTATCCAATAAGGGCTCCACACATTCTGCACCAGTTCAATCAGTCAGACGGCGTGTCCGGGGAACACTCTAGATCCTTTAATTGTGCTCCCGAGGAGACTCACAGGACAGAGTGATGAATTCTTGGACAGGAGACATTTCAAGCTCCGCAGCCAACGTCAAAACTTGATGAGTCAGTTGGTGTTTTGCCCAACTCAAAAGAGCTCAGAGCTAGAAGAGCAGAGACCCAGCGCTCTGTTCCTCACTGAGGCACGCTCTGTGTGTCCCTTTCTGCTGGGGCCCTTGCCTCCGGGCTGACGGGCCAGCACTGGCAGTGTGCTAACCCTCCCTGTGTCCCCACTCCCTGTGCATCCTGGAGCCAACAATTCTGTGGCACAGATGAGGAACAGGATGCAGTAATGAGATGACATATGGTAGGCAGAGCTCTTCCACAAGCGACACCTTACTGCACACTCACGACAACCTTGGAAGCCCGGCTATAACAATGACAGAGACCATGGATCGATATCCTGTTATGGGCCACGTCCTGTTAAAAGTGCTTTTTCATGGATTACTCACACAGGTACTGCTGATCCCTGTCTTACATTTATTTGGAAAAACTGAGGTCGAGAAAATACCGGTAATTCACCTAAGTTGCCAAGATTTGAATCCAGGGTAGATCACCTCTAAATCACTCTGATATTCTTGCTCTGCAGGTAACAAAGGACTTAGGATGCCTGGATAAACTATTGACAGTTCATTCACAAAGTGGCAAAAGTGATTTTTTAAATTTTGAATAGAATATAGGGTGATGGTCATGTTGCCTTCTGGAAAGAAGAGTCAGAGAGGGCTCGGAGGAGGGAGGTCAGTGCGGGAGCAGTGGTGATGTTGGAGGGATAAAGAGGCAAGGCCACCTGTATGAAAGCAGCAGGAGGTCTCGAGGAGGAGACAGATCTAGTACTGGAGGTGGAATGAGCCCTGCTGGGTGGGAGGTGGGCAGAGGGGCACAGGGTGTAAGGGAAAAGTTTAAGAACTCTCTCCAATTTCTGCTTCATAGAGAAGTGGGTTTATCAACTGGCAAAAGACTACAAGAAAGGGGGCAGATCTGAGGGTTTTTGGAGGGCAATCAGTGGGCTTAATTTGAGATTTATTGAATTCAAGATACGCACAGGATATTCAGATGGGGGTGTCCCCTGTATGGACTGAATGCTGGTCTCCGCCCCCCCCCAATACCTCCCAATGTAATGGTATTTGAAAGTGGGGCCTTTGGGAAGTGAGTAGGATTACAAGAAGTCATGAGGGTGAGGCCCTCATGAATAGGATAAGTGCCATGAAAAGTCACCAGAGCGCTGGCTTCCTCTCTCTGCTCTCCACCATACGAGGATACAAAGCAGTCTGCCGTCTGAGTCCTACCATGTCAGCATGCTGATCTTGGATTTCCAGCCCCCAGGACTGTGAGAAATAAATTTTTGTACTTATAAACCACCCAGTTTATGGTATTTTTGACTAGCAGCTTGAGCTAAGACTCCCTTCCAGATTGCTCCCTCCTCATCTTCTAGAAGAGAGTGCAGCAGACACTCCAGGGCCCAATGGTGGCACCCCCTCTGGGCCTTCCAGCCAGACTTCTGATGGCCAGCACCTTGCCCAGAGGTCCCTGGGGTTCCCATGGTTCTAAACCATAGGCTGTTCTGCCCCCCTCCCAGAGGGTATTAGGTACCTTCTGAAGACATTTTTGATTGTCACACCTGGTGTGTGTGTTAGGTGTGGGGGGTTTGCTCCTGACAACTGCCATTTAGTAAGGAGAGACCAGGGATGTTGCTAAACCTCCTACAATCCTCAGTGTAGCCCACACAACTAGGAATTCTGCTCCAAATGTCAGTAATGCTGAGGTTGAGGAACACTTCCTGGCAGGATTAAGACCCAGTTGCCCATAGTGACCACTAGCTTGATGAGCCCTTTGGTGGCGTTCCCTTCCCTTCCCTTCTCTTCCTCCCTGCCCCACTTCTCTACTGGGAGCTCCTGGGACCCCCTCCCAATAAGCTGTTTGCCCTCAAGTCACTGTCTCGGGGTGTGCTTCTGGGGGCCACAAACAAGACACTCAAGCTATTTCTGGTCTGGGGGAGCAGATAGAATCTGTCTCCTATACCCCACTAGAAAAAAACACTCCTCACCAAGAGGGAAACGAAAAAGATGTTTTGAACATATTTGTGGAGAAAAGGCAATCATCCAAATGACGGTAACACGAACAGAGCCCTCTTAGGACACACCACAAAAGCAAGATGAGCACAGACTGAATTGGGGCAGAGTCCACACCAGCATGTGTCCTTGAAGAGGTGAGGCAGACTGGCAGCAAGCAGGAGAAAGGCCTTTCTGAGAAGAGGAAGTGCCCCCGTGGGCCCTCCCCAGATTCCAACCCCAGGTCGTAATACCCTGGTATCCTTTCCCTTCCAAAGCCAGGCTCCCAGGGCATCCTGGGAATTGTAAACACAACCGTGGAACATTACAGAGAGCGCACATGGCCCAGAACGTCCTCCTCCCTGTGTACTTCCTCTTTGTGGGAGGGAACAAAATGGCTGCAAATGTCTCCAACGTGAAGGGAAATCTTTACTGGTATCACGGCCAGGGGATTACATCTGCCTACAGTTACAGGATGTATCACTTGCAGAGAATTCCTTCCACAACATACGCAAGGAACCAAAAAAAAAAAAGAAAAAAGGTATTAAATGGCCAGCTAAATTTGATCTATATTTTTCATTCTGGCTTTTTCCTCCTGTGGTTTTTCACCAAAGTCCACTTTGACAAGCCATTAAAAGAAAACCCTATGTATATGAGCAATAGATTTAAAAAGAGAGAGAGAGAGAGAGAAAAAGAAGGTATCAAACAACCCAACGTATACAATTTGGAAGACGTAACCGGATCCTCTGCGCTGGCAGGCCGTAAACTGGGCTAGGGAGGGACATTGTTTTTCTTTTGGTCATTCTGCCAAGTTATAAAGGAAGTTGGAGATTAGAACAAAATATTTCAATCAAAAATGAATCCTTCAATGAAAGTTGCTTGATCCCCTTTGCTACCACCCCCAGCCTCCCTTCCCCCTTATTGGAAGCATATTTCTCTTTGAAAAGAAGTAGTGTATTGTTGCTGAATAGAAGGGGGACAGCCCACTGGGGAGACACATCGATCTCATCATTTTAAAAGTGGGAGATAAATGACCTAAGGCCTCTTCCCAATCAAATGCTGTTTCTGCACATTCTCAGAATAAATGGCACGGTTTTCCCTGGTGGGGCAGCGTGGGCTCACCCCATAGCTGGGTCTGCCTGCGAGAGCCATGCGTCCCAGCTCCCCAAACGAGCCTAAGTGCAATTAAGATGGACCCGTCTGAGCAAGGCCAGCGCATCACATCGTTCTTTGAAACTCAAACAAGACCTTGACTCTTACTAATGGCAGACTTACAAAATAGCCCTTGTATTAAGATGCAGTATTTTGACTTCTTGAAATCCCCCTCAAATTCACTAGGAGAGGTGGATAGATAGCTTAGGTTCATCAAATAGAAAAGGATAGAAAATACCACAGAAAGAGGTCTAAGAAAAGAGAGGCAAGGAACAGAGCCATGTCTGATAGCCAAAGAGCTTCTCTTCCCCAGCATCCTGCCCGTCTCTCCTCCTAAGGATTCCATTCTTCTGTGTAAGAAGGAATATATTTTTAAATTTTAATTCTGGTATAGTTAACATACAGTGTTATATGAATTTCAGGTGTATAATATAGTGGTTCAATAATTCTGTACATTACTCAGTGATCATCGTCATAAGTGTACCCTTGATGGGTGAAGCAGGTGATGGGGATTAAAGAGAATTGTATTTTCTAAGTGGCCCAAGTCAATGTGGTCCTCTGGGTACCGAGCCCACTTCCTACATGTTTAAAAGAACAGTGCAAAGCCAATAATGTGGTGGGACTTTCTGACACCGGGCCCTGCTTGTTAGAAACATGATTCAAGAATTTATGGAGGGAAAAAAAAATCAGCAAGAATGTAATTCCAGAAGAGTCCAAGCAATCCAGAACAGTTTTATAAATCGGCCAGCATCTTTATAACTGGCCAGGTTCTATACCCTTCAGTATACTCACCCCCATGCTTCTTGCTAAACCAATCTATCCACTGCTCTTCAACACTCTCAATAAATGTTGGTAATGCAGCCAACCAATATGAATTAGACAGTCATAATAAATAACAGAATTATCAAGGATATAAAAGCGTAAGAGTACATTGATGGTATTCATAACAGCATGGCAATACATAATAATGGTTTTGCTCTCCAGGGGCAAGAATGAGTTGTATTCCACAATGGATTTTCCAATAAAGATTTGCAAATAATACATATTTTGATAGCGAACAATTACGTAGAGCCCATACATATCCTGATTTTTCTCCCCTGCCTCCCTGGCTTCATTATCCTGTGACCTCATATATTTCAATGACAATCTCGTATCAGAGATGACTTGAGGCGTCACATGTCCCTAACACGCACCCAACACCTATGCAAGTAACCCAGGAGCCTGGCATTCCCCCTTGCAAGTGCTAAATATTTTAGGAGGTTTTAAAATAGGAAAACACCACCACCATTAAACGATCCTTCATAAACCCACCAAAGACCATCTGTGAGCGAGAGCCTTTGCCATGGTCCACCTTGCTCACCTACGTGTGTTCAGCACAATGTGTGTGTGTGTGTGCGTGTGTGCATGTAGTTGTGTTCCTTCTGCCTGATTTTCAATGTTGAATTAGAAATGACAACAAAAAAAGAACTCCAGTCCCTCACAGCCTGGCCTCTCTTTTGTTCTTAAATGTAAACCCAATGCCACCCTCATTCCTAGACAAACTATAGGTCTCCAGATCCTTTCCAGCTCACCTGTTTGATAGCTCTTGATGGAACTCTTTGCAAAAAATCCGAATGAACATGGCTTTTTCCCAGGGATGGAACCATCTGCTCTGGCCCCATGTTCTCCATATAATCATTGCAATGTCACACCATTAGGGGTTATGATTTGCTTCGTTTTACACAGGAGGAAGCTGAGGCTCAGAAAAGTCAAGTGACTTGGGGCACCTGGGTGGCTCAGTGGGTTAAAGCCTCTGCCTTCGGCTCAGGTCGTGATCCCAGAGTCCTGGGATCGAGCCCCGCATCGGGCTCTCTGCTCGGCCGGGAGCCTGCTTCCCTTCGTCTCTCTGCCTGCCTCTCTGTCTACTTGTGGTCTCTGTCTGTCAGATAAATAAATAAAATCTTTAAAAAAAAAAAAAAAAAAAGAAAAGTCAAGTGACTTGCCCAAGGTCCCTTCAACCTCTCTACATCTTTGCTCCAGCTGGCCCTGCCTGGGAGCCCTTCCCTGTCAGTGCTATCCCCCCTGACCTATGGAGGTTATCACTTGGGGGCTCCCCAAGCTCCTCCTCCCAAGGCATATCCCTAGTCACCTTGTCATTGCCTCTCACCCTCTCACCTGCTTTGGCCGGGACAGCCTTTCTGTCTAATGTGGTTGCTTCCCTGATTGTACTTCTATGCCTATAATCCACAGGAGCCCACATGCTGCCAACTCACTATCGCAAGGACACCACTTGGCCCCCTCCACGCTCCCGACAGCCCTTGCTCCCCCACAAACTAGCTGGGTGAGTCTGGGAAAGTCATTAAAACTTCTTGACAGTTTCTTCACATTTATAATAGCCATCATAATCCCAGCTCTATCTCTGGAAGAAAACTCAAGTAGAGATCGAATGAGACTCAGAAAGCAGGCTTTGGGGAGCATAATTCTCGTGCCAGATTTTATTATCTCCAAAATGCCCTGAAATGCAAATTTTCATCTAAATTTGCTCGGAATGTGGGGTTTCTGCATCTTGATCCAGTGCTGGAGTTTTCCTCCCATATTACCTCTTCTGCCCACAAGGAATGAAAGTTGGTCAATCAGCTTCTCCCTGCAAAACCTTAGTTCATAGTTTGTGTTCCAGAAGGTATGACCAAGAATTGTATTCAATAATAAACACTGCATGTCTCATTTATGAAATCACCATTAAGGAACTCTTGGTAAAAAGTCTTACTTTTAATACCTAAAGGTCATATTTAATTAATACAATCTTAGGGATGCCTGGATGGCTCATTCATTTAAGCATCTGCCTTCGGCTCGGGTCATGATCTTGGGGTCCTGGGATCAAGCCCTGTATCAGGCTTCCAGCTCAGCCTGTTTCTGTTCCTGTTCCTATTTTTAATTTTTTTTAATTAAAAAAAATTTAAATTTTTTTTGAAAAAATTTAAATCTTAATTTTCTAGATTGTCATATTTGATGAGATAGCCAAAAAGAAAAATAAGCTTTGGAGACAGAAATTATTGAGAATCCTGGTGCCCAGAGCGGTTCAGATCAAAGTAAATACCCCAAAGCCCTCAATGCCTCCCCTTTATCATGCAGTAAAAATCCCGGCTCCAGCCTGACTTCCCAGGCCAACTCCAGCCTTCATCTACATTTCCCACCCAAAGTGCCTCTTCTCCTACATGAATTATTTGCTTTAGCCACTCTGAATTATTCGCTCTCCTCTTTTAAAATCCCCTTCATTGTCTCTCCTTAGCATTTTTCTTCAGGTCTCCACCATGAAAATGCCTCTCCCTCTCCCCCTGACCTAACCAAATCCAACTAATTCAAACCTCCACTTCTTCCATCAAAGTTGCCCTGATCACCGTAGTCTGAACAGATTTCTCCTTCCCCTGAGCGCCTGTGGCAAGCTCATGCACTCTCTCACCCCGCGCTGCCTTCTGACTAGTGTCATCTTGAATCATCATTAAACATCTTTCCTTTTTATATGTTAACGTTTGGTGTCCCCATTCTGCCCATACATCCAGAGCCAGTGAAGGCAGCACATCACATATGGTAGCTACTCATTAAAAACTTGCTACTTAAACTTGACCCACATGCTTGCAAAACTACTCTGATCCGAAGAAATCTTTCTCCCACATAAAGCAACAGAATTGTAGAAATCCACCCGATTGAATATTTTTGGCTAAAAAGGAAGGAGTAGCTTTCCACAGTCTCAACGGAAATGGTGCATGTGAATGTGTGTTTGGGGTACAGAAGTAGAGAGAGGCTTGTTAATTTTAAAGCCACATAGCATGTTTGGCTAAGACTATGACTCCATTTGTGTATTTCAACCACGTAAAATACACCCTGGGATTCTGGACTGAGAAAAATAGCCATATAAGGAGAAAACAAGACATTCCCTATAGCTGCCCTTGTAAAACACTCCATGATTTAACCCTCTGCTCGGACAGATCCAAGCTCCTGCACTTTACAACTGCAAACAATCAGATTCCTGGGAAGAGCTCAGCGTGTGACCTGCACCAACCGGCACAGCCGATCACAGACAAGACCTGACAGGTCACACAAGGGGCAGCATGACCAAAGCTTTGTAGCTGCCTGCCTTTCTCTTGGCAGTACGCTGTCCCAGCCGGAGCAAGCACTGAGATGAGCTCCAGCCCACAGACAACTCTAAGGATCTCATTAATCCTTCTTTCCTTTAAGAACACAGAGATCTGGGGTCTGCCTCCATCTTCCAGGTGACAGTCCATCAATCCGCAGGATCCCTCCAGTGGGGAGGTGGGAGAGAGGGAAGGGGAGATCAGGAGAAGGAAAGAGGGGCTCCGGGCAAAGCAGCCAGAGGCAGGAGCTGGTCGGCCATTGCCCCCTCACTCCCAACAGCCTGCATGACCCTGCAATGCACTGTGTGCCCGCCTGGGACCTCTGCTCTGTGCAGATGAGGAACTACAGGGCCAGGGACCCACAGAGAACCCTGTGAGCCCTCATTTTCACTCTCTACGTCTTGATTGCCATTAATAACAACTCTGAGATCCTTTTTTTTCTAAATGGAAAAACTGAAGTCATGACAGGTTCCAGTGTCCCTCTTGTGTAATGAATGGTGCTGTGACTGGGAATAAAGATTTGAGCTACTGCTGCCACTGCTCGTTTCCTTCAGTTACCCATTCTAATCTCTTCCCTTCCAGCAACAGAATGACCCCAAAACCCCCATATACTGAGGAACAAGAAAGATGGCTGCCCAGCTGCACACAGTTATTCCACAAGCTCCCCTGCAGCTCAGAGTGGCCACGTGACGAAGGTCCAGCCAGAGGGAAGCGATTGCAAGTGA
Source organism: Martes martes (assembly GCF_963455335.1). Taxonomy (NCBI): domain Eukaryota; kingdom Metazoa; phylum Chordata; class Mammalia; order Carnivora; family Mustelidae; genus Martes; species Martes martes. The sequence goes on along the minus strand of NC_137900.1, from coordinate 44,239,661 downwards.
CATGTGCAAATGTTGGGTGACATCTCTGTAAAGGAGCTACTCACCCTTCCCCTGGGATAAAAGGGCAGATGAGCAGATGAAGAGGACACCAAAAAGTAGAAGGAAGCTGGAGGATTTTGTGGCGCAGCGCCACCTGCCTGCCCGGCACTGCCCACCTGCGTCTGGATGTTCCTGGGAGAGAAATAACCTCATCTGAGCCCCTGTATTTTTTAGTGTCTTTGTGACAGCAGTTTAGCGTGCACCTTAACTAATGTACGTGACTTTCTGCTGCCTCGGCTGCGTGCAAAGAATCCCGAAGCCATACCAGCTTGCACTAATTTAAAAAGCTGAAGGGGGGGGGAAATATCGCAGCTAAGATATGTTAACAGTCAGCCCGATTCACATGCCAAAATCAGCCCGTCCTCGAAGCAGGGCTGGACTGGGTCTCAGCCACAGGAGGGAGTCGGGCACAGGTGAAAGGTTAGAGAATTCGAATCTTTCCTTTCCATAAAAAAGTGTCCTGGTGGAAGTTTGCCTTCCCAAAGGAATTTCAGGTAGAAGAACCCTATGCCTCTCAGAACTGGAATCAGAAGTACTATTTAGGCAACTCGTCACCATCACTACAAAAATAGTTTATTCAAGTCTTCTCACTAATTTTTAAGAATTTGCTTTACCTAACTGAAGAGTAGTGTTAAAACATTACTGTGAGTACTGTGAGTGTATATTTGACAATTCCTCCTGTAAATTTAATAGTTGTCTTTTATTTGAGGCTATTAGGAACATATTAGTATTGTTATATTTTAGAACAATCTGTCCCTAATCATTAATCTTGCCTTAAATTCTGGTAAAAATGTAATTACTTTTTTTTTTTTTTGGCCCGATAGATCTTTTTCCTTCGTTTTCTCTGCTCATTTGTATGTCTGCATATACATACTACCTGTTTGGATGTTACCCATACATTTTTGTCACACACACTTAACTTCAGAACGTATAAAATAAGTCAACATTTCTATCCATCTACCAATATTCAGATCTCCAATCATCTCCTACCCTTCTTACATATTTTTGTTGTCCAACATTTCAATTACACATTCTCTGCACCCTTAAAATCTGTCAATATTATTGTTATTTTCTACTAGGTAGTTTAAGTTTACTAACCTTTCTTGAATTTCATTTCTTTCCTTTTGGTTCAATTTTCTTCTACTTGAAATAAATCCTTTAGAAACTCCTTCATGAAAGGGGCACCTGGGAGGCTCAGTCAGTTAAGCATCTCCCTTGATATCATGTCATGACCCCAGAGTCCTGGGATTGAGCCTTGCCTCAGGCTCCCTGCTCCATGGGGAGCCTGCTTCTCCCTCTACCCCTGCCCCCTAATCATTCTCTTTCCCTCTCAAATAAATAAAATCTTAAAAACAAAAACAAAAACAAAACAAAAAACTCCTTCATGAAAGTCATTGGTAACTAAAACAAAATTTAATTTCATCTGTGTTGTTCAATAATAATTTAAGTAGTTAATGAGGTGACAGTTTCTCTTCCTGTTTTGGGTATATTACTGACTTTTGGTTTCTGTTGTTGCTGTTGAAAAATCTGCTGCCTGTCTAATCATATTTCCTTTGCAGGAAATATGTCTTTTCTCTGTGTTTGCTTTAAGAACTTTTTATGGCTTTGGTGTTCCTCATTTTCATTACAGTGGACTTATGGTTTGGATTTATTCTTATTTAGTCAGCTCATTGCTGACTTCGTAGCTTCCTGAATCTTGTGATTGTTATCTTTTAACCGTTATAAAAAAGTGCTCAGCCCTTTTCTCTTGAACTGTTCCTTCTCTGTCATTCTCTATCCTCTGTTTGAAAATCATATTATTTCTCAATTTATCTTCCATATCTTTAATCACTCTCTTACACATTTATGTCTTTGTGCTGCATTGTGAATTGGACTCAGACCTCTCTTCCAGCTCATTAATTTTCTCTTTAGCTATATCTAATCCGTTAAAATTAATGGCTACATTATTACTTCTATTTTCAAAATGTTTTTCTTTTTTGAACCTGTAGTCTCTTTTTACATGATATCTTGTATGTTTGTTACATTTTCAATTTCTTATTTTATGTCTCTGATCATTTTAACCATATTTATAATGCTTTTATGACAGATCTACTGTCTGAAGTTACTGGGAATCTAATCCTGCTATATGTTCTATCTTCTGTCATGAGGACTGTTTCCTAATATATTTGGTAATTTGGGAGGGTGAGCTTATCTTCAGTGTGGCTTTACTTACGGGAACTCTCTGTGGCCTGAGCTGAGGGTATGACTCAATAGAGTTTTGTGTTTGGTTCATGACTGTATGACATCAGGGCCTAGAATCACATTTTTATGTTAGTATCTCATCTCAAATATTCTTAGACCACATACATAGCATAAATCCAAGCCTCAAACCAAAGTAAGGCGTTAGGTTCTTGGTTCAGAATTCTTGATTCACAATTCAGAGGCTTTTCTTTGTACACAGTTTTCTGGTTAAGACAGACAAATTCCTTTGTTGTCTCCCTGTGCTGATGGCTTGCTTGGCAGTGCCTGCATCTGGCCCATCACTGAGACCACAGAATGTAGGCCTCTGCTTTCACAATTAGTTACCTTTCCAATTCAGATTTCCAAGACAACTTATGAAGTCGCTGCATCTTTAGGCTACATGCGTTTGGCTTATCTTGGGTGAGGAATCCACATCCAATGCAGTAAGCTATAGACAGTAACAGGGTCTCAAAGCACTTAGGGGACTCCTTTTTGGGCTGTTTTTGGAGACAGTTTCTCTAGAGGCCTGGAAAAAGGAAGGAAATGATCATTGGAGGAAATAATTAGCATCTCTGCAACCAGTGAGTTTCCCCATACTTCTTGGTGATTCTTTAGCCTCCATTGTGGACATAAAATTGTTAAGGGGTAGAGTCTGAGCTGTTGTAACCTGGGAGGGTGCCCAGAAGAGATCAAGGTGAACATGCTTCTGCATAACAGTGGAATTTGTTTTCAACTCAGATTAAATTTGGAACTTACTCTTTCACATAGCAACCTAGCCCACTGGCTGATATAATAGATATTCCAAAAATTTTTGTTGGAACAAAACACCAAACACTCCCCCCCCACCCTGCAATAAAGAGATAAAGCAGCACACAGAGGCAGTAGACAGAAGGGATTCAAAGAGAAACAGAAAGTTCCAAGGCCATGCTAAGGAAAAGAGAAATCTTTCTCAGAGAAATAAGTAACTTGAAGCACACCATCAGCAAAGAAAGCCAGAGGAAAGGAACCTCTTTAAGGCTCAGAACTTGGTATGGACTTTGACATAGACTATATACCAAGATAGAGTATGTTCTGCAGCTCATTAATAAGAGCCCTGTCACAGGTGGTGACATCCCACACAGACCCTCACAGTAGGGTATCACCGTGAACTTGGGCTGTTACATTAAGATAAAGTACACCCTACAGAAAAAAAAAAAAACCATTCTCTTAGCCACACCTACATAAGGGATTTAAGGGGAAGGAACTTTTTAAGGGAACCACTGTGTTACTTTTTTGTGTATAATAATATCCATCTTAATTATGTATTGAAATATACGTCATTCAAATTGTCCTGTGGATTTCTTCTTAATATTTCTTTTGGTTTTTAAAACCCAAGTTCAAGGATCTCTCCAAATGCTATTATAAATAGATATTTGGATTAGCTGAGAGCTGCAGACAAAATTTGGGAGCTAAGAAAGCATTCTCCTTACAGAACACTGCCGTGCCTAAGATTTCTCTATTCTGAATGTACTACTCATTATTTTCACCCTCCTAAGGAAGTCTCCAAACTTTTTAGAAAAAGTCTTAGGGGTGGCCATCTGGTTGAAAGCTAGAGGCTAGCAGACTTGATCTGAAACTGTGTTTGCATATTTCTACTCAAATTGTGTTAGGTTGGCTTGTGGGAGAGGAAGATTGAACCTCATGGCCCAAGCTAACCTTTGGTCCCACAATACCTGAATACTGAAAGGAGGACTCCACAAGTAAAAACCCTGGAGAATAAAACCATAGCCCGGAAAAGATGATTGTTAGTGCTAACCCAGGGCACAGAGAAGCTTTGTTAGGCAAAGTTTGGGCTGTTTGGGCTTTTCAAAACACTCAAAACACCTGTTGCCCAGGATGGGAGCACCATCCTGATGGCGAAATGCTGGACCCCTGCCAATTCTGATAGACAGACATCCTCACAGGATGCTTCCTTGATGAATATACTAGAACTCAACTATGTCACAGATCTGAAACATTTAATACTAATAATGACCTCGACATTGAACCTTGGGTTGTTTTCCCAACAGTAGCTCCTACAGTTGTTCTCAGATGAAATCAAATTACTGTGGAAAAAATGTGTGAGACCACCCTTCCCACAACTGGGTGAAAAGGGCAGCTTCCCGGGTTACCACACGTTGAATACACTATCTCACCAGCTTACAGGTGGTGTTATTCAAGCCCAAGAACGTGTGGAATGTGTCAAATGTGTGTGTCAAATGTGTGTCAAATTAGGTAGCCTCCCTCTGGAAACCGTTAAATCTTTGCATCTCATCATGGGGGGGCGGGGTTCACAGAGGGACTGTCGGTGGGAACCCAGCAACGTAACAACTGGAGCCAAACATCTTGCTGCAGAAACAAGGAGGAGCTCTGCCGTGGCCAAAAGAGAAGGACCGAGCTTGGCACATGAGACCTTCCTTTCCCCAGGTAGTTCTTTCCAGAAATGTTTCTGGGTGGCAGTTCCCCCCACCTTCTAGCATTCCTGAAAATATTTAAGATATGAGATAGGCACTCAGACTTCAAGTTTATATTAAGAAGCTTAGATGAAAAGACTTCTGTGCAGACTGAGCACCCAGAGCTCTGGGACGGCTTCGGACTGGAAAAGTCCATTCCACTCCCCTTGCCCAGGGGAGCTCCCTGTGTGGGCACCACAGAGTACCAGAAGGCACGCTTGCCATGGGGACCCACGACCGGATGTCATTCCAAGGTGCTATGAGTCCCGAGATATTTCTTGAGTCCTCAGTTGGTTTTCTCTCCCTCTCAGGGTAAATGTGAGAAATTAAAGAGGTAACAACATCAGATGTGTTATTAACCCCTTCCTTCCATGATCCCATGGAACCCGAGACAAGGTCTTGTGGTGGCTTTGTCATCACCCTGTGCAGTGGGCGCTTGTGTTCTTGCTTGCCCAGCTACTATTCCCTCTTTCTCTGATCACAGCACCTCCGTTCTTTCCTGGAGAACCTCTCTGCCATTGCTCATGGTTTGGGTGCCCTCCTCTGGCCAACAGCTGAGAACATGACCCAAGCCAGACCATGTGGAGTTGCCCTTCTGGGATTGGGGCAGGAGAACACCAGAGTTTTCTGAAAGAAAACTTTCAGAGCTAATGAAAGCTGGGCTCCAGGTCCTGATGAGCCTGTCCATCGGTTCCTGCTTCACTGCACCCCTGCAGCTACCCTCATCCTCATCCCTTCCTCAGGTCTGGGAACCACCGCCTATCCTCACATTAAATTCCTTGTGTGCCTCTCCGAGCCTGGGTAGACTTCTGTGCTTTGCACAGTGGGTCTCAGTTCCCCCTTCCCTCCAAGAAGAAACCAATTGCCAGGTCATGGGAACCAGGGTGGCAGCAGGACGAGAAGGCCACCTCCAGATCGGCAGCCCGTGCCCCCTCCCCTGTACCTTCCTGGGGACTCTCTTCTTGGCCCCTCACCTTCTCCTCCCTGCCACATCGTTCTCCTGCGCTCCACGTCATCCCAGCTCCCCCAACCATGATCTATTTCAACCCTCAAGTCTCTTTTTCCTCTGGTACCAGGTTATTTTCATAAATCTTTCATTTTAAAATAAATCTCAGTGTCTCGTTCACCACAACATTTCTAAAATTCATTCCTCTGCCCCATTCCTCTGCCAGCATACTCATTCCAGAGGAGGGCCCTTCCCACTTGAATGTTGGCAGCATCTTGGTCTCTTGGCTCCCTCTCCTGCCACCTTCCTCTCTCCCAGAGAGAAAATGAGGTTTGGACTTGGATGGGTTCAAAGCCCATCCGTGCATGCCATGCATAACATTCCCTTCCTCAGCACTGATGCATTCTAAGACAAAAAGGCCTTTGATAGTGTTTCTCTGGGGGCCAGTTTGGTGCCATTTTGCAAATTGAGAGGGATTGGCTAACTTCCTCCTGCTGGAGAGTAAGCAGTGGTCACCAACAAAGGGCAAGTTCAGTCCCTACCTGGTTTATGGGCTGTCTATACAGCTGAGCCCCATGAGTCACCATCTCCTCACCCAACTCAAGGGTTGAAGGCGTGGTCATGGTACGTGGTATCTATTCCACCGAAACACGTTTTACCCAATCAAGCCATTACAAAAATGGCCCTGTTTGGCAGCCAGGGATCATCCCCTCCCCTCAGGAAGTGGTTATGTACTAGAATTCAGGGTACCTCTTACAGCTGGGAAACACATTCTATGCGCTATCCTCTGGGGACCCACAAGGAATTCACACCTGTGATTAACTCAACTGAATGTCCAATTTCCCCAAAGCCCTGCCCAGATCCAGTTGAGAGAGCAGTTCTCTGGCAACAATTTGAAATTTTGAGAGAGAAATCGAGGTAGGACAGATTTGGGTAATTTAGCATATCACAATAAACAGTGTGACTTAGAGCTGGGCTGGATATTGCCGACATAGACAATGAGGAGCAGTCAACCTATCCACCACCTAACACCTAATGTTGGGTTTGTACCGGGCCTTTTTCAAAATTCTTCTGGTGTGAAATACTGAATTTTCTCTTCACTAGAAATTTCCCATGCTACTTAAAATTAAATTAGGATTTTACTTTTGTGTGGTATTCAGAAATAGCATGTTGTACAATAGCATTGCCACATATGTGGAACATATGTTCGAGTTCCAGTTGGGGGAAATTATTTTTATAAATGCAGGCTAAAGAACGTATTTTTAAATGAATTCTCTTAAACTTATACTTCATTTTAAAGCTAAGGCCCACCACCACTAAAAAAGAGGGGGTGGTAAGGAGGGAGAGAGGAGAGAGAGAGAGAGAATATGGACAGGGCAGAATTCAGCAATTACTTTCACGGCTGTGTGGCCTTCAGTGAGTTCTCTAAATGATCTCTTAAACTCAAGGCTCTGGCCTTAAAACTAGATTTGGTTCTCCTCCTTGTCTCCAGGGTATGCTTGTGCCCCTGAAAGTTGAATCATGGGCAGAAATTTCCAGTATTTTCGTTCTCTCCCTGCTTTGAAGTCCATTAATCTTCATGTTGACTTTTCCTCCGCCCTCTTGAAAAAATGTATGCGTCCCCAAGTTGGAAAGCCAGGAGCTGGCACCTTGGGACAAGATCACATGGAACAGGAAAGACAGGAAAGGCAGGAAAGGCAAGAGCCTCGCCAGTGTGGTGAGCCACCACCACAAACCATGGCCGGCATCTCAGGAAGGGAAGTGAGTCAGTCCTCTGAATTCTGTGGTGACGAACCCCAGAGCCTCTGTCACCCCCTTCCCTCCCTGTGGGGGCACGCCTGACCAAGCATGGGGCCTCCTGCTGTGAGGCAGGGCCAAACAGATGTTCTTTTGTCCTTAACACAACGGTGCAAACGGGTGCTCTTGAATACCAAGTGTTGTTCGTGTTCTTGATCTAAACCCACTTTAAATCAATACATTCTCTCAGTAAAGAGAGATGGAATAACGCAAGTTGACAGTGGGTGACATGCTTGGAGCTTTTCTGAAGTGACTATAGAACAGATGGAATTCCGATATACTTCTGGACCTATAAAGAACAAACATGTGTATAACTAAACGTGAATCTGGGCATTTGAGTGATTAGAGTCGAATGGAGGCAATAGAACCAATCTCTGCCCAATGTTCTGTCCGTATTAAAAAACCTGCATGTGAGCCTAATGACCATCAAAAAAAAGACTGATAGTGATGCCACTAGGTACTTGGAGGGAGACTCAAGTTACCCGTCCCAGGTGGTGAGGAGCGTATAGTCTGATTAGTTACACACACACACACACACACACACACACACCAGCAATGGAAACCTCAGAATCTTACCTGATTCTTCCCCCTCTTTACCTCGTGCCCTATTTGATCCCCCAGTCTTGCTCCCTCTAGTTCTGTGATTCTTATAATTACGTCCTGATCTTTTCCTCTCCCAGCTGTTTCAGGCCCTCTTGCTTCTTCCCCCGATTATACCAACAGCCTCCTTTTGGGCACAGGATGCTGCCTTTAAGAGATCACCACCACGGGCTGGGCTGTCAAAGGCTAGCACTCAGCCCACTGCCTCTACTCCCTCAACCATAACAGACCACATTAATCAATCCCAGTGCCTTCCGCATGGCTGCACAGCCCTTTGGAGCACAGCCCCCCAAGGTCACTACCAATTTATCAGACTTCTTCCGCAAACAGAGTCTATTTACCATCCCGATCTAAGTCCTTTAAAACAAAGTTCTTCAACCGGGACGGAGCAGTGACATCCCAGCTGCCTGAAAAACATATAAGATCGAAACCTGGCATGAAATGTGGACATTTTTTAATGTATCACACATGATTTATTTTATGTGTCTTCTTCATTGAGGGCAAAGTGAAGCTGAAGCCAAACCCGAACATTCTGCCCCTTCCAAATCCTCTCTCTTGCCCCTTGCTGCTGTACAGCCTTCCCTGGTTCCTATTCCACAGCTACAAATCTTGTGCTTTCCCCAGCCGGCTCCTAACAACTTCCATTTGGACACCAGGCACCTCAGTCCAAGACTAACACCAAGACAGGTACATCCTCCAAGAAGCAGATGTCGGGATGGGATCCGATGTGCAAAGCTGTACGAGGGTGGAGGCCTATGAGAGAAGACGGGGGAGGCGCCAAGAGAGACTGGCAGAGCTGTGGGACAGCAGGGCATGTCTGACCCTATGAAGAGGAGTGAAACCCCTGGCCGGCAGTGCAGCCCGATGGAAACTTCTGGAGGTGCTGGAGCTAGTCACCCATCAGAGGAGTCGGGGTCCTTGCATCCCTGCGGCGCTGAGTCACGGGCTGGGAGCAGGTCTCAGCACAAAGCAACGGCTTCTGGCGACAGCAGCTGAGACCTCAGCCAAGGAATGACCCTCCCGCCCTCCTACTCATTCGTCTACCCTCCCCACTACTCTACGTGTCTTCTGGAAAAACTCTTCTGGTCTTGCCACTCTCCACCCAGGAAGCTTCCAGTAGGTCCTCCGATGGCTTTCAGAATGAACGTCTAATTCCACCGGCTGGCGATCAACCTTATCTTTGCGACGCTGCTTCCCACTATCCTTTACAGCTCCTGAGCTCCAATCGGACCAGACCTCATAATGGTCGAGACACACACTCTACAGTTGCAGACATCCTGCCTTTGTCCTCCCAGGTCCCCCTCCCTGGAATGCCCTTCCCAGACCGGCTTTCCCCCAGATCTGCTCATTTCCAACTTCCATCTGTGCTTCAAGGCTAGCTCAGAGGCCACTCTCTCCTTGAGGAGATAAGCTACATACACCACTGCCCTGCCCAGAATCCCTGATACCTAGGGACACAGGAAGAAGCCGAAATAGCATAGAAAGACATAACCTGATCTGCCCCGAATGCAGAGCTTTCCAGACAGGGGATTTTAGCAAACAGCGCTTCCCCGGTTCCACGAGTGCCATTAATAGCAATAGCTCGTGTCCGACCAACAGGGTTAGTCTCGCTTTTAGCCCTGGTGCAGATGTTTAATTAATCAGGGCCGCCGTCCTTGTTCGCCCTTGACTGGGTTTCCCCGATGATTACCCACCGGAAAACTCAGCCCTTTAATGCAAACAATGTCCTGATTAGTGTTTTGTGCCGAGCAGCAGGTTAGGGGAGTAGGTCCTTCATTAGCGAGCCAGCCCGGAACTGCAACGTTAAGTCTTGAAAACTCAAACCTCATTTCATACGCAACTGTCTTCCCATTTTCTCGCGTGTCAGCCCTTTCCATAACTCCCTTTCTTTCCGTCCAACTTTGACTGGGGGAAAGGAAGTTTGCATCGAGTGAATATAGAATAGTAAATTATTCTGACTTCCGCACGGGTCCGAGGCTGACTTGGGTCGTGCAAGTGCCCTCCATCCAGCCGCGCCCCTGTCTCTCCGCGGTCAGGAGCTTGGGGGTGCCCCTCTTTTGTGGCTGGCACAGGTGTTGGTTCGCGCAGCCCCTCCCCCTCTCCCTCACTAGAAAGGGGGAGGAAATCAGATGATGAAATGAAAACCTTTAAATAAAATATCATTCACACAAAGGAAAAGAATTTTCCTCTGGGTCATTATCAGTGGAAACCTAGTGAAAAGATAATAAGCACAAGATTCCTGATTAATTAAACATTTGTGCTCTTTGTATGCAATTATTCTGGGTAAAATCAACTCCGGGACATCTGTTTACTCAACCTTGGGCTGAGAAACCACCAAACTACCTCTGCTCTGTATCTCCAGGCACAATGTCAAGGCATAGAACTGAGAGCTCATAAGCCCGAGGAATATGCCCGCTAATTTTTGAGGCTGGAAACAGATGACCATGCTACACGAGCAATAAATTAGGCAGGCTGACTAATCTTGCAGAGGGTTAATTGGGGAAATCTAAAGTGACAATATATTAATATAATACATATTTACCAACATACATAATCGTTTTATGCTACAGAGCAATTAAATGTAGATGACAAACATTTTCATGAATGCTTCAATTAATATCGCCTTTTATCCAGTGAAACCGCATTTCTAACTTTCTCCTTCCACCCAGTGTCTTAGACCGTTGGAGCCACTGTAACAAATTACTACAGACCAGGTAGCTTATAAACCATGGGGATTTATTTCTCACTGTTCTGGAGGAGAGACATTCAAGATCAGGGTGCTGGCACGGTCTGGTGAGCACCCTCTTCTGGGTTGAGACTGCTGACTTCTTGCTGTGTCCTCACGTAGGGGAAGGTGCCAAGAGATTACTCTGGAACCTCTTTCGTAAGGGCATGAGTCCCATTCATGAAGGCTCCAATCTCATGACCTAATCATCTCCTAAGTCCATCATGTTGGAGATAAGCACTTGGACAATTTGGGACAGACACCATCAGACCATGGCACCCGGTTGGTCTCCAATTTCAATGATTTTTCTAATACGACTAACTACTGCATTGTCATCTCTGTCTTATCCTCCGAGGCCAGGGAATATCCCTGCCCAGTTTCGTGGGAGCCTAGGAATGGGCAGAAGTGGGATGCCCCTTGTCAGGTGACAAGCAAAAAACCACAATGTGCAAATTAAAGAGGACCAAGATCCAAGAGTAGGTCAAGCAGAAAGTGAAACTGAGGCACGGGAGGTCAATGGGAGGAGATGCAGGGCAGGGAAGGAGCGAGGACTGGAGACCACACGCCTACAATAGCCTTTCTATGAATCTCTCACTGTCACCAAACACCCTGGGGAGAAGGAGTCTGGATTATCAGCCTGAGAACCTGTGTTAAATGTAAACAAAGGAGCATAAATGTTTGAGTAATTGTTGATGACTGGTTGACTCTCCCTGCCTGGCCAACACCACGTGTATCTTTAGGACTCCAGCACTGGTGGGTCAGGGCTTGGGTGTCCTCAGATATAACAAGGAGTTATAATAGCAATAGGTTCCCATGTGAGGGGAGAGTTGGCTTACCACATCCACCTCTCTGACCCTGGTCCTTTCTGGTGAAACTGGTAAATGAATCACACAGTCTTAGGAGGCACAGCAGCAAAGATGGGGCTCTAGTCCTGATTGATCATCTCCACCTGGCCATAATGTGTGGGAAGAAGAGGTTGGACAGGTACGCGTTATGACGAAAGTCTTTGAAATCATCCTCTGAAACCAAGATGCCCACCAAGGGATGGAATGAAAAAGCCAACAAGGCCCTCTACTCCTCCCACCCAAACAAACAAAAAGAAAGAAAATAAGGAGTGCCTTGGGAATCCATAGGCCTGGAGCTCAATGCAGGACTCGATCCCAGGACCCCGAGATCATGACCTGAGCTGAAAGGCAGATGCTTAACTGACTGAGCCACCCAGGCATCCCAGTAGAAGATCTCTTAAAAAAAAAAAAAAAAAGAATACAGCTGATGCAGATAGAGTCTGTGCAAGGATAGAAATGATGGTTTTCATGAGGTTATCTGTGGAGTACTAGAGCTAAGGGCCAGCCATGCCAACATGTGGGATCTCCCAGGGCCATCCTCGGGGGGCTCTAAAGCCCAGACGCTGTACCCTAGTTACTCCTTCTCCATGCTGGGTCCAAGATGCATAGCCACATTTGGTCACATGACTTCCTGCAATAGGGACTAAAATCAAACCCATCAAAGACAGTGGCCCACGGTCCCTGTTCTAGATGCAGTCCCTGTTCTGGACCTGAATTCCTAAGTCTGTCTCAACTGTCCCTGCTTCTGGTGGTCCAAACATGCCCTTTGAGTCAGTCCCCTGATGCCTTGAGGCAGCCATGCTAACAGTCAATAACTCTTACTCCCAGAGGGGGCAACTGCCCTCATAGAGGGTCCAGCTTCCTGGAGGTAGGAATTGGCTCCTCCTAGTTCAGACGGGGTGCTCTAGGTTTGATTAGGTGGGTCTGGGCCAGTTTGAGATAGGACAGGACTAAGGCATTGTATTAGTTTCTTTTTTTAAAAATTTTATTTATTTATTTGATGGAGAGAGAGAGAGAGCACAAGCTGGGGGAGCAGCAGGCAGAGGGAGAAGCAGGCTCCCCGATGAGCAGAGAATCCCACATGGGGCTCAATCCCAGGACACTGGGGTCATAACTGAGCCGAAAGCAGACATTTAACAGACTGAGCCACCCAGGTGCCCCAGGCATTGTATTAGTTTCTTGTAACAAGTTACCACAAACCTAGTCGTTTAAAACAACACAACTCTATTACTTACAGTTCTAGAAGTCAGAAGTCCAAAATAATCTCACCAGGCTAAAATCAACGTGTAGACAGGGTTGTACTCCTCCTGAGGCTCTGGGGGAGAATGCATTTCCTTGCACTTTTGTGTTTCTAGAAGGCAGCCTGCCCCGCATTCCTTGGCTCAAGGCCCCTTCCTCCATTTTCAGAGCATGTCACACCTACTTCTGCTTCCTGCAATAGATCTCCTCTGGCCTTCTTGTCTTCCTCTAATAAGGACCCTTGTGATTAAGTTGGGCCCACATAGATAATACAGGACAATCTTACCATCTCAAGATCCTTAACCACCTTAGGAAAGTCCCTTTTACCCTGTAAGAGAACACATTCACAGGTTCCAGGGATGAGAACAGGGACATCTTTGGGGGATGTCCCCCATTTTGGGGGACCATTACTCTGTCTATCACAGACATATCTGAACACCAGAAAGCCTTGGCTGTGACTGACCCAGTGAATTCCTTACTAACCTCGAGATGATCAGTTACTGGAACATGTAGAGTGAAAAACAAAGCAAAGTGTTGAAGAAGCAGTTGGCAGCTGCCAATGAACCCCAGAAATTCATGAACATCTTTGCTTACCCTGGAGGACTCCCATTTGCAAAAGGCTGACTCCTTGAAGGACTTCATGCAAACATCTTGGCTGGACTGAACATGGCCCACAAATTCTACCTCTAGCCTCACAAATTTACTTCTTTGGACAAGGCCAGAGGTTGTGTTGCTCAAATCATGGGGAATAAATCAGGATAGCAGCTTTTAAGTCAGTGTGTCAAGGTTCAGTGTTTCTCAGGATGTTCATCATTTGCCATACTAAAAATGCCTCCTATTCAAATTCAAACAAATTTGAGAAAACACAGTTAAAGTCCCACATAATTAAATCTATTTGAGTCAAAGAGTTTTTTTATTTGAAGACCTGTCAGAGCCTCAAGCCATTCTTGAAAGTGTTGTTGGTCAGAGCTAACAAGCAATTCAACTCACTGAAGGGGGAATATAAAACACAAGGCACCCCCCAATATCTTGACCTCAGAACCTCTTAGTAGCAGGGCACCAATCTGGGTCTTCTAGAACTTGGGTTCTATGTTTGGGAAACACTGAATCAGAATATTTAGAGGATGATGCTCTGTCCAGGGTTTGGTCGGGACACTGGTAATTCCATGCACAGAAGGTTGTTTACCTCTCATCAACCTCTTGGGTGTGGGTGAAATGCCAGAACCCCAACATTGTATTCTATCAAGGCTTTTGCTGCAGTGGACAACTGAGATAGCGGTGAGATTGAGAAGGACACCATACTCTATTAGAAGCAGAATACTCCATCATTCCTCTGTACAGAGAACAAAGAGGCCTAGGAAGAGAGAGAGAGGGCCCAAAGAAGTTTCACATAAAAACATCTTTTAATTTGCGAAAGATCCCAGTTTCAACTTTGGCCATGAAGTGTCGCCACCTGATGGGAATACAGAACAACTACTTTGTTTTGTGTCTGCAAATATGCCCTGGTTAGATGACATATGTTTCCAGGAACCCAGACACAGGACAACAGTCCCCTTGGGGGGGATCCTTAATGGAATTTGGATAAGTATGGTGGAGGGATGGAGCACTTACCCTCAGTCATTTGCCTTTCCGTAGACCCCGTAGGCAGTGCACCCTTTAGAGTGGCCACAGTCACTCAGCTTGTGGTCCACCTGCTGCGGACATGAAGATGACGTTGCCATCTTGTCAGCCTTGACAGGTGAAAGAGATGACAGCGATAAGAACACATGGGAGGTCTCTGGATCCCTCTCACCTCCCTTGAGACTTTCAGGGTACTGAGTCAGTAAATTCAACACCATCCTAAATGAACAATCGTTTCTTTGTTTTGATGTCTGTTAGAAGATGAGGTTCCATGACCTCTGGTGCTGGCTGCTGGAGGGCCCATCACCTCCTTCTGGAATGGACCACCCTGTCCACAGTCCATGTGTCTACTTGGTCTTGGTCCAGGGCGCTGTCCTGATCTTCCCTCTCCCACAGGGTCCTATGAGAGCTAGCCATAGAAGGTTCTGGATGCCCTTCCGCATCAGTCAGGAGAGGCTTCTCAGGCTGCAGTAACAAACAAGCCCCGTGTTTCAGTTGTTTAATAAAGTGGAAGTGTATTTTTTGCTCATTCTACCTGTTCGTTTCTTGTCAGCAGGGGGCTCTACTCCACAGCTGCCTCACTGGGCTCAGGCTAACAGATCTTGTACCTTCTAGACCACAGCCAGTCACTCGGTGGGTAAGGGAGAGACATGGCAAAACTCGTACAGGCTCTCAAAGACTTTTGCTCACGTTTTTATTATAATTATTGTACATAGCAGCTATTAGTTATTGGTTTATTTTTAGAAAGGGAGAGAGAAAAAGGGGCAGAGGGAGAGAAGGGAATCTTAAGCAGGCTCCACACCCAGCACAGAGCCCGAGGTGGGGCTCAAACCCACGCCCCTGAGATCATGACCTGAGAAATCAGGAGTCAGACGCTTTACAGACTAAGCCCCCCATGCGCCCCTAGCAGCTATCATTCATTGAATATCTAATCTGGGTCCAGCATTTTACAATCACTTAATCCTCACACAACAAGTTTATGAGATATTTACTTCCCCTGTTTTTCAAACAAAGGACCTGAGTCTTCGAGACATTAAGTAACTTATTGCAAATCTGGCAAGTGCCAGAGACTGGCTTTGCTGCCCGCTCCCAAACACCCCGCTTTTCACAAATGTGGCTTCCTCACTCGGAGAACTTTCTCTGATTTCTGAGCTCGTTTATGTGAAAAATCTTACAGAAACATAACAATTAAATCAGTCACCTATTTTTAAAATTGCCTTATTAAAAAAGAAAACAATTTAATGAAAAATGTGAAATACGGCAGAAAAAGCACATATCGGTGAGTGTGAAACTTACTTTCTTTTTCATTCATCTGCTTGTGAAATTGCTAGCATATTTCCTAACCCAGGCTTGTGAGAAGAACGTTATTTGTTCAGTCATACTTTATTTTTCCTTCCCCCTCCTACCCCCCTTGCAAACATCTCTTGACAAGTCTCTGCGTAATTAATTTACATTTCAGAAGAGGCTTTTCAGTGCCAGAACACATTGATGACTTCCGTGCTGCCCAGAAGCCTCTCGTCAGGGACAGAGAGCTTTCCATGTGAGGTCCTTGACTTCATGCTCAGGACCAACAGCATGAATTCACGAATTTGTAATGCTTTCAACTGAGTTAACTGCTTGTCAAAATATTTACATTTCCGGAATATTTTGATGTTTTACGGGGATAACGAAAGCAAATATTTAAAATCCAGACTGCTCTGGAAAATCCAAAATATATGGTAGTTAACGGTTGTAGCTGTTCCCAAACCACCAGTTTGCTTTAGAAAAGAAGGAACTCTCTCCTCCTGGTATTTACATCTTCTTGGTATAAATCAACTAAGTTAGCATTGCCCACAAAGCGGTTATTCTTCTTCCCACAAGTGACATGTCCCTAACTGGGTCTCCTCTCTTTCCTACTCCTTACCTTAACCCAGTCTGCCCTCGAAGCTCAGTGCTTGCCCTCAACTGTGGGAAACCAGAAACAATGGCTGAAAATACCCAAAGTCTGGAGGTTGTCGGGGAGAGGATCTTCTGTCTTCCTAACAACAGAATTTGAAGTCCCTTCCTTAAGGGATTAGGTTCTATATAGGATGGCCTATATAGAGGATCTTCTGTCTTCCTAACAACAGAATTTGAAGTCCCTTCCTTAAGGGATTAGGGTCTATATAGGATGGCCCCTCCTCCATTTCCCCCTACCAGCAGATGTCACCCAATTTACTTTCAGCAGACACTGGAGAGGAAACATCAACTCACTTAAATTTGTTCCCATCATTCATGAATATCTGAACATGTTCAGTCCAGGGACTTGCCTCTGGTTCTTAGACAGGAGCAGCTGGAAAGAAAAGCTCAGAGCCCAGAACCCCTCCTCTAGGTGTGCAGGCCAATATGGTGCAATTGCATAGAAGTCATGGGTTAGGAGTCAGCTCCCAAATCAAAAGCTTGGGGGGGGGGGGGGACAACTTTGAAATGAAACTGTTAATGTTTTGTCTTTGCAACAGGTTTTTATTCCCACTTTTCTTCAATTAATCCACGATTTTGTAAGATTTAGCTGCTCTTCCAAACAGCCCTCAAAGTAAAAGCCTATTACCCACAGGCAAAATCATTCAATCGTATCTGCTAACTCGGATGACAAAAAGGCATGACTAGAAAGAGATTTCTCTGGAAAGGAAATGTTGGTGGCCCTGGGCGATGGCTTCTGAATTCACATCAACTCTGAAAAAAGGCTGTTCTAGGCTTTCTAATGTCCCAGATCCCCTCTGTAGCTATAATGTTTTAATGATCATACTTCTTTTTTAAGAAGTTAATGAATGAATAAGCTCCAGTATCACAGGAAGAGATAATAACACTTGAATTACCATACTGTTGTATTCAATACAGCAAGCAATTATCTGTTTTATGTGCTTAAGTCTTCATTGATAGGTATGAAAAGAAACCCACCTTGACCTTTGGAACGCCTGCAGTATGGAGCCATTGGGTCATCCCTGCTCTTGCCCGATTTCGCCTGGCCTCCAGCTGTGCTAAGGGTGAGGCCATAAGCTTCTTAGAAATAATGACATCATGTCTTTGTCTCTGGAAACTTCTTTTACAAGTTAGCCCAGAAAAGGTTACAAAATGACAATTAAGGGGTGCCTGGGTGGCTCAGTTGGTTAAGAGCCAGTTTGACTCTTAGTCTCGGCTCTGCTCATGATCTCAGGGTCAAAAGATTGAGCCCCAAGTTGGGCTCCAGCCTGGGTGTGGAGCCTGCTTAGGATTCTCTCTCTCCCTCTCTTTCTCCCCTTGCTCTCACGTGCATGTGCTCTCGCTCTCGCTCGCTAAAAAACAAAACAAAACAAAAGACAATTCATTTAAGAGGCCATGCAACAGGTTAACAAACATCACAAATGGGTTAAATATCATTCCGTTCTGCCCTCCTTCTCACGGATCTTCCTCTACCCCAGAAGCTAGGAATCTCAAAACTGCATTTATGGGACTACCTAACAACTGGGGTTCCAGGTGAGATTTCGATTAGAAGATGGAAGTGGAACAAGGTTGTCTTTTGTCCTTTTTCTGCAGTTTCCACTGGCAGACACTGTGGTGGACTCTGGATTTCCCGTAGAGACTCTCCAGCCATGGTGTTTTCGCACAGCAAGTCTTTCTATGACCCCCTTCCGTGGGGAGCTCTCAGAGTTGTTGTGAGAGCCCACCCCAGCCTGTCTCTTGTGTGAAGCACGTTTTCATAAAACAAATCTCCGCAAACTGGATCGGGTGAATTCCATTCCCTGCTACTGAACCTGACTGATCCTAAGTTCATCCAACCTTAGTTACAATGGAAGAAATGAAAATTGGCTCTCAAATCACTAAATGCTTTACTGGTACTATTTTACGCAGGTGCTGGTGCAATGAAAGTTATTCTCAACATCGCAGGTTGGAAACTAAGTATAAGCTTTTAAGGAAGCAAATAGGTAATAAGAATCAAGAACCTTAAAAAGTCTATAACATTTCAGGCGCCTGGGTGGCTCAGTTGGTTAAGAATCAGACTCTTGATTTTGGCTCAGGTCATGATCTCATGGGTTGTGAGGTCAGCCCCTTATGGGGCTCAAAGTGGGGCTCCACGTGGGGCTTCAGGCTGGGCATGGAGCCTGCTTTGGATTCTCCCTCCCTCTCCCTCTGCCCCTTCTCCCACCTATCTCTCTCCCTCTCTCCAAAAAAAAAAAAAAAAAAAAAAAAATTTTGTTTTAAGATCTTATTTATTTATTTGACAGACAGAGATCACAACTAGGCAGAGAGGCAGGCAGAGAGAGAGAGAGGAGGGAAGCAGGCTCCTCGCTGAGCAGAGAGCCCCATGCGGGGCTCGATCCCAGGACACCGAGATCATGACCTGAGCCAAAGGCAGAGGCTTTAACCCATTGAGCCACCCAGGCGCCTCCCAAAATTTTTTTTTAAAAAAGTTGTTTTTGAAGTCTATAACCTTTGACCCAGGAATCCTTCTTGGAATCCTAATTTTAAAATATAGAAGAAAGCGTATGAACTATGAGGCCCACTGCTGTGTTATCTGTAATGGCTTAGAAGGGGAAACCAGCTGCAATTATGATCATGAAGAACGTGAAATAATCATCTACATGATTTGGCCAAAGGCACAAGGCAGTATGTTCACACGATTCTATTAAATTTTAAAATCAAAAATAGAAAAATTTTTGTGCAGTGTGGTACAAACTACAACAAAACATGCAAACATGCATAGAAAATGTAAAGACAATACGCTAAAGTGAAAAAACCATGTTCTCTGGGTGGAGAGTCTATGCAGCATTTTAAAATTTCTCCCCTTTTCTGGTTTTGTCCCCTTAATTTCCTTAGTGGAAATACACATTTTTAAATAGAAAGATAAACTTAAAAAAAAAGTTACTTCTAATGAACCAGCATAAAACCTTTTGTGGTTAAGTTTCTCCTGCTTAAATTCATCATTCCCCCTCCCCCATCATCCAATATTTATTAAGCAGACCCTTTAATGTCACAAGACTCTACTGCCATGCATTGATTTTTATGATCTTCCTGGAAAACTGCTAGGTGCATAGAAAGGTACACGGTGTCTGTATGCATATCATATATCACTTCGGATTGCCAGACAGCAAAGGAAAAACACCATAAACACTAATTTTTACTCCTAGATGGCTTAGTAATTTGCTAAATTTCCTTGTAATTGCTCCTAATTATTCATTACATTAGAGTAGAAGGTGGTGGCTATAAATTTTCAATGAAAACAAAATTTAAATACAATGCCTCCAAAATGCCTCCGCAGACCCAAGCGGCAACCTCTTTTCCTTATTAGGGAAATCCGCCAGACACTGGCAACACATGCTGCTTCCTAATGTGACAGAGGAGACAGAGCCAAGAAAACCCGGAGAAGAGTTTGATGCTGAGCTCTGCTGTGCGAGGAGACTGCGGAAGCAGCTCGCTCCGCCCCTCCACCCACACACCAAGTTCAGGTGCGGGCGCGTTTGGGGAGCTGGTGTCTTCCCCGGTGGCAGTTCTCACGCATCCCCTGCACCCTCCCCCGGTGAGCCGTCAGCACCTCCCGGCGATTCAGAGAGAGGCTGGCATTTCTCCATTCATTCATTCCCTCTTTCTTTCATTCACAAAGTATGTATGGAACCCCTGCTCAGAGGGAGGCGGCGTCAGAAACAAAGACGACCCTCCTGCAGGGGGCTGACGGCAGGTGGATTACAAGTAAAACACCGTCACCCCAAGCCAGGGCTCACACCTCCACCGTGGCCCAGCTGGGGCACAATGGTGGCGCCACCCGAGCGAGCTCCATCCAGAAGGGGATCCGAGGAGCTTCACAGAGCAGGTGGAAATGGAACCGGACCTTAGAGGACTTTTAACATTGGACCGTAGCTGTAGGCACTGTGGAAAACAGTGTGGTGGTTCAGGAGAAAGTTAAACATAGAGCTCCCTCGTGATCCAGCAATCCCGATTCCGGGTGGACACCCTGCAGAAGGGGGAGAGCTGGGGCAGTAAACAATACTGGCACACGTGCGTTCATAGCAGCGCTGTTCACAAGAGACAAAGGGGAGAAGCAACCCAACCGTCCCGCCATGGGTCAATGGATCGAGAATATGGCAGCTCCTGGTGGAGGGTTATTCAGCCTTAAAAAGGAAGAAAGCTCTGATACGTGCCACAACCTAGATGCCCCCTTGGAGACGTTATACCAGCCGAAATAAGCCAGATGCAAAAGGATGAATATTGTATGAGCCTGTGTGTTAGGGGTACCTGGAATGCCTAGAGACAGAAAGTGGAGCGGTGGCCGGCAGGAGCTAGGGAGCGAGGGGGCGGGGAGTGTGGGTGGCAGTCGGGGAAGGTGAAAACGCTCTGGAGAGGGATGGTCATGACGGTTGTACAACGATGAGAATGCAATGAATTCTGCTGAACTGTACACTCGAAATGGTTAAAGTGGTCCACCTTGTATATATATATATATATATATATATAATATATATATATATATATACATAGACCGCAATAAGAAAAAAGTATTTAAAAATTTGACAGTGTAGAGAGGAGGAAGGGCACTTAAGGCATAAAAGAAAAGAAAGAAAAGGAGGAAGGAAGGAAAGAAGGAAGGAAGGAAGGAAGGAAAAGAAAGAAAGAAACAGCATGAGCCAGAGCACAGAGGGAGTGAGGTATGGGCTCTAGTCCAGGAACCAGGAGGACACCGATCTGGCTGCAAGATAGAAGAAGCAAAGTGAGAATTATATAATAATAGTCATGGTCCTATCCATATGTATCACCGTTGAAGAGTGCTTCTCATGTTCCAGGCCCTGTGCTCTATTTTTGCTGGCATTATCTCATTAGGTCTTCTCAATAATCCATAAGGTAAGTACTTTGATTATGCCAAAGTTAGAGCCGAAACGGCTGTGTGGCTCAGAGAGCTGAGACCTGGCTGGTGTCTCTCTGTGTCTCCACTACAGCGTCTGCCTCCCACGGGCAAATGTGGGAGGAGCAGTGGGTTGAACCCTAGAACATCGGGTTAAGGATTTGGGCCTTAATGAATAAATAGTAGGGATTTGGCAAGAATTTTGAGCAGCAGAATGATGTAAAGAGAACTATGTTTGGGGACTATTAACCTGGTAGTGAGAGACGGGAGGCTGGAAGGACACTTGGAATTTTTCCAGGGAGTAAGTCATGATGACCTGACTGCAGAGGATGTAATGGGAACAGGGAGGATGGACAGAGACAAGAGGCATCTTCGAGAGCTTGGGAAGAGCCTGCATAGGGAGAGTAAGATCATTCAGACATTGTCCAGGGGTGGGGGTGGGGAGGATTAACACTGAGGAGATAGTGTAGCTATCAGAAATAGGAAAGGGAGGGAAGGAAGCAGGTTTACTGAAGGAAATGGTGAATTGGAGCCATTTAGAAATGAAAATGCTAACAGATCTGATTGCTGGAGATGTTCCTTGGACTGTTGGAAATTTAAGGGGTCAGACGTTAGCTGGAGAAGTTCAAGCCTCAGGTAAGCAATATGTGGCAGCCTGTGTGAGGTCTGGGACCCCAGGGCTAAAACTTACACATTCAAGCATTTAGGCACCCAGGATGCAGGCTGGCTCCCGGCTTGTTCACCCAGCCAGTCCACGTTCCATCCATGCACACCCAACCCCATCGATCACCCATGAACAGATAACAAAGGAATATCAGACACTTGAGGAGATTGCAAACATGAATAAGAAAGAACAAACACAAACAAATGACCCCAGAGGAACTGGAGATAATTCAGTGAACCAAAATTACTCGCATTAGTATTCTGCAAGAGATTTGAGGCAAAGTTGAATCCATGAAATGAGAACAGACTTCTTTTATAAAAGAACACCTAGTAGTCCATAAAGAAGTCTTTAAAATAAAAGTGATTGGTGTCATAGTAAGGAAATTTGGAGATAAGAGCAACTGGGTGGCTCAGTCAGTGAAGCGTCCGACTCTTGATTTCAGCTCAGGTCATGATCTCAGGGTCTTGAGATGGAGCCCTGTGTGGGGCTTCGTGCTCAGCAGGGAGTCTGCTTCTCTTTCTGCCCCTGCCCCCACTTGTACTCGCACGCTCTCTCTCTCTCTCTCAAATAAATAAAATCTTAAAAAGAAAAAAAAAGAAAGAAGATTTTGAGATAGACTAAAGGGAATATACCAGAAAGTATACCAAGTAGTTAAAAAGACCTGAGACATAATGAGAGAAAAGAGAGCCAGATGGCCAATCCAGGAGGGCCAACCTTGCTCGGACCAAAGAAATAATACAAGAACAGAAGTTCATGAGTCTACATGTCAAAGAAGTCCATTGAGCTCCCAGGACAAGGAACAGAAGAATAACACAGGCTCGTAAAGCTTCCACACCATGAATAAGGAGATCCTATGATCTTCCAGAGCTAAAAACAAAAACAAAAACAGGCCACCTGCATGGATGTTGCAGGCATGGGAGCAAAGTGGACAGCAGAGGCCACATATGAGATGCACTTCATGTGAAGGGTTCAGTGTTATAGGTCTGCCTTGAGCCACACAGAGAAACTTGGCCGTGTACCAGATTTGCATTCCCTCTTACCTTCACCTTGACTTCCAGGAGAAAAGTTCCCATGGGCAGAGCAGTCCCATGGTCGGATGCCATCAGAGGGAGAGAGTGATCAGGGAATAGAGACTCTCCTTTCCTCACTTCATTTCCTCAGGCTGCACAAAGAAGGGAATGGTCACTGGCCCACTGGGGACAAGGATCTGGGTCACCAGACTCTCTGGTGTCCGTGATAGGCCAGCAACTTTTGAAATGATAAGGCCTAAAACAAGGGGAGGAGTTGAATTTGGCTGAGCTTTTCACACTCTCTTGTAATATCCTGTTTATCTGTCTCCTCAGCTGACTGAAAGCTTTAGGAGAGCAAGACCTCTATCTTATTTAGCATTTTGTACCCTGCATTTAACCTGTCCTAGTGCACTATGCGGTAAACGTTGAGTGAGCGGATGGACAGATGAGAAAGGGACGAATTTTTCCTTTTGTTCCATGGAAAAGGTGACAGTGGCTGCTGGCCCTGCCTCTGGAAAGTATGCACATTCTGTTCCATTATTTAGGAAAAAAAACCCCGCATAATTGTGGTCTGTTGTCACTCTTAATAATAGAGAAGACCATTTTGCCTGTCATGCTTCAGAAAAATTGTGAATAATAAGTTCATCTTTAAGAGAATTACACTGCAAAAAACAAACAAGCAAACAAACAAAAAATTAAAACGCGGCACTTTTCATACCACTGCTCTCCCTCACATGGCATCTTTCCTTCACTTCCGGGACTGACTTCCTGTGGCTGCTCCTCAGTAGGTCTGTTAAAGCCATCTTCTTTGCCTGTGGTTTTCCAAATACACTGACCCTCCCTGTGAGGGCTTTGAAGCCCCAGAGGGGGACATCTCTGACTAACTCACTTCCACCATTGTTTCCCAGGGAATCCTACCATCCTTGATTTAAAGCCCTGATCCGATCGATCTATGAACCTTCCCCCAAATGCCATCACAGACATCGAAGGCCAGTGCCCTTCAACCCACGGGCAACTATTGACCTCACATGACACAAGTTCTCAGTATCTCACAGGAACTTCCATCTCTTACCTTTTTGCTCCTGGATCCAGATCGAGGCATTTCGGACCACAGTTGCTGCTCCCTGGAGCGCAGATCAAAGTCAATGACATTATTTGGTCTCTAATGTTAAGCACCGGACTCTTCCTTGGAATTCCCATCTCTTGGCAGTTTCTTTTTTGCCCAAGACCCTGCGGTAGTAAGATGATACAAGTGAATTGAGCCAGTCCTATTCTTGGAAAATTCTTCCTCTGTCTTGCTCTTCCTCTCATCACCAGGTTGGTCCAGTCCGCCTCCCTAGATTTTTAAAATAGGCTGTGACACAAAAGCCACAGCCAATAGTAACTTTCATTTTTCTTGATTTATCCTCTTTGCTTGCATTCTCTCCAGGGACTTCAGAAGAGGGGATAACTGAAGGTCTAGGCAGAAGACCTAGTGTGGTTTGAGCCATATCATGGTTTGAGCACCCATGTCTTTTCACTCATCTATGTATGTCTATAGATATCTTTTGATTCCCTATGTCCTTGTGACATACCAAGCCACTCCAGAAATTTCACCTCCTTTGTAAGAAAGACTCTGCCTTGGGGAGCCTAGGTGGTGCAGTTCATTAAGCGTCCATCTGACTCTTGGCTTTAGCTCAAGTCATGATCTCAAGTCCTGCATCAGGCTCAGCACAGAGTCTGCTTGAGATTCTCCCTCTCCTTCTGCCCCTCTGCTTATGCTCTCACTCTCTCTCTCTCTAATAAATAAATAAATTTACTTAATCTAGATAACACCCCAAAACTCAGGCTGCCCAGTTCAATTTTCCAATTTTCCTTACACTGTGACCCTATCACCACCACCCTGACTAATTAAGTAAATGTACTCTTAGATGTTTTTCTCTTTTCTCTTTCTCAGATGGCTGTTTTTCTCAGGGGGTGGATATCTAGATAGATATCTAGATAAATAGAGAGAGAGAGAGAGAAGGGTGAGAATGATCTTCCATTCAATCATTTCAATTCAAAGGTTTGTTGATGTCTTCGTATTTCACCATTATATTGCTCATAGTACATATTCACCATGCTGAAAACCCTTGCCAAAATCTCTACATTCCTGTTCGTGGTTGCCAAAACAAGCGAACGAACAAAAACCACCCAACTTCCCAAATACAGAGTTCAAGTACTATCTCAGTCATCATTTGCTGTGTGACCTTGAGCAAGTCTCTAGCCTTTTCTCTGTATCCTGAATAATACCTGCATTGAAGGACCAGGTGATTTCTAAGGTCCCTTCCAGCTCTATAATTCAAGGACTTTATGCCTGAGATAGGTGTCCCTCTCTTAAAAATGAAATGACAATATAACACAATGGCTCTCTCATTGTTCCTAGACACACAACAAATGAAAATTTGCCACAAAATGGATTGCAGAAGTCAGAAAAAGAGCAATGAGAATGGTGCAAAATGTCAAGAGCTATCTGTGAAGACAAGTTCCTGGGCTCAACTGTATATCTCACTGAGGTTCCAAGCTGATAACATTTGCCTACCTGGTAAGCTGTTGAGGGCAGGGGGTGAGGGGTAAATTTTATGACTATCAAAAAAGACTTTGAAACACTTGGATGAAATGTACCATATAAGGACTAAATACTCTAATTGGGCCTTTTCTGTCTCATTATTTGCCAGTGAAACTAATCCTGCTGATCTCTAGATAATAGGGGAATTTAGAAATAGAATTCCATGCTCAGATAAAATCCAAGTGTTCACCCTTGACCATTAATAAGTGTTACATGTATGAGAATTGAGGTGTTCCATTTTCCCTGAACTACAAAGTGTTTTGTTGGAGCTTATATTTCACCCCCCAAAATACACTTTGCTAAAATGTTTACAGTGGAGCTGGGTCCTTGTGGAAGGGAGCTGATGAGGTGAGGGTTGTGTGCAAACACGCGGTGGGGAGTCTGGATGGGTTTACAGTAAGCACAAGCGCCCCACTGGGACAGCAGCCTTTTACTTCTCACTGGGGGGCGGGGGGAGGTGCGGCAGAGGGGGTCTGCCATTGACCGGGTGCGGCAGCCCCAGAAATCAATTCGACGCTAATGAGGGCTGCAGCTGGGAACAGAGGAACAAGTGGGAGTTTACAGATGATGTAGCTAGTCTATCCGAAGCCGCGATGAAAGCATAAGAAATGGCAACCACCATGTCTGTCCACTTCCCCTGTGCACACGGCAAACTCGAAGTTGGATAAGAGGAGCCAGCATCAAAGGCACAAAGCAGAGGCTGAGATATAGGCAGCCTTCCTGGTTGAAATGGAGGTTTTAACTAATTCGTTAGCCAAAAGCACAAGTAGCACCAGATAAGACAAATAAGCGAAAGAAAGAAAGATGATTTTTTTAAACACTGCATGTCCTTGAGAACACTGAAAAATCCAACCAGAGAAAGGAAAAGTAACATACTTACAGATATTGTCATCTCTTATAGACCAAAGATCACAAACCAATGACCCATAAGAGAAATCTCACCCAATGGTATGCTTTCCTTGATTGACCTAGGATTGGCTTTGTGTGTCGTGTTATGTTCTATTTTGCTTTAATTTCGAAAGACTTCAGTGGGTTACGAGGACTGCATGATGTATGACTCCACATGCGTGTTCTCAGTGATACGCTCCCCGGTTCACCAAATGCCCAACTGCTCCCATGTGCTGAGGCACAACCACACATTTCTGCAGCTGGGCTTGTCCCACAGGTGTTCTAAATTTGATATCCTGATGTAGAGCATCAAGATTTCTAAGTAAAGCTAAGCAAGAATCTATGGGTCAGAGAATGGATACTTCTGGTCCTGAAGGACAGTGCCCTGCTCTTGAGGGTTGCTTGAACCCAGGGCTTGCAGGAGGTGGCAGACTCCTTCCCCTGAAAGCCCTTAACATTATGGAAGACTCTGGCTTTGGGAAAGATTAATTGTCTAATTGCATCTTAAGTGGAAGGCAAACTAGGGGTGTGTGTGTGTGTGTGTGTGTGCATGTGTGTGTGTATACTCTATCATCTTTATATATATCAGCTTGTTATATGTGTATATGTATATATCAGCTTTACTGAAATATAATTCACATACCATTCAATTTACCCATTTAAAGTGCACAATTCAATTATTTTCAGTATATTCACAGATATGTATAATCATCACTACAGTCAATTTTGGAACTTTCTCATTAACTCAAAAAGAAACTCTGAGAAACAAACTAAGAGTTTTGGAGGGGAAGGGGGTAGGGGGTTGGGTGAGCCTGGTGGTAGGTATTAAGGAGGGCACGTATTGCATGGAGCACTGGGTGTGGTGCATAAACAATGAATTTTGGAACACACACACACAAAATTAAATAAATTAAATTTTTTTTAAAAAAGAAAAGAAACCCTGTATCTTTTAGCAGTCACTCCCTGCTCTACCCACCCCAGACAACAATTAAGGTACACTCTGTCTCTGTAGATTTGCCTATTCTGGACATTTCATAGAAATAGAATCACATAGGGGTGTCTGGATGGCTCAGTCGGTTAAGCATCTGCCTTTGGCTCGTGTTTTTGAGTTGCTAGAGTTCTTATATATTTTGGACACAAGACTTTTATTGGATATATAACTTGCAAGTGACTTTTTCCATTCTTGGGTTATCTTTTTACATTTTTTAAAAAGATTTTTTATTTATTTGACAGAGAGAAATCACAAGTAAGCAGAGAGAGAGAGAGAGGGAAGCAGGCTCCCTGCTGAGCAGAGAGCCAGATGCAGGACTCGATCCCAGAACCCTGAGATCATGACCTGAGCCGAAGGCAGCGGCTTAACCCACTGAGCCACCCAGGTGCCCTCTTTTCACATTTTTGATAGTGTCCTTTGATGCACAAAAGTTTTTAATTTTGATAACCTCCAATTCATCTATTTTTTGTTTTGTTGCTCCATATTTTGGTGTCATATTTACTACTCCATTGCCAAATCTGAGCTCACAAAGATTTATCCCTATGTTTTCTAAGAGTTTTACAGTTTACAGTTATTATATTTGGTTCTTTGACCCATTTTGAGTTAATTTTTCTTTATGGTGTGAGGTAAAGGTTCAACTTCATTCTTTGGCATATGACTATCCAGTTGTTCCAACACCACTTGTTGAAAAGACTATTCTTTCCCCATTTAATGGTCTTGACACCCTTATAAGTTTCTTCTTAAGCTCATTCCTAAGTTTGTGACACAGATATCCCCACATTCTTAACCTTCATAAACCATCCCTTCCTTCAATCTCATGTAATATAGTAAGAGTTCTAAGCTCATGGATGTATAAATGTCATCCTATTATCAAGGATTCTCCTAAGTCTTCAGGTTTCTCCTAAATCTTCCTAAGAGCCACCAGGAAATACTTAGATATCCAATAGGTGTGTCCTACTAGTCACTCGCCAGAAAATGCAGCCGCCTCTCTCTCTCTCTGCTCTCCTATTTCCGCCATTTGATTACGGCTTCTGAATGCTGTCTCTCTCCTTGGATTTCTGGGTCACAAGCATAGCCACAAACCTTATTCCTAGTTCCCAGAACATGACTAAGACTATGCAGTAACACCTAACACAATTTTACTGAAGGCATGGAGTAAGCAGAAGGAAATTACAACATACAGGCCATTAACATGCAGCTGGATATCGAGTATTCCTGTCCTAGGCTCCACCTACCATGCCCATCCAAAGCATCCCCTCGGTATCTCCCACCTTAGTCCTCTGTCCATTATCCCAGTGGCCATATTGGCAAATCTTCCCCTGATAAACATATCCTTTACCAGTCCCTATTCAGTTGTTGCAGAAGGAGAAGAAACCCCTTTCTTCCTTGAAGTCACCATCATTATAGTCTCACAAAGATGTACTTCTGCTCATAGCAAGCATTTTTTATATTATTATGGACTGCAGTTAGGTCCTCTGTATCTTAAACATTCCATCCCAGAAAAAGATCTGGCTTTAATTTGCAGAACTAGAAAGCTCACAAAAATGTCATTCCCAAATCATAAGAGCTGTCTGCACTCAGATAGGAAGTCAGTGTCTACTTTTAGCTAAAAAAAAAAACTTCTGGCCTCTTTGAAATGCAGGTAATCACCCTCCTATCCTTATTCTTGCCATCAAACAGGACATCAAATATTGGGGTACAGTCTCCCAGAAACTTGTTAGGGAAACTGGTGTGTCACAATTGCTTTTCCTCAACTCTATGGTTAAATCTTCAATTAGAAATATTCTTACTTAAGGAATTTTTTTGAGTCATGTTGTACTTCTAATTTGGGCTTCAAAAAACTATATTCTTATTTTGAATAGGCTCTCATTAAGCTTCATGATCATTTCCCTTATGGTTCTTTCTGGTAAGTAAGTAAGAATCACTTTATGGCTCTAAATATTGTCCTACCAAAGCAGAAAGGCAATCACACATATCACTAGTCAAATTGGTAGAAAATTGAGAGCACCCAAATGCCTTTAACAAGAATGATGGGAATATAAGTGACATGCATTTGTGGTGTGTGTGTGTGTGTTTACCCAGATAAACTTCTGAGTTATTTAGTCCAATATTATTTGAAAGGGAAATGGAACTGATTTTTAACAAAACATATTTTACTCGGGCTGCTATAAAAATAAATTCAAAGGAAAAAATAAATCTTGGAAGTAGACAGTTAATGGTAATAATCTCCTAGATCTAAAAAATGCATTACTGGCAAATTGAATGCTGGCAACTCCGTTAAAAATAAATAATGTTCTTTTTGTTCCAAAACAAGAATTGATCCTCCTCAATTCTTCATTATTAAAATTCAGAAAACAAATAGAACTATTTCCTATTCTGAGTAATTCATATCCTTGCTTCCCAAGTGCTTTAACAGAGAGCCCGGTGTAGGATAGAAACTTACACAAGAAACTGTTGAATTACACAGAGTGGAGATGTGAATGTTCTCCAGTAGGAGTGTGTGCGGCTCTGTAGAGACCAGATCTTCCGCCCCGCCCCCCAGTATCTAGCCTGGCTCTTCTACCTAACAGGCCCTCACCCACTTCCAGTTGATTTTATGTGAAAATTTGATAATTCTATAATGTTCAAGAAGATAAATACTTCTTGGACTGAATATTTTTAATACCCATGTTGCTTACAAGAGACTCCAGGGCAGCAGGGATGTACACGCTGGCCGTCGCTGGGGCCCGGACAAGCAGGCAGCGAGGCCTGTGGAGGCGACCGCATATCCCTCCCTTGGACTCCTTGAGAGTGGAAGTGAAGCAGTTCTGCCCTCTCGCTCCCCAGCCCAGCTCCCAGAGACACCCAGCCCACGAGATACATCATGAAGAAATGGCTCCCTCCGACCTTTCCCTCTTCAGGCTGCTTCAGCCTCCTCGGTCCTGGTGTTACCTGCTTTATTCGCATTCAGATCATTGCGATGGGCATACCCAGGTCCAAGTGTCAGGATTCTAAGGGCAACCGTCTGCTGAAAAAGCTGATGAGAGAGCGTGGAGCCCTGAAAAGATATGGGTTTGTTATCAGTGCCTACAATGTAGAAATGGAAGCCACGGGCTTGGATGAGTTTGGCTCAAGGAGCACAAGATTGAGGGAGAGAAGGCTTCAGGATAAGCCCGAGGAACACTCTAACTACTGAATTGCTCCCCAGTATCCATCTTCCCCTTCTTTAGTGATAAGGCCCTGATTTATTTGGTTAAAAGACACTACATCCGGGAGGCCTGTGTGGCACGGTCATTGAAGGGTCCGATTCTTGGATTCGGCTCAGGTCGTGATCTCAAGGTTGTGATCTCAGAGTCATGAGACTGAACACGGAGTCAGGTTCCACACGCAGCTTACAGTCTGCTTGAGCCTCTCTCTCCCTCTCCCCACCCTGCTCGCTCGCTCTCTCTTTCTCTCTCAGATACATCCCAATATCTGTTCTAGCTGAGAAGTCAACAGAATGTAAACCCAGGGGTTATATGGCATTTACAGGAAGCTTCTTTAATGCCTGGCTTAGAAGGTGTGACATTTTGCCTTTTCTCCCTTCCTTTTCATGCCTCCTGATGTATGGAGGTGAGAGCTGCCATCTTGGACCATGAGGTGACCTTGAAGATGTTAGGATGTTGAGACAGAAAGACAGAAACTGGTTTCCTGCATGAACTGCCCTTGGGCTTCCTTCCTTTGTGAGAAAATTACTGTTGTATCTTATTTTAGCTACTCTTTCTTTGTTTTGTTTTGTTTTCTGTTAAGTGCATCCCAATTCAATCCTAACAGAAGAAGTAAGGCAGAAAAGAAGCCGAGAAGAATGAAGAAAATGGAGGAGCAGTTACTGAGGTATGAAGGAAAACAGAGAGACTGTCACAGAAGCCGAGGGGACAAAAGTATTCCATGAATGAGTGAAAGGTCAAAGGTGCCAAATCCTCCTGAGAGATCAAGCGAAGTAACACTAAAATGTTTCCTAAATATCCATCAGACTTAGTGGCCCAGAAGTCATGGGTGACTTTTATGAGACCGAACAGGTTCCTGGTGGAAGGAGAATCTGGTTTGCAGTGGGTTGAGTGACGAGAGGTGAGGAAACGGAGACCACAGGGATCGATTAACCTTTGAGACATTTGGCTGGGAAGGAGAGGCAAGGGCCAGAGTGGCAATGGGAAGGGGCTGGGAATGGGGTCAACAAAGGATATTTGGAAGACTGGAATAGCCAGTCTTATGAGGAACCAGATGATAGGGAGATACTATATATATATAGGTGGGGAGGAGTATCAGTCCTTGTCCAGAGAGGGTACTATGGCCCCTCATTATAAACAAGTGCCCCCAATTGGTGCAATCCAGAATGCACCCAACCACCTTCATGCCTTCACCTGAGCGGCCACCAGAGGAAAGTGCACAGCTGAGAGCTCCACGTAAGAAGCAGTCTTCCCCAGCCTCTGAGGTGAGTACCTCACCTCCTCCCCTCTCTCCTCCCCTCTCCACAGTTACTCCCCACCCTCAGTCTGCTGATGTCCTCACCTCAACTTTATTGAGATTGGAAAGCATTAAAATGATTTAAAAACAATTTTTTTTTTTTGCCACCTCACCTCACAGTTTTTGAAATTTTAAAGTTTGCTTTTCCCTCACTTTTTGGTCACAGAGACCCGTCTCCTGTAGCCAATTCCAGAGACGCGTGTTGCCAGGAGCGTCCTTGCAAACAGACAAGTTCATTCTTCTGTTTTTGAAATCTACTTTATAGACAATAATCAGGAGAGAGAGGCTTCAGGTTTCTAAGTTTATAAACTATTTGCGTTTTATAGAGCCAGCAGACCTATGGAAATGTGTGTGCCTGTTTTAGATTTCACAGTGATGGGGGTTGGGTGGGCAGGGCGACAGGCAACGTGACTCCTACACAATAAGGGATTTTCCTGCCCCCAAGGCCAACGGAGTCCCCATCCCGGCATTTCTTCCCCCAGTTCTGATAGTGAATAGACCAGGGCCTGAGAAAGGTATGGTTATCAGGAGCTCAAGAACCCCGGGAATGAGAATTTGGGTAATGCCACTAGGAAGTCACTGAGGCCAACAGAGGCGATAGCTGAGGGCAAGAGGAATTTTAAATAGATAGCGAAGTCGGGAGAGAATGGGTACCACTGACAGCCTCCTGTGTCCCCCTAACCTCCCTCTCCTTAGTTTTCCCTCCAAAAGTGAGGCCCAAGGGTGCCTTGGAAGAGCTACATATGGAACCTATGCGGACAGGTGGACTGGACTCTGGTGGTCAGGGTGGTGGTGCACTCTGACCGCCCCTCGGGAAAGACCTGGGTTCTGCTGCCAGGGGTGCCCCAGCTGAAAGTCTCCAGCTGAGCCCCTCTGGGGTCCACAGCAGGGCAGGAGCTGAGGCCGTGCTCAGGTGCCGAGCACAGCCAGGGTACTAGGGTCTGGTGACTTCTGCCCCAAAAGATCTTGAATAGGCATCTTCGCTCTAGAGCACCACAAAAGGTGGGCTTCAACTCATCCGAGTTGTGATTTGAGGCTCCCCCTATCTAATCCTTTATCCCTTCTGTGCCTTTTCTAGGTGTCAGATCAGGACCACAGACAAGGCTTTTCTTCCCTAGTCCTGCTCCCTCCCCCAAACCCCCTTTATCACTACTCCTCAACAAACGTCTTGTGCCCCTAACGCAAGTCTCAGTGTCAGCATCCTGAATGATCCAAATGGCACAGACGGGTAAAGAATGTGAGATCCAGGACACAAGTAGACGATCCCCTCACCCTATACCAATTCAGGACCAAGACTTGTTGGTCATTCTTTCTCAATACATTATACATTTGGCTATTATGTTCCATCTTCATTATCTGGTTTGAGCCTTTATTCCAATTCGCCTTCATATTTATTTAACTACGCAGCGTTTTAACTTCTAAAAATAATACAAGGTAGAATTCAAACAGGACAGAGCTAAAAACCCATCCTTTTATACTCCAATGTTAATCCCCAGAATTAAGCGTTCGTTTGTGTGTCCTTCCAGATTGACATATATTCCTATATATCAACAAGATTATAGTAAACATTTTTATCCAACCTGCTGGGTATTTTAAAATTAAAACTGTTATTTTGGACTGATGAACCTTTTTCAATATCAATATATGTAAATCTATTTCATTCTTTTTTTAACAGCTGTTATCATAACTTAGTAAGTCATGTCATTGAAGAATTTTTATTTCCAGGATTTGCCTATTATATATACATGGCTGCTGTGAATCTCCTTCTATTTATTTTTCTGGGAACTGATGTCCCATGTTCTTGTCCATTTTTCACTGGAGTGTTTGCCTTTTTCATACTGATTTTTATACTGATTTTTAAAGAATTCTTTAGATGCTAAA